>NC_045542.1:85324561-85937894 GCF_009769535.1 Thamnophis elegans
TCTCAACTTTCCGTACAGATTCATTTATTATTAATGTTCTAGTAGTATTATGGGATGTGGTGGCTCAGTGGCTAAGACGCTGAGCTTGTCTATCAGAAAGGTTGGCAGTTCGGTGGTTTGAATCTCTAGTGCTACGTACGTAACGGAGTAAGCTTCCACTACTTGTCCCAGCTTCTGCCAACCTAGCAGTACGAAAGCACATAGAAATGCAAGTAGAAAAATAGGAACCACTTTGGTGGGAAGGTAACAGCATTTCGTGCGCCTTCGGCATTTAGTCATGCCAGCCACATCACCATGGAGATGTCTTTGTACAGCGCTGGCTCTTCAGCTTTGAAACGGAGATGAGCACCACCTCCTAGAGTCTGGAATGACTAGCACATATGTGCGAGGGGAACCTTTACTATTTTATTAGAATTGGCATCAGTATACCTACTGTGTAATTTTCAGCTCTTTGAGCTCAGATTTCTGAGTAGGCATGCATAGGATTCTGTTGTTAATGGTGGAAGGTTATAGGCAAGAATGCTTTAAAAGTGTTTTTTCAAAAAGTCCTAAAAATAATAAAAAACGAGCAACTGCTAAATGTTTATTATTATGGGAAGTCTAACAAATGAAAATAACTAAATTACCAACAGTATTCTAATAGATGGGGCTCAATTAATTACTTTAAATACATGGATGAAATATTTAGAATATTGTAGACTTGTAGGCAAATTATAAATTGCATCTCCAAAATGCTACCTGTCAAATCAAGAAATATAGAATCAGGTTAGTTAATTTATATAATTATAAGAGATAATTTTTGCATAATGCTGAGCAATTAAATGTGAGGAAGATTACTCTAATTTTCTCAGAGATACTCATTGGTTATATCTCCTATGTTGAAAGAAATATTGACTCTTGTTTCCACCTTTACAAAAAAAATTGTGTATTTTGCAACATAGCAAGGTTGAGAAACCTGGCAATAGGAGTAGTATATTTGCTGATGATTTCAAGAGGCATAATACTAATATGCTAATATGACATAATTCTAAGGAACTCTGGAGGCTATGAAAATAAGGCTTGGGTTTCTTACAACCTATCCATGGCTAGTTGTCCAGAAAGAGAGGTGTCAAGAAATATATGATTCATGTAGGGAAGTTACAAAATTGAGAGAAAAGGTTTTTCTGTGGGTATCACAAGATATAAAAATCCCTCATATTTCTAAATGCAACAGCCCCTTGGCAATTTTGAAACAATCCTACACAGGTAATTATACTTATTAGGTTTAGTGAAGTAAAATAGGTGAAAGTCAAATAATATTAATCACTGTCATATTAATTCCTGTTTTTAAAGTATTTATGTATGTCTGACAGTGTTAGAAGGATGTATAACAAATACTAGGCTATTGTATGTATTTTTAGCACTATAGCACAAGAAGTAGCACTTAGACTTATATACTGCTTCACAGTGCTTTACAGCCCTCTCTAAGCGGTTTACAGAGTCAGCATATTTCCCCCAACAATCTGGGTCCTCATTTTACTTACCTGAAAAGGATGAAAAGCTGAGTCAACCTTGAGCCGGTTAGAATCGAACTGCTAGCAGTTAGCAGAATTAGCCTGCAATACTGCATTCTAACCATTGCACCACCATGGCTCTTTACCTTGCTGCTGTCTGGACTTGGTTGTTTACTTGCCAGCATTTCATTACCCGTCTAGGTAACATCATCAATGTTAGGGAGTATGTGTTAGGGAGTATGGTGGCGCAGTGGTTAAATGCAGCACTGCAGGCTAACCACTGAGCCAAGGTGGCGCAGTGGTTAAATGCAGCACTGCAGGCTGACTGCTAGATCAGCAGTTCAGCGGTTCAAATCTCACCAGCTCAGGGTTGACTCAGCCTTCCATCCTTCCGAGGTGGGTAAAATGAGGACCCGGATTGTTGTTGGGGGCAATATGCTGACTCTGTAAACCGCTTAGAGAGGGCTGAAAGCCCTATGAAGCAGTATAAGTCTACTGTTATTGCTATTATTGCTATTGCTATTGCTGTGTAGTTTGCCCTGCCATTATTGGTGAGGCTATGATGGTGAGGTTTCTCTTTGCTATTTTCAGTATTATTTGCAAAGGGACTGTGACTTGAATTTGGAAGAGTAGCTCTAAATCTTCTATAGAAAACAACCAAGTGTCTTGTGGTTTTTTAAACTGTAGAGAGCCATAAAACATTTCATGGTTTTGTCTTGAAATAAAAACCGAATTAGGACAGAGGTGAGAGGAAAGTTTTTTCTTTAGCAACAGTCTTCACTAACCATGTGAGCTAGGCTGTCTTTTTTTACCAATGTTGTAGACCTTAAAATTACCCAGTGAGGGGTTCTATAGTATTAGCTGCAATTGAAAAAGCTGTCCCTTAGGTACTCTTTGTGTATCAGTGACGTGCAGTCAGAGGAGGCAGGGCCTCACCACTGTCATCTTGAAAAGAAAAAAAAATTAAAAGGAAAAAGGCTGAGGTAGTTGCTGCCAGAGTCACAGTGGATGACTCTGCTTAGTGCTTAACTGTTTAAAAAAGTCTCTTTAAAAAGTGCCCTCTGCAGGAGGAGGCGAGAGAACCACGTGCCTCATTTAGTCTATGATCACTTGAGCAGAGTTAAGCAAGGGTTAAAAGGCGAAAAATTCCTTATGTAGATGAGGCATGTGGTTCACCTCCTCCTGTAGAGGACACTTTTTTAGAGGCTTTTTTTAAACAGTTAAGCAGAGTCATCCATTGGAGGCTCTGTCAGCAGCTAACCCAGCCTGACTTCAGCAGCTCTTGCCTTTTTCTTTTTACATTTTTTACATTTTCATCATGGCAGACAAGAAGAGAGTTGAAATCCTCTGTGAAACAGCTGGAAAAGGTATGTGGGTCGGAGGGAGGGGGAGGAGGAATTCAAAATTATTGTAATTTGTAAGTAATTGTAATTTGTATTATTGTAAGTAATTTGTGTGTGTGTGTGTGTGTTTAACCCGCCTCTGCTGGCGCGCAAACTGGCACTTATTTTTATTTTTTTAAAGCCCTGCCGCCGTGTCCGCCATAGAGCTCTATGGCGGACACAGCGGCGGGGCTTTCGGAAAGCCACACCGGGGCTTTCAGAAAGCCACGCCAAAGCCCTGGCGCTGGCAAACGTAGGGTGGCTTTTGCCCACTTGCCTCACCACTCATGAACCTCACTGCACATCATTGTGTGTATGTATTTGTACAAGAAGCAATTGCTCTCTTTTTTGGTATGTTTTCACTATGATAAAAGTAACTTGTGTACTTTTCAGTTTTTGTTTCTTTTTAAAGAGAAAGAAACTTTCAAATAAGGTTTTTAAGTTCACATCTGGCAATAAAACATACAATACACAAATGATATTGTTAATTTCTTGCCTAAACTGGCCACCAGACAATTTTGTCTTGGGTACCAAATGTGATGCAGTGTTTAAGAGCAGTTTATTTGGGACAATATCTTCTTCAAATTAGCAGTAGGAATCTGCATTATGCTTACCTTCCAAAGTAAGGGAGGGAATGCAATTAGATTAAGTTACATTTTGTATACATATCTAAAATTATGATTTACACCTGACTTTACATACTGACTTTACACATGGTACTAAGGCATAATTGATTTGTTTATGGCTAGGTATGTTTCACCACACAGCTGTTTGTGAAATATGAATTATGGCTAGTGCAATTATGTATTTATTTACTTTTTAAATTTGATTCCTATCACAGCTTTCATTAAGAGCTCAAGGCAGTGTACATAATGTTCTTCCTGTTTTTTTCCCTCAGGTAGGCTTTCCTTGGGGTAGATTAAGCTGAGAAAATGACTGGGCCCAATGTCACCCTGAGAGCTTTGTTCCATGAATCCAGCCCATTATGACTTATTCAATCATTCTACTTAAACTATGGTTTAGCATATTTTATGCAGTTTTATGAGTAAAAAAACTTGTGCCAATATGAAATATCATTAACCTGTTTTCAAGGTTTAAAATAGCTACAATGTTTCTTTATAGCTCTGGTAGATCTGGTGATATTTATATCGATTCAGTCATTTTCAGTCATACACAGAAGAATGAATTTCTGCAGGATGCGTACCATTGAAAATGAGACCAGAACAGAATTGGTGAAAAAAATACAAGTACTGAATGTTTTTCTCTAGATTCTTCTTCTGTGACCTATAATGCCATTTTTATATATAATAGGAATGGTAAGAAAATGTAAAATTGTACGTAATGGCATAGCAACATTTTAAAAGGCCACCATGTTCAAAAAATATTTTTGTCTGAAAGAAAAACATTTAGAGAACAACTAATGAGATAGAGTACATTTGGAATTTTGAACTGTTGTGGATATTCTCTCAAAATCTGAGATGAATTATTTTCAAAACTGCAGCCATGGTGGATATATACTGCATATACTGCATTGTGGGTATATACTGCATAGACATAGAATTCCATTTAAAACTAAAGATAAAGGTTTCCCTCTCCAGTCATGTCCGACTCTAGGGGGCAGTGCTCATCTCGGTTTCTGAGCTGTGAGAGCCAGCATTGTCCGAAGGTCATGTGGCCAGCATGAGTATATGCAAAAGTGCACAGAATGCTTTGCTTTTCAACTGAAGTGGTACCTATTTATCTACTTGCATTTGCATGCTTTCAAATTGCTAGGTTGGACAGGAGCTGGGGCAAGTAACGGGAGATCACCCCATCACACTCAGGTCTTGAACCTAGGCGAACAAGCTCAGGTCTCTAACTGAGCCATAATGCCCCCGCAATTCCATTTACTAGAAGGCAAACAGACAAGGTTATTTTATATTGCAACTATTTACCATCTAAACTTATTTTTACCATTTCCACTGCTAGTGATTTTTTTTCAATCACGCAGCATAATAATCCAACCATTTGCTTGTCAGTGTAAGCCCTATCTTCATTGGTAATATATTACTTCAACAATTGTTGGATGACGCATTAATGTGCTATCAATCTTTAATGAGGAAATGGCTAAAGTACCAGGCTGAAGTCACCTGTGTTTTTCCCCCTTATAACAAGTCTCAATTAAGTTTTATCTACTGTTTGTGAGAATGCTTACCATAATACTTCGTATTTCTGCATAGCTTGTCATGCTAAATACTGCTGAAAGCAATGGACTTACTTTAATTGAACACAGGATCAGGCTGTACTTTCATAATCCAGAACTCAATAGATAGCTGCAAAAAGGCTCCATGGGACTAAATGAGTAATGCCTTTGAATAAACATGATATTATTGTATGTCGTGAATATCTCCCTCTGAACCAGTTCTGTCAGGGCACATCATGTCAGTATTTTTTGTTTAATAATTTTATTGATAATATGGTAAAAACTAATACAAATAAATTAGAAGGGGGAAAAATCAGGTGCAGAAAAAAAAAAGAAAAAAGATGAAAGAAAAAGGCAACAAATGAAATAATAAAGGCTTCCAACCTTTATTGCATCAAGCATGAGCTGATAAACTAAAGTTTCACTATTTGAAAGTTACAGATAAAAAATTCTCCTTTTTATAGCCTAACTTTTATCTCTAGTATCTTCTTTCATTTTTTTTAATCTTAAAGCAAAAAATAACTGATATTCCAATAACTTTTTGTCACCCAATCTGTTTAAACCTTTGTTAAAATACTTTTTTTTTGCTTTTTGCAAATTGCATAATATTTTAATTCTTAAGTCTGCTTAAAACTTTTCAAATTCAAAAAAAGATAAAACTGATCAGCTGTCAAATTAAGCTTGCTGTTTTGAAAATCTCTGATAATTATAAAGTGATTAAATTCAACATTTCCAAACATAATTAGAAAGTGAGTTTGGCTGGCTTATAGTCCTTATGAAATGCTCTGCCATTGCTGAGAGCAAAGATGTTGTCTCTCTTGACTCCTGGTGCTCAAACGCACAGCAGACTGCTGTTTGTAAGTACGTAACTACAATTCAGACACTTGTAAACAATCTCCCAATCTCTCCATCTTTGGAAAACCAAAAAAACCAATCTAATTGCCAGTCTTCTGTTCTTCACAACGATTGTCATCTCTGATTTGTGGAGACATCTTTAGTTAGCCATGACGTACACCAGAAACCACTTATTCTGTTTGATTACTGATTATATTTTGCACCACTTATTCTGACACCACTATATAGTATTACATATTGCATTTAATGTGTAACAATGCATATTACCTAGAAAAGTATGGTATGTCAGGTGATACTAATTTTAAATACATTCCAATGCTGGATTAGAATTTAGATTAGACTAGTTTGATATAGATGCTGCCTTATTTATGAGTTTTGTAAAAAAAAAAAAAGTTATATAATGCCATTCAAAGACCGGATTCCCACCCTGTACCAGGTCATAATGTTATTTTGAGAACTCACATCATGAAAAGTTGTGGATTTGTTACCTACTGCAGTATGTTAGCCCAGCCAATTTTGGCATATTTAATATATTACAATTTAAGAAAATAGTGCGATATATATGAGCTCCAGTAATAAATTTTCTCTCCATCCTCTCTATTATGTCTCTCTTCCATATGCTCTACAAAGAGGTAGCAATGTATGTGCATTCAGAATATGTCTTTCTCTGTGAAATGGCTTTGTGTTAATCCTGTATTTAAAAGTAACTCCTTCAGCAGCAGTTCAGATATAATTATTTCATGTAGCTCTGTATTGTTCAATATTTAGATTTATTAAAATAGGCTTAGTGTCAAAATAATGTCAACTAAGAACAAACAATGTATTTGTTTTTATAATTTATTAATTAAATAAGAATTATAACAATGGAACAAATGGAATTTGCCCCTTTGATGGAATGCAAATACCTATTATATCTAAATACAGTATATACACTCTGGGGGGAAATTTGCTACCTGGTTAATTTTATGTTAATTTTAGTGTTAGTCATTCAATTAGGTTAGTTCAGTGGTTCCTAACGTGGGGCTTGCCCCATGCCCCACAGGGAGGCAATTTGATTTTTAATGGGGGCAATTTGAACCTTGTTTAAACCAAGTTAATGGCCTTTTAGGCTTCCTAAAGTGAGTAGAGTTCACTTTTTGAGTAAAGTAAAAATTATATGTCAGAGGAGGGGGGGAATCAGGATTTTAAAGATGCTTAGGTGGGGCATGGCCAAATAAAGGTTGGGCATCACTGGGTTAGTTAATGTGATTTTAAATTCCAATGTTATTATAGGGAGAATAAGTATCTTCACATCTATAATGTGGAGAAAAAGAATTTTGAAGGAACTTCTCTTTCCACAAATTTCACAGAACTTTGTACTGTCAATACTGGATCCATACCATTAAGTTAAGCTATAACAATTTGGAGAAAATAAAAGTAGAGACATAGTTGGGTAAGTAAGGAAAGAACCCCTGTTTCTCAGCTCATTTTTTTAATACTTATTATCCACTGAACTATTTTTTCGTTCTTGATAATGCCACTTCTGGAAAGAACTAATAATATTTAAAGCAGCTATGTCTAACCCGCAGGCCACATGTGGCCTTGAACAGCTACTAATGTGGCCCAAGATTATAAACTTTTAACACTATTATGTGATTTATATACATTATATGACACATTTTTATGTGGCCCAAGATAGTTCTTCTTCACTCAGTGCAATCCAGACAAGCCAAAAGGTTGGACATCATGATTTAAACTGCTACATAACAATATTTTATTATTGTATGCCAGTGGTGGGTTTCAATTTATTTTACTACTGGTTCGTTAGTGTGCATGTGTGCGCTTGTACGACGCTTCTGTGCATGTGGAAACACAACCAGGCTGGTAGGCAGAGCCTCCTGATTCCGCTATTACCGGTTCACCTGATCTGGGGTGAACAGGCAGAAACCACCTGTGTATGTGGTTGTTTAGTATAGCACTCTGGGAGAGCTACACTCTGAAAGATACTTTCTAAATATTGTACTAAATACTTGAATTTGTAAAGGAAGTGCCTAATATCATAAATGTAGGCAACTTCATATGTCTCATTTATTGCTCTTTTGACTGTATTGCTATGCATGGGTCAGATAGAAATGTAATTTTAAATGGGATTATATCAGGTTTTATCACACAGAAGGGCAATGCATATTAAAACTTCCTGTTTTCTTCCAGCAGAAAGTGAACTGGTATTATCTGTCTGAAGTACATGCTGAAGTTCTTTTACAATTTTGCTTACTTGTTGCTTCAGCATAATATTTGACTGACTCTTTTCTACCTGATAATGTGTGCTTACATGATTTTAAAAAGGAGTGGAGGAAAATATAATACATGAATGATAGTGATATGAATTAAGAGGATATCATTAATGTCCTTTATGCTTTCATCTTTCAATTTAACTAGCAGTTGAATTATTATTTTTTCTCCAGTGGAACTAGTGAAGTTTTCAAACAAACGGAACCCTTGTCACCATTAATTTTACTGAAACTGCACTGCTATGACAATTTTCAAGGATGTCAACCTCTCCCATGCATCCCAATTGCTCTTGTGCCTCGGGGAATTGCACCAGATTAAAATATAAATCCTCTAATTTGCCAACAAATACTTGGCAGCATTTACAGCTTGGTGAAAATCAAGCATTGGGAATCCTATTAAATTTTATGCTGCTGTTTGGAACCTGACATCTGCTCACATTTACTGGGAATTGATGATACGTTCATTGAGTTGCCATATTCCATTACACAGCAGTTGTTATAGGCTCTCAAATCCCCAGTGGTTAATTTCTAAAAAAAGGAAATGCCAGCGGTTAGCTTTGGGGGTGAAATTTTCTGATTAGGAAGCCCTTCCTTTACTCCCTGATGTATGCTGCAGATTCTCTCTGCTTTGTCAATGGTGTGTAGGAAATACACTATAAGCCTGCCTAGGGCATTTTTGTCTGTTCTTAAATCATCTTTTCCCTAAACTAAACCTTGGCATAGAAAATAGATACGAAGACTGAATCCTGGAAAGCTCTGGTATAAAACTATAGTACATAAAATAAAGTGAATGTAGCAAAGTGCTTTGATGATCTGTGTTGAATGTCTTCTGGCTTCCTCCATTCCCTGAATGATATACCATATAACCTGAGGCATAGTTTCCTGTTTCTTCATAATTCGTTCATAAAAGCCAATAAAACAAGGGATAGATCATAAGGATAAACAAGAGTTGCCATGGAGATAATATGCTACCATTTTATGTTGCAATTGAAATTGCATATATTTGGCATGCCACACATGGCTCCAGTAGGCATAAAATTCTATATAATTTCTGCATCCCTCTGAGACGCTTCATGAGAAAGCCTACCTGCTCTTTCTTCCCATTCAGGGAAGAAAGGAACGGCAATTTGTTCTGGTTGAGAAATACAAGGACAGCAAACCAAGCCTGCCAAAAATCACTCTTTTATGTATCTGTTCATCATGCAGGGCTCTTGCCCTCTTTGGCATCTGGCCCTTCTATCAGCCAGTTCTGGGCCACTCACTCCCGCTTCTGCAGTTCTAAATGGAAAAGAAATGAATATGCAATGTTTTCTGCAAAACCAGGCTGGAAGTCATTGGAAGCTTACCCAACAGGTAGAACTTCCTGTCCTTATTTATGTAACTCTTCAATTGTGTACAAAGCTTAAGAACCAGCGGATACATGGGTTAGGAAATACTGCATTTCAACAAAAGGAATTACTTGAGATTCAGAAGTCCAGATTAATGAAGGAAGGAGCTACCTACATAGCAAATTCAATCCACGTACACGTTGGATAAGTGCAAGTAACTTTCTAAGCATAGGAGAAGGTTTGTTCAGCAGCTTCTTCATTTCCCCCCTCTGGGGTACAATCTGTCTTGTTCTTTTTTTCTCACCACCTCCATTTTTTTCACTTTCAAAACAGAGAAGGTACTGCCATTGTACCTGCCATCCTGCCAAGAGCTCTTCTGGGGAAGGAAAGAGGGAAGGCAGTACTTGTGAACAATTAAAAATATTTACACACACATTGGGCTGGTGATGTAAGAGCGCTGGACTTGAACTCAGTGATTTAGAGTCACGTTTCTCAACAGCAGCAACTTTAAGATGTGAAGACTTAAAATGCTAGAATTCCTTGGTGCTGTAAAGGTTTGTGTGACCTGTCAGTTTACCAGCCTGCCTTACAATCTGAATAAGTAAATACGGGAGAAAATGTTGCATTGAGCAATGTGAGGGAGAAAAAAATCTTATCTGAAGAAGGTGTTTCCTACACATATGAAGAAATATCTCTACATACAGATGTAATGAAGAATCTTTTACCTGATTCCCCTAATATCAATACCTCCATTGTCTTGAGAATTAGTACTATCATCATTGGTTTGTAACTCACCAGTTACATGTTGGTACTTCTGTCAACTCTGCATCCTAGAAGGACCTTCAGAGTACAAATGAAGATAAATAACAAATTAGCACATCAACCAGCATATAACTGCTAGTTGATGTGCTGGTTTGCTATTTATTTATCTTCATAAATTGTGCCTGAACACACCTTAAAAATACTAGCCACCAGCCACTGAACCAGCAAAAAAAGTATTGCCCTGATAGGTGAATGCTGCCCTGACAAGTGAATCATTATATCTCACTAAGAAAGCCAGCAAGGGGTTTCTCTTGATACTGCAGTGTTAATGCACAACACATTAAGCAAAGTCATCCCCTATTTAATTTCCCCTCCCAAAGAGCATCACCTGCTATAGGAAATATAATCAATGTTTTCTCAATATGTGATGTGGGATGGGTATGGACAGGTACCTTGGATGGTAAATATGGTAAAATCCCACCATATGTCAAGTTGTCTAATAGGCTGCAGGTTTGACATAGGGCATAAAAGAAACAGGATGGTGTTCCTCCAATGTATTGGAAGTTCTCACATTGCCCCCCATGATACTTCTATGAGCTTGTCACCTGTCCTTCAGGCTATGAGGTACAAAGGAAGGACTAGGTGAAGGGAAAGGAAGAAATAAGTAATGAGCAAGCTTTGTCCTTGATGCACACTGCAGGGAAATAGCGATGCTGCCAATGAGTGGCCATGACTAACACCACCCAGAAGTAGCCTATTAATAGGCACAATGGTACTGCCCCTCCTCATCCCAACTATAAAAGATTCAGTTATTGGCGGAAGTAGATAATTTGTATTGGCTCACCTGTTAAGCAACCCATTCATGACAGAACCAGCAACAAACACAGCTGATTCTCTTTCCCACTGTAAATTGTCTTCTCTGTAACAGAGAATTAAAAGCAATGGTCTTTTGTTTTCCTAACACGCTTTTAGCACTCTTCTAAGTGTTAATCTGGGTTTATAAAAGAGGTAGTGGGAGAAAATTATAACTGGTTCTCCAATGGAAAAATTTGTTTGGGGCACCTAGCATTAGTTCCTAGGGAAAAATCCCACCTCAAGAGAGTGAGATCCCAAAATAAGAAAATTCAAATGCAATCCATCAATCAATGTTTAAGCCAATCAAATTAGAAACCAAGTAAAAGCAATCAAAGCATAGGAAAGTCACACTGAGTACTGGGCCCAGTCAGGAGAAAGATTTTGTCACTGAAGTAAACCTTTTAAAAAGGAAGGGAATGGTTCCATATTGTCTTCGTTGTGCCTTTTTTCTGGCATAGAAGATGGAGTATTTCTTCCTGGACTGGTTACAAGCCATGGAAACAGTATCCTAATCATCAGATATTTGGGACTGGAAGTCAGGAAATAGTTTTCTAGTGACTAGTGTCAGATAGCTGTGAGTTAAAATATGGATTTATTTCACAGAAAATAAGAAAATAGAAAATAAATAGATTAACAGTAGACCAACAATCAAGAAGTTAACAATACTCCTATTAAGGAGCCACCAACTCAGACAAACAAGCTAACAGTAAACAACAGCCTAACAAGGAACCACGAAGACCACTCCCACCAATGCTGACAGGGCAAATCACTAGTATATAAACTTAGAGCAAACTTTATTCCCTTGTAACTGATTGTGTTATTTAGTTTGATTATGAGATGTCTGCAAGAAAACAACTAAGCTCAAGGGCCTCACGGTTCAACCCTGAGCTACAAGTATTCTCTTCTATTGGTATTACAGAAAATAATTTCCTTGGTGCTTTCTTAGTTTTTGCCTTTATTCTGATTCTGTGACAGCTTCCCTGGTTGAAAGAGCAATTTGCTGGGAAAAACTCTTCAGAATCAGTTTTGGTGAAGGTGCTGGCCTACAAACCAAGAGAGTGAGTTCTAATCCCACCTTTGGCATGAAAGCCAGTTGCTTGACTCTAGGCCACTGATTCTCTTTCAGCCCAACTCATCTCATAGAGTTCTTGTGGAGAAAATAGGAGGAGGAGGAAACATTAAGTAACTCTGCCATCTTGAGTTATGGAAATTATTGAGGCAGAATAAACATTGAATACTGAAATAACATAAAATAAATAAGTAGTACTTTTTCCCTCACCTGGCTAAATAGCTGATGAGAACATTTGACCCCCTTTTTTCCTCCTGAATCACACAATGCAGATAAGGATTTTTACCTGGAATAACATAAATAATGACAATGCCCTGAATAGATTGTTATAGGAGAATGAGAGAATCCAAGAGGGATGATGAGGAAATGCTTTAAAGCAGCCTTTATGAATCCTTTTATACCACCACCAGCCCTTGAAATAATGTTCGGATCTCAGGGAAACACCAAATAAAAATTGCAAAAATATGAAAATTTCACAATACAATTTATTTTTAACTGACACAATGTTTTGCAATGTTTACAATAAGAGAAAAACAGCAGGCTGGCAATTTAGTCATGACCCATAAATTTTACCATCACCAAGCATGCTAGCACTGTACAGTGTGCAAAGTTCAAAAATTCTGAGTCAGAGAGTTTTTTTGTTCCCAATCTCTCACAGAATCCCTAGAAACTTTTCACAGGGCCCCTAGTTAGGAAATACTGCAGTAGGGACTTCCTCCAAGGAACCAGAGAGGGCAGTCCACCGTCTTCCAAGTATGTGCTTACAAATACATTCTGTTGGAAGAGCAGTGAACCCCAAGAAACACCTGTTATTCCACAGCAAAATCTGATGGATCGTAATCTGTGCTTGTACAAACAGCCATACTACATTTGATAAAAGTGGGAGGATCAAAGTAAATGTGCTTGGATAAAAACCCATTATTCCATAGGATTGCAATAGGTAGGGATTTTTCAATAACACTTTAAATGAAATCTTTTGTATCTGTGTGCATATGTGCGTGTGTTTGTGTGTGCGTCTTCGAGTCATTCTTGACTCCTGGGGAGTGCTTGGACAAGTCCCTGCAGTTCTCTTGACAAGGTTTTTCAGAAGGGGCTTAGCATTGGCCCTCAGCAGGGTTGAGCACAACTGGCCCAAGGTTACCCAGTTGGCTTTGTGCCCAAGGCAGGACTAGAATTCCCAGTCTCCCAATCACTAGCCTGATGTTTTAACCACGATACCCAATATGGAAATAATAGCAGATTACCGCAGAGTGGTTTGACGTATTCTTGCAGAACAGCAGTGTTGCTTCATGTAGTTTGTTGTTTACTTAAAACATTCCAAATGCTATTTTTATCATTCAGTAAAATCGAGGTGCAGATTGGTGGGACAAAAGGGCCTACATTATTACACACACACTTTCTCTCTAATTGTACAAATGTCTGCAGTGTGGTAACCCATCACTGAATCTAGGCAACAAAAGTATCACATTTCATGATACTTGACTGCAGATGGTTTCAACTCGAACAGCTAAGCTATATTCCTGATGGAAACAGATCTGTGATTTATACATAATTTCTGGTTGCCAGAGTGTATCATTCCACTCCTCCCTTTTAATAAAGGCTCTGGGTTAGAACAGTTTGTTATGTAAGAATGCAAACTATATTCAGACCCACCATAATTATCCTAACTGCATCATCACCTATTTTTAACACCAAAGGCACCAGGGAAGTTTGTATTACATTGTTCAGAGAACAAACAGGCAACAGATATGTGCATCCAAAATGAAATATGATTTAACGATGGCTTGAGTGGGGCTTGTTATAAGTACAGTAGATAAACAGTTATTCTTTTACTTCATTAACACTAAATTCCAATGACATGCTTCTAATATTGTATTTTTATTCAAATTGTAAAATGCCCAAATATATCCAATTTTCCTAGTCTGAATAACCATTTAAAAGGCCTAGCTTTCTCTGCAAAATAGCTTTAACAAGTGATGTTGGTAAGATCTAATGGTTAGCTTCATGGAGTAGCTACAATGAGAGAGAAACCTAATACTTCTCTCTCCAGTAATGACAAGCAATAAAATCGTGGAAAGAAACATCTTGTGATCTGATAATCAAGTGGCTGTAATGCTATTTAGAATTATTTTAGGAGCATTTAGTCATATGTGGGAAGAGAATATAAATATAAGTGACTCTCCTGAATGGCAGCACTTATTCCTGCTCAAGAGGTCAGATGCAGTCTCCTCTATGCAATCTATTCTATGTCTACCCTTCAGTTATTAATGAGACAAAAAGAACATATTAACTTTTTGTGTATATTTTCCTTGGGCAACAAATCCAGAGATTGGAAATTTAGGATAGTATGCAGTTCAGTACTGGCTTCACAAAGTAATCACAAAGTTGATTCTCAGGTAATCAACTACAATTGAAATTAAATCTTATATTCAATTCATATTCACACCCTGGTCAGTGTCTCTTTGCACTTCTACCATCAGGCAGAAGACATCAAAGTATAGCCAGCCGAACAAATAGGTTTAAAGATAGTTTCTATCCTTGGACTGTGAGACTTTTAAATACAACCACAATCACTCCATGCACACACTAGTTTTTTCCTTTTTCTTTGTTATAATTTTGCACCAGTGAGGTTAAAACCAATTTTGCATTTAAGTACAATGACATAAATATTATATTAAAATACTTACTAAATATTCAGAAGCACCATCCCCCCAATAATTATTTACTATGTAGAATCCATTTCTATTTAGGATTCATTATCAAGTAAATATGAGAACCAGCATCGCAAAGTAGTTGATTAGATTTGAATCCATAATCTTCAGTGAAGAAGTCTTCAGCATGCAATGTTTGGTTCAAGTTAATGATGATAATAATAATGATGCACATAAGACTTCTGGGTATCAAAACCAGATGTAGAGAAATCCACCAAATCATCATGATTATTTAAAAAAAGATTTAGGGGCTTGGGATTTTAAAAAATACAAATTCAGAAGAACTACAGCTATGGTAAAACAACACAAGGAACAAAAGGCAAAATTAGGGCAGTAAAAGGTAGAACAGAATGAATTGTGCAAGTATTACAAAAGAAAAAGCGTGTCAGTTACTATAACCTGAAGCACGCATGAGTGCTGCATGAGCTATTTTTGTGGTTACCACAGTTTAATACAAGCTATTACATTCACTAGTGAGAACTTATTGTGCTTTGAAAGTTTGTGTTGTTTAAGCACCATGCCTTGAGGACGGCATAGAAGTTGAGAACAGATTTTAATGTTCAGCTCTCCCGTGGACATACAAGAAGGCATAAAGCTTGATTGGGACTTCAGCTATGAATATATAAGTGCAGATAATTAAGAAATATACAAAGGTAGTTTGGTCAGTAATATAATTAATTGCTATACTGTAGGTTTTTTTGGGAGTTGTGATTAGAATCATATATATTCAAGGTTTTCTTTTAAAATATAGTTGCCTTTTTTCCAATAGATTTCTGCTTTGGATCTTACATAGCTACATAACAAAGGAGAAATTCAACTAGTTAGGCACATTCTCAAAAATGTGCCTAACTATAATTTGTTTTGCCACACAATTATTATTGTATTTTAAGAAGGCAACAAGCCATAACAAAGAGTGCAGTCTGATCCATTTCATCAACCACTTGTTTGGTGTTAGGTGACATCTAGTCATGTGGGGGGGGGAGTACACTCTTTGAATTCTGTGGTTTTATGTATCAGGACATAGTAAAAATAATCTGGTCCTCAGCAGTTCTTAAAAGTAGGTAAATACAACCTCAGCTGAACAATAACACATGACATATTGCACTATGTCATCATATTTTACAAAAGAAAGCCAAAATGGAGAAGTGGTATGTGAAAAACTAAGTACACCTTATGATTTCATAGCTTGTAGAACCATCTTTAGCAGCAATAACTTGAAGTAATCGTTTTCTGTATGACTTTATGAATCTTCTGTCACATCGTTGTGGAGGAATTTTGGCCCATTCGTTGCAATATTGTTTCAGGTTTGTGGGCATTTGTTTATGCCCAGCTCTCTTGAGGTCCTGCATTTCAGTCAGGTTGGGTCTGAACTTTGGGCCATTACAATGCCTTGATTCTTTTCTTTTTCAGTCATTCTGTTGTAAATTTGCTGATGTGCTTGGGATCATTGTCCTGTTGCATGGCCCAGTATCAGTCAAGTTTTAGCTGTCGGATAAATGACCTCACATTTGACTTTAGAATATTTTGCAATACAAAATTGTTCATGGTTGAGTCAATGTCTGCAAGGTTCTCAGGTGATGTAATTGCAAAATAAGCGTAAATCATCACCCTTCCACCACACTTGGCAGTTGGTATGAGTTGTTTGTGCTGATATATTGTTGGGTTTCGCCAAACTTAGCACTGTGCATTATGACCAAACATCTCCATTTTGATTTCATCTATCAAAAAAAAATGTTCCAGAATTTTGTGATTGGTTCAGATGCAACTTTGCAAACCTAAGCCATGCCGCTATGTTGGTTTTTTTTTTTTTAAGAGAAGAGGCTTTCTCCTGCTAACCCTTCCAAACAAGACACACTTGTTCAGCTTTTTTTCTAATTGTACTGTCATGAACTTCAACATTTAACATGCTGAGATTAACACTTGGATTTTATTTTTTTGCAGTTTTCTGAGCATTACATGATCTGACCTTGGGGAAAATTTCTTGAGATCTACTCCTGAGAAGATTGGCAACTGCCTTGAATGTTTTCCACTTATGATGTTCCTCACTGTAGAATGATGGACTTTAAATTGTTTGGAAATGGCTTTATAACCCTTCCCAGATTGTTGGGCAGCAACAATTGCTTCTCTAAGATCATTGCTAATGTCTGTACTCTTTGGCATTGTGTTAACACACATACCTCAGTGCTGGAGACCAGCAAACTCCTAAAACTTTGGCTTTTATAGAGTTAGTCGTACTTACTGATCAATTGATCAAGGGCTCTTGATTAGAAGACTTGGCTACTACCTAGCCTCTT
Source organism: Thamnophis elegans (assembly GCF_009769535.1). Classification (NCBI taxonomy): domain Eukaryota; kingdom Metazoa; phylum Chordata; class Lepidosauria; order Squamata; family Natricidae; genus Thamnophis; species Thamnophis elegans. Next base: position 85,341,763 of record NC_045542.1, read on the forward strand.
CTACCTATGGAAGAAGGTACCATGTACTTAGTTTTCCACAAGGCTTCTTCATTTGGCTTCCTTTTTGTAAAATAAATACATGGTGTCATGCATTGTTGTTCATCTGAGATTGAATACCTACTTATAAAAAACTGCTAAGGACCAGATGATTTTTACTATGTCCTAATACATAAATCTGTAGAGATTCTCAGTCATCCAGGTCAGGCTTGTCCAAAAGGTGCTTTTTTCAGGAGGCAACTGGATTCTCCTTGTTTTTTTCTTTTGAAGACATTTCGCTTCTCACAGGACTATGTCGTATGGAATCTATTTCCTGACATCATCTACCCTGAAAGACTGACAATAACTGCTAATAGCCAAACCATCAATGACATGGAAAGGGGCAACTGCCTACATTTAGGCTTGTATCCCGTAATATTTATTATAGTTGAAAATGAGAAATAGCATTTGTAATTAATTGTCAAAAAACTCAGTACTGTGAAAATTGTTACTATTTTATAGAATTTAACAGAATTTTGTAGAATTTAACAAATCACAGAAAGCAACTAATGACATTGAATGTGTGACATTGAATTGCAATAGTATTTTTCTACATTACTTGTAATCATTAAAACAGCAATAAGAATAGAAAATAAAATTCAGGCACATATTGCTGTGGTATTCTGATTAGCTGCTTTAGAAAATATGTGTTTCTGGGTGTGTATTTGAGAGTGTGTGTTTGTATATTTGAGTGTGAGTGGGAGATTACCTTTGTGGAGGAAGGGAAAGAATTCTTAGCAGCCAATACACTTACAGGTTTTCTTTTGTTATATTTTATTTTTACAAGTGCTAGCGTGTTTGTTTCTATAAAAATGATGCTTGATTCAGGTTGTAAATAAACCCTCTGCAAATAAACAACCACAGAAATTCAGCTTATTGTCAATGACATGTATAAGACACATTGAAATATTTTTAATTAGCTAAATGAGAATTACTGTATATATTTATTTTGGAAAAAAATCCTGCAGCATATATATTCACTGTATGAGAAAAAGTTATTTCCTGTTTATTTCCTTTATCAAGTACTTGGAGCTGATGGTGAAAAACATAATCAATGGAAATCATAAAGAAAAAACTGCATTCATTCAGTTTGTGTTGCATTTACAGTAAGTTTCTCTGACCTGAAAAATAAAATAAAAACAGTTTAACAGAGCATTTAAAAATGTACCAACCAAATGAATAATAAAAAATACTATCAATTTGAAATAGAATGTGCTTTGTAATTTCTAATATATTGGCTGATTTTAATCAAAAGAGATTCTAGCTCATGCTGTTTTTCCCACTGCTTTGACACAATGGACTTCTCCACATAATAGTCATTAGAGCAATAACACTCCATTGAACAGATTGCACAATTCTGATTACTGTATTTTTCGGAGTATAAGATGCACCTTTTTCCCTCAAAAAAGAGGGTGAAAATCTGGGTGTGTCTTATTCACTGAATGCAACATTTTTGGCCTCCCGAAACCCTGCCCCCCTTTGGCATCCATAGCCTTTAGGAGGCTTATAGAGTGCTCCTGGGAGCTGGGGAGGCAAAATGAGCAAAAAAAATGGGCCTTTTATTGCTCGTTTTTGCCCCCCACCCCCGCCTCCAGGAGCACTCTATAAGCCTCCTAAAGGCTATGGATGCCACTTCTTTGACAAATAACGGGGCTATTTCATGAAAACTGGGCTGTTTTCAGGAGGTCTGCAGAGTGCAAAAACCTTTTTTTTAATTTGCCTCTTCAAAATCTTGGTGCATCTTATACTCTGGTGTGTCTTATACTCCAAAAAATACGGTATGTCAAATTGAATGTTTGAATTATGTCAAATTTTGCTTATGTCAAATTATGTACAGAACTGTGCAAATGTCTTAGGCTCTCTTTAGATTTGTTGTTGCAGCAATGGTATAATGACCCATATATAATTATGTCTCTGTCTCCTTATTAGAATATAACCAGAAATTACAGGTATTTTGTGTGCAGAATCCAAAACAGGAAAAAGCAGAGAAAAAAGAGCTTCCATAGGCCAAAGTGACAAGTATATAGTGTGACCTTCCTTTATAGCTGAGCAAAGCAGACACCTGGCCCCCATAAACCTAAATGGAATGGAATCCTAATTTGACAGAGATAAAATCATACTGTTGCATCAGCAAGGCTACTCTCAAGGGGAAAAAACAAACTGGATATTCAAGATGTGGTATTCAAGACCCAAAAAATAATATGGTCATTAAAATCTTGCTAGAACAACAAAGCAGGTGGTGGCTAAGACTTTTGCACAGTACTATCTATAAAATGTATGTTACCTGACTGTATAATATTTTGGCAGTGATATCTATTTTTATCATTGGGCATATCATTTCACAATGAATTAGGTTCACTCACAAATTCACTACTTTTTAATCATAATAAGTAGCAGAAATTATATGTCCAGAAATACAGGAGCCAGGGATTCAGACATTAGTACTTCAAATACAAATTAAGTCACAAGATAAGCTGGAAGCATTTTATATTGGTAGCCAGTGAACAACCAAAGATGGGAAGGTGGCTAAAGGCTGGACCATTAGACGTTTTATGATAAGAGTTGCCCTAGGCCCCAAAGGTTTGTGTTTGTGGATGGTTTCTGTTAGTTTTCTCCTTGCCCAAAGTTATCTTTTGTGGTTGAGACAAGCTACAATTATTCCACAAGTTAGAATCTTTGCATATTATCTTATACAATTTCTGATGTGCTTGTTAGCAGTAGCCACATTTAGCAGTATCTTTTTTTGGCATGGACCTGAGGAGTGAAAAGCTAAAAAGTATTAATCCCCTTTTGGGTTGTTAAAATTTTTGCATACATTTGCTATTAATTGCTATTAAATAATTATTTCTAAGAGAAAAAATACATCAAAATTAAAAACATTTGTAGCAGATAACATTCCATAATGGTGTAGGGTTTCCTGCCTAAGCAGGGGGTTGGACTAGAAGACCTCTGAGATCCCTTCCAACTCAGTTATTCTATTATTGTGTTCTGTTCATTGGCAAAGATATGCAAACTTCATAAAAATCTAAAAATGGATGAATACTTTTTCATAGAACTGTACATTGCTAGCAATGTGAGTGAGGGCTGGTGGAGTAAAGGCACTTTAGTATAATTTTGATTATTCTATGTGTGCTTATGTGGAGCTGAATGCTAAGATGTTCCCCTAGTATCTTAGTATGAGCACTGTGTATATATACTTAGTTTCTTTAAATATACTATATAATTCCATACAAAATGAATAGTTTGGTGACTATTGCATTTCAAAATACTTTATTAGAGGATCTACACATGTTCTGCAGAGTTATCCATGGCAGTTTTTAATAAAAAGTTAATTGAAAAGCAAATGTCTTACGCCAACATTCTATATCTTCCCAAGATGCATGCTGTTACATGGTAAAACGTGGCTTTTTTCATTCATTTTGCATATTTCCAGAATTTCTCGTGCTCTAAATATTACATTGAAAATAAAATTAGTTGACAAAAGAGTTTTATTAGAATTATCTTATTTCTTTATTAATCCAATTTTATAAAAGCAACTCTGAGCAGTGCACACCAATCTTCTCTCAAACACCCCAATGTTTTACATTGCAATAACATTTCCAAAAGACTTTTGCAGCAGTTTTTAACAAAAGAATGCAAATGTTACTCATAACCCCATTCAAACAATAACTCAGCAAAGGAGTTCAAAGTAGGTCTGGGAACATGGGAGTGAAAGAGCAAGATTTTCTGGAATTTCCAGGCTTTTGCTACCTCAAAAGTAACTTGGGCAACAGTTTTGTTTTATTAAAATCCCAGAAAGGAATCAGGAGAATTTTCTTTTGTCAGCTTCAGGTATGCAACCAAGCAACCCAATGCAAGTCCCTTTCAAGGGAATGAAGGGCTTTGGCACCCACAGGATCATTCATATACCATTCCGACCAGAAGGTAGTACTCAGCCAGTTCTCTCCAGTTTGGGCGAACCGATAGTGACAGTTGCAGGAGGCTCTGCTCACCCGCCCCGACGTAATGAGTGAGCACTGCACATGCATGTGCTCACATTTGCAAACCAGTAGGGAAGGTAAATTAATCCACCTCTGATTCTGACCTATAATTATTGCAACCTGCCTAGCAGCCACCATCAATGTAAATATCCCAGCAGTAAATTGTCACAACATTTAATCAAACATATCTGGGTCATTTGAAATGGATATCACACACCTTCCCATTTTATCCTATCCTTCCATGGACAATCATCCAAAGGGCTTGTATTTATCCCTGGACTTTTAATTTTTAGTTGAGTTATTATCATTATTGCTTATATAAAGGACAAGAAAATTTAAATCAAATAATAAAATACCAATACCAAATCAAGACTAACCACATTGTTATATGGCTAGAAAATCACAGCAGAGAAATTAACTTACTTCTTGTTTTCACGATTCTGATCCGAATTTTGTAAGATGGTATTTTGGATATTTCAGGTTTCTTAGACTCCTTTTCAGCACTCTTACCTGTTTAACTTTTACAAGAAAAAATAACTATTTCTAAAACTGCACATTTTCTTTTCTTTTTTTATCTTTCCTTTTTTTAGAACTATGGGTTTAGATCCATTTGTTGTTTTAGAAATGGCTAGTACATACTATATAAAGTAAAAAGTTGTAATAACATTATCTTATTCTATTGTGCTAAAAGAGTCGGAAGCCAATGTTTTTTTTTTTCTTTTTCCCTCTTAACACTACCCTTCTTTTTCCCTCTTCCTTCCTCATTTTCCAATATTTCACCTTTTTTTGTATATCTTCATAATATTATGTCTGTCTGGTTTGGCTCTGTGACCAAACAAGACAGACAGACACAGACTTCAATGGATAATTAGAACTGCAGAAAAACAATTGCTACCAACCTGGCTTCCATTGAGGACCTGTATACTGCACAAGTCAAAAGAGGGCTGTGAAAGTATCTACAGACCCTCACATCCTGGAATTGTTTCAACTTCTAGCCTCAAAATGATGCTATAGGGCACTGCATACCAGAACAACTAGACAGAAAACAGTTTTTCCCCGAATGCCTTCACTCTGCTAAACAACTAATTCCCATAACACTGTCAAACTATTTATTAAGACTATATTACTATTTATTCTTCTCATCCTTCCTATTACCTATCTCCTCCCACTTATGAATATAACCTTGTTGCTTGTATCTTTACTATTTATATTGTTTTATTTGTTTCCTAGTATGATTTGATTGCTTATTTAGTAACCTATGACTATCACTAAGTGTTGTATCTTATGATTCTTGATGAATGTATTTTTTCGTTTTATGTACACTGAGAGTATATGTACCAAAGACAAATTCCTTGTGTGTCTAATCACACTTGGCCAATAAAGACTTCTATTCTATACCCATGGCACATTTTCTGTTTTGAAGAAATATTCCAAAAACTACAACTCAATAGCTAACAAAACCATTGAAGATTGCAAAAGGAAACCACTGCAAAAGGAAAAAGTATTTGTTTATCAAAGCGTTCATATTTTAATTCAGCTTTCAATATATATATCTGGGGACCTCAGCCTATATGATGAAAAATAAATGAAAGGACCCACTTGCAGGAGCATAATACCTGTCAGAAAAGCAACATTAATCACTGCCTCTGGTCCAAATTTGAAACTCTTAGCATTTAAAAAATGTTTAGGCTGCTTAGCATTTAAAAATGGCCCAAGGAAGTTTTTTAAAAAGCAACTGAAAACAGAAATCATAGATAATAAACCACTATTATAAACCACTATAATAAACCATATTTATTAGTGAAATGAACTCTGGGGAATGTCATTTGAGACTATGACTACATACTTTTTACTTTCATGCCACTAGTCTCTTCAGAATAGGTCTGAAGTTGAATGCAGCAACAGATATCATATCCTTATGTAATGACCATGTGTGACATTACATACTTATACACACACATAAATACTGTTTTCTATTTATTTGGGTGCTTGTTTGGTTATCTACTGCTTATAGACATATACTGCCTCAATGAACGCAGAAGTATGATTTGCCTTCTATTGCCAGATTCCGTTTCAAATATGCTCTAATGGGGCAGTGGCATGGCTAGCAAAATGTCAGTGTATATTGCTATCTTGCATTGCATTATACAAAAGATAGTTCACCAATAAAAAAGTAATACTTCTCTTCCCATACCACATGTATTGCAAGCCTTTTTAGAAAATGAGGGGGTTCCAAAGCACTTTCTCAGTTGGTTATGGAATTTCTCCAGTTCAAAGAAAATAAACTAATACACATTCTTGGTCATCTTGTGGCCAAATTATTCAGGACTTTACCTTTTAGTATTTTATTTATATTTAAAATATTATAATGGAACTACATTTTTACTGGAGAAAGCAGCATAGGATAGAGGGGCTGTTTAATTTGATCTTTTAAAAAATCAAACAAAAATAAGTGCAAACGGTAGCATTTGCACAATACATGTAGTCCTGTATACAACCAAACCCAAAATTTCTATGGCTAAACAAGGCAATTGTTATGTTTTGCCCCATTTTACAACCTTTTTTGCAATAGTTGTTAAATGAATCCCTGCAGTTATTACGTTAATAACATGCTTGTTAATAGCAATAGCAATAGCAGTTAGACTTATATACCGCTTCATAGGGCTTTCAGCCCTCTCTAAGCGGTTTACAGAGTCAGCATATTGCCCCCAACAACAATCCAGGTCCTCATTTTACCCACCTCGGAAGGATGGAAGGCTGAGTCAACCCTGAGCCGGTGAGATTTGAACAGCCGAATTGCAGAACTGCAGTCAGCTGAAGTAGCCTGCAGTGCTGCATTTAACCACTGCGCCACCTCGGCTCTCTAAGTAAATCTGGCTTCCTCATTGACTGCTTGTCAGATCACCAAAGATGATCACATGACCTTGGGACACTGCAACCATCATAAATATGAGCCAGTTGCCAAACGTTTGAATTTTGATCACATGTCCATGGGGATGCTGTAGTAGTCGTTTTAAGTGTGAAAAACAATCGTAAGTTGCTTTTTTCAAGTATTGTTGTAAATTCAAATGGTCACTAAACAAATGATTGTAAGTCGAGGACCACAAGTAATGTTTCTAATGGGGAAATATGAAGGCTAAATATAAACACTAAAGCTCCATTTGAATTGTGGGCAAATATGCTTGCTGGCTGTGACTTAAAGTCAGCCATACGTAACTGTACTCCAGTAATAGCTGGATTTTTTCCCATTTCCAATAATTTTTGGATTAGTTTGTATTCAAGCATCCCTTTACAAAGAAAAGATGCTACTCCAGTTGTGTACTAAACAAAAAGACTGTTTACTGTCAATGAATTTTTGGGGAACTATTTCTTTAAATCTGATGTAATGCTACTTCATATTTAAAGTCCATAATTACAGATACACATTTCAGGTGTAAGGCCCATAATTATATACACAAAGATATTCACAAAGACCTGTAGAATATAACAAACATACTTTCCATTGCTTTCAATTCTTTCTGTTGCCCTGTTGTATTTAGTTCTGGCAAGTGAATTTCTCTTTTCTCACATCTTGAAATGTTGCGTTTCTTCCTGTTTATGTTCACCATTTGATCAATTTGAGCAGCTCTTTCATACAGGGATACTTTCTCCATTTGGTTCTAAACATGGAATAATTATGCATCCAAGGAAACATCTATACCATGATTATAATATAATTTATATCAAATCAGCAACACAACACTTCAGGAACAATTGTACATACAACACCACCAGATGCCGCGCACAAACCTCATTTTAAGAAAATAAAAAAGAATTTTAAAAAATTAACTCATCAGATATATAAGAAATTGACCCTAGTCATGCAAGATAACTATTCTTGGAAGACATCTTTGAGAATTCATTAAGATTTAATTTTTTAAATTATTTTTATTCATTTCTGCCTTTCCTGTAACATACTAAAAATCTTTCCTTTATTTAGAGAAAGCTTATATCAATAGGAAGTAGAAGTTCTTTAAAAAATATTGGGCAAACTAAATCAATGTATTTGGTGCTTTAGTAACTGACAGCATTCAGCATTATGTCTCTGAAAAATCCAACAATACAGTACTTGCTTGGTTTACATTTTCTACTAAGATTTGTTTATTTTACCTGCTAAAAAATAAGAAGCAGCAACTTCCTTTGAAAAAAATGGGAAAGCCAAGGTAATTTTTGAAATGTGTTTCCAAGCATATTTCTCTAAAATAATTATTTAACTGGCACACCAAAGGCTATGAATCAGAATTCAATAGTCAATCTTTAAAAATTTTGCTACTTTCAGCTATCACATTCAAATAGGCCTTTTCTGTAACCAAAACCACCAAAAAAAGCCAAAGAGATAGTCAGTGACAGTTATTTATTTTCCAATTCAGATCATAGGAACAAGCTATGGTCCAGAGGCCAGGAAAATGTAGACATCAACCTGTCCATTTAACATTAAGTTGTTTACTCATTTTTAGAAGCCTGAAAAAATGCAAACATTTTACAATGGAATATAATTGAATTGGAATAAACTCCAGGCTATACTAGAACAACAGAACCTATTGGATGTTTTAACACTGGGGATGAACCAGTGGTGCTATTCAGTTGGTTCTATCAGGTTCAGGCAAACGGTAGCAGTGGCTGCGGGAGGCTCCGCCTACCCGCTCGGACATCATCATGTCTGATTTTTGACACTCTGTGCATGCTCAGAAGGTACCGCGCATGCATAGAGGTGCACACACACATTTGCAAACCAGTAGCAAAAGTAAGTTGATTACATCCCTGGGATGAACAAAGATGGACTTCATTTAGCAACCTCAACTGAAACCAATAACTCAGATGTTAAGCAAAGCAGTCCCTAGGTGAAAAATCATGTGACCTCAACAGTGCTCATCATTTGATTTCAGCTTTCTTTTAGTGGCAGAAAATATGACTCAAAACAGCTAGGTGAATCCAAACAATGAGGAAAATTTCCAGAATTCAATTTACAAGGAAGCTGGGTAAAAGGAAAAATCTTATGGCCCATTTTTCCTTCTTCCCTCCCCACACTTGGATAATTAGCAAGAAAAGAACTAAGAACTATTTGCATTAATTGGATAGGAAGGGATTACAAGAGAGTAGGTTAGCATACAATGGGGAATACACATCTAAAGGAAGGTGCTAGCACTTTTCCTATCAAGCTCATGGCTGCCAGCTTCCTAGAGGCAAAAGAATCTTCAATGTGAAATTAGTTAGGGTCTGGTTATTGTCCGGCAGCAGTGCAAGCCCATTGGACAGTTCCAATCAACTAATGAAAGTCACAGAGCTGAGTTTGTTAACTTGAGGTTAGCACCTTCTGGAGAGATACTGCATTGTGGAGAAAAGCATCTCAAGAAGAGATAGCTTGCTTAAATAATAATCTCTCCGCCCTGCTGGGGACAACAAATAAAAACAAAAGAAACAAGTCAGGTGTAGACAATCCAATATTGTACTAGTTGACTATAATAGCAAATGTGACTGAGAAACAATGCGAAGGTCATATATGCAGATATTGGCTGCAAAGTTCCTTTTTTTATCACCATTGTAACTGCAAGTGGTCATAGTAAGAGGCAATTGCTAAATGTGATTACCTATACAGCAATCAAAACACTACAAAAGTCAGCAAGTATAATATTGACAAATTTGCTTGAGTCTAGCTGAAATCAGAAGTGGCATTATTTCCTCACTGATTTAAAAGGGCATAGGAGGTGTTTTTTAATGTATTCAAATATGAGACCATCAAATAGGAATACTGATTTTAAGATACATAAGCCTCCAAATAGGACGTATCCTGATTTGTTTTTTTTTAAATCCCACCTTTATTACCTTATAAAGGTAGTGAACATAACTAATACTCCTTCCTGCTCCTATTTTTCCCATGACAACAGCCCTGTGAGGTAAGTTCAGCTAAGAGAGAGTGACTGGCCTAAAGTCACTCAGCTGGTTTTTCATACCTAAGGTAGATGAACCTCCTTCCTGCTTTACCTGTAGCTGGGCTATAAACCATGTTTAAACAAAAAAAAATAGTTTGTCAAATCTAGTATAGCTTAAAATTAATTGGAAAATAATTTGATTTATAATTGTTTTAGTGCATGAACTATAGTATTTTACAAAATATTTTTTTATCATTACTTGAGTCAGAACTCCATCTTCTGACGACTGTTTGAACCTATTTGTCCTACTGATGGCCAAGGACTTCGCCGTTTCTTTGCTTTTTCTGGAAGTCTGATAAAGAAAGAATACATTTATTCTTGGACAATAATTGAGCACTTGAGAGTGTAATGTTTTCCTCCAAAATGAAATTAAAAAACATGTTTCATATATCATTTTAAAACATTTATCCTGAAAAGATGATTTTTAAATAAGGAGTCAAAAACATATTTAAATCTATGAATTAAAAAATCCTACTCTTTAAAGCTTTGAATGAGGCCTGAGGGTTGACTGAGATGTTTTCCTTCTATTAATAGAAATTGTTGGTTGGTGGGAATGGAAGTTACTCTTATTCCCAGGATCTAATTTTGTGATGTTTATGAATGCAATATTATAATTACATGTTGTATAGTATAGTATTAATCCAAGTTATGGAGAGGAAATAAAACATTGCTTCAGGTTGGTTGTGATTGAGGAAGCCTATAAACCCTATAAAATGAATAAAAATTAATACCCTTTCCTATCCTCCATCCAACTCTCCCCTATACATGGCCAGCATTCAGTTTTCCAATCGATACCTTGAATTAGGACACAGGAAATGTGAACTGAAATTCGCAGTAAGATTTCCACAGTTTGGATGTATCCGTGGCATTGTTGTACAGGGTGTCTGTGGAGCTTCATCCTTCATCCCACCAGCATCAATGCCAACTGTTATCAAGCTGGTACCATCACCAATTGTGGGTTTGTTCTCATAAGGTAAGTTTAGAGCATTCTGAGACAAAGTCACCCACTGTGAAACAGCATCTTCTTGTTCATTTCTTTTAAGCTCTGAAATTTCAGATTTTCCCCCTTTCACTTTAATACCTTTGATCTTCATCTCCTTTGACTTTCTGTCTTTTTCCATTTCCTAAAACAGGTAATACATTCAAACTTTGTGCAAATACATCTACTCATACTATACAATGTGAAACATGTTTATGAAATTCATTGAAAAATGAAACTGTTCAAATCATTTCGGAACATGAATTTAAAAGTAGTTATTTTGGTAGATAACAACATAAGGAAGGCCCTGCTTTATTTACTCATAGTTTCAATAGATAAACCTGTGTAAATTTTACATAATCTTCTAATCCAGAATACTAACTCAACAACTATGGAACACTAACTTTGATAGATGAAATGTCATCTTGCCAGTAGAATCCATGAACCTGATTCTCTGGATAATATGCTGGGAGTATTAACTGTGGAATTCTCTTACTAAAATAATTGAGAATATTTTCTTTACAGGGATACTGCATTAAACAATCTTTTAACACTTTAAAGCTAATACATTTGTTACATCAAAATACTGTCGCACAAATCCATTTCATCAGGTGATTGTAACAAACTTATATGTTTTTGGGGGTTGCAAAACTCTTTGTTGGTTTTGCTGCAAAAAACATGCCAGCTATTCCTCTGGAGCTCGCTACACCGAAAACAATATTGGAAATATTTCTTCAGTTATAAAGGCATTTTATTTTACAATTAATGTAATTGAAAAAAAAGCAGTTTAGAGCTCTCAGTTCAGTAATATTAGAAAAACTAGACCTGAGATTTTCTTATTAACGTTAAATTGTTTGCCTTACAGCCTAATTAAGCAGCCTATTATAAAACCAATTCTAGTGTAAATCAATTATCTAGAATGAACCTAATGCCAATAATTTGGTATCACATTCTATCACATTGTATTTTTAGGATATCTTATTATTACCAATATAGACTTCCAATTTTATGTCTCCCAATTTCTAGCCTGATGCCATAGCCACTACACTAAATGTTTATTATCTATTTTAATACATGTTTTAACCAATGGCTTTGATATTTTATTTGTACACCACTCAGAGTCCCTCTGTGTGGGAGTTGGATGGTTTCTTAAATAAACGAGGGTGAAGATTCGTTCTCCGAGCTTGTGGGTTGGTTTCCAAATATTTCATTACGAAGCTAGGTAACATCTTCAGCAGAGTTTAGGGAATGTCAGTGTTGATATTCTTCTGTTTATAAGGGCTTCGTATGGTCAATAAGTCTTGTGATGGGTAAGTTGTGGGTGTGTCAAATGAGGAATCTTGTAATGGCTATTGTGATAAGTCAGATGTGAGTTATCAGTGAGAGTCTTGTGATGGGTCTTAAATTCACAATTCTTTAATCAAAATTCTTAATTAAGCCTTGTTTAACTTGATATTCATGAGCTTTTTTGAGCAAAAATTCCCACAATTTTGGGAGTTGTAATTGCCAATAGACCTGACTTGTTGAGATAAGACTAAATCACTGTATTAAGAGAAGAATAAATTAATTTGTATGGAAATTAATTTAATATAACTATAAAATATGATTAAATAAACCATACATAAAGCAATATAATGGTACAGTATATCTGTAGATATTTAACAGATAATTTGTATATGTTATATGTTGTGTCATAGATCAAACATTTTAAAAGAATAATCATAAATCATTCTTACCTTTACAGTTACAGGACCATTCTGAGACATGTTAATATGAACTATTCTCTTTTCATCTTTGATTTGTTCCATCTCTTTGTTATTGTCTCTGAATTTTGAAAGATAATTCAGCTTTGCTTCTTGTAGTAATTTGCTTTTCAATTCTGGTAGGAATCTGATATGAAAAACGACATTATTTAAATTACACTGACAATTTCAAATATAATCTTCTCCAGTTGCTTGATTCCCTACAACAATTTGGTTCTTCCTACTTTCCCAACCACCTACTTCTTTCTAGAGACGAAACTATTGTATATGCAATAAAGTAAGCATAATTCATAGAGAAATTAATGCAATAGACAGTTCACATAAATTTCAGTATCCAGCTTCAGTTACTGCCATATATCTACACTCTATACAAAGCAAATATACTGTACAAAGCATACAAATGACAACACATGTTCTCTATATCATAGATTTGATCTCGCTGGAAAAGACTTAAAGGATTTGCTGGTGTGCTCTCTTTCCATGTTAAATATTTACTTCTCAGTACAAAATATATGTTCTCTTTCCAATTCTCTTTCAATCTTGACAAATTATGCACTGTTTTATGTGTTGTGTTTAAAAATCAGGATTCTTTCTTGTCCCTTTAGCAAAACCATTTTGAAGTTTGAAAAACAGAACAAGTTCCTAGACAGATTTGCAACAAATTCATTATTCATTCAGTTTTTTCATCTAATACCTAAGATTATTATGTCATCCATGGATACATTCCAAACTATAAGGGTCTGCAAAATAAAAAAAAAGATTTTCACACTGGCTTGTGATTCAAGCTTTCCTTCTATACATTCCATTCATTCAAGCTAATTACTAAAATTGTATTTGAAACCATCAGAATATATGCTTTTTGGGGTGACAAGCTAGACAAGGCTAGTAAACTTTCTAATATAGATACATAACCCATCTTTTGGACAAAGGCAGTAAAACCTTCTTCCATTGTTTATAGCCTTTCTATTGAAAAGATACTGCTTTTCTTTCATCCATATTGTGTTTAAATGGTAAGCCATTGGTTGAAACTGAGAACATCTTATTCATTGATCCCTTTTTCTTCTCAGAAAATGAATCAAGCTTCTAACAATATACTTTCTTAGAAAAAAACCAACCACCTGTCTCGTGATGGGACATTCTCTTGTATAGATTATGTTTTCATCCTTCCAAGATGTCTGTAAGACTCAGAGAGGTTTTTTTCAGCACTTGTGTTCACTTTTTTTCATTCTTGAGCCCAATTTGTTCAATAGCAGATATGCAAAAACACAGCTCTCCAAAACCAGTAACCTGGGCCCTGAGATCTGGGTTCAAAAAGTAAGGTTTTTCTTCCTTTTTCATAGGACTAATTCTTCCAATGGGCATTAATATCTTCCTTTTCCTCGTATTAGATTCTAAGTGCAAATCACTCTCTGTAGAAAAGGTTTCCCTGTCTGAGGATATAATTTTCAGATTTGAGCTCTGAACCCTGTCAATTAAGTACATCCCGGAAGCAAGAACATGAGATAAAACAAGAACAATAAGATAATTCTCTACCTCTTTTTCCCAGGCTAATTCCTAGAAACTTGGCTAATTAGGAAGTTTTGGGAGAAAAAAACTATTAAATACCCTCATGTTCACATTGTTCTGGAATTCCTCAGTTACCATCATTCACATTACTGCCTCTGGCCCACCTTTCAAATACCCTTTTGCCCCCCCAGATTTCTTTCAGCTGAAAAAGCCAGAATACCCAGGCAAAGCCACACCAGATAGAAATTTTTAAAAGTAGTAAACACCTAGAAATCTGGAGAGTACTAGTTAGGGAGGGATGTTCTGATCTACAGAGTACTGGGACATTGAATTACAGCAATCCCACAGTAATTGCATTTCAAATTGCTCTGTTTTGTATCTAGAACATGTGAAGAAAATAAGGTTTCCAAGAAATCAGATATTACGCATGAGAAAAATATAGCATCTCAGCAACACAAGCAGTATTGTGGTGGAGATTTGACCCTCTCCAATCAATAAATTAACAGCAATTTTACATCTGTCATACAAAAAAAGCCAACCATCTCAAAAAGCTCTTTGATTAAATGCTGAATGTTATATCCAAATAGCTTACTTTTCAACAAAACCATCTCTGGTGAAATATTCATGCTGTAGCAAATCAGCAGATGATATCCTGTCTGCAGGATCCATTTGTAAACAAGCCTAGTAAATAAAAATTATTATGTTAGAAATAATATACTACAGAAGAATGTTGTGTAATAAAGTTTGTATTATATTTTTTCTATTGTTTAAAAATGTAAATGTAATTGTCCTTTAGTTTCAATAATGAGTATCTCTTTATTGCCAGAAAAATCTTGCTCAATTTTTCTCTACAAAAATTCATATATTAGTACACTGATATGAATAAGTCTCAATTCTTTTAAGACAAATTCTCTCTTGCTTGAAACAGAAAACAGCTATCCTTCTTGTGATCTTTGAAAGGATTTCTAAGAGCATTTTAGGAACACAGGCCTATTTTATAGCATAAAAAATGCAAATTGCTGATAATTTATTGTCTAGAATCCTGCCATCTTACCTAAAGGAAATAAACTTTTCATCTATGAAACAGTTCAGCATATTTTTTTAACAACTGAATTATTTTTTAAAAATCCTAAAATTACAAAAGTAAAGAAAGGACAGCAGATGTTAACAAGAATAGAACCATCTCAGTACCTCACAAGGCCCCTAGAGCCCCAGACCTGATACCAGGTTTTAAGGACTTCCTGAAAATCAACAGGGATGGAATCAGCCTCATGTCAGAGTCCATAATGTAGGCGCCATGGCAGAGAAGGCTCACCACCTGAGACCTGTCAAGTATAGTTCCCTAACATACAAGACCTATACAGATAGTCTTCGACATACGACCACAATTGAACCCAAACTTCCTGTTGTTAAGTAAGACATTTGTTAGGTGGGTTTTGCCGCATTTTATCACTTTTCATGCCTCTGTTGTTAAGTGAATCACTACAGTTAACAACCCAGTTGTTAAGTGAATCTGGCTTCCCCATTGACTTTGCTTGTCAGAAGGTCATAAAAGGGGATCACATGACCTTGGGGGACAGCAATCAACATAAATATGAACTAAGCATCCAAATTTTGCTCACATGATCATTGGGATGCTGCAAACATCCTAAGTGTGAACAATGGTCATAAGTAACTTTGAACGGTCACTAAATGAACTGCTGTAAGTAGAGGACCCCCTGTATAGCATGCCTCTCTTGGAGGATCTGATTGAATTATCAGATATAATTGAAGAGAGGCTGTCCCTCAAATAACCAGGCTGAAAGATTTTAAAAGTAGAAAACAGCACCTTGAATTGGATCCGGAAGCAGACTGGTAATCAATGCAGCTCAGGGAAATGATGTTCTAAAGGCACACATAACTACCCTGCTTCGCCATTTTGCACCAACTAAAGCTTTCAGATACTCTTCAAGGAGAACCCCGTGTAGAATGCATTAGATAAGTCCAGTCAGGAGATGACCAAAGCATACGTGACAACAAGCAGAGCCCCTGATCTAGGAATAGGTGTAAAACAAAGATGTGCAATGGTCCTTCTAGCCATGACTTCCATCTATTCTTTGAGCAGGAATCATGAGTCCAGGAGGACCTCCAAGTTGTACAGAAGTCTGTTTGGGGCAGTGCGTCAAAGATGGTATAGCTTTACAGCCAACAGGCCCCAAAACCCAGTCACTCAGTCTTGTAAAGATTCAGCTACTTTTGTTCCCCATCCACATATTCACAGCCTCTAGATACCAAGATAAGATGTCTATGGTATTGCTTAATTCACCAGAGGCAAAGATATATCATCAGTGTATTGATGATACCCACCCAATGGCAATGGATGAGCTCTCCCAGCAGCTTCATGTAGATGTTGAATAGGAGAAGAGAGAGCACCAAACCCTGTGTCACCCCATATAGTAGCTTCCAAGGGCAAGATCCCCCTCCCCTCATCACCACTAACAGGAATTAATTCTGGAGAAAGGAGATGAACCAGTACAACACAGTGTCACCTGCCCTCAATCCTCTGAGCTGATCTATCAGGATACCATGGTATATCAAAGGGTTGAGTAGGGCAAGGATGGATGTTCTCATAAAAGCCTCAGCTAACATTCTTAATTTTCAAACAATTCTTAACTTTTTTCTGAGGAAATGCTGTTTTTCTCTTTCTTAGCGCATTAGCTGATTCAAAAAGTGAATCAAATTTTCTGATAGCGCCAGGGATAAATTCAAACATCAAAAAGAATGATAACCTCTCATCTGGGCTATTGATGATAACTTAGCAATTCTGCCTTTCTCAGCTAGAGGCCCTAGATGTGGATGTCACCATCCATATCCAGGGTAACGCTATCCAAGGATTATGAATGTAGTCCAAAACACCCAAAGAGTGCAATGCTGGGGGAAGCCTACCTAATTTTTATTCCAGAGCATTATTTATTGCAAACCTAGAAACAGTAAGAAATGTGCAAGAAGGAATCTAAAACAAAGGGGCAAACTGGATGTTATGCTGAATTTATAATTAGGAAACACATTTGCAATTTGTTTATACGCACAGCCAGTTTTAATTAGGAGGACTACAGCACTTGATCTTTCTTTTCCCAACTACATTCCCAATTATAATTGGCCATTTATGCCCTTAGTCGCTCTGAATGATTTCCATCCCCACCACAAAATTGGGGGGGGGGGGGGGGGCGTCTCCTATGTTAAGGCAGACTGTGAAAAAACTAGTCTCATTCTCATTCCTAATAGCACTTTCCCCCCACTCAAGGCACTAGTTCTGCCACTGTGAACCTGATATCACTGGATTTTCTAAAATGCTGAGACCAGCATGGTTCCCTTCATTCCCAGAAAAAGAAAATCTATTCATATTATCAGGTCCTGTCTTTGAATAGGCAGAACTAGCCAGTCAAGATGAAAATGAAGAAAATGCATAACTTCCACAACCTGCGGCTCATTCAATATCTTGAATTGAACTCCTATAATCCCCAGTTAGCAAAGAAAGCTCTTCTGCCCTTTTAAAAATAAATAAGGGTATTATTCCTGAAGAGTACAGCCCTTGTTTGCCAGGAGTGTTAAAGCTTATATTCTATTAGATGTCACATAATCCTCTGGTTACAAAGTTGCTGATCTTAATAAATTAATGTAAACATATTTAAATTTAACAGCAGTGAACATTTGCAAGAGCTGCCTCACAATCATTTTTCCAAAAGCTGTTTGCAAACAGAATTGATCCTCAATAAGAGCTAATAGCTAGTTGTCTCCCACCCGCCTCTGAGTGTGTGTGTAATAATTCACTAGGAAAAAAATGAACTTAAGAACTTTAGTAAATCTGGGGAAGGAAAAGTTCTTTAGTTTTGAATTTGGCCAAGACAAAAATGTTGCAGAAAAGTCTTCTGCAACCTAGCCAGGCTAATTGTATTCCAGCATATTGGAAGGGTGTCAGGCTGGGGATACTGGCTGAAAACTAGAAACTGTTGGATTGGAAGCAGCCCAAGAGCCTTCAGATGTATGCAGAATTGCTTTGCTGTGTTTATATGGTCCTATTGGTGCAAAGGGGCTTTGCTGGAGGTGGGGTGAGGGTGGCTTTTCGCCATCAAAAAGGTCAGGCATTTCATAAAGTGAGCAATAGGAAAATACTTAATTTGCCCTCTTGCTCTAGCTATATAATTTAAAAGAAAAACAGAGTTGATTGTAAGCTTCATACTCCCCCATCCAAAGTAAGTTAAGAACTGTAATATTATTCCTAGAATTTTTCTCTGCCAGAATCGTAGGGAGAATGTAAAAACATTTCTCAGAAGCAGTGTTATCAATCCAGAAATTGCTTTATACCGGTCAAGGAGCAAGCATTGCTTGAGATGACTAAATTGTTCAGAGTCCCTTAGAACTCTGTGGGTAGCTGACATGATGATACTATGGAATATGAAAGTTAACATAGAGACATCCCAGAATTACAATCTAGCACTTTCTGTATTATCGGTGAAATTTCATATGTACCAGCATTGCATAAAGTAGAAACTGAAGCAAATTTCCATGTTTGGCTAACACATTTTAAATTTGTCAATACCATCATTCTGCTGCTTGCAGCTTTGGTGACCTTTCACTGAATGAATGAATGATAACCCTTCATTTCACTGAAATGAAGTCTATCAGTGCTAAAGGAGTTATTGGCCTCATTACTTTATGCTGAATCAAATACTTCAGACTTTTGTTCAACAATAAATGATAGCTGTACAGTATTATTACAAATGTGCCTGCCACTGCTATTGCCATTAATGATGTAACTGACTCTTTGTTACTATGTGTACAATTCTTTAGATTTAAGATCTGATAAGCAGCCACTGTCTTAAACAATATTTGTAAAATGTAGATTTCAGAAATATAACAGAAAATTTTGAGGAAATCTATATTATGGATGAAAAATTATAAAGAGGCCATCAATCAGCCTTCAGGAAATATGTCATTATGTAATAGATTAAATCAGGTTTCCTCATTTCAATAGGGCCTTTCACAAAGAGTTCAGGAAGTTAAACCATAGCAACTCCCAATCTTATTTGGAATGAGGATACAACAGAATTAGTGACAAGACTACAAAAGCCAATACTATTACGTCTGTGATCTGAGTAATGGTTACCAAAACAGAGAGGAGACATGTGAAAGAAAGCTGATGTAACTTGTCAGATTAGTCACAGCTGCATTGTTACATTGCATAACCACTTAATATACCTGCCTGGGACTTGCATGGCCCAAATATAATAGCAGGTCTTTCCTCTTATTTTAAGCATAACCAATATAAAGTCAAAGAATCACTAAGTTGTAATATGGTTAAGACAAAAAACAAACTATGATAAGCAGAATTGACACAAATTTATTTATTTCTGTATTTCAAGATCAAGAGGATCTACCATATCTCCCTTTTTTTCCCTAGGGAGTGAAATGAAGGAAGCTTAGTGGTTTGGGGGGGGGGGGAAGGCAAATTTTAGGCCAGCACAATTTGCTGATAAGAGTAAATGGGTTCCACTTCAAACAATTTATTCAAGAAAGATATAGAAATAATATGCATACTGAAATTTTCTATAAGCACAAAGAAAATCAGCTTATAATATTTCAGGGAAACCTTTTAGCTAAAATTTTGATTAAACAGAATTAAGATGTTACCCTTAAATTTTCAAATGACTGAAAATAGATTTGCAGATAGCCTCTACTTCTTTAACAAAGGTTTCTTTCCTCATATAAGCAAACAAGATGTGAGTTCAATTATCAGAAGTATCAGAAACATGCAAAAGCACCATTCACTGCTAAACTAATTACAAGACACAAAATAACCCCTCTATTCACCAAATACATCAGGATTCATCCACAACAAATGATCATCCATCATGAAATAGCTATTACTACAATGTATGTACAAACCTTCTCACATCACAAATAAATAAATAGATAAAAGGCTAACAATAATCCTCCAGAATCCTAAATTCCTGCCAAACTATCATGGATTTTTTTAAAAAAAACAATACTTTAGCTGTCTTAAAAATGTTAGACGTTGTTGTATAATTTCAAACTCCCTTTCCTCAGTGAAAAATAAAATTATTTATTTATCTCACAACAGTGACTCTAGGCAGTGTAGAAAGTTTAAAACCAATAATTATTTACAAATTTATTCTGTAATGTTAACTAAAATTTTTAGTAAGAAATAACTAATGATTCAAAGCTAGAAGTGTACAATTTCCAAAATGTTTGTATAAGTGGCCAAAAGGGTTAGTAGAGCATGACAGTTTTACAAAGAGAAAACTAATTAACAAGTTGATTTGGATCCTATTAAAAACTGCAATAAAACCCAAGCTACAAAACAAAAAAGCTATGAAATGGATAGAAAATTGTACAAGTGTCTTTTAATTATTAATATAGATTTGTTAGGAAACATTTTTAAGTTAATTATCTTCCTTGAAAAACAATTGTTTTGAATTTTTATGTATTTTAATCACATTATACTTTTAAAGATGCTGAAACTGTGATCACCAATTCATGCCATAATGAAAAAGAATTAATACTACTAAAGGGTATACGTGTAATTAGTAATAGCATTTTTTAAAGAAAAAGTATGTCTAATTTTGAAGCAGTAGCTTCCAAAATTGTATCTATTGGTTAATAAAAGTTAATAATATTTGAGACTTGTTTTCTGTTTTTGGTAAGATCTTTAAAACCCAAGAAGAAATAGGTAGGCAGGGGGAAAGGTTTTGAACATTAAGTATTTATTAGTATTATAAGTGGCCAGATCATATTGAGCTGCCAATGAAGATACTTTGAAGATAACTTTAATTTTTTCTTTTAATTTTGTTTATTATTATTTTTAACTTGAGAGAAGATGATAGAGAGACTATGTTTCCACTTAGTAAATTCATTTTGATTAATTAGTATCTTCTTGTTTTCAATATTCCTCCTTACTAAAAACATCTCCTATGTTAACATATGCATTACTAGATGTGTATGTTTTCTAAGTAAAGATGAAAATGATCAAAGGATATTTTATCTTCTGTTAGTACAATATCTTGTTTGAACCAAAGTAATGCCAGTTG
Organism: Thamnophis elegans; assembly: GCF_009769535.1. Lineage (NCBI taxonomy): Eukaryota > Metazoa > Chordata > Lepidosauria > Squamata > Natricidae > Thamnophis > Thamnophis elegans. The sequence continues at coordinate 85,363,084 of NC_045542.1, forward strand.
TGTGCTCTTCATCTTAATATTTAATAATGGTTACTGGTTTCCATAATATTGTGCCAACTTATAATCCACTCATAAGATTTAATAAATGGCTAATAGTTTCCATAATATTATGCCTTAAACAGTAGAACTATGTAGCATGTTCAATTCCATTCCAATGTACACTTTGGAGTATGAAGGAACATAAATATAGCATCTGTCTGCCACTCCTTAAGGTAGTCGTGGTTTTCCCCAGGATCATAGATTTGGAATCAGATTCAAAGCACTACACTACCCAAATAAACTTACAATAAACTCGCCATCTTTTCCCCAAATGCTCTACCCTATGCTTTGCAACTAAGAAAGCACCAATGAAGCTCTACTTACACATAAAACCTGAATCTGCTTACTGCAAACACAGACAATCTTCACCCTCAACTACAGTAGTAAGCATATATTTAAAAAGTCTATTTAATATTTATTAGGATGTGTGACAAATATATCTAAAATATATTTACTCCTGCATATTAAATTGTCAAGTCAATAGGAATTTCATCCAAAAATATTTGATTCTTCCAAGGCTCATATGAATGTGTCCATGTAGTTATTATGAGTCGAGACTGATCTGAAGGTACTTTTTTAAAAATGGTACTTGCTGTAGTAAAATCACATCTGTTTATTTAAAAGCATATATTTTTCTCTCTCATCCATACATATAGATGCATAGGCATGCACATAGAGTACCTCTCTCTGCCTTTCAGTACATTTGAAGACATACTCAAGAGCTTTTCTACAACAATCTGTTGGATAAAAATGGAAAATAGCATCTTAGACTGAAAAATTAAAACTTCACGGACTTACTTGCAAAAATATCTGAAATATGCAAATACCTCTCTTTATTGACCTGAACTGAAATTTCAAATATCAATAAAACCTCTACTGAATATGAAAAGGGCAGTGACAAACAAATCAACAACAAAGAAATTTTTATATCATGCAGCAAGTCTCTTTCCCATTTTTAAATACAACTGATAATTCAAGATGTATAAATTATACATAAAATGTTAGGCTACAATTAATAATCATCAGTAAGCTTGATACTCAGACCTCTTCTGACATACATGAACCATATCTGCAAGTAGTGCACTGAGTTTGGGATATTTTTTTCTTGCACTTTTAGGATGCTGAACTTCAGGAAGAACCATCCCTGAGAAAACTGGGCTCCTTATAAAAATACTCTGAAAGTGAGGTGTCAAGTTTCCTGAAAGACAGCAAACATTATTTATTTACAAATAAATAATTCAACTTACTCCCACATATTTACTCTAGCAGTGTTAATATTTTGTAATAAATTAGTTAACATTGATTTTACATCTATAATTCAAGATTCAACTCAGATTAAGGTAATTCTATTCATATTACGAGATAGATCAATTTAAAGTCAGTTTCATTACTGACTTTTTAAGAAATACCAAATAATTGTTTAGTGAATTATGGTTTCCAAAGTTAAATCATTTTAAAGAAATATTGTTATAGTGAAGGAATATTAATAAAATCTTAATGCTGCTATGGTAAGACCAGTTTAACAAAGTAATATTATAGACTTTATTGTTTTAATCTCATAACAAGCCTTAAAAAGGTAAAGGCGCACACTGTACAGGCCACAAACTATCATTTTCTCTAATTTTAAAGCAAGTCTGCTGATTGATGTATATCTGTAAGATTATGTTCAATGTTTCCTTTATGTTCAATTTTTATGAAAAAGTAGCATTCACACAGGCAGACAAACAGAGAAACAGACACACACACAAAAGAACTTATAAACTATTGTGTTCTACTTGTTCATATTTCTAAGAATTGGGATCTCTGATTTTCATGCTACATATTAAGCATTCATCTAATATGCAATGTTTATAATGCAACATAGGATTTTGTCCCAGCCTTGCTTTATACATTCTTATTGATCAGGACATACTCCCAACTTGTCTCTACCTAGAACTCTATTCTAAAGCTCTAGATACAGGTATCCCGACATCAAATTTCACTCTAAAAATTGAGAATACCACAATATTGCTCACATTATTTTTATTTTACATACATTTTTTAAAAGCACAGCAAGGTCATAGTTTCCCCTTTCCCAGTGATATTCTAAATTCTTGTGCCCTTTTTCAGACTCTAATAAATCACTGGAGAACACTTTGAACAACTACTGATCCGTTTCATGTCTTGAATCATAAACAAGTAATTTGATGTCTACTGATCATCGATTATGCTGGTAAGGTCTGATGGAAGCCAAGTCCAAATCATATAAGGGGTATTAAATGTCTTTCCCCATCCTGAATCCTTGGCAATTCAGCTAATGTGATTATCTTACTGGGTGGAATTGAAACCCATGCATAAGGTGAGTTCTAGGTCTTTTTTACAAGGAACTTGGCCTAGAACCAGTGTGGATTATGTATTGTCTGTCTTCTCTTTCTTCCTTTTTTGTGTGTGCTATTACCATAAAAGTAGTGCCTCTAGTGAGCAGAGGGAAGATAGAGCCCAAGCCTAGGAAGAGGATGATGGTGGTTAACAGAACTGCTAGTTGTGGTATAGGAATTAATGAAATAGGGACACCAAGATGTGATTTTTCTGGGTTAGAGATATGATGATAATGATGTGTATTTGCAGGGGTTTGTTGTTAATTCTTGAATGTTTCACCTACAATTTTGTTTCCCCCTCCCCTTATTCAGGATTGAAGAGAAGAGAGTTTAATGGAGAAGAATGTCCCAGACAGCTATCCGCATTCTTCTGTATTGTTTCATTTGTATTTATTTGTGTTTAACCATATTTATGCTTAACCTTCTCATCAGAATATAATACTATTAGCATGTGAGATTAGACAGACTAATAACAAGTATAGTAGCATCACATGCATGATGGAAGGGAGAAACCTGAGAATTAGAACTGTTCTCTGTGCTTTAGAGAAACAGCATAAAAACATTGAGTGGTGTGGTTGCAGCCATGCAGAAACGCCACCCACCCCACTTCCTGAGGCTAAGTTAAGCTCACCCCTTCCACAAAGGGACACAGGTTTACAGTCTTGAAAATATGAGTGCTCAATTCCCTCCCTCCCCCCCCCACCCCGGCCAGCTGAGAGAGATGGACTGAGAACATCCATCCATAGACATCCACACCTATATCTCTGCTGGTCATTTGGGCACACCCAGCGCTATTTGACTGGCATAACAACATCCAATTTGGATAGCTGAGCCACCCCCTAGGCTTTTCCAGGAATATACCAATATCCATGAACAGCAACTGTATCCCATTCATGCCCTTAGGCTAAAAAAAAGGAAAGCCAACCCGGAATGTGCATCTGTATGTGTGAGTGGGAGAAGAATACACAAAGAATGGGCATCTAGAAGATGAGGAAGTACAAAGTGATATCCAGGCACATATAACAACTACAGGCAAGTAAGATGGCTGACAGTCAACTGTCAAGACAAAATGCAGGGTAAGTGGCCCATCTGTGCTTGATCCCTGCCTGGAATTCAGCTTGGATACTCAATACCAACATTGCTTAAGAGCAGAGCTTGCCCTGGACCTTGGCAACAATTATAAAAGGAACAGCCACGCTAAGGAAGCATGTAAACCCCAATGAATGCAAAAACCGTTGGAAAGAGACAAGGCCTGGATGCCACTTTACAAACTTTTAGCTGTTGTAAGGACTGAGACCCACATCTTTACATGCTAAACCAACTTGTCAGGGTAAGAGGGCGGAGTTAGGGTAACAGCCAGGGTAACAGCGTGTTGCTGAATAAAGTATTTAGTACAATAAAGATTATGTAACATTTTTATTCTAAGCTGTGGTGTGGCGGCATCATCAGAAAGAATTCCTCATGAGAGATCACAATATCATGCTCCAAGCATACAGACGATACTTTAGACATTCAAATAAGTGCATGAAGAAGGAGGTGAAGCAATGAGACCAGTACTTGATACATAATTCCTAGTACCCTGGGATCACAAGCATGCCCTCAAACTCAGGGATGCATCAAGGGGGCAGCAGATACAGCAAAAAAAAAAAGATAAAGGGAAAAGGGAGAGATGGTTACTGAGGAACACACAGATACAGATCCAACAGTGGAAGCATACAAAGCAGAGAGTTAAAGCAAATCCAGCCCAGCAGAGTCATGAACCAGTAGTATGAAGGAGACACTGCACCAACAGCAAACAGATCCATCTCTTAAGGGAAAAAGAAGAAATTACATGATGCGAGGTTGAATGTAGGGATTGCCTAGAAAAAGAAAGGGGGAAGAAAGAAAAGCTCAAAGGAAGGAGCATAGTGTTTCTTCTCTCCTCAGGAAAACAGAAGTCACTGTAGGAGAAGCTCCACCACTGGGAAGCTCTACCCTTAGTAGGGTATGTTAGGTATATAAAAATCTATCCATCCCTAAGTGTGTGATGAAGACACAGAGGCATTATTAATGATGTCTGAATGTGCAATAATGTCATGTAAATGGGAGGGGAAGACTCGGTGGCAGGAGGTGGTGGATTACAATAAAGTAAAAGAGGTGATCCTCTACTATTATGAAGTCACAAAATATGCAAAGATTCCGTGAATATAACTGGAATAGGAAGGAGTGAGAGAACTCTAAGTAAGGCTGAGAGACCTAGCTAGAAAATGATTGCAGCCAGATAGACATGGTACGGATGAAAGTATTTTAGAATAATTCCTACAGATCCTGCCAGCTCCTGACTGATTTTGGGTGAAAGAGTGTCACTTAGACATAGAAACAATGCAGCCTCCTTAGCTGAAGATTATCTTGCAGTCAGAAAAACTGAGGGAGCTAGAAGGGGGCATGGAGAGGTTGGAAAAAAGAAAAAAGGACTGAAAAAGGAGGTATGCAGGGGAAAGTGAGGATGAACAAACCAAAGAGAAAATAGATCCTGTTATAAATGTGCAAGATAGGGCACTTAGTTCAAGATTGTCGAATCTGCCAAGGAAAGGGATCTTTCACAGCCATGTTGCAAGCATCCAGAGAATAAGAAATAACAGGTGAGCTAAGATCAATGGAAACCCAGTTGCAGGTTTAGGAAGCAAATGAATGGTTTGTCCTTATTTGATCAAGAAAGAGTGGACAATGAGCACTTTAAAAATGTTTATGTCCATACTAGTCTTGTACTACAATGTAGAGCAAATATACAAGTTAAGGACAAAATAGAAACTATGGAAGCTATGCTTGCGGTAGTACTAAACTGCTCCATTGACAGCTAATATGAACAGATTTTCCCAGCTAGACATATCCTCAGAGGGAGGGGTAAGAATAACTACTGAGGTACCAGCATGTAACAGGAAGAGGAGGTTTCAAAAGCAATAGATGTTTTCCCTTCTCATCCTGATTTGAGTGGGAAAGGATGTGCAAGCCTCCAAAAGGGAAAAAAAGAAATAGGGAAGCAAATAAAACTAGTGGAGAGCTCCTGAATACTGGAGATCTCCCATGGGGTATTGATATGGTAAAAAAGCAGAGAAGACACTTCTTTAAAAAGATTTTGGCAGGAAGTGACAATGTATACAAAGAAGTATCTACTGAATACTAGATACCGTATTTTTCGGAGTATAAGACGCACCAAGGTTTTGAAGAGGCAAATTTTTAAAAAAGTAGGTAGGTAGATAGATAGAGGGATAGAGAGGGAGAGAAAGAAAGAGAAATACAGTAGGTAGGTAGGTAGAGAGAGTCAGTAGGTAGATAGGTAGGTAGGTAGGTAGGTAGGTAGGTAGGTAGGTAGGTAGGTAGATAGGTAGGTAAAGGGATAGAGGGAGAGAAATAAAGAGAGAGAAATACAGTAGATAGGTAGGGAGAGAGTGGGTAGGTAGGTAGGTAGGTAGGTAGGTAGGATAGAGAGAGAGAGACATACAGTAGATAGGTAGGGAGAGAGAGAGAGTAAGTAGGTAGGTAGGTAGTGGGATAGAGAGAGAAATACAGTAGATATTGTGCCCTGAAAATAAGACAGGGTCTTATTTTCTTTTTACACACAAAATATGGCTTGGGCCTTATTATCAGGGGAGGGCTTATTGTTTTGAGATTGCCGGGCAGCTGCTCTCTTGCGAGCGGGCTCCCAAACAGCTGGGCACAGTCTCAGAGGTGAACGGCTGTGTTGCGCTATCATAGCAGTGCAACACAGCAACCATGAAGCAACCACACTCAGGAGCAGCCACCCAGCAAACCCCCTTTCCAGCTGGGCACAGCACCATTCACTGACCTAGGGGTATCGCAAAGCCACGTGAGCGCCTGTTCGCCGCCTCCCGGCTGTCGTGGCTTGGCACCTTCGAAATGCCAGTGAAAGGCACTCTACATGGCTGGAGAGGGAGGTTGCACAAGTGGCTGTTCCGCTCCCACTCGTGAGCCTCCCAGCCTCACGATGCCCTGGCACAGCTCTCCCCGCAGAGACAGAGCACCTCCGCTGCCGCTGCCACCGCCATCCCAGCAAGGCTTTTTCAGCAGCTTCTAAACCGAGTCTTTCGGCAGCGGCCGCTCTGGGCGTACGCTCTATGGTTGTGAGTCAGCTGCTGGCAGAGCATACTCCCAGAGTGTACAACCATAGAAAGTATGCCCAGAGCGGCAGGTAGGGAGAGAGAGAGTAGGTAGGTAGGTAGATGTTTCCAGGTGTATTTATCCATGTGCTGGAGAAGGAAATCACTGACAAACCTTAAGTCTTTGTTTCTGCTGGCACAGCACTTGATCAATGTAATTCTCATCAGTTAAAGAGCTTTCCAAAAAGGGGGGGGAAGGTTTTGCACTCTGCAAACCTCCAAAAAACGGCCCGTTTTTCGCGAAAACTGGCCTGTTGTTTTTTTTCAAATAAAATGCATGAATAGCTTTGTGGGGGGCTTGCAGAGTATTCCAAAGAGGTTGGGGGGGGAGCAAAAAAACGGGCCTGTTTTTTGTCAAAAAAATTACATGCATAGCCTTATAGAGGCTTATAGAGTGCTGCTGGGGTTGAGGGGGGGCAAAAAACGGCCCATGTTTTGCTCATTTCTGCCCTCCCCAGCCCCTATGCACGGCCATTTTGGTGAAGGGGCAGGGCTTCAGGAGGCCAAAATGCTGTATTCGATGTATAAGACGCACCCAGATTTTCAGCCTCTTTTTTGAGGAAAAAAGGTGCGTCTTATACTCCGAAAAATACGGTAGGTTCTGCTGGTCAGAAATTGGAACAGATGTCAGTAGACACCGTCAGGTAGTGTCAAGTATGTGGGGAAGGCTGGTTAGCCAAACAGGAGGCAGTACTCATAGTCCAAAGGTATGAGTACTCATCATGCCAGAACCAATTATAAAACCCTCACACCCTTACTGACCCAAACTGCACTCTCACATACCCTCCTCAGCCCTAATCACACTCTGCATACTCTTCCCAATCCTCACACACCCTCCCCAATCCACACTTTTCTCATACACTCCCTAGCTGGAGCTGAACCTCTGGGCCACTCCCTCCCCCATCCAGCAGCAGTCACTTAGCTGCCTGAAGTCCTGGGTTTTACAGCTTCCTGCCAGCTTCTGCACTGACTTTGGTTGCAGGAAGCTGGGAGGAGTTGCCTTGCATAACACACTTGGAACTCAGTTTACAATGGTAAATGGGACTGCAGGGATTGCCATCACTTAGCAGTGCAGTTGCACTTTAAGATGGCATCACTTAGTGATGGAAATTTCAGTCCCAGTTGTCATTTTCAGTTGAGGACTATCTGTAGTGTAATGGAAATAAATTCCCCTGTCTAAGACCTTGGATTTATTTCATTATAATGAGTATTTAGTAATTATTTAAAGTCCTACAGATTGTACACGTACAGTAGAGGTACAATAATGGGTACCTTGAGTAGGGCAATTTCTGAAAATCCAGTTAGGCCAGAACACAAACTAACATTACCTGTCGTAAGGTAACTCTAAGACAATCTGTTGGCTATATCTGTAAGTAAACACAAATTCTCTCATCTTGAAGTTAAATAAGGTGAAAAGTTGAAGACTTTTATTTCTTTAAATTTTCTCACAGAAAAAACATGGAAAGCGAGGGAGAGAGGAACCTAAACCATGCAGAGTTAGAGGCAACACTTCCAGAACTCTGGATGGAGAGTAACACACCTAGATTTCTAAATGTGATTAAGCCTCGGGCAGAAAAGTAACTCTGAAGGAAATTGGCAACTTGTGTTTAGTACATGCAAAATAAAAAAAATCTGATGATTAATAATTACACTCTTTATGCAAATAACATAAGCAATGTAATTCATCTCAATTGCATGTGTCATCATTTAAATTCTTCTGTTTGGTATCAACTGCATTTCACATCACTGAGTGATGTCAGGCCCTATATTATTTAACAAACAATCCTTCCTTGCAACTGTCAGTTAAAATAAGTTTTACGTTTATAATCTGTATGTGTATACATCCCAAAGGGCATACATAGTAAAAATTGATAGAATATATATTGCACAAAAAATAAAGGAAGGAGTAAAAAGATAACATATATATTTAGGTCAGTTCTACAATTAATAAATTATGTATCTTAAAATGATTTTATATATACATTTCTAGAAAGCATCTGCTTCTGGCTTTTGGAGTAACCTTGAAGATAATTTACATTGAAATTAGAAATACAGGAAGAAGTATTTAAACATGGTGGGATCAACATGTTCCAATGGCTTTGGAGAGGTTAAGAGATGAGAGGTAGGTACAAATAAAATCAAATCTGTATTTGAAGTCAAGGAAATAAGATAGCATGAAGACCGGATCTACAACTGTTTATGAGGTTGGCGGAAAAGAGAAAGTTGCAGGGAGCAAAGTGGTTCAGAAAGTCAACCTTTGGAAGAACCGAAGCTATTTTGCTTCACACTATTTTCTAATATATGTATCATAAGAAAATATGGAAATGTTTTGAAGCCAAGGAGAATTTTTCAAGTAAAATGTTTACTGAAAGTGATTTTTTTCAGATAAAGAATATGATTCACCCATTCCCCATAATGAAACTTTTATAGAAATTCCAAAGGCTGAACATAAAGATATATAGGGCTAAATGCATTTATTCTGCACCAATAGATTTGCACCGTATTTGGAGTAACATTAAGAACAGCACTTACCAACTTTGGTCACAATTTTATGAAGTAGATCTAGGTCAGAGCTGCTGGGTAGATAAGGGTTGCCAGTGGCCATCTCGATAATCATACAACCTAAAGCCCAGATGTCCACAGGTCTAAGATCAGGAAATGAACAAAGTGCTCAACAATACAAAGACTAAACTTACAAATGTTTACTTCTTGTCATATAAATGTTCTAAAACAAATTTCTTTCTTTATTATAAATCTTACCATGAAAGGAAGTTCACCAAATTCACACACCTGCTTTAGAACCAGAATTTGGCAGCATTCCTATCATAATACTCGTATAATCATAAGACTGATGATGTATACAAATGTGTGTGTGTGTGTGTACACACACACAAACACTATATTGCCAAAAGTATTCGCTCACCTGCCTTTACTCGCATATGAACTTACTGCAAGTGACATCCCATTCCTAATCCATAGGGTTTAATATAACGTCGGTCCACCCTTTGCAGCTGTAACAGCTTCAACTCTTCTGGGAAGGCTGTCTACAAGGTTTAGGAGTGTGTTTATGGGAATTTTTGATCATTCTTCCAGAAGCGCATTTGTGAGGTCACACACTGATGTTGGACGAGTTTACGTGGCCTACCACTTCATGGCTGAGTTGCTGTCGTTCCCAAACACGTCCATGTTCTTATAATATAGCTGACAGTTGACTATGGAATATTTAGGAGCGAGGAAATTTCATGACTGGATTTGTTGCATAGGTGGCATTCCTATCACAGTTCCATGCTGGAATTCACTGAGCTCCTGAGAGCGACCCATTCTTTCACAAATGTTTGCAAAAACAGTCTGCATGCCTAGGTACTTGATTTTATACACCTGTGGCCATGGAAGTGATTGGAACATCTGATTCTGGTTATTTGGATGGGTGAGTGAATACTTTCAGCAATATAGTGTATATATATAATGTTTCACATTGATACCAAACTGTGTGTTTACATCTATCTGGCAGAACCTACTATAGCCCAAATCTCCTCAGCTCAAATTTTTGGAATTGTTTTGCTTGTGGTTTTGTAATCAAGAGTTTACCATAATGCAACATTTATACCTCTCTTCAAACTGTAGATTATGTCTATGATATTCTGCAAATTGCTGAGACTGAATACTTTTTAGAATTTATCAAAAGAAAAAAGGAAAAAGAAAAGGAAATAAAAGAAAAGAAAAGGAACTCTTCAGCATGTAGCAACAGCCCCTGGGAAATTAGGCAGGGTTGGGCGTGATTAGTATTTGAATGGGAACCTGTAGGGAATGCTAGAGTTAAAGACCACAATGGAAAGCAAACAAACAAATAAACAAGAATCCAGAATAAGCAATGACAAACCATCCCTTATTGTTACTGTACAAAGAAAACTACGGGGCTATTAACGAGGAGTTGAGTCTAAATCAAGGACTTTTTAAAATCAAAACAAGAACTAGAGTATATAAACGTATCAGGGCGCCCTCTAATGTTCCTTTACTATTATTCACCACAAGTAAGTTTATAGATTTTTTGCTTTTGGAGTATTCTGTGTGGCTGTAATTTAATTAAAAATAATTAATGATACACATTTAACAGCCATATGTATTATTTTTTAAAAAATACCTACTTCCCATATGTTGTATCTCTTAATACCAGTTCTGGAGCTCTGTACCACCTTGTAGCTACATAATCAGTATAAATATCACCTGGGGCTGCTAAAGTCCGAGCAAATCCAAAATCGCAAAGCTTAGTTATTCCAGTTTGTGAAACCAAAATGTTTTCAGGTTTAATATCACGGTGAATGACCTAGCAGAAGAATAATGTAGAATCTGGTTTAAGAACAAAAATAGGTTGTTTGAAAACAGAATATTAAAAGTTAACTAGTTCAGTAACAAGAATACAAGTTCAGACTGCTAAACATCTAAGAATAAAATAATAACTTCAATTATCTTTTGGGAGGTAGAAAAAAATCTAGGTGAATTAGTTGAACTGATGACAGGCTTAAAACTAAAGCCTATCTATATTATTAGTAGTATTAGTCTTATACTGGTTCAAGCAATAATAGAAAGGATTGAAAAGCAAGTTAAATACTGAGATCTTAATATGACATCCATTTAATTATTTTCAAAGATGGGTCCAACAAGCCTGCTTATTATCATTTTGGGAACACTACATTCCATTTTATTTAAACCTAGACTTTTTCTGTTAGTGGAGCAAAGCATATTTGAAATAATGTTTGGTTTTTAATTATAGCTTTTGTTTTAATATACTAGAAGGAACAATAACATAACTGTTAATTAGGAATTCAATTTCCTACAAGCCAATGTTGAAAAAAAGGGAATTATCCCTTTGTTCAAGAATTGAATGTTTGGATAGAAAAGCAAATTAATTCAAGAGCTCAGATGAAAGAAGTCTGTGACTCAAGGATGTTTGCTGCCTTGTTGGATTTTCTACATAGAATTTTAAAAGATCTATATCAGGGATGTCAAACTCACATTGTCACGATGGCATCACGTGACGCATCAGGACTTTTCCCCCCTTCCCTAAACCGGATATGGGTGTGGCCAGCATGTGACGCATCCAGCCTACGAGCCAGGAGTTTGACAGCTCTGACCTATATGAACAAAGCTGGAAATTTTAATCTCAGAATTTTTTTAAAACTACTTTATGCTGGAGGTCCAGTAAGAGGAAGTATGGGAATAGTTTGCTATTATACCAAATTGACATAACAAAGTCCACTTTCAGAATCCCAAGAGATGCCATTGTTTGATTGAAGAAACCTAGAGAACACTATCTCTGCCAGTCTGATTCAGTCTGGCAGATACTATGGGAGATAGGCAGCCTTCAAGTAACCAGGTCTTATATCACTGAAGTGCTTTATAGGAAATTACTAGCACCTTGAATTGCACCTAAAAGCTAAACGGCAAACAGTGCAGCTTGCAAACCAGAGGAGTTGCATGGGCATACTGAGGTACGCCCATCACTGCTCGTGCTGCTGTGTTCTGGACTTGTTGAAGCTTCTAAGTGGTCTTCAAGGGCAGCTAAATATAGAGTCCATTGCAGTAGTCAAGCTGTACAATACTTACAAGATTTTTGTAAAGTACTTACATTGTTGCTGTGGAGGTAGTCAATTGCTCGAAGAATCTGATAAAGATACCTCTTAAGTCTTCTACTATCCAGTCCATGAGAATAGTGTTGCAGCTCATCTAAAACTGTGTGGTCAATAAATTCAAACACTAAATGAATTTTCTTTTTTTGTCTGAAGACTTCAATCAGATTGACCAAGTTTTCATGACGAAATTGCTGTTAACAAAAGAGCAAATGAAGAATATTGTGTGTGCTCTACCCTGCCCTCAACACTCAATTATTTTTTATAATAATTAATTTAAACCAATATATTTTATATGTTTTATTAAGTAATTTAATAAAAGTATCACAAACACTACTGTTAACTAGGAAATCTATGAAAGAATAACTAAAAACTTGGCTTCATCTACATTACAATTTTTTAAAAAAGAGCCGAGGTGGCGCAGTGGGTAGAGTGCAGGCCACTTCAGCTGACTGTTATCTGCAGTTCAGTGGTTCAAATCTCACCGGCTCAGGGTTGACTCAGCCTTCCATCCTTCCGAGGTGGGTGAAATGAGGACCCGGATTGTTGTTGGGGGTGATTTGCTGACTCTGTAAACCGCTTAGAGAGGGCTGAAAGCCCTATGAAGCGGTATATAAGTCGAACTGCTATTGCTACCTCACAAAAGCCAATTCTTAAATTAAGAATCTTCGTACAAAGAAAACCAAGCTAGGGGGCAGGGGGACCCTCATCTGCCACTTTACTGAATTGTAAAACCTCCCAAAGTTATTGGGAGCCAAGCACCCTATAAATTGTTACAGTATTTACAAGTAGTCTTTGACTTACAATAATTCTTTTAGTGACTGTTACAATGGCAGTGACTTATGATTGGTTTTTCACACTTACGACACTGCAGCATCTCCCTGGCTACATGTTAAAAATTTAGCTGCTTGGCAATTGGCATGTATTTTTTGATAGTTGCACTGTCCCGGGGTCATGTGATCACCATTTGTAATCTTCCCAGCTGACTTCCAACAAACAAAGTCAATGGGGAAACCAAATTTGCTTAACACACATGATTTACTTAACAGTGATTCCCTTAACAACTATGGCAAAAATTCACTTAACTGCCTTGCTTAGAAATGGAAAGTATGGACTCAGTTATGGTTATAAGTAAAGGACTACCTATATTAACATATTTGTAGCCCACCTATGTGGTAGATTGAATCAGGAAAACTATACAATAGCAATTCCAGTTTTAGAAAATCACTATAAAAGAAACACTACTATGGAACATAAAATTATATTGATTTCAAGGTTTACATAATTACATCTTAACATGTTTTTGAATTAATAACAATGTAGCATGAAAGGCCCATTAAAAGGAGTCATTTCATAACTCAGTTATCACAGCTGAAAATCTCTTCATCTCTTCCTAACATATACCTTCCATAAGGGAACAAAGATGACAGACTAACAGACCCTAATATTTAGGCAAATACTTATAGGAGAGATATCCCACTTAGGATTCTATGTGTTATTATCAACGCCACAAACATACGCCATAAACATAGGGCACCTGGTGCAATTCTTTTGAAATTGGTCTGATGGAAATTATATGTGCTGTTACCAGGATCTGCAGAATTTGTGAGCCCTATCAGTGCCTTGCAGTGTCTAAAAGAGCAAAATTGGTCTGTCCTCTCTGGATCAAGTTTGGTCAAATAATCTTGAAAACCACCACCCAAAACTTGCTACCAGAATCACAACCATCTCTTAAATTAGCAAATAAAGATCAGGTGCAATGCAAATGGTTACACATTGCTTCCGGCTGTGAGGTGGAATCATCTAAAAGAAACTGAGAAATCATTTATGATGACCTGTGACACATCACTGCTGTTTTCTTTTTGCTTGTATGACAGTACCAAAGAGCCACTGATCATAAATGTGGTATTTTCAATGAATGTGAAAAGTTTGCCACTTTCAAATATAACCTCATAGATATCCAGAAAGGAAATTTCAGAGAATGAATATTCTATCCCTGACTAAAAATAGATATACCTGGCTAAAGGGGCTCCTGATCATCAAAGTTACTTGCTTTTTCAATGACAAAAAATTGATGAAAAACACCCTAAAACTATTGACATTTTTAAAAGTGTAATCCTAGCTAAGTAAGCTATTTTTCAAATGTCCAGATCTGAGAACGCCAATTCTATCCAGCTTCCAATTTATCAGGAGTAATTTCATGTCTCGGTCATTCGAGTATCCAGTCAGTAGTCCCTTTCCGGCGCAACAGCATATAACTCCAATAAAAGGGAGGAATATAGTTGGACAAAATCAGGATACCAATAACATCCACATTCAAATCCCAGATCACCTCACCTAACAGATTTATATAGAAGTTAAACAGCATGAGGGTATGAAAGGAAGTCCTGTGTTTACTACACTGAAACAAAGCTTTGGAAACTGAGGGATAATAAAAATAATTCTATTATTAAATACTATATAATTAATATATAGTTGCTGTATTTCTAATTGTTATATTTATTATCTATGAAAACAACAGCATAACATAAGTATATCTTGCTGCAGCCATATGAAGAAATGAAGTAGCTGCAGCAGGATACTTTTCAAGAGTTTTTTTTTCAAGAGGAAGCTTCCACTGGGACAGCCAGCAGAGCCAAGCCGGGATAACTTCAACATTCACTGAAACAATGTCACTGAAAAATATATTATTTAAAATATTTAAACACATATTTTAAAAATCTAAATCTGTAAAATAAAGAAATACTGCCAAATACTGCTACAGATAATATAAGAAATGTATAAAGTAATAAATGTAATTAATTTCTTTGGAACATCAAGATGAGTGTTAAGTTCTTTAAAAAAAACTGCATGCTAATTTTAAAAGGTTTACACAAAATAAGCCTGGTATAAACATAATCCCTTTACTTATACTAATATGTATTTATATACATCCCCACCCTATGTTACCAGTGCCAAACATGGATATTTGCAATAAAGCATGAGTGAAAGTTAAACACCAAGGAAATGAGATGTTTGAGAAAAGCTGTGGAATGACCAGAAGGGATAAAATCAAAAATGAGATCACAAGAGAAAGAACTGGAATAGAACCAATCTTAAATTACAAAGACAGCGTTAAGTGATTTGCTCACCTGAAAAGAATGTCTTGGGATTCTATACCATACAAGGCATATACAAAAAGAGAAGGCAAAAGAACACAAAGCAGACCCAGAAGAAGATGGAGAGACAACATCAAAGACACACTACAACAGCATCAAATAACAATGGTTGAGGCTGCCAGAAGTTCAAGAACCTGAATCTTGTATCTTCGACACCCAAAGTGGTAAGAGGCAGTTAAGAAGAACATGTATTTACTAGGTTATAAATCAAAATTTTAATATCAAAACACCTCACACAACATGTGTCCTCAACAAATAAACTGCCACAGTCAGTGCAAAGATGCCTTGCCAAATACTTTCTATGCCTCCAGGACTCACTGTCAGTTCTAGCACTGCCACAGCTCTACTAGCTGGTGAACAACTGATTGGTATTTCTTTGCATGTTGTGATTATTTTTCATTTATGGTATCAATGTTGCTCTTTTCCCCCTACAAGTTGTACAGGCCTCTATTAAAAACACTGATTTTTAAAAGAATAAAAGAAGCAAACCTTCAGGAATTTTATTTCTCTCATTGCAATTTTGTTGACAGATTTTTCTGTTTTTTCATAAAATATCTTAATGGCAACTATATGTCCTGTTTCCTTGTGTTTACATTTCATTACCGTTCCGTAACTTCCCTCTCCCACTTTTCCAAGGATCTCATACATTTCCATACTCAAGTCTGAAATCTCTGGAAGAAAAAAAAAAATCTTGTTAACCAGTCTTATTTTTGTTTGTTTCTTAAGCCCTGCTTATAAACATGAGCAGATAAATTATGGCTACACTCACAGGCATACTGGCCTGATAGCACATAATCAGAATTAAACATCTTATATCTAATAAGCTATATAATGGTTAAAGACACTGATTTATCCAAATTCCACCAGACTAAAGTGGGCAATTAATATCAATACCTGTTGGGTTTTTGAATATTTATTGTCAATGGAGAGGACTACTGCAGGATAAGGCTATCTACAATTGTTTGTCATGATGGTATATTGCTCCCACCAGTATAAGAAATAATATGCTTCCAATTGACTGTTGCTGAGGACATAAAACTGTTATTGAGCCACTGCTTATCAATTTTCTATAAGTAAGTTGATTACTGAAAGAACGGATTGTTGAATAAATTGGCTATAGCTCTGATCCAGGATGACTGAGTTGTTAAGACTAGAGATTTGGTGGACCATATCCCACGCAACACAAAGGGTAGCTTGCATTTAAATCAGGCAATTAGTTTATAGTCTACTCTTGACTCTTAATACATTCCATTTCTTAATGCTTTTATTTCAGATCCACTTGCAAACTACATTATGGCTCCAAGATTTATCATGTGATTATAATATATTAGAAATAGCATATTGTCTGGATTTATTCTCTGTTAAAAATGTTCTCTTTTTCCAATAAGATTATTTGAAGAAACTATTATTTATATGAATATTAGGGAAATTCATTTCCAAAATGGTTAATTGCTGAAACATGGAAAATGTCATACATAAGAAAAATGCCCAAGAGGGTAGAGGATCAAAAGCAGGGAATTCTTCCCCTGAAGAGGATTGCATTTCAATGATTATTAATCTCTATCAAAATGGTAAATTACAAAGAAATGTAGGAGAGCTAATCAAATTTCTGCCAGGGACTAGCTCATCTCTCCCTCTATTGAACTAGGTTGTGTCTGCATTCTTTGCAGCTTATCCTTATTTACTTATTTACTGTACTGGGTACACTCTGCTATGATGGAGTAACTCCCACTTCTCAAAAAGAAAAGAAAAAGGCAAATGTTTAACTCCCTGATTTTTGCAGGAAGCATTAAAACCATTTAACAGATGGAAATGAGATGAAGCCCATCAAATGGTGCATTTGATTGCTGTCACCAGCGGGGCACAGGGAGGTTATTGCATTTTATTTATTTTTGTATTGAGCTTTTATCCTTGTAAGCCTCCAAGAGTTACTAAGAGTGAGTTGGGTTTCCATATAAAATAAATCTTAAATAAATACACAAGGATCCTTCTGCCCACCATGGGGGATATCAAGAGTGGAAACTTCTGATTAATCTACATTGCAAATGTGTTCTTTGGTGCATTTGGATGTTGCATAATGCATAGCCAACTCAATCCCCTGCACATTTATTTAGGTACTTTTGAGTATACCGAAGGTTTCTCTGGAGCAAGGGATTATTACAGGACTGCAAAATAATCCTTTGCTTTTAAACCTGCATTTGGATTTTGATGATTTGCAACGTTTTTCCTCACTTCCACCACATCTCCCCTCCCATGCTACAGTATTTGGAAACGCAACCTGAGCAAGCTTCATCACCTCACACCCCACCCTGCCTGCTCTTTTCCGGGCCTCAAGGAACATCTGTTCCGCGTCACACCAGGATATCCCACAGCTGCCCTCCCTTATCTAGGGCGCTCCTGACCTGCTCCCGGGAAATCCCCATGTTGAGTCTTCCCAGGTCTAGCCAAGCAAACCGGTCCAGTTCCATGGCAACCGCCGCTATGTCAACAGCCAGGCACGACGTCATCGCGTTCGATAAGGTTTCGGGCAAGGCAAGGTCCTGGGTGACGTCAGCTCCCGGGTGGAAGACGATGTTCTGTCCCGCCTAATGGGGTGTTTCTGCAAAAGCCGCTAATCGGCAAAAATTCATTTGAAAGCACCGGACAACGCCGAGTGCCCACAGCCCGGAAAAAGCTCATTTCTTTGCCCTCATGTAGCACCTTTGTACCATCAGATGATCGAAAGGGGGAAACATCAGATGTTTCAGGGGCGGGTGGTTTCGGCCGTCGTTACGTTCGTAAAACTTATTTTCTAAATTAATAGGCAATATGCTGGATCGAGGGTGGGTTTTTTTTAACCCGCTTTAATCGGGTCTCATTGCACACAACCAGAAAGCTTGCAATATTTCCGTAGCTATAACTAGGCATTCTGCTAATTGTTGTTTTTCTTATACTCATTCACGTACGTCCGCGTCGCTTCAGCTGCATTAGTATAGTTGCTTAACTCTTTTTCATTTTTTTCATTTTGCAGATAACAAAGTAGCCAGAAAGCACAACAATTTTTCGCCCGTTTTTAGGGCATTATTGCCTCCGTTTACCCAAGCAACCCCGATTTTATCATCGAATGGAGATGTACCTAAAAACAGCATTGGAAGATTGGCAAAAAAAAAGCACTCCTTTACTGGGCAAGGTCGCTACACATACAGTCATACACCTATAGGTTCGGTTGCTAGTCACATTAGGCGGCAAAATAATCCTGTGACATCTTAAAAACCGACCCAATTTTTCACGCGATAATAAATTAACTCTTAAAAGCACAGTCAGACTTGTTTATCATTAGATTCTTCACAAGGCTTATACCACACCTCCACAATTTAACGATCAGGGAACTGTGGTTAATATATAGAAAGATGAATAATAGACTCGATCTTTTGAAATCAAAAATCAGAACGTGCTGCAATTGAAATCTGCAAAAACATCGCCCGCGCCGCCGCAACCGCCTCCCTCCGGCTTAAAAAGCGAGCGGAAGCTCCCCAGCGGGAGCTCGGAGAAAAGGGTGCTCCCCTTTTCACGTCGGCGCGGTGGTACGTTCCTAAGGCGTTCTGGGTCTCCTCCGCAAGCAGGCCGAGTGGTAGAGTCGCGAAGGGTGGCTTCTTTCCCTCCTCCCACCGGCGGAGGGAGACGCCATTGCAGAGTTGTTTGTGAAGCAGCGCGGGGAGCGAGGCAGCTGCGCTAGGAGCAGTGCTGAGGCTTTTGGGGGAGGGGGCCACCGGGAGTCTTCGATCATCGGGGCGAGAAGATCATGTCCACTCCAGCCAGGCGGAGGCTAATGAGGGATTTCAAGAGGTAAATGATTCCTATGTGTCTCCCGATCGCTCTTTCCAGGGCTAAAAACCCTTTTTTTAGTGCTTGAGCTGGGATTGAACAACCCCCCCCCTCTCCGGGCCGGGTCCCCTCTTCTAGGGGGAAAGAGATATATCTTTCCTGGGGGCTCCCTTGGCTGGAACTTAATTACTTCTTTGCCCTTCCGGGCGGCGGCGGCGAGTATGGGCCTTGGTAGAGAGAAAAAAGCGAAAGAGGAAATCTGGATTATTTTCTGCTCAAAAACTGGGAGGCAAAGTGTTTCCCCTCCTTTGTAAGAAACTATTTCCCTTCTCTTAGTCGTCCCGCGTTGGGGAAGAAAACAACGAGGATGCTAAAACTAAGAAGGATTATTTGAGAAACGAGATTTAAACCATCGGATTATTGGATGCATGTGGGTGGTTGTTGTTGTTTTTAATAATCCTCCCAACCCAAAGAACCTCCCATTAGAGACCGTGAAAGCATTGGGTCTCTAATGCCTATTTTGTAAATAAAGTGAGCCGGATTAAAATGGACTGAGTTGACCACGTAGTACAGCTGACGGGCGCCTGTAGTTGAGAGAGAGAGAGAGAGAGAGAAAGCAAGTGCCAGGTTTTCTTTTAACTATTTCTTGGAAATGGTGGCCAGAAGCCTTGCTTTAAAAAGCTACTGATTTGCTGCCAAGTACTGAGCTACCTGGGGAAACGAAAGCATGTTTTTTTCTCTTTCTAAACCCCCAGACAAGAAGATTAGAAGCGTTGCATGAAAACCGCAAACTTGATTTAAAAAAAAAAAAGGTGCTGGTTGATGGGCCATAGATTGTGTGAACTACGTCTTTGGCTTCAAGTGTTTATTTGGTATGCTTTCCGTTCACTGATTACAAAGCATTTTGCCAATACTGCACAATTGATTAAAAATAATAAAAGAAAAGCAGGCATGGCTGAATCTCAGGCAAGGAAACCCTGAAGTAGGATCCTCTTCTTTCTTTAGTGGGTTGAATCTTTTAATCTCTTAACTATTCGTTTCCGTATATCTGAAATTTATTTCACTTAGTTCTTTAATACATATACAAAGAGAATAGTGCACAGCTTTTATTTCAGGCATGTAAAATCTTGGAAAGGCTGGCTAATGAATTCTATAATTGAAAGGAGGAAATGGAAAATGTGGATGGAAAAAAAACAGTTTATGAGCCTGTGATTTGTTTTTTGTTTTCTCTGAATCGTTCTGAAAGTACTTTTTTGATAAAATACTTGTGAAAAAGCCAGTTGTGCTGAAGCAAATTCAATAAATATTCCAGTACTGTATAGTAATTCTAGCACAAGGAAGCTATTTAATGTTCTTTATGGAAGGGGGTACTTCCGTGTTTGCTTAGGTTGCTTCCTTCTGTCTTCTTTGCCTCTTGGCTTTTAGTGACATCTGGAGGCATCTGAGCTTGTTATTGCTAGTTGGCAGAAATATGGCCATTCCCTTTTCTCAAGCAAGCTGTTAAAAAAACTGTCCAAAATGTCTTTCCTGGCATAGCTAATAAAGTTCACCAATAAAACCTAAAATCCTAATTAAACAACAGCTCGTAAACTGAACATTTGGATAATATGTATATCACTATATTAAAATTACAGCTGCTCCATGCAATGTTAACTAGAAAATCAGTAGAGCTATAGGAAGCCCAACATTCATTTAGACTGAAATAAGTATAGGAGGGAATGGCAAAAAATTTTAAAAATGATTTTTATAAGTGTAGATGTTTCAGAATGGATGCTATAGCTGATAATCAGCACATATTTGCATATATGTAGAGCAGTTCTACCCTGATATTTGGTTAGGATTTAAATTGCACCTCAGTCATTAGATAAACATTTGGATTTAGCACTGTGTAGAAAGAAACAATGTGAAATAGGCTTCATTTGTGGTATCTAGCGAAGATAAATAAGAAAGCCATACTAAATATTAAATGAGAGATAGGTATCTCAAAATGGAGTTCATTTATTCCACAGTGTTTTCTAACATAACTAGGTTGGTACATGTGATGTACCTGGATGTGATTTCTTGTCAGAAAGCTTTTGTGCTAAGCTCAGAATGCTGTTGTTAATGGGAGAAAGTTTATGAATTTAAACTGGAGGTAGTAAATAGCATTTATGTATTCAGCGACCTTCAGATGACAGTGTTCACATATGAAATCCCCATTTAGAGTACAAAATTTAAAGAGTAAAAGGCTTTTCACAGCATGGTGTTAATGAAGTTTTAATAACCAAAGCTATCTCTGAAATGCACATGGCAATTAATAATTTGGCGTGACATTGGTGTGCAAACTTGCTGTCTTATAGCAGAGGGTCACATTTTGCTATCCAGCCAAGGCTTTTGGTAGCCTGTGTTGTTGACATTAAATGGATTGAACTGAGCATGCCTGAAAATCAGAGCTGTATAAAGTTCAGAGTAGTTTTAAAAGGCAAAGAAATATAGATTAGTAGGATCATGTTATTAATTTCCTCTTATGCTAATTACTAATTTGCATTTACTTTCTTTCCAAGAAACGAAAGTGTATGACTACAGTTTTATTTTAGATACAGCTCTGTATAAAACATGTATAAAAGTTTGTGAACTCTTAAGTGTAAATAAATGAGAATAATGCAATATAGTTAATGCTGCAGCAAATACATTTGCATATTACAGTAACTGAATTGTTTGTCAAGGATAAGGAAAGTTTCATACAGTAAAAGTATAGAGGACATGTTTGCCACATGGTGGAACTTAGTGCTGTTTAATTTTCTTTAAAGGATGGCCTGTTGATAATTCCGTTTGAGAGATTGAATAATGTAAAAAAATTAAGATATTTCCTGGATATGATACACAAAATACATGAGTATTTTGGAGAGATGGGATACCTCATCAAGGTGATTGAATGGAATGGGACAGTACATCAGAATCAGGCTGTTCCACCCCACCAAAATAAATGGCATTATTTGATTATTTTTTGGATACAAACAAAAGACTTAGAAGTTTCCAATCGGTACTAATTTATTGGTGCTTCAGAGAGATAAACTTAATGTCCCCTTCTGGAGAGTTATGATCAATACCCAATACATGGAGATAACTATATGGAAAAGTACAGATAGTCCTCACTTATTGACTGTTCATTCAGTGGCCATTTGAAAACATGACTGCTGAACAAAAGAACTTACAACCTGCACCCAAAGTTAAGATTGTTGCAGCTTTCCTACCCTCAAGTGATGAAAATTTGGACACTTGGCAGTCCACCAATCCTTACAACTGACTGCAGGAGCTCAGCAACTCCCTATCTGCCTGTCTCTTCCCCCCCCCCCAGCTGCCCACCTGGTCCATCAGCACCTGCAAAGCTGCTGCAGCCTTGGACACATGGATCTGCTCCCCACTCCATCATATCCAGGAAGCATCAACCAGTTACAGGGCAAGCAGTGCATGTAACTTGCTTCAATTACCTATAGTTTTTTCTGCAGCTGCTGACAAGCATATGCAGTTGATGTGTGGTGTGGACTTCCTATAAAGACCATCCAAATCATTCTCCAAGCTGAGGCCATTCTCAATCATACAGAAAGCTAGAAAGAGCTCCTTCTCCAAATCATATTTTTTTTAGAAACGTTTTCAAATGTCCATTAGAATAAAGGAAGTCTCTGTCCCATTTTGGCTGGGCATGCCAGTAAGCAGCTGCAGAAAAATGCAAAGGTGAGTGGAGGAATCTGCATATGCGACTGCAGTTGCAGTTACTGCAACTGGTTGAGGCCTCTCAAGTCTGGTGGGATATGGAGAGAAGGCCTAGATCTGTGGCAGTTTTCTATGCATTGCTGAGCTCTGTAGTCTGCACCAAGCCTCCTAGCGCCTCTACCACCACTGTGCTCCACTTAATGACCTGCATGATCATTTAACAACCACAAGTGATACATCCAGGATTATTGTGTTTGAGCAAAATGCTCAATGGTTGCTTAATGACCACTGCACTCAACAACTGAAGATTCCAGGCTCAATTGTAGCTTAGAGAACTATCTGTAATATCAATTGTCCCCAAGAATTGGATTCATCTTTTCTATAAAATTCTGTTTATAGTAAGGACATTCTGACCAATATTTTTTAAATTGGAGAAAATAAAAAATATTTTATATTTTTCTTAACAAGTCAACAGTATTTTTTTAGAGCTAAGTAGTGAAGTATTAGAATAATATGATTTTGAATACTTTCAAACTGCATAATTGGTGTTTGCACACTGTCAGATTTTATATTTTTGTTTATTATATTTTGTTTATTGGAAGATTACAAGAAGATCCACCTGTTGGGGTCAGTGGTGCACCATCCGAAAACAATATAATGCAATGGAATGCAGTAATTTTTGGGTAAGTAAAGAATTCAGTTGTAAAGAAAATATATATTTGATAATTCTCTGTGAACATGATATAAATACCAAATAATAAGACTACCCAACATAAATTTGATGAAAGTCCAAAGTTTTCAAAATAAAAAAAATGTTCTTAATAATTTTAAGTATAAATGGGGCATAATAGCAAGGCTATATATGTTTCATGATGTTGAACATTTGTAAGCAAATCCCATTTGATGCTTATTTTATCTCAAATTATAAATACAAGAAAGACTCCGAAAATAGATGACCTGAGGTACTAGAAAATTACATTTATCTTCAGTTATACATTCTATATATTTATGGGATACCCAGTTGTAACAGATTAGTTATAAATGTAAGTTTTATTTTTGTCATTTATAGTGCAGGTATAAAATAAGTGCAAGAGTTAATCACTATAGATCTTGTTTCTCTTTTCAGGCCTGAAGGTACTCCCTTTGAAGATGGTATGTTTCTTTAAACTTTATCTTTTTTTGGTTTTAGTTTCATGAGCCTATATAGTATTTCCTGCATTTGATACCTGAAGCAGATGCTGAAAAATAATATATAAGAAACAGTAACTGACTATGTAGCAAGCATTCATTTGCTGCTCAGTGACAAAAAAAACCAATTGAGAAAACATCTATTGGCAAACAATATTAATTGGAAATTAAATGCATATTTGCCATATGCACCAAAAAAGCTAAAATATATATTTTTAATAAAAATAAACAATTCTGCAGGAAACATTTGTAGATTTAAGAACCACAATATTTTTTTTTCACCCCTTATATCTATTTTTGTCATCTGAATGTGAGCCAGCAAGAGATCTCTAGAGGTGGGTAGGATAAATAAGATGGTAAATAAATGAGTAAAACTCAAAAGCTGCAGTAAGCTAGGTTTTTTTTAAGTACTACTCAAATCTATGATTCGCATGGGATTATAATTAATTGCATTGCTCTACAGACTTGATAATTCTAAAAATGAATTTAACCACATTAGAATCTTTAAAATAAGCATTATTACCTTATATTCAGAAGAAGAAACCTTCTCTCTTTAGCAAGGTCAAATTTCTATACACTACTAAAGCCACTCTTTGGTTCTCACCTGTGAGAGGCTCTCTTAAGACCTTACCAAATTTGAGGTCATTGATTCAACTGGATTTTGAGAAAAATGACTCAGAGACAATAAAACATCAAAACATTAAACCAAGCTTTTGTATTCTAATTGTTTAGTGTAGTCAATAAGCACCTGGGTTGAAGGGCCACTTTATCTTTCATACAGATTTCCATTTTTGTCAGTAATACCCTGGGTTTTGTCAGTAATACATTGTCCTAATTCATCTTTGGTCACTTGGAAATGCAAATGTCCCAGTATATATTACATTATCTTGATACAAACAACCACAGTAAAATATGAGACTATTATGGCAGTGACAGACATACAAGATAGCCACCCACTTCTCACTTTTAAATGTTATGTCTTGAAGAAGTGTTTTTAAGGTTGTGCAATGCTTCAGATTTAGTTCTGAAAATCTGCCACTGACTCATTAACGCAGATGCATCTGTTTCCAGGATCAGTCCTGCTTTAAAGACTCACCAACAGATGCTATACTTGCATTTTGCAATTCTTTTCAATTGAAGCCAGTGTTGCACAGCCTTTACAGCTTTAATACAGTTAAAAATATGCTTGTTTATAACTGAAAACATATTGAAGGATAATTGATGAGAATGTAGTTTTAAGTAACAAATATAGGCAATAAAGTGCCAGTTTAATGGTTGAAACTATTTTATGTTAATATTCTGTATTTATACAAGAAGATGGGAATGGATGCATTCCCATCTTCATATTAGTGAAGTCTAATAATTTTACAAAAGCTTTTAGAGCAGATTTATTTGGCACTGGCGCCTGTTGTAATTGAAAGGAGCAGAATAATATTGTGAATTGTCCCTTCCTGGAAACCATTCTTATTCCGCTCCCTCATAAAGGTAAATGGCTATTCACAAGCCAAGTTGCTTGGGCTTTCCACATGCAGCTGTATTTTTTTGTTTTTTTTTAAGTGGGGGAGTTCAACACTCCTGTGGATGACATGCTTCCTGTTCTGCCATAGTATATAGATCCTATTACCTCTTTCTAGCAACTGTATTGAATATTTTAACGCCTTCTAAAACTTCCCACAGACTTATCAGTTTCATTGAAGGATTATTTTTGGATTACAAGTAAAACTGCATAAGTAAATTTAAATTGTTGTGAAATAAACTCTACATTAATATATTTCTGAGGGTTAAAACAACAATAATGAAATAGTTCTTTGGAAGTCAGTGATGTTTATGTCTATGAATATACTGGGGATTGCACTCCAGAAACTCTTAGTTAATACAAATTGAAATCCCTTTGTCTCAAAAAAATGGAAGAAAGAATAAATCCCTACTACATTTTACACCAAGGAAGAATTCGCATTACAAATCTTTTTATTCATTCTGTACAAAAGTGGAAGATTTATTTCTGTGTGTATGTATGTATGTATGTATGTCTCTAGTTATTTGGGTTTTCTCCTGCGTAAAATTGGAGATGTCTTGGCGACGTTTCGACGAAGTCTCATTCGTCATCTTCAAGCTTGTTTGCTCCGCTTGGTGCTTCCAGGAGCAAACTTTATATATATATAAAGCCCCTCCCCCACCAATACACTTGTGTTGAAAACAATGCCATGTGAGTGGCTTCTGATGAAGATTCATGGTGAACTAGATGTCTGTGAAGGGACAGGGATGGCATTGTGGAGGAGATTCACAGCCAGATGGTGATAACAAAGTCCAGAAAAAGGGGAGGTTATCAGATTGCTCACTTGCACTGCAGGAACTGAGATTTTTGTGGTCGATTTATAAGTTGAATAGCTGAGAGTTGAGGGATTTCAACTAAGCTCACAGCTCTGTTGTAGCCTATATGGCCATAAGATTTGCCAAACCTCATTTCTTCACTTTGGAAAATTGCTTAACTATTTGAAAATTTAGACTGACAAGTTTATTTTATAACAGCAGGTGTTTTTCCTTCAATTCTTAGCAAAAGAAAATTTAAATACAAGTTTAAAAAATATATACCCCCTTTTTGGAATAAGCAACAAAAGAGGGATTAGAATCATGATTTTGAAAAGTTACAAATAGACTAAGGGTCCAGCTACCGTAGGTTTGAAATAAGATTTTGAAAGAAATAGTCCTGCAGGAAGATGCTGGTATTTTGAATTATTTAAAAAAAGCAAGTTTGTTAGAAATTAAAGCAACCCATGACATATCGGGACATTTTTTTCCCCTTCGCTAAGCTGGGTGGGGCCAGCATATGACGCATCCAGTCTGCTGGCTGTGAATTTGACACTCCTGAATTAAAGGAATATAAAGCTGGTTTATTTGACCAAAGTTAAAATAGATATTCTATTAACTCTAATAACCCTTAATCAACTTTTGCTGACTAGGACTGCAGAGTTGTAAGGATATGTTTTAAAGAGAGATGGGAAGAAGAGATCATTTGTTGTATTTTAAGTGAAGGTGATAAGTTACCAAAATGGTTTATACTTGTTGGGATGAAAGGGGAGATCAATTTTCTTTTTCTTTACCATATTTTTTTTCTATTGCATTTTCTAGTTTTCTTTTATTTCTTACATACTTTATTTAAATCTTTTTTAGTTTTTACCTTTTTAATTGTAATTTTTTTTTTAAGGAAAGAATACTGTATGTGTAATGGAATGCATGGATGACCTTGGGGAACAAGTGGGGAAGAGATGCTGCCAGGGAAATAATGAGACAATTGAGACCGGAGCCCCAGTGGCTTAACTGTCAGAGAAAGAAACTTAGGAATAGTGGTGGGTTGCAGGCGGTATGCCCCAGTACAGGTGTATCGGAGCCAGCCCAGAGCACCGGATACCGTTCCGGTACAGTGCTCTGGAGGGCCCATCCACCCAAGGAGCTCCTTACCAGTGTTTAAAGGCTTCTGCACTTCCATGCAGGCGCATGGCACGTACAGCGCCTGAACAACGCTCTGCAGGGCAGCTGGACCGTCACGGAGGCGGTAAGACTCATGCATGTGCTGCGCGTGTCCATGAGGACGCCACCGGCGCCATTCCAACCGTATCGGTTTGCAACCCACCACTACTTAGGAAGGATCAGCCCTAATTGATTAGGCTGCTAAATGTGGCAGCAGGAAGTTTGTATCCTTAGACTTAACATTTGTTAATGTAGCCTTACAATAAAAGTAGAATTATTTCATCTAGTTCTATTTCCTGTCTGTTTACCTGGGAGGACTATGAAATTCAGGTGTAGGTTATTTATATATATTTTCTGTGTTTCCATATGTGAGAAGGAGGGAGAGAAACACAGATGATCTTAAATTTTCTAATGCAAAGCAGGATTTTTTTAGTACAGGAATGCATAATATGTAAAGAAGTCCTAACCTTTAGTTTAGCAGAAGAATTAATACCTATTACAAATGAGGTGCTTATATATTTTTTCTTCTGAACTAGTTGGTCATACCAGTCATACATGCTCTTGCATTCTACTTTTGTATTTTATTTCTTCAGTTGTAGTAATATCCTACCATAGTGATCTGCAGTGTTTTCCTTAAAATAGTTGATAGTTAACTTTTAATTTGTTTTAGGTCTTGACCATAATCTTTTAGATGGATTGCTAAAGGAAGCTGAAGTTATTTCTATTTACATTTCAGTGCTTTATTAATATTTGAAATTAAAATAAATGTTTAATCTAACTCTTGTTTTCACAATGGTAGGCCATTTGCAAAAATGAAAAATTAGGTTAGTTTTCAATTGACTTACTGTGACCATGTTTCAAGATATTTGACTAAGATGACATAGGAATGCATTCTGTTATTAAACTAGAATAACAGTTGTTATTCTACTTTTTTTAAAAAAATGCATATATTTCTTTATTTCCTAAGCTCCACCATAGTTCCTTATTGCTTACTTTTTTTTACACAGGAACTTTTAAACTAATAATAGAATTTTCAGAAGAATACCCAAATAAACCACCAACGGTTAGGTTTTTATCAAAGATGTTTCATCCCAATGGTAAGTTTTATCGGAAGATGCAATAATAAAACCTTCATTGTAATAATATATTCAACAATGTTCTATTTCTGTATGTTGAAGATAGGCTTCTGGCAACTGGTTAGCGCAGAAATTCTTTGCAATCTGCCAGTGATAATTTATAAAATGAATACAATATTAATCATTTAGGTCACAAGAATAATCAAGAAATTAAGATGATAAATTTTTGGCTCTCTTAGAGGTTATTAACAATTCTTCAGATACATTCTTCTTTTCTTGAAGTCACTGTAGGCAGTTAACTGGAAGCAGTAATTCAGTCATTTGGCAAAATACCAAGGACCTGCATATAATCAGACTTAAACATTATATTTTTTTCCTTTATTGCCTTAGCTAAGCCTTTTTTAAAGGTACTTTACAATGTATTAATTCAAAAGTAATGAGTAATAAATTACTATTATCCTTAATACTATATGGTGCTGTTAAATATAATAAGTTGTGATATAAAAATGTTTTAAAATAAGCAGATAAGAAGATGCAGAAAGAAACTAAACCTTTAGACTCTTTAAAGGAGTATGTTTCCACTGGGAGAGAAATTAAAACTTCCTATTTTGTATGGAATCGTAAAGGAAGTATAGGTATGTCAGATATTTTCCTGTTGTAAGGAGATGCATTAGACTACAGTAAATACCATCTCGCATTCTGTTACTATAAATAATCTACATTAAACCACAACTTTCCTTTGATTTAATTTTATAAATCCATGAGTTCCGAATCTCGTACGTTAAATTACTAATCATTGCAGAAATCCAAAATTTGGAAAATAAACTTCATTTGGGTCCATATCTTTATAAAATATGGGCTTTCTTCCTGTGTGAATAATAATACTGTAATTAAATAAGTTATGGTATCTAAATATGACTGGTTAAAGCTAGTCCTGCTTATGAAAAAATTAGGCATCACTTCTTAGAAATGTTATACATTTTCAAATATTTATTGTTTGGCAATAAGTATGAACTTCTTTACAGAGATTTCTGGACTGTTCAATTAAAATTATACTAAAATATTAAACCTTGGGAGGAATATATTACTGACTTGCCTTAATAAGATATCAAAATAATTTAAAGTTTCTCCATGGTGCTGAAACACTTAGTTCCTCTAGAAACAATTAAATCAGGGACTGACTCTGAGATTTCATTCTTCATTTTTCCCATCAAAATCCGAAGCTGTGATTGCCCATGATTTTTTTCTAATTAGCAAAAAGAAAGCTAGCACATCTAGTTTGGATGTAACACTAAAAAAAATTATAAACATTTTTTATTACTTTTAAGAGGAATCAGAAAATGCATCGCCGATTTTTAGATGATCATTGAATCCAATTTACTTATTCTGTGTTTGTAGTAAACTGGAAATTAATGATCTGAAACAAATTACAGAATTCTAATATCTTCTATTTTAGTGTATGCAGATGGAAGCATATGTTTAGATATCCTTCAAAATCGTTGGAGTCCAACATATGATGTCTCATCTATTTTAACTTCAATTCAGGTAAGTTTAAAACAATAACAAACATTTTCTTCAGACTTGATGTAGAAGTGCCAGCTGTTAAATCTTCAGATGTAAGTTACGTTATATGAGCTAGTTGGTATATGACTTCATTTGTCAAAAAAGATTGTTTTGTAGAATTTTAACACTATATGAAGTATCTATAGTATCAGTCTAGCTGTAATTTCTGTCCAGTGTTGCATTGTTTTATATTTATTTTGTCATTATCCTTTTAATGCTAATTAATACTATTTTTCATGTTTTTTGTTTCCTCTACCTTCAGTCACTGCTTGATGAACCTAATCCTAATAGTCCTGCCAACAGTCAGGCTGCACAGCTTTATCAAGAGAACAAACGTGAATATGAAAAACGAGTTTCAGCTATTGTTGAACAAAGTTGGAATGATTCATAAGAAATGACTTTCATTAACAGACACCCCATAATCATCATGTACAATTTAACTTGCGATAGGAAATGCTACCAGAACTCAAGTGCCACGTTTGACTTGCGTACAGATGCATTTGCAAATGCTCTTCAGTTTCAAAACTTTAAAAGCTTGTGTACTTTGATTAATGTACTTTTTATTGCATGTTATGACCTAAGTTATTGCTACATAAATTTGTAATATATCCTGTTTGTATTTTTTTCAAAGTGTATAATGTTGGTGTGAAGTTTTCATGACAGAATATACATATTTTGTAAATCTGTACTTTTTTCAAAATATTGAATGCCTTATTTTTGAATTCTTTAGATTTTTAAATTGGACAAATCACTTAGAGTTTTATATATAAAATATTTCATGTAAAGCTGAAATACATAACCTCAGTGCAAGACATTTTTGTCACTATTCTATTTTTGACACAGATTTTAAAGTTGATTAATTTTTATATGCTTTTTTTAAGGAGCATGCTGCACAGCCATTTTTCATTAGTCCTATATGGCAGACTTAATATAAGACACCTTACATCTGACTAGGAAATTGCACCCAGGTTGCTCTCCAAAAGGAACATTTTTGCCAAAGCTTGCCCAGTGCCATTAAATAAAGTACGAACAGCTCTGAACAAGGAGAAACAAATTGCTGCCCTCTAGGGACTTAGCACTAAAGTGCCAGAGCAGTATATTTAGTCACAATGAATTATGGACATTGTAGTCCAAAAACTTTGTCTTCCTGGGTTTTCAAATAATTTATACTTGTACCTTGGCTGTTCAAGTCTTCTGTGATGCTATTCTACCCTTATTTGGTGATTCTACACTTGATATTAGCCAAAAGGCTGAGAAGCGATTCTTGGTAAGTCTGTGAATGTGATTACTGAAGAAAATTTGTGTGAATTGCAGTGCTCTTGAAGACCTTTTGAATGATTGCTTGACAAATCAGTTTTTCCCATTTTGAAGCAGGAAACACATGGAAAGCCACAATAGTCTCCCTTAAATAACCATTTTGCAGTTGAAATGCAAAGAATACCCAGCACTTCCCTCAAACCGAGACCCACAAACATTAATCCCTTGGCCACTGGAAAATTGCCCACTCTGCTTTAAACATATACAGACTTAAGAAGCAAGCCTATTCCTTTCTTTTAGATCAGTGGTCCCCAACCCCCGGTCCGCGGACCGGTGCCGGGCCGTGGAGTACCTGGCACCGGGCCGCGCAGCGGCCGGGGGCCATGATCGCTGCAGCGGCCGGGGGCCATATTTGCAACTTTGTAGTCCTCATGAACGCGCCCTTTCTCTGCCCCCCCCGCCGCCCCAGATGTGCGGGGCTGGGGGGGCGAGGGGAGGCCCGATCTCCCCCCCGCCCTCTTGCTCTGCTCGCCCCGGGAGGGAGGGGGCGGCGGCGGCGGCCTCGGCCCGAACTTGGGATGCTGCTGGCGGAGGCTGCCTGGGAGACGAAACTTTGTCCGCGGACTCACCCGGCCCGCCTGCCCCGTGGAATGACGAGGGGGGGGCAGGAGGGGGCGGCGGCGCTGCATTTTCCTCCCAAGGAGAAACTAAGGTTGCGGGGGGGAGGGGCGCAGCGCGGCCGTTTCGGGGGAACTTGGGGAGCTTCGCCGTTCCGAGAGGCGCTTCGCGCGCAGCCCCACCCAGGTGGGAGATGTTTTCCTCCGCCGAGGCGGGGAGGGGAGGCTTTACGTAAGACTCGCGGCGCAGCTCTGCCCCCCCTCCTGGAGTGTCACCTGCCTCCCTCCCCCCCGCCGCTCCGCCGAAGCGCTTTTTGTGTCAGGCCGGCGGGTCTCTCGGGGACCCTTCGGCCGCAGCCCGCCTTCTCCCCCTCTTCCCTTCATGGAGCGCGGCGCGGAGGCCCACCCCCTCGGAAGCAGCCGGCCTCCGCCGCGCCAGCCGCCCGCCCGCCCGAAGTAGGACACAGGGCCATCTTTTTCCCCCGCCGAACTGCAGCGAGGAAAAAGGGCTGCCCGAGCGAGCGGATCGCGGGGTCGGTTCCCCCTCCCTTCCCCCGGCGGCCGAGGAGGAGGAGGCGGGGCGGCCTCGCGGGCTGTCAGCCTTGGCGTGAAGGAAGCCCCCCCCCTGCGGAACGCGCGCCCAGGATGGCCGCCTTCCCACCCGCCGGTCCGGAAGGCCGAGGGAGGCTCGTCTGACTGGTCCGCGGCGATAAAAAGGTTGGGGACCACTGTTTTAGATCACTACAGCTATTTGTTCAAAGAGCTAATTCATTTTCCTTGACTGCTGTGCACATGTGATTCTTTGTTGTGGTTAAGGTCATATTACATCTATATAAATAGTCATGTACTGATATCAAACTACATGTTACTATAACAACCTTATTAACAGGCATAGTAGGTCATTTAAGGCTTGTGTTTGCTAAATGAAAGAAACATCAACTGAATATGCTTAATGAATTGCAAAGATCCAAATCCTTTTAATAGTTTGCTAAATTCTCAGGCTTGTCATTTTTTCATATCTGTAACAAGTTAAGTAAAACACTCAGAACATTCAGCAAATCTAGGAGTTAATCATCCCTTAAATATAAATAACTTAAAATATACTAGAAGCATCTGTGTACAGCGAGATCTCCACAAGGAATTATGTTGCATCAAAAACAATGGGGAATATTGGTAAGTTGGATTTTGAGCAATGGTTGTTTTTTTTTTTAAACAATTATTCTTTGCTGGGGTGTGAAAAATACATACTGGTTTCTGGCTTCTTTTAAGAAAAAAAACAAAAATTGCAGCAATTTTCTTCAGCCTTTTTCTACCACCCAAGTTCTTATGATAAAATTACTCCTAAGTGGCTGCTCTCTTCATATAGAGATACAATGCTACTATGTTAGGCTTAATTTGAAACGGAGAAAGGTACAAGGCCTCACAACACATTTCAAAAAGCAACAGGATGTTTCCCCTTTGACTATTCTGCATCAAATCTGCCATGAGAGTTTGCAGTAGAAATCCTGCTAACTCTTCCAAACTGCTGCAAAATGGTAAGTAGATACATTCTAATATAAAACAGCTGTGTGCTTTTCTGGAATTTTGCTGGTATATTTTCCACTCCATGTAGCTCTACTCAGAATAATTACTAGATTTTTATCCTGCCTTTTCTGTATATAATTCAAGGCAATGAACATGCCTAATAGCTCTGCCTTCTGTTTTTTCCCCACAACAGTCCTGTGAGGTGGGCTGAAAGGCCAAAATTACCCAGCCAGCATTCTTCCCTAAGGGAGACCTAGGATTCACAGTCTTGACTTCTGCACCAGCATCTTAACCACTGCACCAGACTGCCTCATTTGAGAATGAAAATGCAGTCTCATTGATGATATGAGAGCAAGTTTCTAGATCAGGGCTGTCAAACTCCTGGCCCAGGGGCCAGATGCATCACATATTAGCCACGCCCAGTTTAGCAAAGTTTAGTCCCGATATGTCAAGTCATGCCGCCGTGACAATGTGAGTTTGACACTCCTAGGTAGTCACAACTAGAGGTATCGGCTGAGAAGATGGCTGCAGGAATATGACACATGCACGTACCTGAGAGCACATAGAATATGTTTTGAAATTTGAAGTATTAAAAATTGGATTGGAAAACATTTCAGTATTGTTTGTTACCCCTTTTTCTGAGCAGTTTTTTCAGACAAAAATGATTATTGGCTAGTCCCATTAGATAACAGGAACTAAGTTTTGTCATGCACAAAACACATTTCTCTAAACAGTTCTCCATTCAGTGTGGAATACATTTAGTCAAATAATCTCATTCCTTCTGGGGAAAAATCCCTCCGTCTTCTCCAAAAGGTTTCCGTGTAGCATTCAGCAAGCCAGAATTTATATGGGATATACAGATTGGGTGTGTGTGTGTGAATCCTTATTTGTACTGTACCAATGATGTGATCAGGGCTTTATCTAAGTTGTACCCATTTATAGATTCTGTTTAACACTCCAAACAGCGCAGTCTGTCATGTCCTTATTGAACATACTGAGTCAACTTTCCCCCTCCTTTTGAAAATCAGCTCTCTCAAGAGGCTGTCATATCAGAAATTGCAATCACAGGTGTGAGTTTGAGGAGCCCTTTCTTAACAAATCCAACTGTGATTATTGTTAACATTGGAGTTTGCTCATCATAGCACAGGTTTATGAAAATGAATCATGCCAGGCGTTGCTGCAGACTCAGAAGAGCTGCTGTTCCTGAGCCTGGGGCCCAGTGGGCTAGGCCACAAAATCATAGCCAAAGATTTTGGCCTCCAATTAAAATCTAGTTAGCAGACGATGTACAACTGGAGAAAATGTAATAGCATTGCTACCTCTTCCTAGTAATTATCCAAGAAATCATTCAAGAGAATACAAAACCCCTGGAGGTCACAGATCCATGGTAACAGCAAAGGATTTGCAGGGCATGTTTGATGTCAGTTTTCATGAATCCACATGAAAAACACTAAACTACAACAGTTTGTGGGGGGAAGTAACGAGAGCGAAATTGCTGTTCTCCAAAAATCAAAATGAAAATTTGCCCAAGACTACTTGCACAACCTAGTGTACCATTTAAAGAACAAGATTCTGAAGCTACACAAGATGAAAGTGGAACTTTGGGTTATTAATGAGAAACATTTATTTAAAAAAATATGTTAAGATGTTTCCTATACCAATAAGATTAATAAACGTAGTGTAAACAAGATCCAGTGGTAGAATGGTCTGCTTTCTCATAAAGATTGCCTTCCTCCTTTTACCCGGAAAGGGCTGAAGGAAGAAAGCCAAAATAAAAACTGTCCAAATAATTTTATATTTGAAAACAAACTTATTAGTCAAAGTATTATCACTGCATTGCTATTTCTAATAAATCTCACTAACCCATAGCCAGAGAGAATTACTCTTTCCCCTATCTTGAATGCTACTAGGGAGATATGACATAATACACACCAATCCTGAAATAGGACAGCGGATCATATCATGATTTGGGGCTGATTCTCAACCTCAGGTGTCTTGCAATTGTTAAGGGAACAGTGCAGTCTAGATTGTACTAGTGGATTCTACCAGAAAGTATCCAGTATGTCCTTCTGGCAGCTGAAATTTAAATTTGAGTTATATGCTCTTAAGACATAAAATAAATATAAAACAGAAGCCAATTGAATTGTTAAATTTGAAATGGCTGAATCAAAGCTCTGACCTTACTCTAACTGAAATGATGTGGTATGACTTGAAGCAACCAGTTCATGTAAATATAGTCCCAAAATATCACATGAAAGCAGTTCCTTAATAGATGTTGCTCTTGTTAATAGACACAACATAGGCATGATTGGTCAAGAGGTACAGAAAATATTCAGTTGAAGTTATTACTGCTAGAAATTCTATAAAGTTTAATGTTTCCCAACAAGATCGGTGAATGTTAGTTCAGAGTGTTCAATTAAGACATGACATAGCATACTCTCAATTGTTTATAATTCTTGTCTATTAATAGGACTTAATGTGTCAGATTGTTATAAAACTGCAGTATTATGGATAGCATTAAATGATTCCAAGTTATCTCAGAGAACCGGCAATGTAAGTCAGATATGCCTAGCCAAACTTTTACCATTATTTCATAAAGGAAATAGCAAGCTAAACAGCAAAATAGGCATGGACTTCCCTTTATTGTAATAATCTGGGTTAGTTGAAAGCGAGTAGTGATGAGAAAAAACCAAGCTGCCTCCATTTTAGAGGGATATCATACCTCTTTGCAAAAATGCTATCCTCAAATGGAGGAGGTTCGTGTTTAAATAGACACAACATAACAGCTAATAACTGAAAAATCTAGTTAGGCTGGCTTTTTTCTGTAAACATGCCTTAGAAATACCTCAGGCTTGCAGCTGTATAATGTACAGAGGGTGATTTAGTGTCTTCAGGTCCACCAAATGGAAATCCAGCTTATATTACAGATATCTAAAGAGGTCAAAGGCAGTTAGAACATACTTTCATATCAATGATGAAATCAGTTGTTTTTTTGTGATCTGATGACTCTGTCATAGTTAAATGTCTGACATTCCCTAATAGGTACTGTAATGTACAGTATGATTAGCTATTCGTAAATGTAAGAGGTTGAGAACTGTAGGCCTCTAATGATAGCACCATATTTCATTCCCAGAAAAAGGTTTTGTCTGTCCCATCCTTTCTAAATATACAACATGCAGTAGGTTGCATAGATTGCAATTGTGCAGCAATATCACTTCTGGTCATGCCAATAAGCTGCCATCATTCTCATTTATCTTCAACAGAAGCAGTGCTCATCCAAACCACTCCAGGTCAGGTTCATCAAACATACCGGCAGTACTTTCAACCCAGAAGAAAGGGCGCACATTTCAAAGGCCTTGAGCTTAGATGGCTAGATAAGAAGAAAAAGTAAATTCATGAAATAGCTATCAGCTGTCAGCTGTCATGGTTAAGAGAAATGCCACTTGCTAGCAGCCAACAAAGGGAGGGGAGCATATGCCTGCTTGTAGGCTTCCCAGAAGTATCTGGCTGACCTACTGAAAACAAATTTCTGGACTAATCGACCTTGGGACTAATCCAACAAAGCTTTTACGTTCCTATGAAATCACATTCAATTCACTCCCATCTTCCAACTCCAGCAAAATGTTGATTAATAAGCAGAGCAGTACCATATGAACAACTTTGTGGTTGGAATCTCTTTGGAGTCCAGAGGTCTACACCAAGGGAGAGAAACTTACTTCCCTTTCCTAGGTCTTTTTAAACAAATATTTAGCTGTTTTCCTCACAATAGTTGCAATAGAAAGAATACTTAGACTGGGATGGGCAACTTTGGGGGGAGCTTCATGAATCCTAATCTTTTTTCCAACCCTTAACCCACATCTGACCATACAGTAGTTGCTAAGAATTGTTTCATAGTTCCAGTCATTTTGTAGTAGGCTTACTATTAAGTGTAAAATATATTTTTAAAAAATCCTCAGTAAGGGAAAAATCTTGGTCATTTTTGCATCATCATCATTCCCACCAACTGCAGTTTTCAGACACTAAAAACATGTAGTGTTCAACTCCCAGTTGTCAAAATATTGCCTAATCCTGAACTGTATTAAGAGCAGGGATAGAGTAATTCCTAACCTAATTTTGATGTATAGTAGAAATATGCCAGGATAAACGCTGTAGAAAATTTCTGCAGAAAAGAAAAAGATGCATCCAAAACTGAATTTCTCCCACCCCACAATGGTAGAGCTGCTTGAATGGGAAACTTTGTATAATCTTAGTTATCCTAAATAATTACTGTATTTTCAGGAAGAATAAGGCAAGACCTGAGACAATTTAAAAAAAAAAAAGCTGCACATTTATTTTGAGGACCTATCTTAAAATTGCAACATTTGGCTCCTTTTGCCTTGTATGTCAGTACTTCTATAAATTCAGATTAAGGCAGTACTTTGTATTCACTGAATCAATTTAAGGTCAAAATGTACTGTTCTTTTACGAAGTCAAGTCAACTTAACAATACTACTGGTTTTTGGAATATTCTAATGGTCAACAATATCTTTGAAGTCCAAGTGTTCAGAATAGTTATATATAATTCAAACATCATGGAGAATTCAAGGAACTTTTATATGGATGGTTAAAGAGATAACAGCTTTAATACCGAAATGGGTCATATAAGAGGTAGTCTTTAAGTATAGTTGAACTCTATTAACATCACAGAGAAGACCATATCGTTTTGTTAGCAACCATCTATTTAGTTCATTTAGGTTTTGTAACCTACTTCGATCCAGATTTTGGGCAGTACACAACAACCACAACCAAAAGGCCTATCTTCCAGTCCAGAAGTAGATAAGTTTTTGCAAATGGTGCCCAATATGAAAATGGTTTATCATTTCCTTCTTCCAGTTTTAATTTTCAGGTTAAGAGTTGAGTGACACCTATCTAAATACTAACCAGGTCCAACCGTACTTAACTTCCAAGGTGAAACAAAATCAGTGAGGCACTGCCAGCTACAAGGCATATGTAGTAAGAAAGAAAAAAATAGGAAACTCAATGCTTTTAAAAAAAAAAAAACATTTATTTCTTACATCCAGCAATTTTTTATGACTGTACATTCATTTCTATTATTCCCATTTATTTTTCATGGGATTTTGTTACTGCTGTATTCATACCATATAACTGGTACCTTAGGAAAATCACATCAGATTTAAGCCTGTTTTCTGAAGGGTTGGTGTTTTGGGGGGGCAGAGTATCTAATGATAAATAAACATAAGTAGTAGTTTTCTTTTCTTCACTCTTTATTAATCAAAATCTGTACATAATCTCTAAGCATCCAGTATAAAAACAGCCTAATCTAAAATGCATCTCAGAAGTGATGCTTGAAGTATCCAGATCAGTCTTCGATATAAACAGATTGTGTAGTAGAACAAAAGCCTGGCATTTCTTCTCCTAGGCGCTAGTATTGATTCTAAAAAAAATGCACAGAAGCCCATTAAGTATATTGCAATCACAGATATCTGAAGTTCAGTAATTTGTAATGTTAATTTAAATATTACATAAAGAGCCTTAGTTATTAGAAATCCTACACAAAACGTAATAGTTCTAATAGCATTATTATACCAAACCTCCTAGGACTTAAATCCTAATCCCAGTTTATACTAAATAATTAAATAACTGCAGACTAAGTATTGATTCATATAAACATTTAAATGCATGGCAGCCAGGAAAAAGTTAATGCTGCATTCCAGAAGCTATAGTTAGTACATCTTTGTTGGACCAGTTATGAATACATAGTGGCATGGCAAAAACTATGTATTATTAGAAGCATCATGTTCACCCAGCCATCTGAAAAGTGTGCAACAATAAATTTAAAATCACGGCATGGCTTAAAAACCTGAATTCCATATCACTTACTAGATTTTCACTTTGGATGGTTTTTTTGCTGAAATTATTATGGCAAATCAATCAGCCCTTAACAGACATTCAGATGTCAATGTGCTCTTAATACAAAAGTATTGGTATTGTAATGCAAATGATAGGGCCATTTACCCCGGTTCCCCAGATAATAAGCCCAATTGGGCTTTTTTGCACATGCGCTAAAAGAAGCCCTCCCAAAAAATATTGCAACACAGCAGCAGCAATGAGGTGACCATGCCAGCCGCCTCCTACACCTGAAAAATAGTAAGACCTCCCTGAAAATAAGGACAAGTGTTTATTTCGGGGAAACACGGTATCAGGAATACCCTTCATAATTTCTGGTGCTTTTAACAAATCATAAAAGAACAATATATAGAATGGAGTTTGGGAAAGTTACACTAACTAGGCTTAAAGACAGGAGGAGCTATTAGATTGTAAAAACCCAATCAAGTGGTTATAGGCTACTCTGCTTTTCTCTAAAATTGAGCATATGTGTAAAATTGCTGCAAGAAAAGTTTTCTAAAGGAGACCAAAGTCTTGAATACTCACCTTTTGATTAATTCATCACGAGTTGTGAAATGTGGCACATCTTCAACTTCAATTCCATTTGCCATTTCTGTCACCTTCTCCAACAAATCCTTGTTATAGCTGTATAAAGAAAACAAAAGTTTATAAAATATCTACTAGTCATCTATTGTTCCCACAATTCACATCTGCTACCAATAAAGTTCAATTCTTTCAATTTTATAAACAGCACCCATAAAGTTGAGAAAAATCAGGGTGCCTTAGGCCAGCTTTATTATAAAAGCTAGGAACAAAACTAAGCAAATACAGCCTAAATACAATATCAAAGTCAGTTTGGATTTAATTACCAAGTTTCCAAACATACTTCATAAAAACTGTGTGACTTGTTCTTAGAAACAAGGCATAAAGAGAGCCGAGGTGGCGCAGTGAGTAGGGTGCAGTACTGCAGGCCACTTCAGCTGACTGTGATCTGCAGTTCAGCGGTTCAAATCTCACCGACTCAAGGTCGACTCAGCCTTCCATCCTTCCGAGGTAGGTGAAATGAGGACCCAGACTGTGGGGGCAAGTTGCTGACTCAATTTGCTAAAAAATCTGTAAACTGCTTAGAGAGGGCTGAAAGCTCTATGAAGCGGTATATGTCAAATAAATAAATAATAGATAGATAAATAAATAAAGCAATTTTGGAAAGCAAATCCCCGTAACCCTACAGTAAATACCAAAAGCTCACAAACTTTCAGATTACTCTTTTTAAAACAGATTTAAACATCTTTCTTAAAAAAGATTTAAAAATCAGCAAGGTGAACTTCTATCAACATTTTCCCCACCTGCTTCTAGTTCCTTTGAACAAACTGACCTGTGAATAGGAGAAAAAGAAGTGGCAAAATGCCATCATTGTCACCTTTTAAAATAGTCTTGTTTTAATAGCGTAGTATTGCTCTTAATGACCTTATGTAAGTTACCCCAAGACACTAGCTGGCCTAAGAATGAGAACAAAGTACTTAAAATAAGTGGGTTGCCTATCCTGAAATAGTATCTTCCCATTTTTGTATAACAGCGATTTCTTTTATGGTGACATGGTGTGAAAGTACAATCCATTATTCCAATATGATGGGAAATATAACTTGCATGGAACAATCTATTATCAGAGACCATTAATCATCATTGAATGACAGGAAATACACAAAATTGTTGGACGAGGATGTGCAGCATATCAATTTTTATCTGAATTCAGAGCAAACAACTTCAAGAAATCCTGTCATGGTATTCTGTTAACCTTATTTCAATATCTACATACATAATTGTCCTTTTTTCCCCTCTAGAAAGAAAACCATGTTTGTGGTCCGGCTGTATTTTTAAGACTGAATATGCTTATTTCCCTTTCACTACCTGTCCTGGTAGGAAACAGGTGAAACTGCTCTCAAACCCGCAAATATAAAGGAGGCGGCTTCTCTTTCTATGACGTAATCCCTTAAAAACGGGCGGTTAAGAAAACACCGGGTAATCCCTGCGCATGCGTGGAATGAGTAAACGGCTGGCAGCCTACTGCTCGTCACCGCCTTCCCCTACTACTCTAGCGTTTCCCTGGTGCAGCATCGGACAACTTCCATCCGTCCCAGCCGGGCGCGACGAGGGCCCAGCTGCGACGTCCAAATTCTGGAGCCCGTGCGAACGAAGGGAGGAGGAGGCGGTACCTGCATCCCAG
Source organism: Thamnophis elegans (assembly GCF_009769535.1). Lineage (NCBI taxonomy): Eukaryota > Metazoa > Chordata > Lepidosauria > Squamata > Natricidae > Thamnophis > Thamnophis elegans. The sequence continues at coordinate 85,404,722 of NC_045542.1, forward strand.
GAAGAGATGATTGGCCCAAACCATAGAGAGGGAGAGCAGCTGGTCCATACACAGCGGAGTGGGAGCCTCCCCGCCCTCCAGAGGGCTATTGCGCAGGATGAAGGCGCGCCGCGCTTGCCAGTGTTTTTCGTTCTCCGAGTAGGAGCGGAACTGTTCAGGGAATTCGGGTTCGGCCGCGACCTCGTCCCCTTTTACCATCCTTCCCTCCTTTAGCTTGCCCACCAGGAATCGGAACTGACGCTTTTAAATAGAGCAGCCGTTTGGCGAGAAGGCAAAAGGCCGGCGTTGGCGCTCTAGCCGTCAATCTCCACTGCTCTTTCTCCGATCCTGGGGCCTTCTTAATTCCACCGGGCTGGCGTACTTGCCATGCGTATCCGCATGCGCAGAGAGACCGTGTGAGTCATCTCTGTGTCCCTGGTTGCGGAGTGGCATTTATGGAATGGCGAGTTCCGCGAAAGATGTGTCAAGGCTAAGAAATCTAGGCCTCTAAAACCCAGACGACCACTAGATGGCAGCAAAGAATACTGAGGGCTATGCCTCTGCGTTGCTACCGTCTGGAATTTTGCAGCCCAGGCTTAGCGGACTTTACCCAAAAAAACCACTCTCAGTGTGATGGAACTACCTCATTAATTCATCTGCTTAATGTTAATACATCTTAGTTACTTCCAGCTGCTCTGATTGGGGTGCTCCAATAGCTGTACATAGTATCACCTAGGTGGCTTGTTTTCTTCCCTTGTCATTCAACCAGAAAGAAGTGTCACTGGCTTGACAGAGGCCATTTTACAACTAGTAATTATCCCACTTCCAACACATTATGTGAAGCCCTCGTTCTCTGGAGAAAGCTCTAATGCTGGGAAAGGTGGAGGTGGAAAGAAAGAAGAAAAGGACAACCGGCAAGAAGATGGACAGACTAGGTTACAGTGGTGATGTGGGGTGTTGTCAGGGGACTAAAAGACCAGGTTAGAGACAGATCATAATGAAGAGAAGATGTGGTTGCTAAGAATTGACAATGACTTGGTGGCACACAGTTAGTTAATAGCTGTTATACTGCCATTAGGTGCCAGTTTACTTGTGAGTCTAATTCAAGATGTTTGTTGTGACCTTTAAAATCCTATGTGGTATGGGGCCAAGTTACATACTGAACTGTCTTCAAACCATTTACATCAGCCCAGCCTACTGAGAGTGGACTCCCATCAAATAATTCAAATTATCAAGGTGCAGGAAGAGAACCTTTTCAGTTGTTACCCCCTACCCTTGGAACATTTTGCCCCCAGAAATGAGATAGACCCTCACTTTCCTGGCCTTTCAGAAAGACCTCGCTCTGTGTCTGTTGAGATTTCCAGTCGTCCTGGTTGCCCCAAAAGTGCTTTAAAAAAGGATCTGGGTTTTCTTGATTTTTCTTAAAAAAAGAAAACTCAAGAAAGACCAGTTGCCTTTTTTTAAAAAGCACCTTCGGGACAACCTGGCTCTGCTATCCTGCTTGGGGCTCACAGAGGAATACATAGGTGTGGGATTTGTAGCACTCAAAGTCCTGCCCCCTGCCTTTTAATTAATTTTTAGAACTGAATTTTAACTATCTTTGCCTCTTTTTAAATTTCATAAGGTTTATTTTTCAATATTTTATTTGTATGCTATTCAACATCCTTTTGTGAGGGAGATGGGTGGTTTCTAAATTTGATTAATAAATAAAATGCACTACTGTACTGTAGCATTATCCAGCCACTGCTTGGATGATGCACCTGTCCTCACTACTATTAGATGCAGGCAACAATGATGGAAAAAGCAGCTTAATCCTTTGGTATTTCTGGCAGGGTGGGGGTGTTTTTGGCATCTGCTTTAATATTGGCCAAATGTCTCCCTGAAGTCCATCTCTGCAACACCCCTGCTGTCTTTATTATCTTGACAGAAACTGTAGGGAAATAAAATTTTTGTCTGTAGATCTGTATTATGTTTTAGTTATATTTGGGATTTCAGTTGGTTGTTTAGAACTGAAGTTTCACTGACACATATGGGTGTAAAAATTTGATACTGAGTATTATGTTTTGTAGTCCTTTAAATTGCAAGTGAGACTGGATTCTTGAACATGGGATACAAAAGTTATTAAATAATACATATTTGACTATAGCAATAACACTTACACTTACATACCATAGTGCTTTACATCCTTATCTAAGCGGTTTACAGAGTCAGTATATTCCCCCCAACAATCTGGGTCTTCATTTTACTGACTTAGGAAGGATGACAGGCTGAGTCAACCTTGATCTGGTCAGGATCAAACTCCTGGCAGTGGGCAGAATTAGCCTGCAATATTGCATTCTAACCACTGCACCACAGCTCTTATATTATCTTCCCAGGCCTTTAAAGGTAAATAGATTAGTTTTCCCACTTTCTGAAAAGCATCAGATACTATAGTGAGGTTTTTACTGAATTCAGTGAATCTTCTGAACACATTACACAAACTTCTTGATGCAGAAAATGGATATTAACTAGCAAAAAGCATTAAGGTTCACCCTCTTGTCTTCAGTGGTATAAGAACATTTATTTATTTACTTCAGTATTAGATGATTGATCCACAGCTTAAAATGAAGTGAAAAATACAGTGCTATAATAAATACAGTATTGTGCTGTTTACTCAAAGACAACTTCCCTGGAATTTAGTGGCTTTAGTTCAGTGGCTATAGGATTTCTAAGTCACATAAAAATATCACAGTGTGTCCAATTAAAGGTTATTCAAATCTATGCATATTTATTCAGAGATGTGAGTTGTCAGTTATCATCCGGTTGACATTTGTGTAAACAATGCCCTAAATATGAACTTTACTAATTTTCAAATTGCCATAATTATGCTTAGGTTTCTGCACCTATAAAATCCATTAACAAATCCCTGAAACTAAACTGATCCAGAATTTGTTCAGTGTTCTCCTTCTGTACAAGCAATAATATGTCCAGGTAAAAATAACTCCTTGTTGATTTCCACTTCATTCCACCACCCCTAAACCTCCAAGGCCTAATTTAACAGAAGTATGTGAGAAGAGAAGAAGACCCTTGAGGCCACTATAAGCTTGCACCGTGTTCCACAGTGTAATTAGCTCAGCAAAGTCAATAGATGTTCTTATAGCACACATCGGCTTCTATATCAAGGAACAACACAAGAAAGAACTTCGCTACTTCCTGGCTCTCCCATGAATTCTTTAACTGGCTGGTGCTACCATTAGAAGCAACTCCATTTGTTGGTCTTTTTTAACCAAATGCATACTATTCTGCAGCACTTTCCATCAGTGGCATCTCCATTCCTATTCTACAAGGTAATATCAATCTATAAAAATCAGATCAACTTCTGATTTACAAGCAGAGAAATTAATACATTTCTCTAAAGAATTACTACCTGATTTCTACATCTCTGAGCTAATTTATATATGTTCTCTTTTCCCTTCATGCCAAAGCTCTTTGCTTTGTACTATCCTTCTCTTACTAATCATATTTACTACAAACAAGCAAGTACCATTCAATTAACTTTCCATCCTAGTATCCTTTACATGATGAGCCACAATATCCATCATCCACATCCAGCAGCTATTAAGTGACAAGTTGTAAGGAAGCATCTAGAGATTAAGGAAAGATGCATTAAACGTGACTCACTTTGAATAGACAGGTATAGAATTGCATTGTTGAGGCTGAAAGAATGAAGAGCATTTTACTCAGATATTATTTCCATTGAATTCGATTTATTTATGAATAAACAGTTGCACATACGTCAGCAGTTTGCTGTGAGTATTGCTTTTCAGATCAGCTGGGGCTGGACTATCCTTTCATATAAATTGGACCAGATTATTGCTTTCCTGTTGTCTCTACTCATTAAAAATAAATTGTTACACAGCGCGTACATACACTTTAGCAACGCCTGGAGTTGATTTTTTTATGGTATTTGACAGATGCAGACAGTTTAGCAGTCTTTGGTATTCTGGATGCAATCCAGGCATACTTCAGAGGTCTGGAAAGAAATATGCTGGCTGGGGAATTCTGGGACTTGAAGTCAACACATCTTAAGTTTGCCATGGTTCAGAAACACTGGATTCAGTATCACAGTATCTAAGCATGTGGGACTGGAAATGGAAAGGGGGATGTAGAATTTTGTCCATTTAAAAACAGCAGCTCTATAGCTCCATCTTTGAATCTCATCCCACTGTCGTCTTAATGGGCCATTTTTATTATTTCAGGGCTGACTGTCAAAAACACTGTTCTTGAGTAAGTGAGGGTATCATTTTCATTATCCTTTGAAGCTAATGTGAAATATTGAAATAAAGTGAAATATTGTCATTTTTAAGGCAGATATAATTTACTACCAATTGGCATGAGACTGAAATGATACATATAGTATGCTTCCTCCTCTCTATCAAAATCAATGGGACTTTCTTCTGTTTAAATGGCTAGGTGGACATAGAAATAAGATGCATACAAAATAAGATAAGACACCCCCCCACCCTACCACCAATTATTTCAAACTATTAAAGGAAATAAGATCCCATAAGGTTTTCAGTCAAGAGTTCAGCTCTATTGAGCAACCAATGGTCATATTATTCAAATATTTCCTTTTGCAATTTGGAGAAATTGTAATTCTCATTCATCTCTGTGGGACAGACAAGATGTACAAAGTAGATGTCTTGGTTTCCAACTAAGCCATCGTTTGGACTACTGATGATGAGAGGGTTGTTTTTTTTTAATGATCACATCAGGAGACTGTTAGGTTGGAGAAGACTGCAATAGGAGATTACCACACACTCTGTGCAAAAAAAGTGCTACATATCTTTTTCTAGTTCTTTCTCTCCCTTCTCTCTGTTTTGGCTTTGTTTTCCTAAAGATGAACTCTGGCCTCTTCAAACTGGATGTTGTTCAGCCTGAAAAGTGTTGTCAGTTTTGACATGTATTTGAGGTAATATATGTATGTTTGGGAGTCTTAGTTGGCCTGTCTCTCATATCACAGTTACAAAGAGGATAGAATAACACAGCACACGAGGGGAAACAAACTTTTAGATAAGGATGACAGTTAATATCATAAAACTATAGAAACCATCATAAACTCCAGAGATTTCCTGTCATATTTTTTTCGCCCCCCCCCCCTTTTGCATTTTTTGAAGTAGTATATTTTGTTGACTGTTCGTAAATATTAATGGGATCGTCTTTCATGATTTATATGTCTTTTGAAATGACAGGTCTGACTTGATAACTAAGAGCTTGTAAATAATTATCTCAGGCTGCTAAGAGATGATCTATTGTTGTTGTTTGCCCATATAGCCTTCTTTCATCATGGAAAGGATCGCAGTTTGATCCAACTACAGCAAAGAGAAGCATATATCATGCCTTTTAAAAATGTAATTTAACCAGTTGAAATGAGGCAACGGGCACCATACACGAAAGTACAAGCAGTCTGCATGCATTTTCACAGTACCAAATCCTATTGAAAATCCCATGAAGAGTAGACTAGGAACATTAATAGATTTGCAGGGTTAGGTAGCCAGATCTTGCGTACTACAAGTTAAGTGAGAGCACATCCACCTGGATCCTGAAACCAATCCAGACACATAGATTATCATTGTGCTGCATGATAAAAAAGTACATCTCTGGATTCAGCTTTCTGGTTTGTTTTTTTTAAGTGACCTACAATGTTCAGTTTAATTCCACATTATCCATACTGATTGAAGCAATTATTTTTCCATGTCATGCCGAACAACTGAATATTTTGCTGTTCTGGCTACTAAATCTGAAATTCCATCCCAAGTTAAGGAAAGCAGGAAGTAAATCTGCCCTCACCAGGATCCAGCCATAGCTTGCGAGAGCTAAATCTGTAACATGAGATCATAATCCCTCTGCCCTACTTACTACCTCCAATTTAATCTCTAACCTCAGCAACCTTTTCTGGTTTATTGCATGTAAAACTACAAATCTCGCAGAAAGGTGTCAGTCATTGATGTGATCACTAGGTAAATGCTTTTAATAACATGTTAAGATTTACTTTTCTGCTTGAAAGATGAAAAAAGGAACTTGATTAATGTATTCTGACTCTTAACACCACCCACTCAGCAGCCCCATCATGAGACATCAGAGGTAGAATTTTTGCACTGGTTGGATGTTAATAATTAAGTCCAGAATTTAAGCATACAAATTGCAGCCTTTCTTTCCAGTAATTAGAATTCACTTTTCCCTCCCAAAGAGAAATCTTGTGGGACCCATTTCTTTCTTCTGTCACTAAAGAGACAACCCATAGCTCCATCTTCATATTACACACAGAAACACAGAACAAGGGCATCTTTACCTGTTATTTTCAGCAGGTCCATCAGCTTGCTCTCTCCCTGGCTCTATTTTGTATTTTGAGAAAACAGCTAGAAAGTTATTTGTCCATTTCTCTAATATTTTATCAGGTTTTCGGTTTACTCCCAGGGTATTGTTGATATCCTGGTCCTGCCACAGGCTAAGCTAGGTCCCTTTCTTTATTTTTATTTGATTTCTACCATTCCTTTCTACGTTCGTAAATACTCAACATACTAAAACGTTTAAAACAAAATGCAATATGACAAGTAAAAAATACAGAGTAAAGTTCATAGTAAGTATTAAAGTGGCATAACAATTAAATTGACGACAAAAAATAAACAGGAAAAAACTCAAATCACAATTATAAAAATAAATGTATTTGCAAAAAAGGAGAGAAAGAGAAATACCATCCACATAGAAAATGCTTTTCTTAAAAAAAAGTGAAAAAAATACAACAAAAATATAGTATTTTAGCAGTAAATATAATTCTACATATACTGCAATTATTTGATGCAGTTATTATTCAACTACATGTATACTACTACATTATGTTTTCTCTTTTTTTAATCTTCTGTGTTTTTGTATAAATGAGTTCCATATTTCTTTACATTTATTCATACCAAGTCTAGGTCTATAGGCTATCCAGTCATAGATAGCAAGTGTAATCCAGTCCTCAATTCATTAAGTGAAAGGGACCATCTTCAGTAAGAGATGCATCTTTTGAGTTTTCCAAAATGTTGAGAGCCTGAGGGATTGTGTTCTATTGCCTGGGAGCAGCGCAGGGGACAGAAGTGTATGTTAGCAGATGAGATTTGACAGCAGAAGACATTTTCAAGAGGGCCTTTCCTGAGAGTCACAACTACTGGGCAGTGTTAAGGTAAGGGAAGTAGTTTTTTTTTTTTTTAGAAGCGTAGGAGTGGCAGAAGCTACTAACATCACTTTAAATTGACAAGCAATAAACAATGAGCAAACAGTGCAGACACTTTCATTTAGATATCATATGAGATATCTCATATCTCATCAGATAGCAGTCTTAACAGCACAATTATCAACTAATTGCACCTTCCAGACACTCTTCAATGCATGCTCCAGCAGTCAAGATAGTATGTTAACAAGGCATGGCTAATATTTATTTATTTATTTATTTATTTATTTATTTATTTATTTATTTATCAAATCTGTTCAGCTCAGAAAGGTTTGAAGCTGGGGTACATGTGCAAAAATGTTCCTTATTATAGCTGTCACTAAAGACCCATTTCTTTTTTCAGTCACTAAAGAGAGCTCCATCTTCGTATTATACACAGAGACACAAAACAGGGCATCTACCTATTATTTCAAGCAGGTCCATCAGCTTTCTTTCTTTCTTATTAAATTTATATAGTCATCAAACCTGTTCAGCTCAGAAAGGATTAGAGCTGGCGTACATGTGCAAAAATATTCCTGGTTATAGCTATCATTTGTAAATCTGGTGGCACCTGAGAATCAATAGAGAACTCCCAGAATTACAAATCCATTGTTTCAGGTGGATTGCAACTGTATCAAAAAATAGACTGAATCTCAGTTCCCAAATCTAGTTTCCTGTTACCTTCCATCTTCAGCTTCTTTTCTGTTATTTAGCAGATTCAAGGATACCAACTATTTCCTGGAATTGGATGGTAAGGAGCAATACAGTTGGGTGTCTTCAGCATATTGGTGATCAATATGGTGATCAAATTACCTCCTCTAGCACTTTTATGCAGATATTGAACAATATTGGGAATAGCATGTTGAAACCTCAGTGGTCTACATGCTGAACAATGGTTTCCTATTATTTTTTAAAACAATGCAATGGACTGGATCAGAAACACTCTAAATTAGACTCTCCAGGACTTCATTTGCCAGAATGTCCAGAAATTTACTATAGCTTCTGATATCAAAAACCATCATGTGATTCAATAGAACTAGCAGGACTATCCTCCAGCAAATTCATCCATTTGATACAGGAAAATCAATATCATTCAGATATATCTAATATACTTACCACTTTCCCTGTTACCCAGAAATGAAACTATGCTGGTATAGAAGGAGAAGCAAATCTCTGGATGCATATAAGAGCCCACATTTAAGACTGTACCATACCATACCTTACCATTACCATTACCGTATCATACAACACCACACCATACTAGTATCATACCAATATGGCCAGCAAAGCAGAATTACATCTTTGGCCTTATTGTATCTGCAGAAGGTTATATGGCAGCCATTTCTGAAATGACCCAGATCTTTTTAAGAAGGATAGGCCAGAAAAACTGCTAAGAGGCTGCTGTGAAATATTAATTCAGCATATTGTGGACATAGCATCTGGATACATTATCTTAGAAGATTTGAGTGTATTATCCCTAAGAAATAAACAGAACCCTTGATGAGATAAACTTTGCCATCAATAAGCTAGACTCCTGTCCTTACTAGCTGCCACTGATCATCAAAGAGGTGGCAAGTGGGTAGGTCTGGGCCAATGTGAATGTCTTGTGGGAGGGGAAAAGTGCTGAAATCTTTAAAATGGTGACTGGAACATTTTGGATTTAAAGGACTGGGTATGGACTCATCTACACCAGACAACTATTGCTCAATCTCAAACTTTCCCTTTTTAAGAGAAGGTGTTTGAGAATGTGATAGGGCAGTAGCTACCAAAAATATGTTAAGAAGCAGATTATCTGCCCCCTTTTCAGACAGAGTTCAGGATCAGACATGTGACAGAAACCGTATTGGTTCATCTTGTTGATAACCTGTGGCGGGTTGTGAATGAGGGGAATGCAACCTTTTATTCTTGTTGTATCTAATATTTGCAAGGGTGAAGGATCAAAGGCCCTCTTTTATGGTGGCTCTATTCTTTCCTGAGATTAAAACCTAGGGCACTCCAGAAAGAGGACCACAGGAATCAACTCTCTCTATTTAACTTAACGTAAGCAACTAGAATTTAACTAGTACCCTGGCAATAGTCAGTCCACTTCTCTGCTCTAGTCCAGTGTAAAGATGTGGTGAATCCAATATTTAGAAGCTGTAGGGTCTGGATGGGATAAAGCAGATTTGAGATTGAACCCTACCGAAGTAGAGTAATCTGAGTGCAGGATAATTTCAAATTTAGTTCTTAAGGAGCTTATGCCCTTCCAGAAAGACTTGATGCAGAATTTAGGGGTTCTCCTGGAATTCTCCACTCCTTCAAGAAAAACAGATGGAAGCTATGGCTGGGAGAGATTTTGCCCAACTACAACTGGTGTCCCAAATGTGATTATTCTTGGAAAGCACTGGCAACAACAATTCATGACTTTGTTACCTTGTGTTCAAACTGCTTCAATGTGCTATAAAACCACTCAAAAACTTCAGTTACATTAATGTAGAATGCAGCTATCCAAGTACTAATTGTGACTACATGACAACACCATATAACAAGATCTGTTTGGTTGCCTGTTGATTTCTGGGTACAGTTCAAGGTAGCGGTAATGACTTATAAATCCTTGCATGACTTTGGGTCTGGTTATCTCCAAAACCACTTTATCTGCCCATTCAAGGAATTCCTACTGAAAATGGTATCTCCACATACCGTGAGACATGATAGGAAAGAATTTAAGATCAAGCATTTTGTTCAGATGCTTCTTACATTCTGTAAATAATACCTGTGCCCTCACTTTTTATTTTTGGAAACTTGCTTTTCAAAGCATCTTTAGGAGGGTGAAATGAGGAAAAGATGTACCTGAAATGTATGTTGATAGTATCACTATGGATGTAGTGTACTGAATGCTGTGATAAATGGATTTATATTAATTAGAGAAATTATAACTATCATGTTGATGATATTGTCTATGTTTTGATATCATTGTTTTTATTTAACTGGATTGTAAGCTGCTTAATGTGATCAAAATAGGATAAATGTTTGAAATATAAATCAAAACAAAAGAGTTGTGCTTGCCCTATAATTCCCAGTATCACAGTAAGGTTTTTTTCAGTGCTGGTCTTATTACTGCCTTCCTTTATATTGACAGTATATTCCTCTAGTAGGAGACATTGATCAATGCCCTTTGATTTGGGGGGTGTCTTGTCTTGGCCAACTGAATTCTCCCAGTTTTTTTATTCTTACTAGGATAATAGAATCGTAGGGCTGCAAGGAACCTTAGAGATCTTCTAGTCCAACCCCCTGCCCATGGCAGGATTCAATTCTTATTCTATTCCAGACAAATGGTTGTCTAATCTTTTCTTGAAAAACCTTCAGAAAGGGAGCACCCACAACTCTGGGAGGTCAGCTGTTCCATTCACTAATTGTTCTCACTATCAGGACATTTCTCCTTAGTTCTAAGTTGGATCTCCCTCTAACAAGTTTTCACCCACTGTTTGTTGTCTTGCCTTGTGGTGCTTTGGAGAACAAATTGATCCCTTTTTACCCATGACAGCCTTTCAAGTATTGAAAGATGGCTAGTATATCACTCCTACACGTCTTTTCGTTAGGCTAAACATACCTAATTCCCTTAACCATTCAACATACAGTTTAGCCTCCGTATCCCTTTATCATCTTTGTTGCTCTTCTCTGCACTTTTTCTAGGGCCTTAGCAGAGGTGGCTTACTACCAGTTCACACCTATTCGGTAGAACCGGTTTGTCAAATCTACTGAACTGGTTAGAAGAGGTTCCACCAGTGGACCCGGAAAGCAGGCCACACCTACAGAAGGTGAAACCCACCACTGGTCCTTGGATATGATTATTCTACACTATCATGCTCATATTTATAAAACTCAGTGCCTCTGTGAAAGGTAAGGATGACTACTGCCTTTGTGGTGCAATCAGAACATTGCGTGTGTTCAAGTTGTTTTAACGCAAACCAAAGATGCCTTTTAAAAAACAAGTTTACATCATATTCTTATGCATGCCAGTGCTGTGTGTGAGGTAATTTAAGGTGGTTCTGACAAGTGTCGTCGGCATCTTCATATCTGGTCACATGGGCTGCAAGCCACCCCCATCCGGTCACATAGGCGGCAAGCCACTCTCACAAAGGAGGCCACACCCACAGAGTAGGTTCGAACAATTTTTGAAACCCACCACTGGGCCTTAGCATCTTTTTGTATCATGGTGACCAGAACTGAACACAATATTCAAAGTGGGGCCTCACTAGTGCTGCATAAAGCACTACTATCACTTCTCATGATCTTGATGCTATCTCCCTATTGATACAGCCTAGGACTGCATTGGCTTTTGTGGCAGCTGCAATACACTGCTAGCTCATACTTAAGCGGTGGTCCACCAGGACTCTTGGATCCATCTCACAGGTACTACTATTGAGCCAGGTATTACTGTACCTGTGCATTTGTTTTTTCCTAAGTACAGGAAAATCGGCAAATTTGATTAGTACCTTGTCAATCCCGCTATCTAGGGTCATTTCTGAAGATGTTGTAGAAAATTGGGCCAAGACAGAACCTTAAGATGTTCCACTGCATGCTTTCCTCCACAAAGTTGTAGTTCTATTGAGGACCACATGCTGAGTTTAGTTCATCATATTATATGATTACATATTATTATACATACATATTATTATATGTACTGTATATCATAAGAGCAGCAATATACTTCAGTAATGAAAAAAGTTTAGGAAACTAATCTTCAGTTGGAGAAGAGTATGCTAAAAGATGGAGTAGTTACTTCTGACCAGAAGGATGCCCACTCAATTGTTCTCAATTGGTACCCACTTATTTATCCTAAAAAGGATGAATGCAACATGTAGAAATATGTTTTTTATGTAGAAGGTCCAAAGCCTGATATCTCCACTGAAAAAAGGAAGAAGCTCTAGGGGAGGAAAGCTATTATAATTTTATGGAAATTTAATATAAACAAATTGCTTATGAGCAGCAGATGTGTTTATAATCTTTCTCTCTTATGTTGAGCTCCCGTATTCTATTACAGTTCAATAGTGTCCTTTAGAAAGTCAAGTAAGTTGGCAAACATAACAGGTCTTATCTTGTTCTCTAATATACATATTTGGGAAGGAAAACATTTTTTTTCTAGTGATGCTCCCATTTTTCTAATTTTTTTTTAAAAAAACCAGAAAGTAACATTCAGTCTGGACCACCTGTCAATATTATTTGTCCAGTTGGGGAGTCCCAAGAAACACTGTCAAGCACCCTTCTTCTATTTAAACTTGGAGAGAAAAAGATATAAATAAATAGACTTTGCCCAGACATCAGGCAGAATCTTATGAAAATCCTGAGAATGCAATGAATACCTGTGCTACTTTATAATCTTGCACATAAGAAATGTTTCACTGCAAAGCTATCCTTAAAACCACACAATTAGATCTCTAGATATAAAAAGCAGCTTATTTGAAGAAAACAGGAAGAACAACAAGAGAAAACAATCACATACGTAGAATTCCTAATAAAATCAGTAAAGGCAACCTAATTAAACAAATTACAGATTACTTGCCTGAATAGGTTCTTGCAGAACATTTACAGAATTCACTGCAAAGGGAATAGTTTGAAAAAGAGATTTTTTTTGTCTTCCCTTTAGGTTTTATTAGGTAGGCTTTTATTCTTTGAGCAATGGTTTTAAAAGATACCAGAAATAAAAGAAAGCCTGCCTTTTTGGAGAGACTAGCTTTTGTATTGCCCAGTAAAATTAGAATATTAGAATATTCTTTTATTGGCCAAGTATGATTAGACACTTGGAATTTATCTCCAGTGCATAAGCTCTCAGTTTACATACAAAGAACAAAGGGATACATCATAAGATACAAATATTGTTGTTAGTTGCGAAGTTGTGTCTGACCCATCGCGACCCCATAGACAACATTCTTCCAAGGCCTTCCTGTCCTCTACTATCCTCTGCAGTCCATTTAAACTCAGGCCTACTGCTTCAGTGACTCCATCCAGTCACCTCATTCTCTGTCGTCCCCTTCGTCTTTTGCCCTCAATCTTTCCCAGCATTAGGCTCTTTTCCAGTGAGTCCTTCCTTCTCATTAGGTGGCCAAAGTATTTGAGTTTCATCTTCAGGATCTGGCTTTCTAAAGAGCAGTCAGGGTTGATCTCCTCTACGACTGACCGGTTTGATTGCCTTGCAGTCCAAGATACAAATAGAAGTAGGTAATAGAAAAAATGAGAAGCATAACTGCAATACAGCTCTACTACATGGGTAAATATCCTTAGGCATAAGCGTGACCCGTCAAAACCGCGGTCCACAAAAGCGCGCTTGACGAAAGCATGCATTTGACGTCATCACAGCGCGACGAAAAAAAATTAAAAATTGAAATAAAAATAAAATTAAAGCAAGCCGATTCACATAAAGGTAAGGGTTAGGTTTAGGGTTAGGGTTAGGTTAAGGGTTAGGGTTAGGTTTAGAGCGTTAGGGTTACGTTTAGCGTTAGGTTAAGGGTTAGCGTTAGGTTTAGCGTTAGGTTAAGGGTTAGGTTTAGGGTTAGATTTAGGGTTAGGTTAAGGGTTAGGTTTAGGGTTAGGTTTAGGGTTAGGTTTGGGGGGGTTAGGGTAAGGTTTTCGCTTTATTTTTACATTTATCGATCACAGCGCGATGTTTTCGTCGCGCTGTGATGACGTCACGTTCGCGCTTTCGTCGAGCGTGATTTTGTCGTCCGCGGTTTTGTGGTGTAACCAGGCATAAGACAGTGCTGTGGGAATTTGGGGTTTAGCAGAGTGACACCATGGGGGAAAAACTGTCTCTGTGTTTTGGCATGCAGTGTCCTATGGCAGTGTCATGAGGGGAGGAGTTGAAACAATTTATGTCCAGGATGTGAGGGGTCTGTAGATATTTTCTTAGTCTTCTTTCTGGTCCATGAAGTATACCAGTCCTCAATGAAAGGCACCCTGGTTGCAAATGTTTTTTCTGCAATCCTAACTATCCTTTGAAGTCTAGCTGTCTTGTTTGGTTGCTGTGCCAAACCAGACTATTAAGTACAAATGACAGACTCAGTGATTCCTGAGTAGAACTGTATCAGCAGCTCCAAATGACAGACTCAGTGATTCCTCAGTAGAACTGTATCAGAACTCTCTGAGTTGACGGAGGAAGTATACTCTTTGTTGTGCCTTTTTAATCATGGTTCCAATGTTAGGTGTCCATTTCAAGTCTAGAAGATTATAGAACCAGGTCTCCACTGTTGATACTGTGTTGCCTCATATTGTAAGAGGTGGTAGAATAGGAGGCTTCTCCTAAAATCTACTGTCATTTTTACAGTTTTAAGTGTGTTCAGCTCGGGATTGTTCTGGATACACCACAGGGCCAGTTGTTCAACCTCCCTGATCAATAGATCAGAAAATGGCTTAAGTGTTCATTTAGCAATCACCACCCAGTAGATCTAACATGTATCACAGCAATAGAAATTTGCTCTCCGATACTGGGAGAGATCCCTCAAGGGTCTCATTTTAGGTTAAAGAGTATCTACAAAATGTTCTTTGGTGATCAGAGTTATCTATCTACAAATTAAAAACAAACATTGCATTCTTTAAAGGTATTGAATGTTGTTCACCTGAATATTCATTTGGAACTGGACCGCTAATAAATTTAAATAAAAAAGTATCTTCGAATTTATTTTTCACAGTCCAATATAATAAATTGAATTTTGCAACATAAGAAATTCTTGTGAACAAAATTGTTACTTAGAGGTTTTTTTTAAAGAGCAGTCAGTCTCTCCCCCCCTCCATGTTGTCTGTTTTTATTATATTCCTGAGCAACTGAGGTTTTTAAATAACAACAACAAAAAACCCCAACCCAAGATATACTAATTATCTCTTTGCAATCCAACAATGTGTGGTCAGTAGAAAGGAACATTATTGAGTTTTGCTCCAAATATTTGGGTGTGTTACATTTCTTAGCAGTTTTGGTTAGATTTAGCTGATAAGTTATTTTTCTGCTTTGGTGCCTAAATACTGACTTCAGAAAATGAGGGCTGGATAAAAACTGCCTGCCTCTGCTAAAAGTCTGCCTTTCTCTGATCTCCAATCCTTATTATATGTAATTTTGCTCTGTCCATTGTATTGAAACAATACAAAATCAGTATTTTTTTTTTTTTAAAAATGCTCTTTTTCAGGCTAGTTGTCTTTTCTGAAAATAACTCTGTTTATGCTCTGAAAGCTGAGATTATAAGCAAGTAAACTAACATGTAAACATTAATGTTATTGTTACTTGGAATTCTGTCTATTGGTTGACTGCAATTAAATAAACCACTCCAATGTGGAGATTCTAAACAGCTTAAAGCAATCAAATGCAAAGTAGGGTTAAGAATAATTGCAAGAAACCAATAGCATCAAATACCCCAAGATAGTATAATCCTCTCTCTTCTCCACAAAGGTCCTTGGGAAAAACTATGGGCCCTGGCACTTTAACTAAAAAAAGGGAGGGAGAGGCTGAAGTTGTTTTTCTCTTTCCATTTTCTTACTATTTTTCCTTTCATAAATCTTTACTAGGCACTTTTTGCTCTGGGTGATGGGATAGATGTAATTTCCTAGTCTTTCCCTTTTCTTTTAGTCCACTACTTATATTGTCGCTGCAAACTTTTTAAAATTATCCAAGTATATCTAATGAAGACTACCTCCCACTTCTGTTCAGTTATGTCCAATTCTTAGACACTGCCTTCAAAATCCCTGCAGTTTTTTTAGTAAGGTTTTTTCAGAATTAATTTGCCATTGCCTCCTCTCTAGGGATGGGAGAGAGTGACTGGCTCCAAGTGACTTAACTAGCTTCGTACCTAAGCAGGGACAAAATGCACAGGTCTCCTGGTTTCTAGGCTGATGCCTTAACCACTATGCCAAACTGGCTCTTAGTGAAGACCATGAGACATCAAAATAAAGTAAAGTAGTTACACCTTTTTTTTTAATAGCTGAAATCATGTGGCATTACCAAATTTCATAAAGTTTTGGTGAACTTTTTTTAAAAAAATGAGAGTTCAAGCAAGAATTTGAAAGATTTCATTAAAAATTTCACCAATTCTTGAAATTATACTGGCTTCCATATCAGAGACTACTTGCAATGTTCTCATAGAACTAGTGGTTCTTCAGATCCCGTGTTGGGAATAGCTGGAGTAGAAAATCCAGGTGCCTTTTATTTTTCTTTTTGTCCTAAAGTTGTAGTTTTTGGCAGAAGGCCTTAGAATTCTCTAGTTACATAAATTAAAAGCTTCTGTGTTTAATATTTACTTGTTGTAATTATGTTCTTTATTTTGGAGGAAGCACCTTAAACTTTGTTGCCATGCTATGATCTGAATCCATCCTGTGGTTGCTGATACTGTCAAGAGAGGGATTTACCCAGCTCCCAACTGGCCATTTTAGGCTCTTTCAGACACATCCCCACTTTTCCAGTCATCAGAAACTGCCATTCATGGCCATGTTGGTTGAATTGCAGAAGACTGGACACCTGTCTCCATAGGGTAATGCCCTATCATTGCTTTATCATCCCCATATTGGATCTTTATAAATATGCATGGTCTTTGAAAAAGGGTAGATCTTTTAAACAAAAATTGATTTCTTTCAAACTAAACTTGTTTTTGTAACAATCAGCACTAGTCTGGTGTTGTGCCATTTAAACTGAAAGAAAACTGGTCTCTATCACCATTGGGCACATTATAGGTTTTTCACCACTTCTGCCAACAAGTGGTTTACTATTTATTATTATGGTTCGTCGTACAATCAGCCAGATGTTTGGATTGGATTTGATGTTTTTATCCTCCTATCGAGTTCTTTCAAAGAACCTAGGATAGGCAGATAATTGTTCTAGATCAGAGTTGGGGAACTATGACCCCTTTATGACTTCACCATGAATGGCAGTTTCTGGTGGCTGGAAAAGTGGCAATGTGTCTGAAAATGGCCACTTGGGAGCTGGGCAAATCCCTTTCTTGACAGTGTGAGCAACCACAGGATGGATTAAGATCATAGCAGTGGCAACAAAATTTAAGATGGTTCCTCCAAAATAAAGAACCTAATTGGAGCAAGTAAATATTAAACATTGAAGCTTTTAATTTACGTAACTAAGAGAATTCTAAGTCCTTCCACCAAAAACTACAGCTCTAGGACAGCTGGCTAAGGAATTCTGGGAGTTGAAGTCCATAAGCCATAAAGGGGCCATAGTTGCACACCCCTGTTCTGGATGCTGCTACTTGGGAAGATGGAGCATCGCCATTCCTTTGCTGGACTAGTTGAGGACAGAGCTTCCTTGTTATTTGTCACTTCATCCTGCTTCACACGCCATCCTCCTGTGATCAGTCAACAGGGACATTTTTGGAACTTGTCCATTTCAAAAGTTCACTAGATCTGTGTTCACAAATAGCAGTAGACTTATATAGCAATAGCAGTAGACTTATATACCGCTTCATAGGGCTTTCAGCCCTCTCTAAGCGGTTTACAGAGAGTCAGCATATTGCCCCCAACAATCTGGGTCCTCATTTTACCCACCTCGGAAGGATGGAAGGCTGAGTCAACCCTGAGCCGGTGAGATTTGAACCGCTGAACTGCTGATCTAGCAGTAGCCTGCAGTGCTGCATTTAACCACTGCGCCACCTCGGCTCTTATAGCCTGTCATGTCAGCTCAGAGGTGCAACCATCATGGCTGTGACTTATTAGTTGGGCAACTTGAAGGAGGGCCTTCTCTGTAGCTCGTCTGGCCCTATAGAATGATCTCCCCGTGGAGATCCGGACCCTTACTACTCTCCCGGCCTTCCGCAAAGTGATTAAGACCTGGCTGTTCCAGCAGTCCTGGGGCTGTTGATTTTTATCCAACCCCATTCTAAGCTGTATGAATGTTGTGCAATTTTAATGTTTGTTGTTTTTAATTTTTATATGTCCCCCTCCCCCATTTATCTGTAAGCCGTCCTGAGTCTCTAGGGAGTGGGCGGCATACAAATCCTAATAAAGTCAAGTCAAAGTCAAGATAGGTAGCCTAACATGCCATTTTAGACACTCACCTGTACTCCAACATTGCCACACACCATATTTGGAAGCATTACTGGAGGTTATTTTCCTGCCAACAGGCAAGACATTGGAGAAGAGGATACCTAGCCAGAAAATGATCCACCAATCACTTTCCATAATTGTCTGTTTAAATAAAATATGGACAGCATCAATTGCCATCCTTATTACTGAGGCCAAAGTTACTCAGCCATTAGGACAGCAAATTTTACTCCAGCTTATTTTTTGCCTCTTGAAGAGCCGGTGGATAGCGCTTTAATTTGGCTTTCCAGCTGTGTCATTAGAATAAATTAGCTCCTGATAAGGCAGGTTGAAGCTACTCTAAGGTCATTTCCTCACTGGTGATTTATGGTGTCTTATAGTGTCACCTAACCATCTCTCTGTTGATATAAAGCCTGTTTCCATTACTGTTATTTTGGCACTGCATTGATTGGATGACACTAGAAAGTGTTATCAATCATTAGTAAGGAAACAGTCTAAGGAGGTGGTTTTGATTCCCCTAGTTTTTTCACTGTCCAAGCAACTGACTTGGAAACCCTCCAAGAATTTGGAAATATGGTCTTCTAGGATTACATTCTGTTAAGATGAATTAACTGTGATCATTCATTTCCTGTATTTAGCTGTTATGCAATGTCCCTGTGTTTTGTTATTGGTAGGTAATGGAGGAAGTGAGCATTGCTATTGTTAACGGAAGAAACAAAAACTTTTGAAGTGCATGTTTCTGGTAATTAAAAAAAAACCCTCACCTCCTACATTTCTGGGAAAATGTACCAAAAATAACATCTCATTCTACCCCACAGTTATTTGGAAATAACCAAGCATCATCCAAACAAGTTTTTTCCAAAACATTTACAGAAAACTGACCAAACGGTAAAAAAAAAAAACCATGGAGTTTTTGCAGGCTAATCTCAACAAAAGACAGATCGTGTAAAAAGCAAATAATTTAATTTAGTGGCATTTCAAACAGTGATGTAAGTTACATAATGTAATTTGTATGGAACATTTCAGAATCTTCGACATCATATACATTTGTGTTATTATTTTAAAAAGTTTGTTCAAGTTATTGTTAATACAGCTCATTGCCAGGAGTTCGATCTTCACCAGGCTCAAGGTTGACTCAGGCTTCCATCCTTCTGAGGTCAGTAAAATGGGGACCCAGATTTTGGGGGGCAATATGCTGACATAAATTGTTTAGAGAGGGCTATAAAGCACTGTGAAGTGGTACATAAATCTAAGTGTTATTGCTATTGCTATTATTGTGTTAATCTAGAATTAACTGGTAGACTGGTAGAAACTGGTAAAAACTGAATAATTCAAGTTCCAACGAAGAATTTTTAAGGTAGCATCTAAGAATATAGGGAATACCAAGTAGGGTGATTTTTGGAAAATTAGGTTTTTAGCTGTGATAAATTCAAAATTTTCAGATATCAAGGAAGCCTTGATATCTATCGAGGGCTCTAATTACACTTGGTATAACAATGGACTTCTTTTTCCATAAGCATTCATCTTTGATCTGCAAATCCTAATGTTTCACAATTTTTTCCAATTGGTTTCCTCACTCCTAGTATCGCCCAATATAGCAACATCAATGAACCAGACTTTCCTCTTTCAATAACTGTTATATCAGGCATTTTATGAAGAAGATGCCTGTCTGTTGGATTTTAAAATCCAATAAAGTCTTAGCCTACTCATTTCTCAAAATCTGTTTAATGTGATGGTTCCAATAGTTTTTGGGGTTTTTTTTAGATTCAGACCCAAACCTCTGGCTAAGTTTCTAATGAATAATTTTGACAATTTGGTCATGATGCTGGTCAGTTTGTGATTTTTTTTCTGTAGCCACTGACCAAATGGTCAATTGTTTCATTCTCTTCCCTATAAAGCCAATATTTGCTATTATTTGATAGATGTTGAATTTTCACCTTCATGCAATTAGTTGACAGGGCTTGTTTTTCAATTTCAAATGAAAGCTTTCATTTTCTTTCTATAACTCCCCTGATTTTAACTAACTCCATGTGGGGTTTTTATTGGCTTTTTCTTACATGTCTTTCAAGTATTGACCATGCATTGGCTTGTTCTTCCAATTAACAAATCAATTTTTAGTTGTTTATTTTTTTATACTCAGTCTTCATCTTTGTTGTTTTCAAGAGTTTTACCGAATTGACTTCCTTCAGTTCTTGGCTTTTCTTAATGTAGTCATTCAAGCCATACATTTCTTCCTCCACAGTTTGTTTCATCTGTAAATCCTCTATCCCCTTTGGCTCTTGACAAATACAGCTGATCAATTTCACATTCTGGGTGCAAAGCATGGGACGTTGTCATTAGTTTTCTTATCTTCCTATCCAAGTTATCAAGTTTCCATCTGGATCCAGTCAACTATTCCTACTCTATATCGAATAACAAGGACTGCCCAGGTATTAATTCCTTTAATGATATTTCTACAATTTAGCTTTGATTTCAAATTTTCCAAACTCAGTTGATATATTTGGTAGAAGCATTCTGTAATTAGAATTTAAATAGAATGGAAGGGATCTTGGAGGTCTTCTAGTCCAGCCCCCTACTCAAGGAGGAGAACCTATACCATTTCAGACAAGTGACCGTCTAGACTCTTCTTAAAAACCTCCAGTGATGAAGTGCCCATGATTTCTGGAAACAAGCTGTTCCATTGGTTAATTGTCCTCACTGTTAGGAAGTTTCTCCTTAATTCCAGGTTGCTTCTCTCTTTGATAGTTTCCAATCATTGTTTCTTGTCCTGCCCTCTGGTGCTTTGAGAATACGTTGATCCTCCCTCTTCTTTGTGGCAGCCCATCAAATACTGGAATCCTGCTATCATGTCATCCCTAGTCCTTTTCTCGAGATGGGCCATACCCAGGTCCTGCAACCGTTCTTCATATGTTTTTGTCTCCAAGCCATTAATCATCATAGTTGTTGTTCTCTGAACTTTTTTCAGTCTCAACATTTTTTTTTGTAGTATAGTGACCAGTGTTGGGTTCCGGTGTCCACCATATAAATGTGCGCAGTGCTCGCATGCCTCCTTACCTCTTGCGACGCCTCCGCAAACCTTCATGACACTCCAGCTGCTCGGCGAAGCATCATGCAGATGCCGTGCACTCCGTGCACATGCACAAAAGTACCAAAGAGCTCAAATACAGGTAAGGAGCTCAGGCAGGTGGGTCCTCTGAGGCACCATACAGGAACGATACCCAGTGCTCCGGGCAGGCAACGGTATGCCCATACTGGGGCATACCGCTTGCAACCCACCACTGATAGTGACCAAAATTGGTTACAGAATTCCAGGTGTGGTCTTACTAGAGTTTTGTAAAATGGCACTAATACTTCACTTCATCTTGATTCTATGCCTCTTATACAACTCAGGATTGTATTCATTGTTAAGCTGTACTCCTTCATTTTCAACAAATTTGCCTGCTTTCTTAGCTATGGTTGCACATCTGCTGGTGCCAAATCTCATTCCCATTTCTGTACTGAATTCTTCTCTGTTTTTAAATAAAGAATGTAGTTCAGCCTTTGATCAACATACAGCACTAGCTTCAATGAGTGTGCAAGTCTGATTTATTCATCAGCATTCAATAGTTTTGAAGAGTATTAAAGTGAGGATCTTGCAACCCAACTACGTTCACATGGAGCAGACAATCATATGAAATGATGCTTCTGCATCTGCAGGGAGAGTGGAAGTCCACAGCTGCTTACAGGTGGAGCTTCAAAAAGGTTAATAAGTACAATCATGATGTCTGCTGATTCATTCCTTCAATTCTGTATACACACCGAGGATTTGGATATCAACTTTATGACTATGCAATCCTAGCTGAACTAAATCCTGTCTGCTTCTAGAAGACAACATATAGGAGTGACCACCAGAGAAAGCAAGTCTCTGGAAGATACTGAAGCCATAAAATGACAAAAGGAATGAAAAAATAACCCAAGGATTAATAAAAACAAATGGAGAAAAAATTGGTGGCAGGGGAGGGAGTTACTTGAAAGAATAACTTGGATGGAATGGATCAAATCAAAATCAACTTGAGTAATGTTAAGAATTAAAAGCATCTACCGTATTTTTGGAATATAAGACCCACCAAGGTTTTGAAGAGGCAATTTTTTAAAAAAGTAGGTAGGTAGGTAGAGGGAGAGAAAAAGAGAGAAATACAGTAGATAGGTAAGGAGAGAGAGAGAGAATAGTTAGGTAAGTAGGTAGGTAGATAAAGGGATAGAGAGAAAGAGAAATAGAGAGAGAGAGAGAAATTCAGTAGATAGGTAGAGAGAGAGTAGGTAGGTAAGTAGATGTTTCCAGGTGTATTTATCCATGAACTGAAGAAGGAAATCACTGACAATCTGCAGTACCTAACACTTTGTTTCTGCTGGCACAGCACTTGGTCAATGTAATTCTCATCAATCAGTTAAAGAGCTTTCCAAAAGGGAAAAAAAAGGTTTTTGCACTCTGCAAACCTGCAGAGTGCTCCTGGGAGGGTGTGGGCCCCCAAAATGAGCAAAATCTGGCCCATTTTGGGGGGAAATGGGCCCGTTTTTTGTCAAAAAATTGCATGCATAGGCTTATGGAGGCTTATAGAGTGCTGCTGGGAGCTGGGGGGCAAAAACCGCCCAATTTTTTGCTCATTTCTGCCCTCCGTGGCCCCCAGGAGCTCTCTGAAAGCCTTCATAAGGCTATGCACGGCCATTTTGGTGAATACAGCAAAAAATGCTGTATTCAATGTATAAGACGGACCCAGATTTTCAGCCTCTTTTTTGAGGAAAAAAGGTGTGTCTTATACTCTGAAAAACATGGTACTTAGAGATGCTTTGAGGTGAGAAAGAATATAAATATTGCTTATATATACCTAATTAAATAACCCAGTCATATACCACAGTATGGGCAGTATAATATGACCTGTTTGCTGGAAAGAAGGAACAGCTTTGGTTAGACATTTGGGAAAGCAATAGAGACCTATCCAGAGTCAAGGAGAGAAGCAACCTAGAACTAAGGAGAAAATTCCTGATAGATAGAAAATCAGTGGAACGACTTGCCTCCAGAGGTTCTGAGCGCTCCAACCCTGGACTTTTTATAAAAAGAGTTTGGACAATCATTTGTCTGAAAAGGTATAGGGTTTCCTATTGTGCAGGGGTTTGAACTAGAATACCTCCAAGGTCCCTTCCAACTCTGTTATTCTGTTATTCTTTAATGAAGAAACATACATGGTGCCCTCCTGATGGTTGACTTCAGCTCCCACCAGCCTAGCAGAGGTGGGTTCCTACCAGTTTGCACCTATTCGGTAGAACCGGTTCGTCAAATCTACCGAACCGGTTAGAAGAGGTTCCACCAGTGGACCCGGAAAGCAGGCCACACCTACAGAAGAGGTTCCAAAACTTTTTGAAACCCATCACTGGTCCTTGGATATGATTATTCTACACTATCATGCTCATATTTATAAAACTCAGTGCCTCTGTGAAAGGTAAGGATGACTACTGCGTTTGTGGTGCAATCAGAACATTGCGTGTGTTGAAGTTGTTTTAACGCAAACCAAAGATGCCTTTTGAAAAACAAGTTTACATCATATTCTTATGCATGCCAGTGCTGTGCGTGAGGTAATTTAAGGTGGTTCTGACAAGTGTCGTCGACATCTTCATATCCGGTCACATGGGCGGCAAGCCACTCCCATCTGGTCACATGGGTGGCAAGCCACTCCCACAAAGGAGGCCACACCCACAGAGTAGGTTCGAACAATTTTTGAAACCCACCACTGCAGCCTAGCCAGTGGGCCCAAAATATCTAAAAACGTCAGCTTACTTATTCTTTGCAGCAGATACTTGGAAATAAATTATAGGCAAACGGTAAAGGAGGAAGTGAAATTCAAAAGATACCGGACCCATTGCCTTCTATCAAGATGGAATAATCATAAAAATGAGATGCTAGATTGTAAATCAAGCACCCAGTTTCAAGCAGAGTAAAGATTTAGGTCCGTTTCACTTGGTTTTGTAGAGTGTGCAAGTAACTCAATGAGTTGCTTCTTTT
Organism: Thamnophis elegans; assembly: GCF_009769535.1. Lineage (NCBI taxonomy): Eukaryota > Metazoa > Chordata > Lepidosauria > Squamata > Natricidae > Thamnophis > Thamnophis elegans. The sequence continues at coordinate 85,428,973 of NC_045542.1, forward strand.
TTTTGCTTACTAAGGCTGTGTTGCTGGCCTTGTAAATGACAGGTACGAGAGTCATGGCTGTGTTTGGAACTGCTGCCCACGCCCAAAGATTTTTGAGCAGTTGTCAACTCTCATTAACCAAGCAGGGTTGCACAGGCAGCCTTCTGTGCAGCATGCATTCATTTATCCCACATTGTGCAGGAAGGCAGAAGATTGAAGCAATCTCCATCCTTGTTAACAGAAACTCTGTACCTACTTCTCTGTGCCTTGTGCTGTGAATGAATGAGGAAAGACGTGTTTGGAATCAGCAAAAAGCTTCTCCAGCTGGAAGAATGCTCTGGCAATAGCCTGGGAGTTGGGAGAAGAATGAGAAACAATTGCTTAAAAAGAAAATCACTTGGATTTCTCCCCAAATTTCTGCTGAGGCAATGACAGTTGGGAAGCTTTTTCCAACCCTGCTCCTGCTCCGTTGCTAACCTCTCCGCTGAATGTGATATTGCTGTAACCAGCACTTTCCCTGATGCGTCAGTTTTTCATTCCCACACTAGATAATGGCTAAAAGATCCCCAGCAATAGTGCGACTTATTTTGCAACATAATTATTCCTGAGCATTACCATGCTTCTCCTTCCCCAGGGAGGGTCTCTGCTTGCTGCTTTAATAAAGCAGATCTGAGTCCCACTTCTTCTTGCCTTTCCCTAATAGAATCAGGTGGCAGCACCTTAATGTGCCATGCTTTCAAGTTTAGTAGCAACCTCATCTCCCTTTTCTTGGCTTGCCCACTGGCTGTGTAATTAAACAGGAGGTGGCAGAGAACAGGGGCTTCTATACCCCAATAATGTTACTTTGCCCAGGTCAAAGGCCAGAGGAGAATTTGGAACCTGTTTCTCGTTGAACTCTTGTTTGCAGATATGGAGTTCAGAGGAAAATCACATCACGATCCCAGAATGAAAAGTGTCACTAATACAGATTTCAGAGTGCACACAATTCACTCAGCACTTCACCCCCAAGATGTGACATGTTGCATGGTTTTCCAGCCAAAAGAGGGCCTTAGAATATATATGAACAAGCAGAAAACACTTATAATCTGATCATCTGATTAAATTCATCTGGCTGCTCCCGCATTCACTCTTCCTCAAACATGACTCAGACACATTTAGCCACACATCACTTATGACCTAACCGTGCTCATCAAAGCCCGGGGTTGCTTAACAGAACCCCATGATCTTTAGAAATAGTTTGCACATAACCTGCTGTATGGATAAGTAATTTTAAACCCTGGACTTCATGGATTTATGCCTTTCCACTCCTGTGGCCTTTAGATAGCCATATATCTTACTAAGCATAAATTTAATTTTGTTGTTGAAAGGAATGATTGCCTTTTAAAAATGAAAATAATAGCATGAGCTTCTGAAGCAGGTTGGCAGCTTTTGATGGGAAGGGCAGGCTTCTATTTTCCTAATTTTTCCATCCACCAAGGGGCTGCAAAGGATGGAGGTTGATTTAATAAAATCATCAGAGAAGTCAAGGGCAGGATTTGGAGCCTGTTTTTTTTTAGTGTTTAAAATGCCCTGCAATTAAAATGTCAAAGCTGTCAGAGCAGAGATGCAATACCATGACCCCTTAAAAAGATTATTTGGATGTGTAAAAATTTACAGTTCGCTGGGGTCAGAGTTGGGCAAGAAATAAATATGCCACTTACTTTTAATAATTACACACGCATGCATGCACATACAGATGTAATAACAACACCTTATAAAGTTGGAAAATAAAACCATTATGTTGGAAAAACCTCATCCCCGAAAAAATAAATTAATTATATTTCTAATGGAAAATGAGACATTGTTAAATTTTGCACAATTCCTGAAATCTAGGTTTATTTCGAAGACATTCATTTTCATTCAATAAAGTCATGGATGGGGGTTGGGAATTGGAGGGAGAACAGATCATTTCCTTGCCCTAAATTATCTTGTCTTGAATATCCTAAAGCAATGCAACCTGAAAAACACTGGCATAATAGAAGATGCTTTGGGTCCTGTATTCTGCTGAGATAATAGTAAAAGCCCTTCGGCTCTTCTTCTCTCAGCCTGGCCCTTGCAAATTCTTCCCCAATTCTTGCCACCACTTTCTTATGTTTTCTCAGTGCCTTTCCTCTTTTCTCCATTGCTCTAATTCCATCTGCAAAATGTGGACCAGAGAATTATTGTGACCTCCTGGCATAATTGTTCCCTCGTTGAAAGGGTTCCTTTGAGTCTGCTGAGTCCTGCAAAGTCTTTGCAGTTTTCTTGACAAGGTCCCCCCCTCCCCACGAAGTAGTTTGCCATTGGCTCCTGCTTAGGGCTAAGAGTTAGTGTCTGGCGCAAGGTCACCTGGATGACTTCCTATCTAAAGTGGAACTAGAATTCAAGATGTTCTAGTTTCTAGCCTGATGCCTCAACCACTGCACCAAATTGACAAATGCAAATGTGTTTACAAAAAGAAGCTCCATCTAGGGCTGTGATGACAAACCTATGGCACACGTGCCACAGGTGGCATGCAGAGCCCTCTCTTGGGGCACACCAGCCGTGGCCCCAGCCTAGCTCCACTGCACATGTGCGTGTGCCTCCCGCTGGCCAGCTGGTCTTCAGGTCTCTGCTGCACATGCACAAGGGGTGTGCTGGGGACGCCTGCATTGCATTTGGGGGGTTCATGTGCATGCACCCCTGTGCCTCGATTTGGGCATTGAAGGCCTCTTGCACCAACCTGAAAGCCAAAACAGGCACGGGGGTGCTGCGCGACGCCACCCACACCCCATTTTGGACCAGAAAGCTTTCTGCACCGCCCTGGAAACCAAAAATGGGTGAGGGGGGGTAGGGGACTTGTGGGGGGATGCACATGTATGCACAGGGGGCATGCACACATGCACAGGGGGCATGCACACATGCACAGGGGGGTGCATGTGCGTGGGTGGACACATGTTACAGGGGTGTTTGCATTGCATTTTGGGGTTTTGCTGGGACTCTGCACCAAAAAGGTTAGCTATCACTGATCCAGCGCTCTGGAACTCTTATGTTGCATTGCATTCAATAAATTTTTGCGTTAAACTGGTAAACTTGCTTGGGAGGAAAAATCTCCCTGAGGGCATTCTTCTAACATCCCTCCATCTATTGTCTCCCAGAGTTTGTGAATCATTACAGTACATTTCTGCAGTACAGAAATGGAATTAAAGCAATAAAACCAATAGTAGCCCATTAGCCATAAGCAAAAAAAAAAAACCAACTCCCCCCCCCTACAATTTGTATGCAAGCATTCAAGGTGAGAAAAGCTAAATCATTCAATGGGAAGAAGATAAACACAATCAAAGGAGAAGAGGAAAAATGGCTGGTTTTAAAAATCATATCTTTATCAGTTTGGTTCTAGATGGAATATGGAAGTTGGACACATTCGTGTAAACTGGATGCCTTTTGGAGAAAGTAGGTTGCCCTAGACTTCCTGGGAATTGTTTAGAAAAAAGCATTATTTCAGTATAGTGAAATTTGACAGATAAAGCAGAAAACAATAGCCTGTATTGTCTTTTTGAGCTACCTAGCTATTTAGCATATACAGTACTGTGCAAAAGTCTTGGTCACCATCTGCTTTATTGTCTTAGCAAAGTTTTTAATGGTCATAAAACTTTGCTAAAACAGTTAAAGTTTTATGGCCACTTGGTCTTGAATACCACATCTTGAATATTGTTTGCTTGTTGGTTTCCCTTTGAGAGCAGCCTTGTTGATGCAAAAGTATGATTTTATGTCTGTCAAATTCTGTGATCCTTGGCATTTTGACTGCAATGATGTGATAGAAAGTTGGGCTTATTAGTAGGCTTTCAATGAATTACACTCATACAACAAGTGTAGGTACTCTATGTAGTACTTAAGCATATCTTGCACAAACCTGATCTAATAAACCTTTTTCCACAGCAGGTTTTTTGGCATGACATAGTAGGACACCTACAGATGTTAGCAATGGCAGTACTTTGGGTTCCATTCCATTTAGGTTTATGGGGGCCAGGTGTCTGCCCAGGTGTAAAGGAAGGCCACACAACATATTTGTCACTTTGGGCTATGGAAACTCTTTTTTCTGCTTTTTTATGTTTTGGATTCTGCACACAAATTTCCTGTATTTTCTGGTTGTATTGTAATAAGGAGACTGAGATATAATTATGTATGGTCATTATGTCATTGCTACAACAACAAATTTAAACGTGGCCTCAGACTGTTGCACAGCACTGTAAATAATTTCTTTTTGAAAGCAGTTGCACACAAGCATAACTATTTATGAGGACAATACTGTATGATCTGAAATATATGAATGAGGTGACTGTCCTCCATTCTTCTTACTGTCCTTGAATCTGAGCTAATGTTTGCTATAGAACACAAAACACACTATTCATTAGAAGTAAATCTTTATTCTCAGTCTTTCATAGGTTAACAAAATAATGTTTCAGGGTAATAATAGCATAGATCAATCACAAGCAATTCACAATCAAAGCCTCTGCTGGAATACAACTCCAATTATTGTCACGAAGAATGATTGGAGGAGATGGGAATTGAAAGTGTTACAATACCCAAAGATCAGAAATTGGGAAGAGTGAATGAATGAATCAGAGTAGTGCTAGAAGGGACCTTGGAGTTCTTCTAGTCCAACTCCCTGCTGAAGCAAGAGATCCTATAGTATACCATTTCAGACAAGTGGCTGCCTAGTCTTTTCTTAAAAACCTCCAGTGATGGAGTCCCCATGATTTCTGCAAGCAAGCTGTTCCACTTGTTAATTGTCCTCACTGTTAGGAAGTTTCTCCTTAATTCCAGGTTGCTTCTCTCCTTGATTAGTTTTCACCCATTGTTTCTTGCCTTGCCTTGTGGTGCTTTGGAAAATAAGTTGACCCCCCTCTTCAGCTTAAACTAAAGTTATGTTCTGTGTATTGAGGATAAGGGCAAGAACTTGAGTCATGAGCAAAAATTCAGTTTGATGACAAATCCTCTGCTTGATTCATGGCTTAGAGAGGCATTAAAGTGACCTTATACTTGGTCTCCTGGGTTCTTGAATCATTGCAGGATCTTTCTCTGTACTTGGATTTTTTTTAAAAAAAAGTTTCTCTCTTTTTTTTCCTTTTTCTTAGTATGTATTTGTTGTTTGCTTCATGAACTAGGCTTTTTGGAACCTAGAATCCATCTTTGCTGCTGGGGAAAGGAAGGCTGCTAGAAGCCTTCATGAGCATTTCTTGAGAAATAGTAAAGCAGACCACAAATGTCTCCAGACACAACAGTAAATAAATATATCGCTTATTCCAAACTTCTGAAAGCCTACCATGGGTGTGAGCTGACCATGGAAAGATGGGGAGCAGAAAAGAGGACACTTTAGTCCACATCAGATGCCAAACCTGTCATTCAAAAGCTGCTCGTAAGAATCAGAGGAGCAAGAAAGAAGCAAAAAGTGAAGTATCTGTGCATGGTAAGAAGTTAGGGAGTTTAATGCCTTCCAACATCTCAAAATTGGTTATCTCATAGCACATCTTTTTTTTTAATTGGTTTGCCTAGAAGAGGCGAGATGGATTGGCCTTTATGTCATTCATGTTTCAAAGCAACGAAGGTCCACAGAAATCTCTCTGCTTCACTACCTCCCTTCTCCATAGCACTGCCAAATCCCCCAGGCTATTACATAGGTGTTCAAATAGACTTCAAAGCTTTTGAGAGCTAAGATTTTACTTAGTTGTCTTTAAAAAAAAAAAAAAACATGTTCTCTCTCTCTCTCGCTCGCTCCACTTCAGTAATCTTGAAGCTATCTGAATATTTATTTTCCTTTCAATATTATAGGTACTAATTAGCACTTGATTTGTTCTCTCCCTCCTCTACTTCCACCTCCTCCCACAAAGGAGCCTATGACATCATCTAGTGGAATTATGTAGACTTTTATGTTCTATTTCCCTTGATTCTTTGGTAATTGGGCTGTATATATTCCCCCCAAAAGGCTGGGCCCATATCTGATCAAGGAATGCTTTCAAGAAATGGCAAATTAGAATAGAATAGAATAGAAGGGACCTTGGAGGTCTTCTAGTCCAGCCCCCTGCTCAAGGTGGCGACTCTACACCATTTCAGACAAGTGGGTGTCCAGTCTCTTCTTAAAAACCTCCAGTGATGAAGCGACCACGATTTCTGAAGGCAAGCTGTTCTACTGGTTATTTGTTCTCACTGTTAGGAAGTTTCTCCTTAATTCCAGGCTGCTACTCTCCTTGATTAGTTTCCAACCACTGTTTCTTGTCTTGCCTTCTGATGCTTTGGAAAATAGGTTGAGTCCCTCTTCTTTGTGGCAGCCCCTTAATTACTGGAATACTGTTATCATGTCACCCCTAGTCCTTCTTTTCTCTAGACCAGTGGTAGTCAACCTGGTCCCTACCGCCCACTACTGGGCGTTCCAGCTTTCATGGTGGGCGGTAGGGGTTTGCTGTAACTCTTGCTTTATAAATTTTATAAAGTAAAGTTACTTCCCTACTTTATAAATCACCATTACTGTGGAGCCGGTGGGAAGTTAGAAAATTTTACTACTAACAGAGATACAAAAGTGGGCGGTAGGTATAAAAAGGTTGAGTATCCCTGCTCTAGACTATCCAAGCCCAAATCCTACAACCGTTCTTCATATGTTTTAGTCCCCAATCCTCCAATCATCTTAGTTGCTCTTCTCTGCACCTTTTCCAAATTCTCAACATCATGAGTGTGGTGACCAAAACTCAGTATTGCAGGTGTGGTCTTTCTAAGAATTTATAAAGCCATACGCCTCCCCCCCCAAAAAAAGAATAATAACTGTTTACTATAGTCCAAGGTATGGTAGAATTTTTTCATGCCATTTTGAAGAGACTGAAAATGCAGCTGAATGTGCTCAGGTGAAACAGACATATTTTGCTTTAGAATGGGGGTGTCAAACTCATGTCATCACGTCGTCACATGACGTATCGTGACTGATCCCCCCCTTTGCTAAACCAGGGTGGGCATGGCCAGTGTGTGATGCATCCGGCCTGTGGGCCGCGTGTTTGACACCCCTGCTTTAGAAGATCCCAACAGATTCTTCCAGTCTAAATACTTAGCTACTTTGTAGGTGGCATTAGAATGCTTGTCTGCTTAAAAGAGAGAAATTTGTTTCTGAGTACCGAAGACGGTATAGTGGTAGAGGTGAAATGTGTTCCATACAAAGATCCATAAAAGAGGAGCAATATCAAAGGATATGTCCAAAGGTATTGACTGCTTCTCATCCGCAGGGGCAAGTGCACATCCATTATATGGTATACTATTGAATTCACACTCCAGTCAAGCAGTTAGAAAGAGATTAGTTCAGCTCTTTAAAAAAGATCTCCAATATTGAGGTAGCATCAAGGTCTTAAAATAACCAGCTGGCTAGGTGCACAGGACTTTTGATAGCCTAAAGACACACTCAGTAGATCAATGTGCAGTTCTTCTGCCCCTGTGCTGCTCTATGTGAGGATCTCTCTAGCCTCTCACAGGACATGGATAATAGACATACAGGTAAGGGCCAGAAATGCACTGTGACAAGTAATTAATTTTCAGAATTCTGCTCTGGATGTTTATGTTATAATACCTTTCTTCAGTCAAGGAGTTCAAAAGGGTGGAGATGGGACAATTGTATTTTATCATGATGAAAAATGCTATCCAGAGACAGCTATTGATCTATTTAAATCTGTGAGCGAGGCCTTTCTAAAGATGTGCCCACTATCAAAGCCTCCTTCCGATTCTCTTCTCTCTTGGCCAACATACTGTTCTCTGAAGTGGCTTAAATGGGTCTTGGCTGTGTGCTGGCATTCACAGCAGATGAGTCATGAGCAAGAAAAGGAGAAAAAGGAGAACAACATTTGATGTTCAGAAAGTTTCCCCTACTGGCTTCTTCAAGGGAAAAAAACGGTATTCGGACACAGAATCTCCTCATAATCAAGAGAGACGGGAAGGTGCACCATTTTTTGATGAGCAACTAATTTAAAAATGTTTATTTCCCCCAAGCTGCATACAGTAGAAAGAAAAACATTTCTAGAGAGAAGTTGTGGCTTAAAAAGACAAATGTTACATAAAAAGACTCTGCTATGAGTGTTACACAGGCATTCCAGGGATTTGTTTAAATGGACCCTTATGGACCCTGGTTCAAATCCCTAGTGCCCTATAACAGGGTGAGTTCCTGTTACTTGTCCAAGTTTCTGCCAACCTAGCAGTTCGAAAGCACGTAAAAAATGTAAGTAATAAAATAGGGACTACTTTGGTGGGAAGGTAACAGTGTTCAGTGCACCTTTGGCATTTAGTAATGCTGGCCACATGACCACACAGACATCTTCAGACAGTGCTGGCTCTTCGGCTTTGAAACAGAGATGAGCAGCGCCCCTTAGAGTCAGGAATGACTAGCACATATGTGCGAGGGGACCCTTTACCTTTACCTAATGTAAACTAAGTAAGAAATATTGTCCTCATTAGTAAAGAAATAGTCTCTAATATTTGGCATGGTTATGAATCAGCTGTGGATAATATTAGAGATGTTCTAGTCAACACAATCATTTGGTAACTTTCAGTAACCCTTTTAAATGGCATTAATCTGCTGGATGGAAATGCCTTCCCTGTACCCCCTAAATACATAAATTTGCATGGGTTATGTTCATACAACCCTCACACATCATCAAGTGAACCATGATCTCCTTAGGTCTCTGGCTTGTGATGACATACCAAACCAAAACCTAACCGATCAGCTTGCCTTTACAAAACACACTCACTTAAAATGTAGTTAGCCAGTCAGTATCTTGCAAGTGGTTACCATTATGCAGTCTATCTATGAATGTTTTTTTTATCACAAAAAAGGAAACACTGTGATTAGAAAAGACATTAGAATGTGAAAAAAAACCAACCTGATCATTTGCCACATTAGAACTGCCAACTCTCCACAGCTTTTCCTCCTATGTCATTTTATAGCAAACTGACGTATACACATCAAGCTTGCTTCTTCACGTCCCGAGGCCAATGAATGCTCCATCTGCCACATTCCTGCACGCCAGGTTAACTTTGAAAACCACTGCAAGAAATGTGAAAAACACGAACGGACGTTTTACCATGCATGGTAGGCTTGTGAAAAAGCCAAGACATTTTGCATGCAAGTAGATACAACAATGCAACATATTTTAAAGATTAATATTGCAATGAAATCAGAATTTTTTTTATTGGAACTTATGGATACTGAATTAGAAAAGACTCACGGAAAATTACTTTCATAGATGGTAACAGCACCAAGATTATTATATGCACAAAGATGGAAGAGTGTTGAGATTGCTACAATGGAGGGATGGATCGTAAAACTGTCAGAATTTGCGGAAAAGCCACAGTGGAAGCATTCTCACAATTGGCTACATAGTTCATAGGACTCACTGACTCTCAGCTTTGAAGCACATCCACTGTAAGTATCTACGTTTCCATCAGAATCCCCTACAATATACACAGTGGATTCCTGAACCTCCAAAGCATACCATTGCCTGATTGACAGAAGCCTGATTGTATAGAGGATGATGTGCAAAGGAATTCATATATGAACACATGACATCTAGTCAGGAAAAACAATTTGTAATTCATATTGCATGTACTAGAATTGGATCAAAGGTAGCTAAGCTGACCTACACATCTTTTTGCTCTTCTCCAATCTATTGCTCATCAAAATAGCTCCTAAAATCTTGGATATGTTATTATGTACTAGGTTTTTTTAAACTTTGGATCTCTCTCTCTCTCTCTCTCTCTCTCTCTCTCTCTCTCTGTGTGTGTGTGTGTGTGTGTGTGTGTAGTTAGATTTGTGAAGGACAGGTGAACTATTCAAAATTGATTAATTTCAGCTATTTGAGATGCAGTTTTATTATTCTTTTCTGGGGCAGTGTTTTGCTCTAAGGCAGCAAGTTTGAAAAAAATGTGGCAATCCTTGGAAATTTGTGACAGCTGGCAAGTAGGTGGATGCAGTTTATGAATGATAAGGTCTAATATAAAATTTATCATCTACTTTTATCTGGGCAGCACAGTATGACCTTCACCTTGCAAAAAATAGCTTCCAGTTAAAACCACTAGTCTCCAATGTGCCTCCAGCCCATCGTAATGCTCATCCTGAGGGTACAATAGCTGTGAGCCCTAAAATGTAAGCTCTAATGATCCTTCCCAAAATTCTATCCTTCTCCAACAATATTCCCACATTATATAAAATTATATTCATCACAGAATCTTAAACATACTGTAAAACTGCCCTCAAATTCACTTTATTTACAGGACCTCCTCTCTGGAGATGCTTTTCATATACTTATATCTATCTTTAAAGCCAACCTCATGAATACTGAGTCTCATTCATGGAAATCTTCTCTGTGATCCGAAGTCTTCCACCGCTTTCTCTGTGAAATTGCCTAGGATTCCCACAAATGTTTGAATATGAGGTGCTGGAGCTTGCACGGAGGGCCAGATGCAAAGAAATTCTTGGAGAAAGACTTCATCCAGAATTGCTTATGATAATAATATTCATTCATCTTAAAGGTGCTATCAATCTCTTTGGTTTTAAATCATATTTGAAATCAGGCTACCGCACAAAATGTCTGCTCATGATATAGGGTCTTAATAGACAGTCATGAAAAGGGTTCATTTTTTTCCCCAGTGTAAAGTGGGAACATTCAATTAAATGCATAAAACAGTTTATCATTGTGAAAAATTAAATATCCAATAATGATTAATGCTCAACAAGATAAGAGCAAACATGTTAAAGAGTGAGAAAAAGTGAGACCATTTGATAATTCTCCGTCATTTTAAACAGGCACATAAAAACCCATGTCTCTTTTGAGAACTATAATTTTATGAATGAAGGAGCAGAGTGATCAGATTTCCAGCCTACTTAACTGTACATCTGGAATATATTTTACTCTTTCCGTTAGAAATAATAGCTCCTGAACATTCAAGAAAGGCTTTGCTACCGACACTACAGATGAGTATACACATGCAGAGAGAGTCAAGGTGGGATTTCCACCCTCAAGAGAGATAATTTTTCACTTTTATCCACCCAAAGGCAGCCTTTCTCCATCTGTTTGAAATTGTTTCCCATATTCAGTTGGCTTCACCATTGCAATCCTTTCTGTTCCTCCCTCATAAAAAAAAATGTTTATTTAAATACTTTTTTTTAAAAAAAGTAAAAGTTCCTTGACATGTCTGGCAAAGACATCTTGGGCATTTTCTACTTCACCACTGTTCATAGCAAAAACAATGGATGTCGTCAAGCCAACAATGTTTTTGAAAATTATAAATTGCTCCTTTTATTTTTTTTAATACCAAAAATACCAAAGAATTGAGACAAGTTCAGTTATATAACAACATTTTGGTAGCTAAAAATATCTAAACTAATAAAATTTTATCCTAATTCATCTTAGCAACCATTGGAAACTTTATGTGGACTCAAAAATGCTGGACAGTATGACTGGACTGAACTGTAAATAAGAGATCCAGTGATACATAGTAACTTTTTTAAAAATGTAATCATTAGCTTTTTGTTAGGAATTAAAACATAGGCACCTAACCGTTCATATTAATAGAAAAATCCATCTAAGAAAAATAGATACAAATAACCTGTTTGAGAATTTTCTTCATTCTCTTATTTCCTGGGGTCAATATTATGCAAATAAAAGAAGACTTTGAAAGCCTCATTATCCCTTCATTTACTTATGAGCAAGATCAATCTATCAATTACTTCAGCAGTCCAGCAGATGCCACCCATTTTCCTCCTCTGAAAACCCCTGTGGCTGCATTTTCCAATGTGTTTGTTATTCCACTATTAGGAGTACATTAAAGAATGCTCTTTCCTCACCAATAATTCCCCAAAGTGCTCACCGGTAGGTATTTGATGAAAAACACATCTGTAATATTCTCCTCGTGTATTGATCATTGCTCAGCAGTATTATGCAATACTAGCAATAGCAATAGCAGTTCGACTTATATACCGCTTCATAGGGCTTTTAGCCCTCTCTAAGCGGTTTACAGAGTCAGCATCTTGCCCCCACAGTCTGGGTCCTCATTTTACCCACCTTGGAAGGATGGAAGGCTGAGTCAACCCTGAACCGGTGAGATTTGAACCGCTGAACTGCAGCTAACAGTCAGCTGAAGTGGCTGCAGTACTGCACTCTAACCACTGCGTCACCTCAGCTCTATATGAGCTAAAGGCTGTACGTTGTCTGCTATTTGCTACATTCATGCATTCAACAATATTTTGGCCTCCAAAATTTTAAAACCCCAAATGAGCTCATTCTCTTTTCATTAGAGACACACCAGAATATATGGCTAAAGAATAAGCTGTCGGGATTTCAAAATAGATACGAACCAATATAAATACAAGCTTCTCTCCTCTTGTCTCTGCTTGCCCAATTATAACCAGCAGGGAGGACAAGTTCCAGGTTCCGTCTATTAGACTGTGTCATCTGGTGCAGGGGTCCCCAAACTCCAGTCCATGGACTAGCACCGGGCCACGGCATGCCAAAAACTGGCAAAACCATGCAAACAAGCAAAGCCCCATCTGTGGGATGCAGGCAGCACACAAAACCATGAACCTTCCAGTCCGCAGAAAAAAACTCTCTCCACAGAACCAGTCCCTAAAAATTTGGGGGGGGGGGTGCTGATCTGGTGGGACTTAGGAGTTGTGCCCTGTCTATTACAGCATTTGCCCTATAGAATGGCACCTGCTCAAGATTTGAGTAACCTGGACTCTTTAGCCATTCATAAGGCATTAAACATCTGATTGTTCCTCTAAGAATTTGGGCCAAGAGGCTAAATAGAATGCTTTTGGACTTCGGGCATAAATGTACGTCTCTTTTGTTATCTTTGATTATTCATAGAATATTTTGATTTTAATTTTGTTTGCCACGTAGGCATTCACTGCAGGGGTGAAATGCTACCAGTTCGGACCGGTTCACCTGAACCAGTAGTAAAAAATGCTACAGGCTTGCCAGAACCAGTAACTCCAATAATCAACTGTGTGACAATCAGCCGTGCCACGCGATTTATATTCGCTAGAAAGCAGGAAATCCTGCTTCCTAGTGAATCTAAATCGCACGGCACAGCTGTTCCTCTCTCGCTGTTCTACTTACCTTTGCAGACTCAGAAAAGGCTTCTTAATCCTCCATTTTCATCACTGCATAGTAGCGCATGCGTACGCGAAGCGAACCGGTAACAGACTTCAGAGCATTTCACCCCTGAAATACTGTTTTGTGAGATTAGTGCCTATATACAAGTAGTTCTTGACTTAACGACCTCAACTGAGCTTCAAATTTTCATTATTAAGCAAGATAGTTGTTAAATGAGTTTTGCCCATTTTATGATCTTTTTTACTACAATTGTTAAGCGAATCACTGCAGATGTTAAGTTAGCAACACTGTTGTTAAGTGAATCTGGCTCTCCATTGACTTTGCTTACCAGAAGGTCACAACAGGTGACCACATGAGCCCAGGACTCTGCAACCATCAGTTGCCAAATGCACGAATTTTGATCACATGACCACAGGGATACTGCAAGAGTCATAAGTGTGGAAACTGGTCATAAGTGACTTTTTAAAGTGCCACTGTAACTTTAAATAGTCACTAAACAAATGGTCATAAGCGGAGGATTGCCTGTAAATCAAAATAAATAAATAAGAAAGCAAGCTAGACAGGATGTGAAATGTATGGCACCGACATACACTCTGTGTGTGTATGTGTGTACGTACATACATATACATGCATCTACACACACATATATGCATATACATATACATATACACATACACACATATACATATACACATACAGACACACACACACACACACACACACATCATATAGCAATAGCACTTAAGACTTATATACCACCTCACAGTGCTTTACAGCCCTCTCTACGCTGTTTACAGAGTCAGCATAAGGCCCCCAACCATTTGGGTCCTCATTTTACTGACCTTGGAAGGATGGAAGGCTGAGTCAAACTTGAACTTGATGGGATTTGAACTGCCAAATTGCAGCCAGCTCGCAGCCAGCAGAAGTAGCCTGCAGTACTGCATTCTAACCACTGTGCCATCATGGCTCATAATGAATATATGCATATACATATACACCATATACATACACATATACATCATATACATATACATATACATCATACACATCATATAGATATGCATACACTTTTACATTTACATCATACACATATACATTTACATCATACATATATACATCATGTACGTACACATACACATCAGTGGTGGGATTCACTTACCTTCCCTACTGGTTCGCAAATGTAAGCGCGCTGACATATGCAGAAGGTCACACATTATGTTGGTGGGTGGGCAGAGCCTCTCACAATCGCTGCTACTAATTCACCCAAACCGGAACGAACCAGCTGAATACCACCTCTGATACACATATACATACACATATACACTAGCCCAGCTAACCTTCTGCATATATGCAATATGAGCTTCTCTTATCAGCAGTAAAGCAATATACCAAAACCACAAAGTTTGTTTTATTATCCAGTCCTGAAAAAGGGGTAAAATTTCTTAGAGGATCCTGATTTGGACTCTGGCACAATGGGAGGACAGGGGAGGATTTCTGTTGAAAAAAAATGATGTAATTAAGGGATTCCACTCTTCTTTCCCTGCCCCCCCCTCCATCCACCCGCATGGCAAAGCTGAATAGGCATTCAACATATCATACCATTTGGCTTCCTATCCACATATGGATGGATGTGCAGTAGTGCTATCTGGAGATGCAGAAGTAAATTAGACATGCAACTACATTGCCTTCTTTTTCTTTATTCAATTTCTGGCATGCAACATAAGAGAGATGCAGCTCTTAAAAAGCCTGGAATAGTTGGTGGGGGGGAGTTTTCACTAGCACCATTACTTTTTTTATATTCAAGCTGTGATTCCTTTAGCCCCCCCCCTCCCTTTCCACTTTAAGTTCTAGTCGTGCTGAGGAGGAAAAGATAACCCTCCATCTCTCCTTTGCAGTGTTCTCTACAGGGATCCCTGCTCCCTGGCATTAATAGGGATGACTCAGTGCTAGACAATCTGATTCTTTTGTGAAGAATTAGCCAAGAAACAATTTTCTCTTATTATTTTGATCTTTTCCCCTTCCCCCCACCCCAGTCTTCCTGAGATGACTTGAATCATGGATGACTCAAACAGGAATTTCAGCAGAGGGCTGAGCAGAGACAGAATATAGATAGGCAGATTTCAGATTGGTGGGAATCTACTAACAGTACTTTGAGATTCACTGGTAGAAGCTTGGTGTGATCTCTGACTCTCTGTCCAGAGATAAGGAAACTGAGTCAAGGAACTTCTTTTAGATCTCAGAATAGTTTTCTAATCTGTATCTGCCCTCCTACATTCAGACTACTGCTGGTAAATTCCAAGCAATATCATTTACAATACAGTACGTGTATGTACGAACTGATGATTCATACAACCTAAACAAGATGGGTGGGCAACATAGCTGAGGTGCATAAGATTTTGGGAAGTGACCAAGACCAGAAGGCCAAGATGATAATATGAATGAACAATGTTTTCAATGCTTATTAAGATTCTTTTCAAGCTTGCATTCCAGTTTTAATGTATTTCCTGCTTCAGGAAAGCACAAAAACACATCACTGCTTTTTAGCACACAGAGGAGGTTTCAGGCCACAAAAAAAGAGTTTTGAGGGCTGCAGGTTGCCCACCTGTGTGTTAGATGTGGATTGTTCAGTTTGATTTTAGTGGGAACCCAGTTATTGAGCTGCTGTTGTAGTTGACATTTTGGAGTTAAAGGGCCTTCCTAACTTAGGTGAATCGCCCAGTAGTTCTCCTTCCAACTGGTAACCAAGGTTACAGTAAGTACAGTTCTACCTGTGGATTCTTGGAGCTGTGTGGACTTGATTGTTTTTTGGCAGAAGTTTCATTACCCAACTGGGTAACATCAGTGGTATCTTTTATCACTTTGAGGCAACTTGTTCTCCAGGAACTGCTTTCATCATCAGATTTAATCATATTATCTTTTTTTTTTAAATATATTTTATTCATTTTCACATTCCATTTTACAATCACTTATATACAGGGTATTTGCTATAAGAAAAAAAAATAAATAAAAATAATAAAAAAAAATTAAAAAAGAAAACACAACTCATCATTCACAACCCCACCTGACACTTCCATCCTCCATACACCCCATCTACCCCCTCCAACTTTCCTTTCCTCCCTCTAACGCTCCTCTCCTACTTCCCTTTCCCCTCAAACCTTCCTTCTCCCCTTACTCCCAACACGCCCTCCTTACATTCCCCTTACTCCTTCCTTACTCCTCCCTCCTCTTTCCCTCTACCTCCCTCCTTGGTGTATTCCTTTATTCAAGTGTTGTTTATTATAATCTGATAAAAAGTAAAATAAACCAAGGAAAAAAAAAAGAAAAAGAAAGAAAAGAGAAAAAAAAGGAAAAAACAAAAAAGAACAACCGTATATAAGTGCATTCTTGTTCTTATTGAGACTATGTTAACACCCACCCACCCACCCCCCATAAATCCCCTTCCCTACTCCTCCCGACTTCCCAGGGCCCACACCTGGCACTGCCTTCTATCTAAAGTATCTTATGTTCGTATGGATTAAAAATAAAAGTAATATATTAAGGGGAAAAAAAACAAACAACAAAAAAAAAAGAACAAAGAAAAAAGAAAAAAAAAGAAACTCTTTGTGTTAAGCTCAGCCCCCCATCTTTATCTATGCTTAAATAGTATAAGTCATTCTATCTATATTTTATTCTCGTCTCTTGCTTCTTTGTTATTTACCCCGACCTCCTGTAGACTCTCCCATTCCTCTTCCTTAACCTTGTATTCAGATAAACATTTATCCAAATTTGTATAGACATCAATATACAATCTAGCTCAAAAATAATCCCTTCTAGTAAAATTTAAGCAGCGTGGATCATTCCACATATTCAAATATTACTTTACAGAAGAATAATCAAACTTTCCCTTCTAATAGGATTTAAACAGCGTAAATAATCTTTCTTAACCTTAATTTCAAACAGTAATTCAAAATAATCTGACCAAACTTTCCCTTCTTAGTAAAATTTAAGCAGCGTGGATCAAGTATTACTTTACACAAAAATCAGTTTGCATTCTATCTTAAAATGATCCCGACCAACTTTCCCTTCTAATAGGATTTAAACAACGTAAATCATTCCGCATGCATTTTGCCCTCATCCCTTGCTTCTCTGATATTTACCACTATCAAATTTATGCAGACAATAGTTTAAAATTTAGCTCAAAATAATTTCACCAAGCTTTCCCTTCTAATAAAAATTAAATAGCATAGATCATTCCACATATTCAAATAATACTTTCAACAAGAATCAGTTTACCTTCTGTTTTAAAATAATCTCATCCAGCTTTCCCTTCTAACAGAATTTAAACAACATAAATCATTCTGCATTCATTTTACATATATACATTCAGTATCACCCCACCAGTATATGTAAATCATTCCGCATGCAACCCTCATCCCTTGCTTCTCTGATATTTGCCACTATCAAATTTATGCAGACATTAGTTTAAAATCTAGCTCAAAATAATTTCACCAAGCTTTCCCTTCTAATAAAAATTAAATAGCATAGATCATTCCACATATTCAAATAATAGTTTCAACAAGAATCAGTTTACCTTCTATTTTAAAATAATCTCTTCAAACTTTCCCTTCTAACAAGATTTAAACAGCGTAAATCATTCTGCATGCATTTTACATATATACATTCAGTATCACCCCACCAATAAATTCCGCTTTTTCTACCGGAGAGAGGTCGCAAACCCCCATTCAATCCACAACTTTGGCGAATATTTTAGAATGTCTAAATCCTCAAACTCCGCTTTTCTGCTTCTCCGAGGGAGGGGGAGCTACCCCCTCCATCTTGCAGCCATGTGGTCTGTTGCTTGCCTTCTCCTTCGGCTTGTCTCTCCTCTTTTCCAAGTGAATCAGGAAGTCCCGCCTTCAAAGTCTTGTAATAGAAATCTCGAGCCTCCGAAACAGAATTGAGACGAAGTCTTTGATTCTCAAATGTGACCGTAATGCCAGCTGGGGCCTCCCATTTATATTGAATCTGATGATTTCTAAGCTCTTTGGTTAAAAAGGTATAGTCTCTTCTTGCTTTTAACATCTGGAAAGATATTTCTTTGAAGACAATCAAGTCCTGGCCATCAACTCTCAAACTATTATTGTAAAATTTTTGCATGATCGCGTTTCTGGATTCTTTTGTGGAGAAATATATAATTATGTCCCTCGGGAGCTGTCGCTGTTCCGCTACCAACGAATTCTGTCGATAGATTTTCCGAATCTGCCAATCAAAATTAAGTCCCGGGCTTCCCACCGCATGGCTGAAGGCTTCAACAAAGGTCTGTTTCAGATTCTCTCGCTCCTTTTCGCGGAATCCTCTGACTCTTATTGCGAATGCCTTCTTATTAAAGTTTATCATAACGAGCTGTTCTTGAGTGTCTCTAATTTTTTGTTGTAATATTTGAATATTAGTAGTCAAATTAGAATTAGCCTCCTCCAAGCTTTCCAATTTATTCTCTATTTCAGCGGTATAATCTGACAGGGCAGACACGGCTGCAAACGTATTCGCCTTCATTTGATCAATTTTAGACTTTAAATCACCATATAGCTCCAATACAAATTCCTTAATTTCTTGTTTAAAATCATTAAACATTTGAAAAAAAAATTCCTGTGTTAAGAATTCTCCAGTAGAGGGCGTAGGAGACAAGGGCTGCGATTCCAGTGTAAATTCTTTAAGTTCATTCATAGATTCTTTAGGCACATTTGTAGAGAGACGCTTCGATTTTGACCTGGGTGCCATTATAAATAAACAAATAAACAGCGCTTTCGCTCCCCTCTGTTTCCAAAAAAACAAAAAAAATATTATCTTGTTAAGGAGCGGTCTGCAGGAAGGTAAAACCGGCTATGTACATCCCCTATCAGTCACCAACGGGGAGAAATCGCCATTTTGAAGTCCGTTTAAACAAAGAAGCCTCTAAGACAAATGGTGCTGGTATTTAAGATAGTAATAAAAGCATAAATCTCACAGGAGTGGGACCCGCCCGTATTAATCCTAGCTTCAAACAACTTTGCTTTGTCCTGGGGGGGGGATCGCCTGTCTGGGGCTGCAAAAAAAAAGCAGCTGAGAAGAACTGGCTGGAGATAAAAGCTCCGCTCACGCTGGATCTAATCTCTGTCCACAGCCAAAAAAAAGAGAAAGGCTGTGAATTACGAATAGACCCTAGCACACAGAGCTACTCCCTGCCCCTTTATAGCCAAAAAGGGGTGATATCTATGATCTTATTTAGATATACAGACCAGATCTCTGAGAGGAGCTCGGTTGAGCCCTCCTCGGCGACAGGCTCCGCCCCCCCGGAAGAGATTTAATCATATTATCGAAGTAGTACATATAGAGATCCCTCTTCCCACCCACCCCACCCCCCAAAAACAACTCTGTCAGGTGAATTGTGCTGAGAGAAAGTGACTAGCTGAAAGTCATCAGTATGTTTGCCCAACTGAAGGTAGACACCAACCTGGCCCTCCATCATGGAAATAAAACTTGAACCATACAGTGTGTGAATGTCTGTTTTTTTTTGTGTGTGTGCACGTGTATCCAATTGCCCGCTTCTTCCCTCAGTTTCAACTTCACTGCCATCATTTAGAGACCAATAGCCTCATCCTCCCGAGGTTGCTGAACTACAACTCCCAGTATCTCTCATCATTAGCCCTGACAGAAATATTTTCATGGGTCATCAGCACACAGTCACAAATATCCCAGTCAAATGTGGACTGACTTCCCAGGTACACCAAAGATGGTTGAGGAGTTGTCACTTCTTGCTTTGAAAGGATCTGTTGGGAAAAGCCCTTCATTGTGGTTGGAATCAGGTGTGGCACAATGAAGACAGAGTCTTGCTTACCCTTCTCATTATTTATACCATCCAAAATCAAAGAGCCATACTAGGCCTGTCACAGAGAAGAGGGAATTGATCTATTTTCCATAGCACCTGAGAGCAGGACCAGAAGCAATGGGTGGAAGCTTGTACCAATGGAGCAAGACAGGTTGAATTTCCTGTTAACTTCTCTTCCCATTTGTACAATGTTGGTGACTGATAATAGTGTAATGTCAAATAGCCCCAGGACTGATCTGAGCTAAAACTAACCCTCACTAACCCAAGTTAACTGCTGTAGGTTCAAGTGATGACATAGGATCATAGGGCTGGAAGCGACCTTGTAAGCCTTCTAGTCCAACCCTCTGCCCAAGGCAGGAGTTCTTATACCATCCTGGCCAAACAGTTGTCCATTGCCCACAACTCTGAGAGGCAAGCCAGTCCATTGATTAATTGTTCTGTCAGGAAATTTGTCCTTAGTTCCAGGTTGAATCTTCTTGCCCCAAGCTTCCACCCATTGCTTCTTGTCCTGCTCTCAGGTGCTATGGAAAATAGATCAACACCCTCTCCTCTGTGACAGTTCCTCAAGTATTGGAAGATTCCTATCATGTCACTACTAAGTCTTCTCTTCGTTAGGCTAAACATATCTAGTTCATCATACAATTTCTTGTCATCTTTGTTGCTCTCCTCTGCACCCTTTTTAGGACCTCAGAATCTTTTTTGTATAGTGGGGGCTAGAACTGAATGTCAAATTCCAAGAGTAGCCTCACTAGTGCAAAATAGAGTGGTACTATCACTTCCTGTGTTCTTGATGCTATCCCTCAAAGCTCACCCCTGTTTTAGCGAAGGGGGGAAAAGTCACAATATATCACATGACAATGGGACAATGCAAATTCGAGACCCATGCTCTACATAATAACTTCATCATCTGAACCAGTTTAGGGTATTCATTCAACAAGTTCAAAGTAGGTGACATTTCCCTCCCCACTAATACTGTGTAAAGGTCTATTTTAAAATAAATCATGTTGAATTACACTTAGAAACATGTATAGGATTATGACCTAAGGATCAAGGGAGAAGAACCAGAGGTGGGTTCCTACTGATTTGGACTGGCTCAGTCAAGTATTTAGTAACTCAGCTGCCCAGGCACCCGAACCGGCTCTATTGTTGGTGGCGCCATCTTGATTTTTCATTCTGTGCCTGTGCATAACAATCTCCATTGCAGAAATGTAACCCCCCCCCCCTTTCTAAGGTTCTGTGCATGCACAGACCTTTTTTGGTGTAAATGTGCAAGCGCGCAGAGCGAATGTTTGGTGTGCTTGTGAGCGAAACAAATGTGCACACACAAAATATTTTACACGCCAAACTGGCAGTAATGCCGGTAACAACCCACTCCTGTTAGGAATCTGTAATTTTTGTGACATCAAAAGTAATTGTAAATAATGGCATATTTATGATTTGTTTGTGTTTTCTTCGTTATCTTTTTCTCTTACAGTTTTCTACTCAGTGATCACATTACTACACTGTTCCTGTCAATCTCCAGCAAACAAATTCATGCCATCATACTAACACAGGATCAAGTACAATCCAATTAATGTTCTGAACTGCATTATATTCATGAATTACTTTACTGTTTTATGGGCAGATTAACTTTTACTTCCATACTTCTGGTCTTTTAATAAACTGGGCAAATTTGCATATTGCATTAAGCCTATAATGTCATTTGTTGGGCTTTAATTTAATAAATTGCTACGTTGAAAGTATTAGGGGAGAAAGTATTGGAGGTTCACAAATGAATAGTTGATAACTTAGTTGGTATGTAGATGAAATCAACAGTGGCTTAAGTCAATAAATTATGACTGGTTGCATTATGGTTAAATTATCACTTAGCACAGGGCTATCAAACTGAAGGCCCGTGAGCTGGATCCGGCTTGCGGGTGCTTAAATCTTGCCCACAGGGTCGGCCTGGAAATATCAAAAGACCAGCCCATAGTGCCTCAGCTGGCCAAAACGGGCTGTGTGGAGCCCCCGCATGGCCCGTTTTCGGCCTCCCCAGCCTCCAGCAGTACTCAACCAGCCAAAAACTGGCCATGCGGAGTCCCCATGAGGCTCCCATGCGGCCTATATTTTTCTGGCAGAGTATAGCTGAAGGCTGGGGAGGCTGAAAATGGGTTGTGCAGGGGCTGCATGCACCCCCGTACCCTATTTTGGCTGGCAAAGTGATGCAGGAGGCATCTATCCTGTCTCCCCAAATCTCCCCCGTCCCTCACCAGCCCACAAACTACAATGCTGATCTGGCCCTTGAAGAAATCCAGTTTAACACAGCTGAGTTAGCAGAATGTGTGAACATAGCCCTCCCCCATTTTTTTAGAGGAGGTTAGATCTGAAAAGAGCCAGTTTGGTGTAGTGGTTAAGCCATGAGACTAGAAATCAGGAGACTGTGAGTTAGACTGTGAGTTTAGGTACAAATCTGGGTGACCTCATTCCACTCACTTTTTCTCAGCCCTAGGAAGAATAAGAATGGCAAACCTCTTCTGAAAATGCTTCCACGAAAGCTTCAGGGACTAGTCCTGCAAGCAGTCACCAGGAACCCAAAACGGACTCACCAGCACAAAATAAAGAGTGGAAAACTTTTAGTGCTCTGGATTTAGGCAAAATGTTAACCAAACAACATCTCCAATATAACGGAACTGGGAAAGGGCTATTCCTCTCAATATATCTAAGCA
This sequence comes from Thamnophis elegans, assembly GCF_009769535.1. Lineage (NCBI taxonomy): Eukaryota > Metazoa > Chordata > Lepidosauria > Squamata > Natricidae > Thamnophis > Thamnophis elegans. Next base: position 85,451,640 of record NC_045542.1, read on the forward strand.
ACCCAAACCTCAAAAACTCAAGATTCTAATTCCCCCCCCTCTCTGTCATTCAACTTTGAACACTGTGTACCTCCTGAGCCGAAAGCTGAGTCATCACACAGACCATTAACCTTATCTGCAACATTGTAGAATCTAGCAGAAACCTCCAGGCCCAGATGGTTTCACATCTGAATTATTTTAAGCTATTTAAAAAACCATTCAAAACAGCCCCCCTCTTTCTCCATATGTTTAGGAGCATGCATATTCCCATGTATAAAGCAGCTCCTGCCTATCTGCCTTTGAAAAGCATTGTTCTGCCTTTGATCTGTATGGGATGAAATGGCCCAGTCTTCTCTCTTTCTTTATTAAGTACTCAACTAAAGAACTTTGCTTACTGTTGCGGTTACATGTTACTCATCCTCAATCAGCCACATGAATCAGAATCTTCCCTACATGTTTTTATCCTTTCCGTAAAGGCTAGAGAACCTGCAATGGGTTTGTCAGGGTATTTTTTTTTTTTTTGGCAATGAAACTAAAAATATGGAGATTGTGTTTTTTAAGCAAATTAAGCTAATTAGGTAGAAATAATTATTCATGCCTATTAACCTCTAGAAATTGCAGTAATTGTGAAAGTTTCGTCTTGAGATTGTTAAATACATAAAGGTTGAGTAGCTACGTTCACAAACAGCATTGGGGCTTAGTGTGTTGTTTCAACCAGGGCCATAAAAAGAAGGTTGTAACATCGATCTTGCTAACTAACTAACTAAACAGGATTCACCAGTTTTAGATCTACTGGTAGTTAATATTAATGATCTGCAATAGAACAGCAAGGTGCTTTTGGCCCTAACATTGGCACTTCGCGATGCTAAAATGGTACCCTGTAAATATATTAATCATGTTGGTTGGGGTGAAGAGAGAGAACAGATTTAGAGACTACAATTTGTTATTTCATATCATTTTGGTTAGTGAATGAAGTGGCCTCAATAGGACATGATTTTCAATTTTTCACCTCAGACTGGCCATTTTATGACTTTGATTCAGAGGTGGGTTCCTACCGGTTCGCACCAGTTCGATAGAACCGGTTCGTCAAATCTACTGAACTGGTTAGAAGAGGTTCCACCAGTGGACCCGGAAGGCCACACCTACAGAAGAGGTTCCAAAAATTTTTGAAACTCACCACTGCTTTGATTGTACTTTTCTAATCATTTTAACATTTACACAACTTGTTAATAAAAATGCTGATCGGACTTCCTGGGAGGAGCCTACTGGTGAGGGCAGCAAAAATCAGCTGCCTCCGAATTCCTGGCTACGTACCTGTTTAGAGGATCTTCCATCTGACGTCTTATCAGGTTTTCTTATCCTTCAGGCAAGAAGGAAAGAAGAAACTGTTTTGCTGGCAAATGCTCTTCGATTTTTGCAGCTTTTGTGCTTGCAAGGAAAGGGGGGCTAGCCCAAGGCAGAACGGCTGTCCGTGCTGGGAACTTCAAACTGCCTTGTGCAGGACAAAGTAGGTCTCTCCCACTCTGCTCTAAGTTTTGTTTGATTTAATCTTATCACGAGCTGAATCCGTTTACTGCGTGGACAATAATTGCTTATCAACATTTTAGCTTCTTTTCTTTTTCTCCTCCAAAAAATTATTTACTCAGAGGCTTTTAAAATGGCGCCGAGCAGGCTGGTTTCTTCGGTAATAACGAACACTTTTTGCTAATCCTCACAAGAATTCAAAACAAAAGAGATTGCTTATCATATGTTTTGGTTTCACAATAGAAGAATTTTACTCCTTCATTAACCTTGCTTATCTGGAAGTTAAATGGTGATGAATCTGCTGAACGGTCTTGTTACAATGTTTACTCACTGAAAGTTTTTCCAAGCCTTAAACTTCAAAATAAAAGCCTCTTTACTTAAAGCTGCATATTCAGGCAATAGAGTTTTATTAACTGCAGGCAGACAAATTTTGAAATGGCCTCAAAACCAAATATTAACTTGAAGTCGCCACCCTCTACTTCCAGGGGCACATCCTCAGTGCCTGGCACAAAGCTGCAGCCTCTGCTTCCTACGCCCCCTGCTGAGGATGTGTTAACGAAAGAATTTTTTCTGAGTAATCTAAGCGAGGCTCTTAATGCACAGACAATTAAAATGGAAGATAAATTTAGAGATAATAGAGAGGAGAGAAAAGAGGAAATAAAAGAAATGAAAGAAGAAATTAAAAGTGAAATAAAAGGACTTAAACAGGAGCTGTATGAGAAATTTGAGGCTAAGGTTGATAAAATTAGAGACGACATGCTGAGTCTTGTAACTGTATTAACAGAACATATTTCTGGAGTGGAAGATACTCTAGAGGTTCTTAATGATGCCAATGCTAACTTGACATTGAAAACAGAGGTGGTGGAACAAAAAGTGGAAAATGCTGAAAAAGAAATTATTATGATACAGTACCGACAAATGGAGTTCGCATTAAGAGTAAGGGGGCTGCGTGAGGAGAAACAGGAGAACCTGAAACAGATCCTATCGGAAGCTTTTGACCGCCTGATGGGAAGACCAGGGACCAACCAAGGCTGGCAAATTGACAAAGCTTACCGCGTTAACTCCTGGCTGGCAAAGCAGAAGCAGCTTCCTCGAGACATCGTTATATATTTTACTACAAGAGAGTTTAGAAATATGGTACTGCAAGCGTCTTATAACACTAAGCTTCAAATTGGCGGTCAAGACCTGGCTGTTTTGAAAGAGATACCACCTCAAATGTTAAGAGCCAGGAGAGACTACGCTTTTTTGGTCGAAGAACTCAGAAATCGTCAGATACAGTATAGATGGGATGCACCATTCGGCATCATATTTACATTTGATAAGCAAAGGTACCGCCTCAACTCTGTATGGAAAGCCCGAGATTTTTATTATAATATATTGAAGGCCGGACACCCTGCACCATCTGGACCTAGAGAAAGACCACAAGAAGGACAGGATAGACAGCAAACTACACAACCACCAGACAAGATGGAGCATCTCTCTTCTCTAGAAGTGCAAGGTGCTATGGAACCAAGACCTAGCCGCATGACTACTAGACGTATGGAGAAACAAGCTAAAAAGCAACAGCATCAACAATCATCGGCCATCGATCAAGGAACTACAACAACAAATCTGGAAGCAGTGGGAGGAGCTAGACCTAAGGTTAAACAGGCCGTGCAGGAAGCTCTAAAAATGCTTCAACCAACCAAAGATGACAACTAAGATTTTAACATGGAATGTCAATGGACTGAACTCTCCACAGAAGAGGAAGAAAATATTTCATTATCTCAAACAGTTTAAGAACGATGTAATTTGTTTGCAAGAAACTCATATCAAGTCAACTGATCAAAAATATTTGATCAACTCAAAACTTGGTCAACATTTTGCAGCTTCTGCTATGGAAAAGAAGAATGGTATAGTTGTATACTTAAGAAAAGATATGAAAGCTGAATTAATAGAAGCAGATCCCTTCGGAAGATATATTGCTTTAGACTTAATCTTAGAAGGGAAAAAGACATTACTTTTGGGAATTTATGCTCCCAATCAACAGCAAGATAGATTCTATAGAAATCTTCATGCTAAATTAGTACAGTGGGACTATAGTTCCTGTATACTATTGGGTGACTGGAATGGAGTGATAGACACTAAGAGAGATAAGAAGATTTCCCGCCTAAATACCAAGATGCGAGCAAAGTTACCCAAATCTTTCTTTGACATTATGGATGATTTTGAATTGAGAGATATTTGGCGAGAAAGAAATGCAGAGGAATGTGACTTCACTTTCTTCTCGGACAGGCATCAATCCCTCTCAAGGATTGATTTTATTCTAACCACTAATGATTTGCTTTCTAGGGTCAAGAAAACAAAGATTGCAGCTAGGGTCCTTTCGGACCATAACCCAGTTTGGATGGAGTTGGGAAGGGTAGTGCAGGCAAGAAGGTCTTGGAGATTGAATGAAAACTTATTTAGATATGAAAAGTATATTAATGATTGTAAAAAATTACTATCTGAATATTTTGTTTTGAATATGAATAAGGGTACATCTATGGAATTTGTATGGGACGCAAGCAAAGCGTATATGAGAGGAGTTTTGATGAATATAAATAAAACACATAGAAATAAGCAAGGGTTAAAACGAACAGAACTGGAAGAGGAAATTAAGAGAAAAGAGCTGGAGTTAACAATGAACCCAGACGATACAAAGGTTAAGGAAGCTATTAACATATTAAAATCTCAATTTGACATGTTGATCTCTGACCAGGTAGCTACTAATTTATTATATGCAAAACACAATACTTTTTGTAATGCAAACAAACCTGGCAGATGGTTAGCTTATCAGATTAGGAAAAAAAGGAAAACTCGAAATATATCTAAACTGATTTACAGAGGGAAGGAGGTGTTTCAACAGGAAGAGATTCAAAAGGCTTTCTGGGAATTTTTTACAGAACTGTATAAAGGGGATAAAATTAATGGTTTAGACATAGACAAATATTTAGACAAAGAGAAAATACCTTCAGTTAGAGAAGAACACAGGCAAAAATTGAATCAACCAATAACCTCGGGGGAAATCCTGCAGGTAATTAAGCAATTAAAGTCAGGGAAAGCACCAGGTACAGATGGCTTGACAGCGGTTTACTATAAAAACTTACAGTTAGAAATGGTAGAACCTCTTAGAGAATTATTTAATATGATTCAAACGGAAGGTAAAGTCCCTCCATCTTGGAAGACAGCGTTTATATCTTTGATACCCAAAGAAGATCAAGATACTACTCAACCCAAAAATTATAGACCTATTTCATTACTGAATGTAGATTATAAAATTTTTACTAAAATATTAGCAAATAGGTTAATGTTGGTCACTCAACAATTGATACATACGGACCAAACAGGTTTTATACAAGGGAGACAGATGAAAAGTAATGTTAGATTAATTATTAATGCATTAGAATATTTGGGAAAGAACAACCAGATCCCTGCTGCGTTTATATTTTTGGATGCTGAGAAGGCCTTTGATCGAGTTAACTGGCAATTTCTGTTGAAGATACTGCAAAAAATGCAGATAGGAGATAATTTTTTACAGTCAATTAAAGCAATATACCAACAGCAAACAGCACAAATCATAGTCAATGGAAGTTTAACAGACTCTTTTCAAATTGGAAAAGGTACAAGACAGGGCTGTCCTTTGTCCCCATTATTGTTTATTATAACTTTGGAAGTATTGTTGAATAAAATACGGGGCTTGGATGGTTTAAAAGGGATCAAGATTAGGCAGCAAGAATATAGAGTCCGCGCTTTTGCGGATGATTTGGTCATAATATTGGAACAACCGCAGGAATCCATTATGGTTTTAATGAATACGATTAATCAATATGGTCAAGTGTCGGGCTTTAAAATAAACTTAGGAAAAACCAAAATATTAGCTATAAATATGAATATTAAACAAAAGGAAGAATTAGGAGTGATGCTAGGATGTGAGGTAGTTAAAAAAGTCAAATATCTTGGAGTTAACATTTTAACTTCAAATGGGAAATTATATAAGCATAATTATGAACCACTTTGGCATAGCATACAGACAGAGATGAAAAAATGGGAGAAATTGCACTTATCTTTGCTGGGTAGGATAGCGGCAGTGAAAATGAACATTTTACCAAAATTTTTATTTCTTTTCCAAATGTTACCTATACTTAAAAAAGATGCGAACCTTTTAGAATGGCAGAAGGGTATCAACAAATTTGTGTGGGCAGGAAAGAAGCCGAGGGTAAAGATGAAAATAATGCAAGATGTACGTGAGAGAGGAGGATTGAAACTACCTAATTTAAAACTATATTATGATGCAGTGGCATTATCTGTAATTAGTGATTGGACTCATTTAACCAATGATAGAATATTGAATATTGAGGGACACGATCTGGTATTTGGTTGGCATGCTTACCTGTTATTCAACAAAAAATTGGATAAGAATTTTAAAAGTCATATTTTAAGAAATGCTTTATTGCGGGTTTGGAAGAAATACCAATATAAATTAAATGACAAGATACCCATGTGGGCAATTCCTAGACACGCAATTGAAAATATGAATACAGCACAAAAACAGGACAGAATTACTTACAGACAGCTTCTTACCTCGGAAAGGGGGGTATTACAATTAAAATCTTTAGAGGTATTAAAAGAGGAGAAGGTAGTTCAAACATGGTTCCAGTATGGGCAATTACAGGCTAGGTGGAAAATAGATCAAAAAATTGGTTTTATCCAAGTTGAGGATAATCTGTTTAAACAAATAAGAGATCAAAGCTTAATGCATATAAAGAGGATATATAATGTATTAATACAGATGGATTCGGAAACAGAATTAGTTAAAGATTGTATGATAAAATGGGCTCAAAATATTGAGGAACCAATAATGTTGGATACATGGGAAAGAATCTGGGTAAGAAATGTGAAATTTACACAAGCTCAAAATCTGAGAGAAAATTTTTACAAGATGTTCTATAGATGGCATTTAGATCCTAAAAAGTTGGCTTCTATGTATCCGAATGTACAGCCTAAATGTTGGAGGTGTGGTTCTCTCGATGCTACATATTATCATATATGGTGGACCTGCCAAAAGGTTAAGGCATTTTGGATAAAAATATGGTGGGTCATGCAAAATGTTTTTAAAAGAAGGATAAAGTTTATTCCTCAGTTATTTTTACTAGGTATATGTACTGACTTTACAGTGGTAGAGACCAATTTGATTCTGCACCTGATAACTGCAGCAAGACTGTTGGTGGCGCAATATTGGAAGAAGGAAGACTTGCCTACAATCCAAGAATGGACATTGAAAGTAACAAACTTAGCCGAGATGGCTAAAATATCGGCATATCTCAAAGATCATTCAAATGAGATATATAAACGAGACTGGAAAAAATGGATTGACTATATACAAAATAAATACGGGACTAAGAAATTCCAGTTAGCCTATGCTTAAGATCAGAAATGATTTAAACTGTTAAAAGTCAGTTCAGTAAGAAGAAGCTAAGGTCAATCTAGAATGTCATTAATTTCTTTATTTCTTTTTTCTCAATAGATTTTAGACTGTGTTAGTTAAAAATCCATACCGTGTACGGGTTCTGGGAAGTCGGGGGGGGGGAGGAGGAGGGGGGTGGGGGGGTGGAGGGAGGGAGGGGCACACACAACAAAAAAAAATGTACTTCAATGTCTTAATGATTGACAAATGATGACATATTTGTGTTTTTTTTAAAAGAAAAATAAAAAAGTTCTGTTTAAAAATAAAATAAAAATGCTGATCATCTTATCACAGCACCATTTCATAGAGGGGAAACAGTTAATCCATTCTACATTTCACAGGCCGATCCGAAATCTTGGTGGATAGATTCATATTCAGCATTCAGAAAACTAAGTATTTAACAAGTATGGACTTTATACTTGCCTTTTTGCTGTCATGCTATATTTGGTTCCTAAATGCCCTCCTGAATGAAGCTTAATAATATGGAGTAGCTACCAAGTTTCTGAGAGGAAAAGCAAAAAGACAATCAAATGTCAGATTGAACATGCTTTATTCAATCACTTTTTTAATTATTTGAGAATCCTTTCACCGAATATCTCAGCATATGCTTTGGTTCCCAGGCAGCAACATTTTCAGTGAGAAGGATGGAAATCAGTAGAAAGAGAACCACAGTTAATGAAATATGCTTTGGCCAAGGAGTCATAATAGCTTTATTACTCAGCATCAGAATGACTCACTTTCTTCCTTGTCTATCTTGCTTATGTGTGAGATTCAGTGCAATGGGGAACGCTTGTTTTTAGTCTTTAAAAAAGGTACCCACCCAATGAGGTATTATTTCTCACACTTTTTGCATCCTACTTCTAAACAGCTTGTGGCAGCACAGTATGTGTCAGACTGTGTGGTTGTGTGTGATCTTCATCTTCCATATAGTTGTCTATGTCCAGCATTTTTCCTAGAAGAGAAGAAAAATCAAACCGACAGCTTCTAGAATTGGCCTTCCAGATGGAAGCAAAATGACTGTGTGATTGTAGGCATTAAGACTTTTCATATATCAAGGCTTCAGTGAAAAGAAAGCATGCATACATTGTATATATTTGAGGCCTGCCTCCAGTATGCCTGCCCGATCCATCCCTGTCGCATCCCTCTCAGTTGAAAAGAAAGGTTTGAATAGGAAGCTTCATATGAATTCACTTGATCATGAACAGAAATTATCTTTATACCCATTGGGGGAATGAGACTTAGCTTGCACATGTACCATAAGCCATTTTGCACTTGTGGCTTTCACGTAAGGAGTTTGAAAGCTTTCAGAAAGCTTATGCTTCCATTTTTACCTCAGAATATATTGAAAGCCACAAAGAAGTCCAAGACAAATATAAGGCTGCAGCGTTTCTCCAATACAAACAAAATGGAAATGAAGCCGAAATTGGCCAAGGTAATTAAGGCATTGAGAGAACAGATTGCTGGACTAACTGGGCCAGTGGGTCCATCCAGCAGGGCATCTCTTACTGTTTTTAGTTGTGAACTACCTTCAAAGTGGTTCCTCATGCATTGCAGCTGAGCCAAAAATAAACCCACTCATCTGTCCAACCTAGATGATGGTGTGAAATCACAAGCAAGGGCATGGAAGCGATCTGAGAACAGTGCATCTGTGGCAGGTAAAGGAACTCAGAGTGAATATTTGATGTTATGCACCTGACATCTAGTCACAAACTTAGCCAAAGAAATCCTTGTTAATTGCAGAGCCAGTTCTCTCATGAGGCAACGTGAAATTTCTGTCTCAGCAAATTAGTCAGAATCAGCCCAGGAAAGGCTCCTGCATGCCATTTTTTGTTTCAATAGTCACATAGCCCATCTTAATACATTACTCTGAAGCTTCCTCAAGTCTTGTATCAATGTCCCTGGGTGTTTCAGAGAGACAAATTACTCCAGGAATGATGCATTAGTGCAGGTACCTCTGTCTGGAGCATCAGACAGGTGGCAATACACAATATAACATCTTGACTTTGAGAGAAAAGCATTGGGATAGCTGGATATTCTGGACAATGTCAGTGGCTGCTTCCTTATCAGCATGGTTTTCCAGAGCATTTACCAAGTCCGTATACCTTACTCTGAGAAGTACTTGGTCAGTGCAAGATATAATGGAAACTGGTCGAAAATACTACTTTGTAGATAATAAATAATGCTCACTCATAAGATGCTTTTAGGGCTTACCGTGATGGTATTTGTAAAGCACTTGGAATACTATGAATAGAGGATGTGTTAAATGTCTATTTTATTTTTTGGAAGGAAGTTGCATTTTAAAGTCTGGAAATTAGTTTTCCACTCTGCTGCTCTTGTACTATTTTCAGATTTCAATGGAATATCTTCTCTTTTGATGAGCATTGATGAAAAATAATATGTAAATGGCACAAACAAAAATTTGTTATCTATTATTACTGCTGCTATTAATTGTCACAGGATGCGGAAGGTAATCTTTCTAAGTATGAGCAATGGTTCTGTCTATTGTAACCTGAAAGAGCAAAAAAAACCCCCAAAAACAACAACCCACCAATCCTATTGAATACGTTTGTTTGGGAAAATCTGTTTTCCTCCAAATTACCATCTGTGCTAAATACAATATGGTGCAATAGAAATGCTGAGGGAAGATGAAAAGTTAGCAGTTGGTGATGCAGAATTCTGAAGGCTGCTTGGGATTCTGCCCCAGAAGGCTAAGTCAAGAAGGGTTGCCAGTTACTGTTCCTTTTCATCAATACTTTGTGTTGTAAGCTGGGTCTCCCAATGAATTATGTCCTTAAAAATAGCACAAGCCTTTAAAAGAAAAGAAGAAACCAATAAGGAATTAACATTTATAAAATGTAAAGTACAAAGCCTTGATTGTGTCTGACTACAAATATATTGAAAAGAAGCATAAAAGCCAATATGCTATCTCACATTTATTTTTAGGGGCGGGGGGAAAGTTACATTAAAAAGGTAGCATTCTTACAAATGTATAGTCCCAGATTCTGGGGATGCACCAAGTGAAAGAAATGTTTTACCAAAATAAAATGTCAAATTCTCAAATGTGATCTTTATTTGGGGTATATATAAGTGATCAGACTAAACCAATTGTTTTGTTACAATTTCAGTAGGGCAAATGTGTCTCTCAATTCTTTAAACCAAAATGAAGTTCTGTAGAAGACAAAATGTTTCTTATTTGTAAATGAGCTAATTAATAGTTCCCTATTCTTTTTCTTAACTTATTATTGACAGGCTTCACTAAAGTATATTGCATTTAGAAAACAAGTGTCCTAATGATATGAAATTAGCTGAAAATTGAACTGTTTTTAGATTAAAAAAACTAGGTTCTAAATACATTCTAGAAAACTTAACTATTTAAAATAATGTTTACTGTTAATTAATCACATATTAAAATACTATTAATTCCACTGAGTTACAGTTTGCTTTTCAATGTCTGTAAGTATAGCAGAACAAACTAACCAGAAGCTATGGGGCGTGGGGGATGGGATGGGACTGGAAAGGGTTGGAGTGGGATGAAGACTTGACTGCAGGGAGACTTGACTACAGAGATCAGAAAAACCACAAAAACCAACCATCATTGTCTCCTGAAACTAGCACAAGGTCTTAAGGGTAGACCTACTATGCCTGGGAATCCTTCATTAAGTGGTGTCCTAAAATTAGCATCTTTAATTCAAAGGCCACACTGAAGCCAAAATCAGAATATACTTTGACACAAATTTTTTTTTTCTGACCTGGGCTCCTTTCAGATGTGTATACTTTAACTCTAACATAAAGAAAAGCCATTACATTCTTTGAGTACCAGTCTTCTCCAAGAAACTTTACCTGTGATCAGCCTGTTCAAATGCCACTTCGGTTGCAACGTTTTAGTAGGGCAATGGCTTTTCCTCTATTTCATTGAAAATAACATTAGCTCTAAGAATTTGTAGACATTTCATCACTCTTCTATAGTAGAGGCTTCTGTACATAAAATGTCTTCACTTGGTTATATTCATCTTTTGTCATTTCAACAATATAAATTAAAGAGAGAGGAAGCTTCCCCATCCTTTTGTGGCCACTTGGAAACAACTGAAGAGCACAAGTCTTTTCTGATTGGAATACTGATTGATCAAGAGATTTATCAATAAACTCAGATCTACTTTCTTTCTGTTCTTCTTGGATACTTTCTTGTACATTATCTCTATTTCTCCAGGGATTAAATAGACAACAATGCTGTGCAATATTCACTGCTCTGCTGTCTATGTGAAAAAAATCAAGAGCATATGTCTCACTTCCATCTGCCAGAGTTTGCTTTAACCATTGCTTTGTCACTAAGCTGTAATGAATGAAGCCCTCAAACATGCTTGACAAAATGACAGTGCTCAATCTGGAATCAAGCATCACAGCAAACTAAATAAACCACATTATACTGCAGAATGATATGTAAAACCAATCTGAGCACCTTTTTCCTTTAAATGTTGTTCTCTGGGTCACAATATGGTGGGAAAAAAATGACTGATGTAATCTGAAGACCCAGATTGTTGGGGGCCGTATGCTGACTTAGAGGAGGCTGTAAAAGCACTGTGAAGCAGTATATAAGTCTAAGTGCTACTGTTATTAAGGTAACACCTATAATCACTGAAATAACATAGGAAACTATAATGAGGAGACTAACTGAGGTGGTGGGAGAAAAGGCAAAGTTCTGCCAAATTTGGGTTACAAAAAGCTAGACTGCTTGATGACAGCTAAGTGTTCGTTTCTTTTTTGCTACCTGTGGATTTCAACATTTCCAATCAAAAACCAAGTTGTCTTTTAAACCATTTAATATATGCATATAGGGAAAAATGCTGGTTTAAATTTGTTAAGAATTAGTTAACCTTGCAATAAAAGATCCTGAAGGTAGGGCCTTTTCTACTAATTTTTATTTTAGCATTATGGCAATCCAGAACTCACTTCCCTCCATTAAGCATTACTCAGCCTAGCCTGTCGAGCAAGTTGGCAGCTGTATCCTCTTGTCTTGCAGCTGTGTGAACAGCTTGCTCTGTGGAGCGGCTTTTTGTATGCCTACGACAGGGTGCAGCCAAAAGCCAAGGTGAAGTGGCACAAAGTCAACTGAAATGCGATGGGCTGGAGCATTAAGTGATCCAAATGGTGATGGATGAAACTTGGGAACCATAATTACAGAGCTGAATGCTGGCTCTTTCTACAAGCAGAAAAAGGTGATTGTCACAAGGTTTGTTTTTTTATTTTATTTTGCACAGCCTGCGACTTGTCTTTTTTTTCTTAATAGCCTGGGAAAACTGATAGTTACTGCTGCCGCACAGCCCATCTTCTGGGTGGGGATTAAACATTCTGGCACAGTTCAAAGGCTGCATGCTTGCAATTTTTATGGCCCTTAGTGGACTATATGCTCTTAATAATGGAGATTTGATGTTGTTCAGCTGTGTCTAGGATAGGAGTAGAGAAGCTGTAACCACAAGGCTGCTTGCCGTATTGAACCAACTCCCCCCCTCAGCCCCTGGAGCTTTTGACCATGACTTCTGTAAAGTGAGAGCATGTTTTTTTGCTGTTTTGAGTTAGAAACCTATAAAACTGTGGTGTAAACATTATATTATGCTTATCACTATTAAAACACCAAATATCCCCCTTATAACCTCCCCAGCCCAACCTACGTGTGTGATTATGGTCCAGTGGTGGGATTTAAATAATTTAACAACCGGTTCTCTGTCCTAATGATTTCTTCCAATGGCCAGTTCACCAAACTGCTCAGAAAGTTAACAACCGGTTCTCCCGAAGCGGTGCGAACTGGCTGAATCCCACCACTGTTATGGTCCCACCCACTATGTAGTTCTCAGTCTTTCCAAAAAGTATGAAATGGAGAACCCTTGGCAAACCAATAGGCTGGGGTATCTGCTTACTCCTGTATGCATGACAGTATATTTGTAAAGGAATGTAGGTTATACTTGTGCATGCCACCGTATGCCAAAATAGGGTGGCAGGCAGTGGTGGGATTCAATTTTTTTTTACTACTGGTTCTATGGGCCTGGCTTTGTGGGCGTGGCAGGGGAAGAATACTGCAAAATTCCCATACCTCCCCACCCAACTAACCTGCTCTCCAGGTTCTCTGAATTACTCAAAATTTCTGCTACCGGTTCTCCACAGTCTGTCAGAACTGGCTGAATGCCACCTTTGATGGGAGGGTGTGTAATTACAGGGTATGTGAATTGAATCAGTGCAATTTATAAGCTGGGACTTATGAATGAGTGTTTATGTGATTCCCAGCTGCGTTTTAAAGATACCAGAAGTTCTTACTTGGAGCTCTGCTTTTGTAAAAAGTTGTTCCAAGAATGTCTTACCATTCACAGGAGTTTAAAAGAATAAGTATCTACAATATTCAGCGAGCTGCACAATGGGGGGTGGGGGAGTGGAGGGGGGGGGAACTTCCAAATTACAACCTCAGTGTTTTTAATTATGCTGATTTGTTCTAGTTTCTAAATATGTGTGGAGTTCTTAAACTGAATTTCATTCAATATAAACCCTTTGAGTTGCATGCTAGTTATTATACTTTATGAATGAGTTCCTTGAGCTATCACTCAACAAATACAAAATAATACTGTATTCCTTGTTTTTCCTGGGACATAAGCTTTTAAAACTAGGCATCTCTAGTACTGCTGCAGCTTGACAGCCAAATGCTGAACCACTAACATTAGCACTGAGATTTATAAGTTGTAGAAAAAGAGAGTGGTGGCATTTTCTGCTAAAGAAATGGAAGATGCCCTTAATAAAAATGACAAGCCCTTTTAAAAAGAAACCTTTTATTCCTCTGAATAAAGTGGGGCACAAATATCTACCAGGACTCAAAAGATGTGGATTCAAATTCTCATTCCTTTGGGAACCTCATTAGGTTCTCATCCTAAATTCAAATAAGACTCAGTCAATTCTAAATGAATTGCACTGTATGGGACTTTGTGCCATTCGCCACATTGAAGAATAAACTAGTTCACATTAGGAAAATATTATGGAAAGAATAGACAAGGCATCCTGAGCTCTTTCAAAGGAAGAAATATATATATATATATATATATATATATATATATATATATATATATATATATATATATATATATATATATATATATATATATATATATATATATGTAAATTGGTGTATGAAAAGACACATAAAGGAACATCGCAAGACAACTTTTTTTCCAGCCAAAGAATAAAAAAAGCATGTGAAATGGATATTTCTTTTCACTCTTGATTTTAAAAGTGTGCTTCTTTAAATGAAGATGTTTTATTCTGGACACATGTCTGGACACAGTTTACCTTGATTGATACTCCTTGGTAGTATGTGTTGGAACTGAAATCTGTTTCACTCAGTGTATAGGAGTTTTATGATTACTATTAATAGCATCATTGTATTCTTTCCTATGGTGCACACAGTTGTCTTCCACATTTCATCTTTCCCAAAGCCTGCATTTGCCCATCTTAACCTAACTTAGTAGTTTGCCTGGATAAGTAGATTGCCTCAACAGCAGACAGGGAGTTTCCCAACTCAGCAGAGACTTCCGATCATAGTTCAATATGCTAACTGACATAGTAATATACTAGTTCTTTGTCAGCAGGTGAATCAAATGTAATTCTTTCTTGATACTTTTTTATTTCTACATTATTTCTTTTTTTCTGACTAGCACAGTCTCTCTATAGATGTCTTCTTTCAACTCTGCATTGTTTGTTCATCTATTCGTAAGCATGAGTCATAAGTTTTGGTTCTTTAAAGCCCACTTACAAGCTTATATTGATTAAATTGAACTTTTGCTTACTTGAACACTGTGTTCACATAGACCATGACGTGATTTGAATTATGGCTTACTAATTAAGTCACAATTGGTTGGTTTCATGCCACATGCTAAGCAATAAAGTCTGGTTTACTAATCATACTGAGTTGGCAAATATTGTAAATCATAATAAAATAAACCATGTGAAGGTAACCCATGTAAAATGTTTTCCGAAACTGGAAAACGTTTATTTTATTTTTCAGACAGCAGTATTTGGTGGTTGAAAATTAGAACAAATAAGACCTAAGCTACTTTCTCCCCACTGTGTTATTCAAAGAACTGAAAACTAAAATTATAGTTTTAGAGATGATTACCAGTTAACTGAGATTTCAGCTAGTGCTTAATATGGTTCAAAATTCAAATATATTGCCAAGCGGGAAAGAGAAAGTCATGTTACAACATGTTATGGTTCACATATTTCTTTTGTCCCTAAATCAACAATTCTGTAAGAGATTTTTTAATTTGAAGTCATTATTTGTCAGCTCTATACTGGAACTAAATTCATTGAAGTGATGATTCATTGTCCTAAAATGAATTCCAGAAGAGAATTTGCAGCACTTTTGAACTGTTTCCTTCCAAATGAGCCTTGGCATCCCTAACCAGTACTGGCCACAGATAAAAGTTAATGGGTAGGATGGAAATTGTGAGCCAATATATCTGGAGGACATCAGATTGGGGAAGGCTGCCCAGGGAGATCAGGAGTTAGCATTCACAGTATTAGGTCCATGAAATGAAATAATAGTAAGGGACTCCTTTAAGTCAGCTTGGGAAAAGCAGCAAATTGAGGCCACCTCCCAGTCCAGCTGCACAGCACCCAGTCAAGCCAAATTATATACATGTGCAACAGAAAATCTTGCAAACAGCTCTCCCTTTCTGTGGCAGTTTGTTCTGCTGAATGACCATTCAGAACGACAATTTGTACAACAAAGTTAGCTGGAGAAGAAGTGAGCACCCTGATCCAATCAATTAAATGGGGTCGGGGTGGGGGGGTGTAGTTTAACCCTAGGACAGAAAATGTGCAGAAAGATTGGCACAAGAAAGTCAGTCAGTGGAAAGACCATTAATCGCCAGAGCTTTAGTGACACTTCAGATTGAAGCAGTGGCCTCAATTTGCCTAAGGGTGGAGCTCATTTTTATATAAGCTCTTACAAAGAAAAGGAAAACCACAACATACCAGAGTCTGTTTGTGTGTGCTTTAATAAGAATAACTTCTTTTGATTTTTTTTCTATCTCCAACCTAGAAGTGACATTTGAATTCTAGTCTATTCATAAAAGTAAGTGCTAAACAGAACTTGTGGAGTTATTGCCCTGAGCAGAAATAATCACACCCTAATTCCCACGGACTGCCTTTTTGTCTCCTCCATTTCTCACAGTGCTGGGATCCTGCAAGGAAATGGCAATTGCCCTCATCATCCTTGAGTATTTCACCCGAAGATCTGGACCAATTGCCAGGATAACTACCCAACAAAAGCTCTCTTTCAAGTCTCAAGAATCCTAATTCTAAAACTGGATTCTAAAACTGTCCTGCAGCAGAATTAGAAATCTTTAGTCGGAAATTGCAGTCACTGATCCCAGGGAAGTCAGTGAGTGACTACATTCTGTTTGTTGTTTTTAGTCAGGGGACCTTAAAAGCAGAGTAAGTGACGTGTTTTGTTTATAAAAATTGCCTCAGGGTAGGAGGAGAATTTTTCCCTTGGGTTTTTTTTTTGTCTAACCATCTATACTGGGAAACCTGGGTGGCTGAATCAATCTGTACCTAGTCCACACAGCTAAGTTATAGAAACTTCACTAACATTGCTCATTCTGATGGGTGATGAAACTGTAAAATACTTCGATGGAACTGTTGGAAGAAATGTCCTTCTGGGTTCAGTTCCAAGTCGGGGAAATGACACTGGAAACAGGGAGGCTGCTTGGAAAGATGGTTTAAGGGTGGACAGGATTACATGGATTGAGCTCCTGAACAGAAAAGGGGGATCACATGCTTCCAGATGTTGGGTGAAGAAGAAAAGAGAAAGAAGGGCTTGCTGAGAGTTCTCGTTTTTTTAATACTCTGTTCGGCCCCACCTCTTTGTTTCCTGTTCCTGTGTAAGAAATATATTCTGATTAGTGTCAGACTCCCATGGGGTCATGCAGGGGCAACTCTGTAGGCTGTCTTGAGTCCAAGTTTGATTGAGCATGACTTCTTCCCAGATGCCCTCTGTTGAGTTTCTGTTGATGGCTAATCCTACCTTTGTTATGTAGCTCGGGCTCAGCTCAGGCTTTATTTTAATGGCCCATCGAACGGATGGGGGCTATTAAGAGTGAGTCTGTTTCCTGCCTAAAAACATGTTTCTCCGTTTCTTATCCATGGAAATGTAATAGTCTACCTTTTCAATATTTCCTAGTATATTTCATTCTTCTAGGAAAGGGTTGGGTGCTAACTTCCTACAGAACATTTTCACACCAGGTATTCTCAATCTCTCTTCCAAATAATACCAGGTAATTCTCAAGCAGCCCAGAGCTGGACTATCATAAATTGAAATTCTTAAAAAGGTGGAAGAATTTGACTGATTTGAGAACCTAAATCGAGGAAAATGACATCACTTGATTTCAGTGGAATTTCAAAATAACTAACCCACTCCAAAAATAAACATCCGTAGTTAACAAACTCTCCAGAATTTTTTCTGAAATTCTCAAGAAGTAAAGATTTAGCAGTTAGCAATAGCCGAGGTGACGCAGTGGTTAGAGTACTGCAAACACTTCAGCTGACTGCTATCTGCAGTTCGGCGGTTCAAATCTCACCGGCTCAAGGTTGACTCAGCCTTCCATCCTTCCGAGGTGGGTAAAATGATGACCCAGACTGTGGGGGCAATATGCTGACTCTGTAAACAGCTTAGAGACGGCTGAAAGCCCTATGAAGGGGTATATAAGTCTAACTGCTATTGCTATTGCTAAAGATTTCTACATATGAGGGTGAATGTGGTGATGGCTGAGTTTGTCTGACACATCCATTTTTTTTTTTGTTAACCTAATTTTTTGATCATACATTACATGCTGATCCATAAATTATTTGTACAATGAGGTTGGCTAGTTTGTGGCTCAGGTTACTTCCACTGTTTTCCATTTTCAAATCCATCAAAAGGAGTTCAATCAGTGCTTCTCAATCTTGGGGACTTTCAGTTGCCTGAGTGGACTTCCACTCCCAGAATCCCCCACCCAGCATAACCACTGCTGAGAATTCTGGTACTTAAGAGTCTGCACATCTAGAAATTGTGCAGGTTTAGAAACAGTTAGATGACCTGCAATAGTTTCACTTCTATTGACTTCAAAATATGGACAACAAACACCAAAAAAAGTTTAGGGTCTTGCTTTGAGCAGTGATAGTGAAATAACAGACACAGTCACATCCTACTTCCACACTAATTTTTTTTTTAAAAAAATGCTTGCATCTAACCATAGCTTTGTTGTATTCATTTGACATTTATATGCAACTCCCTGCCTGCCTCTTAACCCCAAGTGGTTGTTATGAGGGAGAGCCAAAAAACACTCAAGCTATGCTTCTAGAAATACTTCCTAAATCAGGAAGTGTAGGTGACGACCCATAGGCTCCACAGAGTCCCAGCATGGTTTAAAAAAAAAAGGGGGAGGAAAGATGAATTTTACCATCATTTCAAAATTCTCATAGCTGAGCCAGAAATAAATCAGCTCTGCTCATGAACACAATAGACCTCATGGAATTACAGAAGCCTGGAGTTGTTTTCAAACAACTGCAGAATCTTCACCAAGGGCCTTCCTTCTGCTGCGGGAACACAGATAATGACTATTGGGAGCTGAATAAAAGCAAATCACAGAGTGACTGCATTTTGGTGGCTCAGGAAAAAATCTGATAGCCAGAAGTTGAAGAAAATAATCCACCTTCCTTTCCAAGTTGTAAGATGGAGAAGGTGGAAGGAGATATGTGTTGGAATTAGAATAAGTTGGAATACAGAAAAGGAGGCAAAGAAGCAGTGTGTCTTCTCTGAGTTAAAAATTGAGCTCCCTGAAGGTGTGTGTGTCTGTGTGTGTGTCTGTGTGTGAATGCTTATTTTCCATCTATATATGTATGTGAATTGATTTTTATTACACCATTAAACTCCAGTCACCTTGTTCTGTACAAATTGAATTACTGTACAGGTAAGTGCAAGCTTTCCTGAAAGGTTCTTCACAGAGATGATGAGTACCTGTATATACAATATACAGTATGTGGAATTGGAATCAAAGTGTAACACCTGCCACTTATACAGCCATATGATTTCCTTTTAACTAAGGCCATGAAATGTTTTCTACAGAACCATCAGTGTCTGAAAGAGGAGGTGGGGTCAAGATAACAGGCATAATGTTATCTTGTCCATTTTGATCTGCACAATGAAGTCGTACTCCCCTTCTTGTGAACGTTCACCTCCTCAGCTGTCAGGTGTGAAAGATCAGACCCAGATGTGAAGGTTCAATTAAACTGATTTGCTGCTAAAAGCCTATGCACAGGAACCTTCTCAACATAGCTGTACATCGCTGCCAAACACTCAGGGTTCAGGAGCAAAGAAGGATCTCCTGCTTATGTCTGGAACTCCACTTACATATAAATTAGCATTGTGTTTACTCTACCCACCAGTGATGGGATACGACCAGTACGCCTCGGTATAGGCGTACTGGTGCCTGCTGGGAGCACCAGGTACCATTCCGGTATGGTGCTCCGGAGGGCCCACCCGCCCGCCACTGGCCAGGTCAGTCAGCCAGCTTGCCACTGCCAAGTTTTCTCTGCCAACGCACTGCCATCAAGTCACCGCAGGACAACTCCACACAGCCACCTCACTGCATGCGGCCAGAGGGAGAGCTGGGTGGGTGGACAAGCAAGCGAGTGTGCAAGTAGTTGGAAGAGCACATAGCAGCCACCACCAGAGGCTTCCCACCAGAGGGAATATATATGTATACAGAATGAAGCAAATTATTTTAACATCAGGTATTTTTGAACAATGGACTCAAAATTCTAAGAGTGTCTCCCTGTATAGGCAGCCTGTCTTAAAAGATGTTATGAATGAGAAACAAGTTTTAACAGACAAGACAGAGACTGATTTGAAAGTGAATTCAGAAATTGCAAGCAAGAATGAATTGGGGAAAGATGCTACACTAGACATACAAAAGAAATTGGCCAACATTTTGATAATTAAAAGGGATATGGAAATAAGAAATCCAAAGAGTGACCTGGATAACTTTCTTGTATTGGATTTACAAATGAGACTTGTTAAAGTTTTGAAGAATTTCATAAGAAGGGATAAAGAAAAAATGAAAATAAATCAAGTTCTATGACATTATTTGAAGGAACTAAATATTAAAATAGTTAAAAGTAAATGTAAGGAATATAAAATTTGTTTAATTAAGGTTAAAATAGATTATTATCTTTGGTAATTCTTAATGGACTTTTAATGATCAGGACTGAAGAATGAGATTTAAGGATTGGTTTATAGGAAAAGTGATATGGAAAGAAGAGATCCATGGTAAAATTGTTTCTACTTGTTATAAAAGGGGAAATCATTTCTTTATATATTTCTTTTAAAAAAAAACTATTTTCTTATTTTTTTTTCTTTTCTATTTTTCTTTCTTTCATTTTCTGCACTTTGCTTTTTAATTTAATACAATTATTTTTAAAAAGAAAACTACATGGCAAGGTTTGTTGAAAGATTGCTGATATAATAACAGGCAGGTTAATGCTGAGATCTAGTATCAGATTAATATACTGAGCTGGGTTAATTTCAAATACAAACAACGAAAAGGGGGACAGAAAGAGAAGGGGGGAAAGAGTCTAATGGAAGATACATGTCTGTTACTATTGCAGTGAAAGCCAAAGTTAGCAGGAGGCCAATTTGTGTCTGTCCTTCCCTGTTCAATCAGAAGGAATTGTGCTGCAAAGCTGTATAAATCAGAGTGGAATCTGGCTGCATCTCATGGAAATCCATCTTTGGCTACTTTTAAATGTACTTTTACAAAATAGGAAATTGTTTCTCACAACCACAAGAAGAACTTGGTCCTCCAGTATATAATTCAAGGTTACCAAATTGTTGGCTAACAATCAGCTTGGATAAAAGGATTTTGCTTTTTCTGGAGAAAGCCAAATAGGAGGACTGTGATATTCATTCCAACACAGCTTGTTTATTTGTTCATTTATCCATCCAATTTTTACTCACCAACACTGAGAAACAATACCTCTGAACACTAGTCCCTCTGACCTCCCAAAAGCTGGGAATAATTAGTTGCTTCTCCTGGCACAATTATAATGATCAGGCTGACTTCTGTAGGGAAATAAAAGTCCTGTAGGTAGCCTGCCATCAAGCCATAAAGGGATTTGTAGATTAACACCAACATTTTAAATTGGAAGCTAATAACATAGGAATCACAATACAGGTGTCATATGATTCCAGTGACTGCTCCCAGCAGATATACTGCTTCTAGGAAGGCATTGTGCAAGGGCAGCGGTGGCAGGCAAAAATCAGAATGAGGCTGAAAGCACCTTTTCTGACTATTTTATTAAAAAGAATACAATTTCAAAGCTCCAGCTCACTTCATTAGATGTGTGGACTGTTTTGAAATGATACAACATTTGAAACAGTTCTATTTTTTTTTTCAAATGCTGCATTAGTTTAACTTAGCATTTATCAACTTTACTAGCTGGACAGAATGTAGACTTCAACTCCCAGAATTCTGTAGCAAACTGATGGGGAATCTGGGAGTTGAAGTTCCCACACCTCCCGCACCAGCTTGGAAGCCATAAATGGGCAAGGGGGATGCGTGGGGTACATGCGTGGTGGGGTGCATGTGCAGGGGCGGAGTGTATGCATGGAGGTGAGGCGCAAGCACAGGGGGCACTCACATTGAATTTTGGGGTTTCCCACATGCACGCTTTGGGAACTCGACACCTTCAAGCTCCCAAGGTTGAAAAATACAGAGTTAACCACACCATGCATCTGGAAAAATGAGCTATGGCCGTGATGGTGAACCTCTCTGCAGGCATGCCAGCCGTCACCCCAGCCCAGCTCCCCAGGCCAGCTGGTCTTCAGGTCTCTGCCGTGCATGCATGTGGGGGATGTCCGTGTGCATGCATGTGGGCTGGGGCACATGCACAGGGGCTACTCGCACTGCATTGGGGGGGGTTGCATGCACATGCCCCCGCGCCCCATTTTGTGCCTGGAAGACCTCCTGCACAAACCTGAAAACCCAAATGGGGGGAGATGTGATGTGTGAGCCCCACTCCGTTTTGGGCCTGGAAAGCCTCCTGCACCAACCTGGAAGCCAAAAATGGGCAAGGGGTGTGGGGTGCATGCACGGGGGGCACTGCATTACATTTGGGGGGTTTGCATGTGTGCACCCCCTGCACCGCATTTTGGGCCTGGAAGACCTCCTGCACCAATCTTGAAGCCAAAACAGGGCATGGGGGTGCAGTGCAAGCCCCCCGTTTTGGGCCTGGAAATCTTCCTGCACCAGCCTGGAAGCCAAAAATGGGCAAGCGGGATGTATGGGGTGCATGCGTGGTGGGGTGTATGTGCAGGGGCGGAGTGCATGCATGGAGGTGAGGCGCATGCACAGAGGGCACTCACATTGAATTTTGGGGTTTCCCACATGCACGCTTTGGGAACCCGACACCAAAAGGTTTAGCCACCATTGAGCTATGGGGTCACAGAACCTCCAATTTCCTACTTATTCCTGACTTATTCAAAAACTTGCAGTAGGATAGGTGTGAAAAGATCCAACTGGTTTGATAAAGAGAACAAAGTTTTAAAAAAACGTAACTAAAGAGAAACCAAAAAGGTAAATCTATGTAGGGTGATGCAAGTAAGCTAACCACATTTTACCTGGTTTGGTTTGGATTTCAGGTTTCTGAACAAATGCTGAATTCATTACAGAAAAGATGGTCTCAGAAAGAGCATCTACTGTATTGCTTGGATGTTATTAGATAAGAGTTTCCTCTGGTTTACTCCACACTATTTGACTTCTAGATTTACAAAATGTGGAGATAATGGAAAAGCAGCCTCTTAGGAGCAACTGTTTTGCCGACTCCGAGATATGCTCCATTTTTGATGTTATGGATCTAATCAGCAAATCATAAATTCACCTTCCCAGTGACCCTAAAATTGAATGACAAAGTAAATGGCTTGTTTAAGCTGAAAATTGGTACAAGCAATCTCTTGTTCCCTGTAGAAGCTGTAGTACATGAATACCATAGCCCTAAAATCAGAGATTAGGAACTTTTCCCTAATGTTCAGCAAAAAAATCCTTTCCCAGCCATTTCCATTCCATGGGTCTTCTCCTGTACACCGGAGGAACCATAGAGAAGCAATAGCAATAGCAGTTAGACTTATATACCGCTTCATAGGGCTTTCAGCCCTCTCTAAGCAGTTTACAGAGTCAGCATATCGCCCCCAACAATCCGGGTCCTCATTTTACCCACCTCGGAAGGATGGAAGGATGAGTCAACCTTGAGCCGGTGAGATTTGAACTGCCGAACTGAAGAACTGCAGTCAGCTGAAGTAGCCTGCAGTGCTGCATTTAACCACTGCGCCACCTCGGCCGTTAAGCTCCTAAAAATAGGAGATCACGGGATATTTCAGTACACGAAGAACCACTGAAGCCAAGTAAGAATAATCATCAGTAGATGTTCAAGAGTGAGAACAATGAAATTACTAGTGTGGTATCTAAAAAGACAATGGGTGAAGACTACACATTTCATAAATGCACACTGTTGTGGTTGCTTTGCCTACCTGACATCAGAGGACTGAATGGTACATACATTGATTTTCTTCAATCTCTAGAATATCAGAATAACAGAGTTGGAAGGGACCTCGGAGGTCTTCTAATCCAACCCACTGCTCAAGCAGGAGACCTTACACCATTTCATCTATATACTGTACAAAACAGCACAGATTATTTCTTCTTCACTAGTTTTGCACAATGGAGTTGGCATAACATCATGGTAGAGGGTTTCCTCACTTTCTTTTCAGCTTGGCACAAACATGTCCTGTCAAAGTGTTTTCTACTGTGAACGCATGACCTTGTCTTCATTTTATCCTTGACCAATACCTGAAGCAGTCATAAGTTGTTCTTAGGGGTACTAGGGTCAGAATAGATTTCCCCCTTTCTCCAAACACAGGTGGGGCAGTCAGGTGACCCCAGAGGTTGAAATTAGCCTGATACCTATTACTCACTTTAGGCTGATATAAGCTTCTCCCTTCCTTTCTATTTCTTAGTTTTGTCTTCCATAAGAATTTTTCTTTGGACAGCAGGACTATCTGTTCTTTCTAACCCATTATTTTCCTATATCTTCCATGTTTTGGAGACTATACCTGTTGCAGAGACCCTGATTGACCTGAATAGCAGATGATCCATGTTGCCATCAGAAGGGTTTATGTGGCAAAGAGGGAGAAAGATAAAGATAAGTAAATTTGCAAGATTTCTTTCTCTTGCCATGTACATGTATACATCCGAACTAAACTGTGTTGTTTCTCCATGTCATATAATATATGTGGGTACATGCATACTTTTTTGTTTATTTGTTTTTTGTCATGTTTATATTAGAGGTGGTGACTCTCTGAGATGTGTATGCAATGAAATTTCATTTTAATGTATGCTGATTAGTGTACGTTCAAAGTGACAATAAAGTATTCTATTCTATTCTATTCTATTCTATTCTATTCTATTCTATTCTATTCTATTCTTGATAGGTGGCTTGCTTAATATTGCTTTCTGATGCAATTCTACCAGTGTCCATCAGCTGGTACTCAGGGCATTTTTCAAACTGGCTAGACTTCTTTTCTGAAATAACACTATACCTGTGTCCAAAAGGATTCCAAATATCAGTGAACCTCAGCTGATATCAATCTTCCTTTGAATGCACCTGTGATTCACACTTGTATATAAAACCAACCATTCTGACACATAGCTAAGCTTGCTCTTCTAGTCATCTGTCAAAATTTGCCTTCTCTCCAGATCTAATTCAAGTCCAAAGTAAGCCGACTGAGAGATGCATGTTTTTCCACTAGCTGCTGACAATTGAGTGGGGTGAGGAGACAGACCTAAGGGAATCCATCAGTCCTTTCCCTTCATGTGTCCTGTACATCATAAATGAGAGCACCATTTGCAGGAGGTATGCCTGTGGCAGGATAGGGATTTCTGGGGGTGGAGGGAAGGCTGAAAATTTCCTGCCACTGTAGTTTTCTGTCACTTCAAGGAGAGCACTTGAGGGACGGTCCCATGCTATTTTTTTAATCAGCAGGATAGAGATGTGCAAACTGAAAGAGTATTAACAGTAGCAAGCTCTTAGTAATGTAAGCTTGAAGCTGACATGAGCTTCTTGTTTCAGATTTAGTAGAGATGTGATTAGAACTGTTCTTAGAAAAACAATCATCTTTCTAAGTGACATCAAAGTGAATTGAAGGGATCCTGTTTGAAAAGAATGGTCCAGTCTGAATGTTGGTCTCTCTCTCTCTCTCTCTCTCTCTCTCTCTCTCTCTCACTCTCCCTCCCTCCCTCCCTCCCTCCCTCCCTCCCTCCCCTTATCCATTATTTCACTTGACAGAAAGCAACAAATGGAGTTGTATCTTTTCTTTATTCAAGAAGAGAGGTTCACATGGAGCTCAGAGCACATATAACTTCTTTATTTATGGTGAGAATTTGCACCTCACACTTATTTTCACGCAGTTAATGATAAAATCTAGGTGTTTGGATAAACTGGTACCTTAATGTTTCAGTGATTTAATTACAGCTAGAATAAACGTGGGAAAAGCAAGTATAATATGAAACATCACACTGAAGTACAAAGTAAGGAAACAAGTAGTGGGATTTGATATTCACGCAATGTTGTATTCTCCTCTTAAGTGATCTTTGAAGGCAGCTGCCTTTTTTCCCCTTACAAATTCAATTTGCCGCTTGATTGTTAAATTCTACAGCACACTGTTCCTGGGTTTAAAATAATCTCAGACTGTAATTTCAGAAAATATGGCTATGACGCAAAGTTATAGAAGAAAAGAAACACTGATAATTAAATTTATTCTTTTCTGTTATTTGAAGGAAGAAGAAGCCAGGAAAAGCCATGTTGACCTAAGGCAGTTCAAAACTTTTCCTGTTCCTATTCACTTTACTATGTGATAAATGGACATTTGAAATTCAGCTATGAAAGGCAAGATATCTTCTTTTCTCTTCCCAATTCCTCTCCAATTGATTACACCCTTGCTATTGATTTCTGTCTGATATGATAATAGAATATGCTAGCAGGGGTATCATATGAAACTGCTGGACAGTGTAAGGATGATCCTTGTAGCAAGCAACACAACTCTTTTATATGTAGTGTTGGTATTTAATATCTAATAAACTGTCAAAGATGTGCAAAGATATTTCAAATGTATGTCAGAAATGTACATTAAAGAAGGAACTTTTTGCCATCTTTGGTGAACTTGTGACAAAGTAAAGAAATACGGGGGTAGGAGTCATATTTTAATACAGAAGATTCTTAAGGTGGATATAAAAATAAAGCCAGAGACTTTTCTTTTAGGCTTAATGGACAAAGATCTTGAAAAAGAAATCTGGAACTTTGCTCTTATATATGTTGAGAGCAGCAAGAATGCCTTATGTACAAAAATGGAAATACACTCTAATTCCCACAAATGGATGAACGGCTGGAAAAATTGATGGAATTAGCAGAGATAGCAAAATTGACTGCTTTAATTAAAGAAAAGAACACATCTGACTTTGTTTCTGCTTGGGAACCATTTCTGGATTTTGTGCTTGAGCTGGGGGAAAAAAATGAAACTTTGAGTTTGGATTTTGCTGAATAGATAAATTTGTTATTATAAAAATGGCTAATACGTATTAAGTATGTACAAATAAAAAGATGAGGCTGTAATTCACCATCTTATTCTACTGCGCTAAAAAGAGTTGGAAGTCAATGTTCTTCTTTTCTTTTTTCCTCTTTACCCTACACTTCTTTCTCTTCCCCTTTTCCTTCCCCATTTCCCTACTACTTTCACTTTCTTTTGTACTTGATAAACTTAATAAAATTATTATTAGTGTATGATATGCCACAATTCATTAGTGGAGGAAAAAGGTTCTAAAGTGAGATATTGCACTAGTGTCGTTAAATTAGTATTAACAATAACATTGTTAATTGGCTAGTAAGGGGAACTCCTAAGTATGTGGATCTGTGGCTTAATTTCCAGGAGCACAACGGTCTTAATATTTGTTTGGATTTTAGAAACATAGGGAGCAGCCTTCAAAAGAGGGCTGTCATTGCTAATTCTCCTTGACTGTTTTCCAGGGCTAAAGAGAGGAGACTCAAGTTGAGATCATGACCATTCAAAGACAATCATTCAAATATTATCTTTCTCCAGAATAAATCAGATCCTCTCTGGAAGAATTTCCAGAAGAATTCAATTAAGCATTGATGACATGGAGAGAGAGAAAGAGGGTGCTTCAGTGATTTACTAGTGATGCCAGGTTTTTCCCCACTCCAGTATATGTATATGATGCATGTATGTAGGCTGGATTCATGCAAAACCTGAACCTGGATTAAGAGTTGCTTTGTTTACATTTAAACCTATGCCTTTTAAGGAAGATTGTTCTTAGAATCAGCCTCTGAAATCTTTAAGGTTGTCTGTATAATAGAAAGACAGGGGCATGGGGGGGACACTTATGCCATACATTTCATGACCTAATAGCACAAATTACTCCAACTGTGTAGTTTGTGTCAGTCAAAATGCAACTTAAACAAATTAAATGGTTGTCATTATCTGGATTTCTATAGAAAAAAGGCTAATCTTAGTTGCCTGCTTATGATTTAATAAGAAGACTGTATATTTGTATTTTTATATTAAGTTAAAGTGAATTTTACCACTAAACTTAGCCCAATTTGAGATATGTGCCTTTCCAAATAAATTGATAAAAAGGTAGTCTTTTTGCAAGTGATCATCCAATATAGGTAGGACCGATAATTTGGCTTATGACCACTAATGAAGGAGTGTTTTCACTAGATTGTGTAGTACTCTTGACTGATTATATGCCATCAGGTCAGTGTTGATTCTTAGCAACCATCCGGACAGACCTTCTCCAGGACTTTTTGTCCTAAGCCTGGCCTTTCCAACAATGCAACCAACACTGCTATAATCAAGTCCATCTACTCTGTTGTTGGTCGTCCTCTTATTTTCTTTCCTACCTAATATTATTGTTTTCTCAAGGGAGCTAGGTTTTTTGCCCATAATATGGTAAATTGAGCCTGGTTATTTGTTCCTGGAGTGAAAACTCTGGATTGATATTTTCTGTGATCTATTTGTTTGTTTTCATGGTTACCCATGGCGTTCTTCTCCAACACCAACGTTTAAAAATCTGAAACCTCTTTCCAGGCTGCTTTTTCAAAGTTCCACTTCTGCTTCATACAGCGTCAAAAATAAATACATTTTCTGCATGATTTTGAACTTTGAAAGTATAGCCAGATCAATCTTGTTTTTTTCAAGGCCTTCATTGCTATCTTACCAAATGCTAGTCAGTAACATATTTCTGGTCTGCAGATTCCTTTCCTCTAGATCCAAAAAGGCAGAAGCTATCCTTATACTGATTTTTATGTGCTCTGCCTGGTGATGTTCATTTAAATAGATGTTTTTCTTATTGTTTGAAGAATATGTTTGCTGTAATGATATCATTGGATTTGCAGAAACTGATATGGCATTCTCCTGCTTCATTTCAGATTCTATGCCATATAATCCAACTATACATTTCTTCTGATATTTTCATATTTGGTATTCCAGTTTCCAAACATATTCAACACATCTTGCCTGTGTTTTCTGTTGACTTCAGTTTAAACTCAGGCAACAACTCATCAACCTTTCCTTCTGCATCAGTGAATAGAGCATGGTTGGATAACCATCATATTAAAGTATTGTCCATAAAGTCTATTTGCTACCAGTATTATCTGGTTTCTGACTATATTGAACTCAAATCCTTGTTTGTTATATCCTTCCTGACTATCAACAATACCTTCTTTGTTTTTCATGTCCTGAGTGATACTGCAAACATTATGATCTTCTGACTGCAGGTGTCCAATCCCAGTACATTTCAGCTTGCCTAAAATGTCAGTATGTGATTGATTTACTTCATCTTTCACATTTATATTTCTGGTAGTTCTTCCTCTGTAGCATGTTGAATACCATCCGACTTGAGATGTTCGGCATCAGGTACCATATCATCAATCACTTCACATTGTCTATCCGTGTGGCTTTCTTGCTAAAATTGCAGTAATGATTTACTATTGTCTTCTCCTGTACTGTATAAAATGATGCCTTTGCCACTAAAGTGATCATCTGCTTGTAACATCTTCCTATATCACTGCTGCCCAATATAGGTGTCTGCTTGTTTTAGCTAGGCAATTGAGATGATTGTCACACCTTGAGTGAGGCTGCTTGGAAGATATACCCTTGGCACATATGCCCAGTGCCCTCCCAATAAACCCTTCTCCCACTGTGAAGAGACAGTACAACAGGACATTGGTGTGTGTGTGTATGTGTCTGTGTATATAGAATTTTTCTCTTACCTATCCATTATTGTGGTGAATTCTAAATTTTATTTTTAAGCTGCCTTGTTTTCTGGAAAAAAATGTCTGATCTTGTAAAGTGAATACAATCTGACAAGAATGAAGCTCCGTAAGAGGAAATGGATAGCTAATACCTTTGATTTTCAACCCTGCAGTATTTTATCAGAACAAGCAGCACTTGCCTTTCTCAGAGAAAGAACTCAATTCCCGTCTTCCAGTGGGCTGAGAAATGCTAAGTGTTTTTCTAACATGCACTCTCAGAAAACATGTATTGAATCTGGGTTTCAATACAAGAGAGTCAGAGAATGCTGTATTGCAGCTCCAGTAGGTTTGTGACTCAAGAGGTAAATTGAGTTGATTTTATAACAGCGCTCTGGCTTTATAGTTTAACAAATTGCTTATCCAGGAAGCTGGGTGACATGCTTCTTCCCAGATTGATTGCCTGTTTGTCTCCATACTATCAGCCCCAACATGCATTCTAATGTTCCGTCCCACTATCCCTACACTAGTGTAAAATCAGTGGTGGTGGTGGTGGGGAAATGAAATTACAGTGCAAAATGTGATAGTCAGTCTTCAATTTTCAATTTTCAATTTCAATTTACTTTATTTGTATGCCGCCCTTTTCCCTGAAGGGACTCAGGGCGGCTCACAGTTCAAGGGAGGGGAAAAACAGACAAAATTACAGAACATAAAGACCATACACAGTTAAAAAGCACAGCAATCATACCATTCGAGTGGGGCAGCAAGTCTTTAGCCCCAGGCCTGTCGGAACAGACAGGTTTTAAGGGCTATGTGGAAGGCCTGGAGGGTGGTGAGGGTACGAATCTCCACGGGGAGTTTGTTCCAGAGGGTCGGAGCAGCCACAGAGAAGGCCCTCCTCCGGGTAGTCGCCAGTCGACACTGGCCGGCTGATGGAATTCAGAGGAGGCCTAGTCTATGGGATCTTATTGGTCTAGTGGAGGTAATTGGCAGTAGGCGGTCTCTCAAGTACCCAGATCCGATACCATGAAGGGCTTTGTAGGTGACAACTAGCACCTTGAAGCGCACCCGGAGATCAACAGGTAGCCAGTGCAGCTCGCGGAAGATAGGTGTTACGTGGGTGAATCGAGGCGCACCCACGATCGCTCGCGTCGCTGCATTCTGGACAAGCTGAAGTCGCCGAATACTCTTCAAGGGCAGCCTCCTTGATAAACTGATTATTAATTATTCTAGTTTTCAAGGGTTTTCACCCATTTCTTGATACTTTGCACCTCTTCCCACATGAACCTTTCTGTCAATTAAGAAAATGTCTTGATGCCCTGGCTTTAGTTGGTAATCTGGGCAAATGCAGATCTGAAGGCCATTCCTAGGATGGCATGCTGCTTTTTGACATTCTCTCGCTGATCCTGGTGTTTCTGAAACGACTATCTCTCTGAAGCTCTGTATGAGGATTGCAAACAAATAACAGGGTTGGAAAGGACCTCCGAAGTCTTCTAGTCCAACTTCATGCTCAAATAGGAGTCCCTGTACCATTTCAGACAAATGCCTTCCAATCTCTTCTTTAAAACCACCAGTGATGGAGTACTTGCAAACCGTTCCACTGGTTAATTGTTAATTGTTCTCGTTGACAGTAAATTTCTCCTTAGTTCTAGGTGCCTACTTTCCTTTGTTAGTTTCCATCCATTGCCTTTTGTCCTGCCTTCAAGTGCTTTGCAGAATAGGTTCTTCTTTGTGGTGGCAACCCTTCAAATATTGTTCTAAGGGTTTTTGGTTTTTCTTTCTTTCTTTTTCTTTTACTTCTCAGTTTAATTTAAGTGCTGAACTTCCCAAATGTTCCTTGATCAGAGTATTAAACAGGGCTTTTAAATGCTGGAGGGAGGGGGGGAAGGGAGGAACCACAGGCAGAAAGTTTATGCATGTCTTGAGTTCTTGGAGGAAAGGCAGCATACTGTATAACAAATAAATGACATATGTGATATGACATTTAAGAAATCTGAATGTTTCTAAAATGGTACCAGAGTCAGAGATTTCTTAGAAGAATACATCACAGGATCCCCAGGAATGCGATTCTAATAGAAATACCACTGGACTTAAAACACAATGATTTCATATTTATGTTTATATCATAATTTCTATAATAAAGAAATATGCTTATAGGTTTATATAAACATGTTTATATGTTTATAATATATTTATCCTGACTTTCATTCAGGAGATTAAAGGAGTGTATATAGAATTCCCTCCTCCCATTTCCCCCCACAGTTATAATCAGTGAGGCACATTAGATTGAGAGAAGGTGACTGGCCCAAAAGTTAACCCATGAACCAAGGATCAACTAATAATTTATTGCAACACCTTAATTATAACAAAATAATTTTTTCTGGTCTACAAAGGAAGCAAAACCCAAGATTGATGATTAGCCAATAACTGTTTTACAACAGTCAAATTTATAGAACTTAACTGGTAAGCTCTTTAGATCTCCATAGCTATTTTTATGGAAGAGGCTATAAGAACCAGATCTTCAAAACTTGCTTATATGTTGGGTTCCAAGCAACAACTCTGTATATTAAAATTAACATGCCATCTATAGGGTTATAAAACAATATCACACTGGAATGATGGAACCACTCTCCCTCAACTCCACTCTGTCTCCTGAACAAAGCCAGGAAAAATATAGAAATTGCCATTTATTCAGGACAACACCAACCAGCATAGTAAGTCACAAGGCCAATTGAAAGAGGGTAGGGATAGGCAATGGGAGCTCCAAATTTCATACTAGCATGGCTTTCTGCCAACTCAAGGATGGATGCAGAGGTGGGTTCCTACCAGTTTGCACCTATTCGGTAGAACCAGTTCGTCAAATTTACCGACCGGTTAGAAGAGGTTCCACCAGTGGACCGGGAAAGCAGGCCACACCTACAGAAGAGGTTCCAAAAATTTTGGAATAATCATATCCAAGGACCACTGGTCCTTGGATATGATTATTCTACACTATCATGCTCATATTTATAAAACTCAGTGCGTCTGAGAAAGATAAGGATGACTACTGCGTTTGTGGTACAATCAGAACATTGCGTGAGTTGAAGTTGTTTTAACGCAAACCAAAGATGCCTTTTAAAAAACAAGTTTACATCATATTCTTATGCATGCCAGTGCTGTGTGTGAGGTAATTTAAGGTGGTTCTGACAAGTGTCGTCGGCATCTTCATATCCGGTCACATGGGTGGCAAGCCACTCCCACAAAGGAGGCCACACCCACAGAGTAGGTTCGAACAATTTTTGAAACCCACCACTGGATGGATGGGTAACACTTCATGCATTGAGGGAAGCTCCTAAGACAGGAAAAAATCCAGAATAGAAAAGTATGAATACCCTAATGTTCCACAATGGGCCACAACACCCTAAGTAGAGTATTGGAAATATTTTAAAGTCTTCATCTTTACCAGGAATAACACAATATCACCTGTGAGGAAACTGTTCTCTCATCCCTGCTATTACAGCATCCCACATGCCTCATTGCAGTATTCAACTAGGAGACAGGGAATGTTGCAATGGCTTATAGAAAGCACATTTACTGCCTGAAGCATCCCAACAGACAAAGCTCTCCATAGAGCTCCAGCATATGCAGCCATCTCAGCTCTCCGAGTCACAGGTTGCTGCAGTCCATTTTGTCTGGTGCGGTGGGGACCAGGGCAGGGAACCATGTGCCAGTGCTCATCAGCTTACCGTGTGCTCTGGTTTTAAGAATTCCATTGACACCATATATCTTTTTCCTTTTCCTGAGCAAGAAAAATAAGTGCTATTTTATTGCCTGCTAACGTTCTCTGCTCCCATCACACTCACAAGCTTTGTTTCCACTGCAACTCACTGTATTTATCAGACCACTTTTTTTCTTCTCCAAGGAAGAGAGGATCTCAGACCATCCTAAGTGCAAAATTACTTATCCACTTTATAAACTGCCCCATCTCAAAAAGTAATAATAAAAGTACTCTGGGTAGCTTCACAACATTAAACAAATTAAAAACATAAAAAACAACGCTACGATATATAAAAAACACAATTGCCCTGAGGGGGGACGGATAAAAACAAACAATCCTCTATGATGCCCCCAACATAGAGGAGCCCATCAGGGCCTCAAAGCCAAAACTTGAAGGAAGATCTGTGTTCTTAGCTCTCTCTTGAAGGCAGGAAGTTTGGGGACTGAGAAGCAATACCCTAAAGGGCAGATATTGCAACAGAGAAGGATTGTTTTCTATCTCACTAGGTGGCATTGCTTATTGATGATGATGGAAGCAAGCAAGTTTGTCTCATGGTTATTTGTGGGGCCGTTTATCCTGAAGGTATTTGCCCATTCCATTAGATCAGGAGTGGGTTCTTACCTATGTTGATACCGGTTCGCTTCGTGCACGCTTCACGTTCACTGTAAATTGTTCTGTGCATGAGCAAAGACCATGAAAAATTAATAATAAACATTCCGGCAATGGCAGCGGAGACCCGGGAACTGGTTCAGGGGCATGGCCAGCCTGGTTTGCTGCTGCTTATGCAACCCAGGCCAAATTACCACTAATGGTTCACATTTATGGCGGACACATTTATGTTGGGACACAGCGGCGAGAATGTCCCTGCCACCTCCGCGCTCCGCCGCCTCGCCCCCCCCTGCCTCCTCCGACCCCATCGCTGTGAAGAAAGAAAAAAAAAACACACGCACACAAACCTCACAATAAAAAAATTACAAATTAAATTACAATAAATTTGAATCCCCCCCTCCCTCTGTCCGATCCACCTTTTCCAGCTGTGGAAACTCTCTCAACTCTCCTCTTGTCCGCCCAACGTAAGCGTGCTAACGTAAGCTCTTAAAGCATGATTCGCTGCTCCCCAATCAGGAGGCGGGAGAATCAGTGCCTCTTTTGCATATGAAAGTTTTTGCTTGTTAACTCCGCCTTAACTTTTAAAAGGCGAACAATTCCTTAGGCAAAAGAGGCTCCAAGTTCTCTAGCCTCCTCCCATAGTTAACACGGAGAGCAGACACCAAGCCACTGTGACTTTGAATCTGGTAGCAACTACCCTGGCTTTCGACGAAGTCTCATTCGTCATCTTCAGGCGGCTTCAGACTACTTCAGGTTTGGTGTTTCCAGGAGTAGTGAAGTAGTCTGAAGCCGCCTGAAGATGACGAATGAGACTTCGTCGAAACGTCGCCAAGACATCTCCAATTCTACGTGGGAAAAAACCCGAACAACTAGAGACCTACATACTAACACCCGCGAAAACCTCAGAAAACATATATA
The DNA here is from genome assembly GCF_009769535.1 of Thamnophis elegans. Classification (NCBI taxonomy): domain Eukaryota; kingdom Metazoa; phylum Chordata; class Lepidosauria; order Squamata; family Natricidae; genus Thamnophis; species Thamnophis elegans. Next base: position 85,486,304 of record NC_045542.1, read on the forward strand.
TATATATATATATATATATATATATATATATATATGAATGAATGAATGAATGAATGAATGAATGAATGAATGAATGAATGAATATATATATATATGATTTTTACAACCTCCGGTATGCCCAAATATGGGAGGAAGATCACTACTTCCATTCTCTGTCCTTCGGCTCGTCACAAGAGACCATCCAGGCAGAAACCCAATATTTTTACTCTTGCCTTTTTGTTACATTTTATTGTATTTGTGCTGATAAATAAATAAAGGGAGACTAGTATAGATCTATTTCAAGCTAGTACGTTTCTAGTATATATATTACGGAAGACATAATTTTTGCAATTCCTTCAGAATCCGGTATCTTGAGGCTGATAGACCACTCCTTTCCATATTTACAGAGTTCAATATTTATTTAATGGCAACAACACAAATCAGAATAGCAATTTGAAAATATGGCAACTTTTTTTTCAGTGTGCAAACTACTAGTATGTTTTTTATTAGTGCAACAGGAGAGTATTCAAGTATCATTATCTGACAGATACATCATTTTATACAACTGCAATTTACAATGCATATATTTTAATGACACTGTTAAGCCAAATTAAATTCTCCTAAAATGCAGCATTCATAGAAAACAAGTGATTCTTTCTGCAATTTGTTGCTCACATTAAAAAAAACACCCAGCTCTAATCCTGACATGCAATAAATTATGCACTTGCATTTTGGTAAGTTTTTCTCTAGAGACTTTCCAACAGTATTTTTCTTCAATATCCAAGAGAGATGCTGTGGAAATTATCTAAGTGCTTCATATACCGAGCAGCCAAAGGAAAGTTACACAAAATGTTGGATTTCTGCCTTTTAAATAAATTAACATTTTCTAACAAATAGTTCTTAGCACTCTTAAGATTGGATGAAATTGTAGGCATTTGTGGCATCTCACTATTGTAGTAGGATTTTCTGGAATGCCCCTTCATACTATTTGACATCGTACTCTAAAATTTCAAAGAAGAAGTCAAAATAAGCTGTTCTGGAGTGATATGATGATTGCTTGACTGAGGGAAATCTATGCTCCAGCTTATTTTATTTTTTAAAATATTATTTTCCTTCAAAAGTCTATTTTTGTGTTGCTGATGTATGGAATGATGGTTTCCATGCACTGCTCTGGTACAATGTATTTTGAAAGTATGGTACTGTCAACTTTACTAGTAGAACTCTGATAGGGTAAGGGACATAGGGAATTTTCTGTAGACTTTATGGAACTAATTAAAAGAAATTGTCATCAAGTTCACTGATAAAAGCAGTTTGTGAAATTGATTAAGTAGTAAGCAAACACATATTAGCTGATAGGGAAGAATTGTACTCTCCTGCTGTTACCATTGTTTTATCCATGAGGTTGGTGGAGATGATGGATGGATGGATGGATGGAAGGACAGATAATTAGATAGACATAGAGGGAGGGAGGGAGAGGGAGAGGGAGAGATTTAAAACAATGTAAATGGAAATGAATGTGTGAATATGGAAAGATACATAGAGTTAAAAATGTCTGCAACTGCAGAGCAGTTTCAAGTTCATTTCAAAGTCACGCTTCGATCAGCAGGGAAAAGCCCTTCTGAAGATAGTCCTGCTCATGGAGATTCTGTGTCGGGAAGGGCCTTTTCTGGTGTGGCTACTAAATATACCATACTTCCTAGGGAATTGCATTTGGTCCTCACTCTTCTCATATTTAGGAAGTTGTAAATGGACATGACTTCCACCAAACTTGTTAGCTTCTTTATTTTTACCTGGATTTAATAGTAATGCTGCTACAGTTTTTTTCTTTATATTTTGTATTTTCTTTATAGAGTCATGGTGGTGCAGTGGTTAGAATGCATTACTGCAGGCTAATTCTGTGGACTGCCAGCAGTTTGATACTCACTGGCTCAAAGTTGACTCCTTGTGAGTTTGATTAAAATGAGGACCTAGATTGTCGGGAGCAATTTGCTGACTTTGTAAACTGCTTAGAGAGGCCTGTAGAGCACTATGAAATGTTATATAAACCCAAGTGCTATTGCTATTCTTTATTTTTAAAATCATCTAGATGAATAGAAGGAAAGATAGAGTATAAATCTAATAAGTTAAATCAATCAATCAACCAACTGTGGAGATTCCCCTACTTTTCTCCTGGAATTCCGAGGTTTAGGCTTCATATTCATGTTATAAAAACTTTGCACTGGACTAGACTGTTTGCCATGTACCAATTGAGCTGCAACTGGGTTTAGGAGACATATTGCCAGTCCTGTGCATTAGATATGGAAAGAGATTTAATACAGATTCTGCCTCAGTGCCATGCAGAAGAGGATTGCCATACTGTAGTGGCTAGAGTTCCGCATTGAGGTACAGAAAAAACAGTTTCAAAGTGTACAGTATAGATCTGTGGTCTTTGAGGAAGGATGTGAATCATTAAAAATGCAACAAACAAACCATGTTGCTGTGTGAGCTGAACTAGAGGACACCTTAGGAAGGTAGCTCAGATATTAAAATGTGTCCTAGAACATAACTGCATGATCAACAGCTTTCTCCCAATCCCAGTAACTTTATCTTTAAAAAAAAAAACTTCTGCAGGAAGCTGCATGTTTAGGACAGAACTAAGATGAACACAATTAATTTTATAGCTGTACCTAATACATCTTCCTTCTATTCTGGTAAATATCCTGTGACGTGACCTATATTGTACTATTGTGGCAGTACAAATATGCAATGTCAGGAATAACTGTAGCAAAGTGGTTAAGCAAAAAATAAAAATAAAATGCCTCAATGCCTGCAGTTTCAATGCACCTAGGAAAAACGCTTGTTGAAAACCTGGGGTTCTTCCATCAATTGTTGTAGACTTGACTGAGCTAAATGGACCGATGTTCTGGTTCCATTTGATGTGATATTCTATATAGCTAATGAAATATCTGAACATACATAAATAACTTCTATGCTTAAAAGGAAGGATGGCAAAAAGATGTCACAATGGATGACAGTCCTCTGTGAGGCATCCTTTGGCCTTGTTAGGCCTACCAGAACCATTATGTCGTATTAAATTATTCATTTGGAAGAAGGGTACAATACTGTACTGCTTTTGTGACAAGTAGCAGGATACATGTTGTTTCTTACGATTTTTCCGGTTGTTGATTTTAGGATTGAATTATATAATCTGAAATCCATCTCAGCAAAGCTGGATGTAAATTTTATTCCCCAGGATGCCACAATTTTATTCTCCAGGACTGCTGCTGTAGCATTTCTTTCATATATTTCTATCATGCTTTTGAGTAAGTCTAAACATGGCCTTGTGAGGCTCCCTTCCCTGCCCTGGCCTGCCTTCCCTTCCCTTAATCCATGCAGTATCTAAACTCTAACAATGTTAATACTAGCACATCTCCAGGAAGAATTATCTGCAATTAACTTGGAACAAAACATTAGTATAAGCCATGCATATTATATTGGGACAATGGACCATTCTGAAATGATAGGAGATGAATTTCTGGATACATTCAAAAAGTTCAGTGTTGTTATAAAGGCTTGTTTTAATAAAAGAAAGATAAATTGCTAATTTTGATGTAAGTAGAAGCATCATCACACTATTTGTCATTGAAACATTTGCATACTTTAGTATGGTTTGTTTTTGTTAAATGTTCTTGGCTAGGTGGTAGAAATGTTAAGTAATTTTCTCACTCTTCTAAGACATTTGTCTCCAAAAGCATCTTTGGGATCTAAGTCTGAAAGAATCTGTGGGTAGTGAATGGAAAGAATGACAATGAGGAAAATTTTATATGCCAGCAGGAAGCTCTTTTAATAAGTAAATGATCTGCAAAAGGTCAACAAATTCAGTAGGTTAACATAACAGAAAAAAACAAACTTTTGTTAGGCTTGTTGACAAAATCAGCTTTTTCTTTAAGGTGAAACTTTTAATCACCTTTGTTTCTACTGTATTTATTTTTTTAATTGATGGTTTCTTTAAAAGAATGTTCCACTTCTTTGTGCTTGTGACAATATATATATTTTATATCATTTTGTTGCACCTTCATGTGGTTCATCCATACATACTGGGGCTAGTTATCTCTTAGCGAGGCTGTATCTTCAGTATTATGTATTAATACAGCCCACGTGTGTTTCAGGAAGAGGTTTACCTGATGATTCTTCCCTATTATGCAGGTAAATTCTCTGTTTATAAAACAGAAGAACACTCCCAAACAAGACTATGCCTTTTCCTGTTCCAGGAACAAAAGTTGACTAGACTTTTTACCAACATTAGTGATGGGACAGACACTAAGCTAGTTTATAAGGCACATAGCAGGCTATATCTGGCAGGCAATTCTCTTCTTTGACTTTTGTTTCCTATTGCTCTTAACCTATTGACAGAATTGATCCTTGCAGTGATCTTAAGTTAGGCATAGTTTTGAAGTGGATCACCAAACTATCTGTGGTAGTTGAAGTGTTGAATTATTCAACCTCTACTTTACTAGCCTGATTTTGAACCAGTTACTATCCCTCAACCCACTTACCTCCCAGGGCTGTTGCAGATATGACCAAATAAAGGGGAGCCTCCCTCATGTGTACTTGTTTGAACTCTTACAAGAAAGATGGGATAAAAATATAATCATAAATAAAAGAAATATCTGGGGAGCAAGGAGGAGGAGAACAGCATGGTAAGTGGGTAAGATCTTCTTGTTCCCACATTGTGTAATAATTACTCAGGACTTCTGAGGACATCCATGGCGCTCAAGCAAAGATAGAATGTTCTTTTCTCCCAGCCCCTCAATCATGTCTTAGCAATAACATTTTTGGTGCCCACACGATCATCTATTTGCTTTGTAATTTCCTTCTTTTCTCCTCAATTAATATTATTCTGTTTCTTGGGCTTCTGCTATTACTATCAACTATGTAAATGCAATACAGAAAACCTCTAGGCCAGTAAGCCATTTGACCATTTGATCCTAGAATATGAAAACTGACATGGTTTATTTTTCAGCCTCCCAATATGCCTTTGCTTATAATATTAATAATTAACAAAATTTCTCCCAACAAATCATCCTGAAATAATTTTTAATGCTATTTAGATAGTCTGATTTCAATATGAGCCGAGGTGGCGCAGTGATTAGGGTGCAGGCCACTTCAACTGACTGTTATCTGCAGTTCAGCAGTTCTAATCTTACCGGCTCAAGGTTGACTCAGCCTTCCATCCTTCCGAGGTGGGTGAAATGAGGACCCAGACTGTGGGGCAATATGCTGACTCTGTAAACCGCTTAGAGAGGGCTGAAAGTCCTATGAAGCGGTATATAAGTCTAACTGCTACTGCTATAATACTAAGCCATAATGCAATGTTTTGATGGAGGCATCAAATAGGCAAAAGTTGGGATTGACACATGTAAAAGTCTTCAGCAGCAGCAGCAGTCTGAGTTATATTTATGGAAGAGTTTAAAAATTTGCGATTCTTAGAAACCTAACTAGTTACAGTATTAATTTTAAAGTGTATACAAATCTAATAAAAGATTAACTCTTTATACCATAACATGTGGTAATTTTAATTGTGTCTTCAACATGAAAAGGCTACATTTCTTGCAAATAAGCAAACAGAACAAGGAGCACGGACTTAATAAATCCAAATTAAACAAAAACAGAGTGGGCTTCATCCCCTGAAATTATATTTCTTCCAACTGCAAAACTGTTTTGCCTTTCTGACTTTAGTAAATAGAGAAATCCTCTACAATTCCTAGTGAAGTCTGCACACCATTGTTGCTTTCTATTGGCATAACAGGAACAATTTCCAATTAATGAAGTAGATGAACTTAGAAGGGCTAAAGGAAAAGTTCTTCAATAGCTGCTTATTTACAATACAATACAATACAATAGCAGAGTTGGAAGGGACCTTGGAGGTCTTCTAGTCCAACCCCCTGCCTAGGCAGGAAACCCTATACCGTTTCAGACAAATGGCTATCCAACATCTTCTTAAAGACTTCCAATGTTGGGGCGTTTACAACTTCTGGAGGCAATTTGTTACCCAATTATTTATTCCAGAGATTCTAATTCATACTCCTTCCCAGATAAGTAAAAGGTTGGCACTTATATTTTAAACATATAGGGATCAGTGCTTGTGAGAAAATATGAATAATAAGGTAAATGCCTACATTAGGTCTGAACAAAGTCCAGGAGCCTATGGAGAGCTCTCAGAATTAAGAGAGCTTGAAATTCCAATCAGGCGGACTCATATTTTTTAAAGAATACTATGTAAAAGGAAGAACTATAGTAATCTATCATATATCAAATTAAACCTCTGGATACCTGCTATTCATCTGGAAAGTCCTTATCTCTTCTACCAATGACCTTTCCTTTTGCCCAGCTCCAGAAAAATAGAAATTTACCTGCCAAAAAACCAGAAAAATGGAATTTAAACCAGGGAAGATTCTTGGGGGGAAAAGGGATAGTTCTTCAAACTACTGTTTGTAAGATTAGATTTTCAAGGGAAATTCTTTTTATAAATGATAATAGCCAAATTTTAGGATATTAAAAAAAGGTTACAAGACAAAGAAATTGTATTTTGATGATACAGTTATGCATGCATAGTTCATTTCTAAAGGGTCAAAAGTTTCAGGCTTATCAGTGTTTACCATAGATTCAGTTTCTTTGACAAGATGTCTCTGAAGATTTATAGGGTTTATGAACACATACACATAGACTGAATATATGATGAGAGTTTCAGAACAATCTTTGTTCTGAAAATATTCCTGTTCTTCTTGTACTGTTCTATAAAGAATCTCTGTCCCCTTGCTTTTCAGTGAATACAGAGTAAAGAAAGGAGAAGCAAGACTTTGATCCTGAGACAGGAAAAGCAGGAGAAAAAATTGATGTCCATCATCAACCTGTAACCAGAATGCTAATGACCACTGCTTTCCTTTTTGAGACACTATAAAGATTCACATATTTATTTATTGATTGATTGCTTCGCACATTTTTGAACCACCTATCCTCCTCAGACATTGCACCAAACTATGATGTATTTTGCTTTGTTTTGAACTTAGTGTGACATGTGAACCCAGCTAGTATGGCTTAGCACCGGGATGGCGAACCTATGGCACGCGTGCCATAGGTGGCACATGGAGCCATATCTGCTGACAAGAAACGCGCATGCCAGCCAGCTAATTTTCTGTCTTCCAGACGGCTGGGTGAGCCTCCGGAGCCAGGGGAGGGTGAAAAAAGGGCCCAACGTTGGGCCAGAGGCCCTCCTAGAAGCCAGAAACTGATCATTTCCGATCTTCCAGTTGGCCCGTTGAGCCCATTTTTTCCCCTCCCCAGGCTCCGGAGGCTTTCCTGGAGCCTGGAGAAGGTGAAAACGGCTTGCCTCTCTCCCTGGAGGAAATACCAAGCTCATCTTGGAGCCGAGTAGTGCAGTGCACGTGGGGGGGGGGGGGGAGCTTGGGGAGACTGTGCGCACATCTGCATATGGGACCGCACTTTGCATTGTGGGTGCCGTTACACGCTCATGCTATTGCACGCACGCCCTCACATTTTTGGCACCCAACAACAAAAAGGTTACCTATCACTGGCTTAGCATTTCTGTGTGAAATAGGCCTTTCTGGCTTACAAACCATAAATTAAAACTTTTGACCTACTATGATATATCAATCCTATAACTGAAACAGAATTGAAGGTTTGTTAGGTTGTAAAAGGCATTGCCCCAGATTACTCACTTAATTCATCTTTTAGAAATATTAGATGAATCAAGGAATTAGAATGAGTCTCAAATGTGCTTTTCAAAAGCTAACTGGATTTCTTGTTTTTTCCCCCTTGAAAACACTTCAGTCAGAACTAAAGAAGCTTCTTGGATGAGAAGCGAAATGTTTCAAGGAAAAAAAACACCAAGGAAGCCCAGTTTCCTTTTGAAAAGCACCTTTGGGACAACCATGATCTTGATGATTGACAATCTCCATAGATGAATTAGAACAAAATTTACGAGGAGACAAGTATCGTATATTCTTGTAAGTCATTTTGCGGCCTTCTCCTGAAACTATAAGAATTGCTATAGGCATCTGAAAAAGGGTTAAGAATTGTGTTTTTATTCCACTTTATACCCATTTCATATTTGCCATCTATCTAAATAAATAGTCCACAGTCCTGCCAGCCCAGGAATAGAAGTTACAGCTCCTCCTATAAAAGGAGTAGCAAAAAACATAAAACAAAACAAGGATGGAAAAAAGAAAGTCCACTTAGGAGACGAATCCTTTGTCCCTGATGGAATAGTCCAGATCAGGAAACAGACCCCACAAGAAAAACTCTAGTTAGAGGCTAGATAGACTACTGTAACAAAATCTTGCAAGCCTGATTCAGCTTTCTCTCCCCTCCCACTTATATTTTAGTGAATCAGGGAGGAGTCTATTTATCTCTTTCCCAGTGCCTAAGGAATGTTTCAGCCCTCTTTTTTTTATTCTTCCATGTCTTCAACCTTGAGGATGGGATATCTCTTTCTTCTCACACTGAGACATATGTTAACTGTGGCTGCACAACTGTGTGCATCTGTAATACCTATTTGTCAATTATAAACATATCCTACTGTAAGGCTCAAAATAATATGCACAAGGGACTTTCCAGTAGGGATACTCATTCAGAAACTAACAAGTTGTCTTCATCAAGCCGTTATGGGCCTTTAGACTGGAGTGAAGATATATTATCTGTAAGCCTGCTACAGCAGTGATTCATTTCTTTTGATCTGTGGCCAACAGTCTGCTGATATTGAATCCAAGGCTACACTAGATTTGGGTAACAAAGTCTAAAAAAGTGGGTTTGAGAATGGGAATCTTAGTCCATGTCCTGGATATCAGCTGCATCCCTATAATAAATAGATGCTATCTTTGTTTGAATTAATGAGGTACATTTCTTGAAGAAATTATCTATCAATGTTGCAATGAAAATTCTCTGTTCTCTTACTTGAGACCCAACAGACATGCTCTGTTTTTCCTGACATATATGATAGTAAACTACTAATGTTCATATATGTAAATGTATATGTCAAACTCCTTGATTTTGACAATTTCTAAGAGTGAAGCTTTTAGCCACAATTCTAAATGATATTATCTATTATGGAGTTCTATATTAATGGTTTAATAATATACTCAACACACACACACACACAATTTGATCTAGTGTTAAAGAACCATGCTAGAAACCATAAGTGTTAGTCTCAACTTAGGCATGAAAGTCAAGTGGGTGTTGTTAGGCCAATCACTCTTTCTAGGCTAACCCAACCTCACAGGGTTGTTGTTGCGGGGAAATAGGAGGAAGGAATATTAGGTATGTATGTCCCAGAGGTGGTATTCTACAGGTTCTGACTAGTTATGGAGAACCAGTAGTGGAAATTTTGAGTAGTTCGGGGAACCGGTAAATACCGCCTCTGCCCTACCCCCCATCTATTCTTTGCCTCCCAAGTCCCAGCTGATCATGAAGGAATGGGGATTTTGCAGTAACCTTCCCCTGGAGTGGGGTGGGAATGGAGATTTTACAGTATCCTTCCCGCCATACCCTCCAAGCCACACCAAGCCCACCAAACCATACCACACCCACCAAGCCACGCCTACAGAACCGGTAGTAAAAATTTTTGAATCCCACCACTGGTATGTTGCCATTTTGAGTTACTTACAAAATAATAAAGATGAGATAAAAATACAATAAAAATGCTTCACTATTGCTTTTTATGCTTGTATCTCACTTGCCATATTGGCTGATGTATTTCAGAAGTAATCTGTATGAGTGATAAACTCTTTATTTTTAATAAAAATAGGGCCTGCTAATTCAAAGTAAGGAGTCAAAGCAAAATATGGACATTTATTCTCTCAATAACATCCTGGGGTATGCAAAACATATATGCAGCAACCAAAATAGTCTTCCTTCAGTGATTGTCCACAAGATGTTCCTGTAACTTGATGTAACAATGGAAGTCACAATGATATAACTTCCATTGTCCTCACTCAGGACATGGTTGAATGATGGGGGATGGCAGACCACTGTATTTATTATTTATTTAGCCTACGATGAGAACATGACAAGGAAGTATATACACACAATCCACGTAATACCACTCTATTAGGAAATATGGCAGGAGACACTTAAACATATGATGATGATGATGATGATGATGATGATGTGTCATCAAGTCATTTTTAACTCCTAGTAACAGATGATCTGTGTGTACAGTGCATTGACTGAGTAACAGACATGACAGCCTGCTATACTTGATATTTATTCAATATCCTATTTAAGGGAAACCTATGTTTTAGCATTTGGATCTAGTCTGTTCAAAGTTATCTCCAAATCTGTTGTTAATTGCGAAGTTGTGTCCGACCCATTGCAACCCCATGGACGTTCCTCCAGGCCTTCCTGTCCTCTACCATCCTCTGGAGTCCATTTAAGCCCACACCTACTGCTTCGATGACTCCATCCAGCCACCTCATTCTCTGTCATCCCCTTCTTCTTTTGCCCTCAATCTTTCCCAGCATTAGGCTCTTCTCCAGTGAGTCCTTCCTTCTCATTAGGTGGCCAAAGTACTTGAGTTTCATCTTCAGGATTTGGCCTTCTAAAGAGCAGTCAGGGTTGATCTCCTCTAGGACTGACTGGTTTGATCACCTTGCAGTCCAAGGGACTCCGCAGGAGTCTTTTCCAACACCATGGTTCAAAGGTCTCAATTCTTTGGCACTCAGCCTTTCTTATGGTCCAACTTTCACAGCCATACATTGCAACTGGGAAAATCATAACTCCAAATATACTGCAAGCCAAATTTGGTTTACATTATTTTCCCTATTCTTGTGATCTCCAAATATGTTTATGATTTCCTTTACACATTTTGAAGCCTCATTATATAGTGTAGTATTGAAATTGTGTTTCAATATCTGCGGAAAAAGGGTGTCCACGGTACGGAGGTAAAAAAAAAAAGCGCCAGGATGGTGGTCATAATCATGTAATCAAAGCTCCTACCTGTTTTTACATAGGTCATGATGCACATAAAAAAGGTAGGGCTTTGATCATAAGGTAATGGATACCATGCGGACTTTTTTTTTACCCTCTTCCTGCAGATACTCTTGTTGATAGCTATTTATACTGTGAGAAGCATTATCCAGCCCACATCAGCTGTTTAAGACAGGAAGCTTCCCTCAATTAAAACAAAAATCCTAGGATACGGTAACTAATATAATTTTGGATAGCAATACTGTAAGGATCTTTATCTGCTTTGTTTTCACAATACGCCTCTCATTTTACAGTCGGAAAAAGGAGCAAAGGCCAAGAGACAGGAGGACTAACAGGCTACAGTCAGACCTGCTGCTCGCTTGCTGTATGTAGTGCGACCCTCCACAGCTAGAAAACATGCCAATCTGTCGAGTGACGATTGGTAGCAATGATAACACTTGAATCCAAAACCGGAGCAAGCAATACCAGCTCTGAAAAGGGAAAAAAAAAGTTCTCCCAGGGACTGAAGGAATGGGGCCACTGAAAAAAGGCTATCAAAGTTCCCGGACTGCGGGGGTTTGCAAAGGATGCCATCCAGGTCTAAAGACTGGTGTCTGGAACGGGCGGGAGCCGGTCAGGTAGGCGGCCTGTCCCGCTCTTTTCCTCTCTAGGGTGAGTTAACCGCCCTTCTTCTGGAAGTCGGTGCCTGCCTAAAGCAGCAGCGGTGGGTGTGGCCAGCTGGATGTCGGAGCAGTTCTCCGTTGCCGCTGCCGCCACAGGGAAACAGACAAACACCCTCCCAGCCACACGGCTTGAAGTGCATTGTTTGTGCATGACAAGGTCAAGTCGAGAAGTAGAGGAGGGCGGCCCTGGGGCTTTTTCTTCCTGTGCAAAACGGCGCAAACTTCGTTTCCCTCGCCGCTTTCCAGGAGCCTTGGAGAGCGAGCGAGCCCAGGGAAGAAGAGAAAGGCTTCCGGGAACATAGCAACCCGGCTTCATGGGACGAAGTGTGTGGGGGGGTGTGGGGAGAGGAAAAACGACCTTGCTCCGATCTTTTCGCCCGCCTGGCACCTCTCCTAAAAAATAAAGGAGCAAGTGCTTTAAAGCCAGCTTAATCTCAGCCCAAGGTGATCCCGGAGAACCGTTTCCCTCCACAAACCGCCGTTCGTCTCGCCGCTGAATAACTTCGGGATCCGCGGGAGACCAAATGTCGTTCCCATCTACATTTCGCCCCGGTTACTTTGCCCCCTGCCCGCTCCTCGTGCACGTTTACTCGGAGGCGATCGCTCGCCCCGCCCCCCCTGAGAGGTTTTGGGGTTTGTTTTTATTTTTTTAAAAAATCGGTCCGAGGGTCTTTCTCCCTCCTTTTTTACCCCGTCCCCCTCACTCCTGCGCTCGCCCTCTCCGCTCTGCACCTCATCTGTTATTTGTAAGAAGCGTCTATTTGACGCAGGAAGAAATGGCAAATTTGAAGTACGTCATTAATATGGCGCCAAAAGATTTTGTTAAGTATAAGGTTATTTTTCGTAAGGTTGCAGCAGCAGCAGCGGGTTTAGCTGCTACGCCTTTGCATAGCTTCGAGGAGGTGAAAGCGCTCGCGGCGGCGGCGGGGGGGGGGCGCGAGAGAGGAGACCGGGTTGGGGGTGTGTGTGTGCGTATGAAAAGCGGAGGAAGCGAAGAAAGTGTTACAGCTCTTGTGATCTGTGCATGCACCGCCGCCACTGTTGTGAGAGCGCGCGAGGCTGAAGATCGTTGCGAAAGTGACCCGGGCAGGCGAGGGAGGGAGAGCGCGAGGGAAAAGCGAGTCCGCCTGTGCAACCCGAGCCTTTTCCAGCTGCCCAGGGCACCAGAAAGACAAGAGATGGGGACTCGGCGCACCGGAGGGGGGTGAAAACAAGGAGAGGGGAGGGAGGGGGTGGGCGAAGAGTGCGCCGGGGTGGGAGGCAACACATGCCGAGCACAATCAGGGATGGGACCCACGTCTGCAGCTGCACCTGGACCTGCTGCTCGTCAGGAGGGGGAAACAACAAGCAAGAAAAGAAGAAATTGAGAGAAGGGGGGCGAGGGGCGAACTCGCCAGCATCAGTCTTCATTTATACAATCCTTCGGAGAAGTCCGTTCTTCGCCAGCGAGGGGATTAAATAATAATAATTAAAAAAAACCCTAGGCGCAGACGTTCGGGCAATTGCACAAAGATCCGGAAAGAAGTCTAGAATTTTTTTTTTTTAAAAAAGAAACAGAAACACGCACGCAGGGCTTGCTGGATTTTGCACAGAGCGGCCATCTCAGCTGGAAGCAATTCTTTGGATTTTTTTTTTAAATGCATCTATGGAGTTACTTTGTATCTACTCCTGAAAGAGGAGGGTATCATCTTCGGATCCTACGAGGAGGGGTCGTTCTCCCCTTCCGCAATGGTACCGGGCTGATCTTTGCAAAGGGAGATTCCGTAAGCGTTGCCATTTCTGGAGCATCTCTCGCTTACCCCTCTCTGGTAGCCCGACGGAGATTCTCAACTCTTGGGAGGACGCTCTCTCCCAGCCAAGGTAAAATGGGTGGAGGATTACTCCATCCCCCCCCCCGGGTTTTGCGGCTTCTCTCTATTCTCTCCCTAACCTCCTTGCATTTGTTTTACTGCTCCCTGACTGTACTGCCTGCAAAGGAAGGGGGGGGGGTGTGCAGCGTTTTTTAGAGATTGATTGCGCATGTTGGTCAGTCATGTTTTAAAAGGGAGGCGGTAGGAATGTAAACAACAACTTTTTAAAGGAACGGAAGCCTCGGGAAACGGTTCCTCGGATTAATGACTGCGGCAGAGGTAACCCCAGAAGGTCTTAAGGGGGTGAGGGGGAAAAGGGACTCGCCAGTTTAAGACCAACGGGGGGAGGGCGGGGAAAGAGAGGACACTGAGAATTAAAATAGGGTTCCAGAATATGAACCCAGGACAGGGGGGGGGGGTGTTGGAGGGTTAAAAAAAAACCCAATGTGCGTTGCATGTGGGGAATAACGTGGGTGTGTGTGTGTCAAGTCGTGCAAAAGGGGATCGCGAGGCAGTTAGGAGACGGGAGTTTCATTTTTGTTTGAGACGCAGCACGTTTTGGAGCATTTGCCTGTCTTGAAGCTGGTGCACCCACATGATCGGCTCCTCTCACGTGCTGAGGTTGTGGGGTTCCTGCCAAGCTCCTGCAACAGACATAAACAATGCGCCCAGGAGGCAAGCAGAAGAAGCAGCGCAGTCTTCGGCCAGGGTGGGAGAGCCCCACGGGGCTTTGAATGGCATCAGCTTCTCTCGGGCGCTGATGGCTTTTGCAGCCGCGCCGTAACCTAGCGAAGGATGGCTGGGCTGCGTGGTGGTGGAGGGGGGGGAGGGAGGGAGGGAGCGAGGACGAGAGTCACGCCGCTGGGGGATCCAGAGAGATTCGGGAATGGAAATGTACAGGCAGCGGCTGCGATTGAGCTGCGCGGTGGAGCTGAGGACTGTAGGGGGCGTGGCTGTTGTTTACCTTCTCAAACTCTCTCTGTTCCCAAAGGGCTGCTCGGGGGCGTCTCATCTTTTGCATCTCTGCTACCGAATCGCTCCCGCCCCTCTATGCCCGCCCGCGGATACGCGGGCTGCTCTTTCCTCCCTTCTCGGAGGCGTTTTCTTCCACCCGGTTTGCCTGCCCCCTTCCCTGCATTCCCTCACAGGCTTGCACTTTGCCTGCGGTAGGCATTCCTTCCGAAAGCGTCTCGTCGTTGCTGCTCTGCTGTTTTCTCCTGCCGCCATCCCTCTTCCCTCCTCTTCCCTCCCTGTCGTTTTGTTGGGGAGGTGGGTGGGCAGCCTTTTTCTTTAGGCTCCCTGCTACCAAAAAGAGGAGATGGTCCCTTTTTATAAGGGAACTTGCCTCCCTTAGTCATGGGTCCTGTCCCGAACGCCCCCTTGCCCATCATTTTTCTGATGCGAGATAACTGAAGGATGGTGAGAGTGAAATTTGTATGTGCGTGTGTGTGTGTGTGTGTGTGTTGGAGGCTTTTCCTCTTCTATTTTGGGATGAAGCTTGTTCTCCCTTCTCCTCGCTCACACCTCCTTTTCTGCCATAGGGGACACCTAGATCTCCCTCACAAACTATGGGCAGCTTTCTGGACAGATTGTTGTGGGGAACTGGTGTTGCTGGTGGGACCTTCAGTCTTCTCAACAGGGAATTTCAGAAAGGAAAGACAGTAAAGGGTTAGAATCTGACTTGGAAACTAGAAGTGGCTCCCAATTGTCCCATGCATCTGCTCCTCCCCCAATACACCTTTCCCCTTTTATAATTCCCAATCAGATTAGTCCAGGTTGAACTGCTTTTTAAGAGTATTATCCTTTCTTCTTAGCAAAACTCACTAGTTTATCATTTAGTAACCGTGTCTCTTCTTTCCAGTATTTCCTTCTGTCCTGTCCCCTCTTCCCAACACTTTGTGTCAACTTCATTTCACCTGCAGTTTTTGTCCTGTTTCTGAATTCTTGAACCTTCTGTCCAGAAACTTTTTTCTACCCACTTATTTTTTGTCACCACTCAGTGTTGTTTTTAAATCTTATGGAAATGCTCACATTCTCACTTGGTGCTGTCTTCCCCAGTGGGACTCATTTCTAATCCCTGGTGATAGCTTAAACCCTCCTTGATGCTCCAATAATACCTTCTATTCTAGCACAGTGGACTTTGAGAGCAGCATACTGGCACTCACTGGGCAGCCCTGCATATTCTTAATGCCCTCCACCCTTTTACCACTCATATTTTTCCTTCTTTTCAAGGAACTATGAATACTTTAATAGGAATCTAACATGTTGCTTAGTGTATTGTTTTTTTATTCAGAAATAGTTCTAAAATAATTTCTTACCTGTGTCTGTTTGTCCCTCAGCTAGCTTTCTTTGGTTATCTTATCTTTTCCCTGTCGTATCATTATCCCATTCCTCAGAACGAGACTCTATTATTCCTGCTTTTTTCAAGCATTGTTTTCATTTCAGTATTTTACTTTCCTTCCTTACTTCAGAGTTTAATTAATAAAACCTTTTTCCTGGGGGGGAAAAAAACCTCAGCAGTATCCAGAAACTGTTTCTTTACATGATTTGATGGTGTTATTATGGTTGGTCAGAGTCAGCCAGATGTTTGATTGCATTTGGAATTATTATCCACCTGTCAAAAGTCCTTCTCAAGAATCTGGGATAGGCAGATGATGTTATTAGATGTTGTTAAAGGTATTGTTACAGGATGTAAGCTGTTCCAAGTAAAACTGTTTTGCAATTGACTCATGGTGATTTTTGGCAATGCTGATGGTGTTCAAGAAGTGCTCCAAATGATGTGAGATTGTAGCAAGGCACCTAGTACTATCTTTGCTTCCTTTTGCCACAGTTCTTTTGTTATTACTGTTATTATGTCTTGAATATGAATTCATCTCTTTACTTTTTACTCTTGAAAATTTAAAAATGTACACAGAAAATGTCCGTATTCTATTAAATTATCAATATATTAAGTGAAATAGACAGTTCTTAGTTTAATGATCTATCAAACAAACACAACTATATATTGAAATTAGTCTATGAAAATTGCATTTGAAGTTTAAGTTTGTGGAGATTGAATGTCCTTAGCCACATTTTTAAAAAGTCAAACTTTGAATGTACTCTATTAATAAATGATCTTAATCTTATGCACAGTAGCCTTTGGTTAGCAAAAAAAAGTTGCTCCTTCAGGAGTCATTAAACCTAATGTCTATTGAAAAATAACACCAAACTTACCAAAAATAAGATCAAACTTAAAAGTTAAGGCTTTTGGGTGTTAATTGAATACAGTACTATTTGCTCAGTCTATCATTGGTGCTAAGAATTCTTGACTTTTAAACACTTCCTGGGTACTTAAGTGGAAGCATAATTGACACTTAGTGGAAAAGTGTGTAAAGATGTTAGTTTTGCTCTTCTGTAAGAAAGTTCAGCTTGAATTTTGATAATCAAATCAGTTAAAACCAAGAAGAAAAACTTGCTTCTTACAACCTAGTTTTATTTATTCATTTTGTTCCATAAGATTATCATTAGAATGTATCTTTAGGTAGTTACTAATCCTCTTATTATGATACTTTGGTATAGAGAACATGAAGGAATTTTACCATTAATACAATAATGAGAAAAGTTGCACCTGTTGAAACTGTCTTTGAGTATATTAGTCAACGTGGCATGTCTCTTGGAACTAAAAGTTGGCTTTAGTTTCTGTTTATTTTTTTTGTTTGGTATCAAGTCAAAATGAATGAAATAGGAATACAGGTATTCCCTTGATAGCAACCCACATTTATCACTTAAATTTCTAGTGTTAACATAGAATAATATAAAAAAAGAAAGAAAAAGAAATTGGAATGTTTTGATAATGAGAGGTTGATATCATCTTAGTATGCTGCATATCAGTTTTGTTTCAAATATTTTTTATTTAAAAGACAGTGCACTTTATCATCTCACAAGCTCTTTAGATATTCTTAGAAAATTTTAAAAAAATGATGGATGGGTGCAACTCAGTACTTAGTTTGAGACAGCTTATGTGCCAAGAAAAATAAATTATGGTAAGGTGGTAAGGAGCATCCTGAAAAAAGACTGAGAGTTAACATTTGACCTATATTGATACTGCACATCATGTCTATCATAGCCATTTGACTGTGATATATGTCCACTGGTCCAACAATGTTGCCTATTTCGGAGTCAAGATGAATACCAACATAGACACCTATAAAGTATGCATAAATATTGAGGAGAATAGGAAATTACTAGTAGCAATACTGGGCTTCAGTTAACCTTTAAGAGTAAGTGTCCTCTTCAGCTAAAAGTTGTCCATAGAAGCAGAAAATATTTTTTTTTCTCACTGCTATTAGTGGAGTTCACCATCTTTGAAAATCTTTACTAAGTAATTGGAAATTTGCACTCTTGGTAATAAATGTAATATCTTGAAGTAACTTGATCCTCCTTTGCTACCAATCACTTTCCAAAGTAACATGGTTACTTTCTGTATAGTGAGCTAAGCTGTCATAGTTATATTTATTCATTGCTATTCTAATTTAAACACAGTCTGTAATGCTTCTGACTCCCTGTATCTTAATTATTTACATTTTTACTTAATACACTTTTGATTGGTCAGAGAATTAAGAAAAATAATGGTTAAAATGCAAAAGAGAAATTAGAATCATAAATATGGGTATCTTAAATACAGAAAATATCTTTGCTATTGAAGTCACCAAAACAGCTTGTTTTATATTTCAGAAAGATTAAAACAGAATTCCCCAGTTTTGATGCCCTCTAGTTGTAGTGAGAAAATTCCCTCTAAAGGCATACTGATTGGAAATTCTGGAAGTTACAATCCCAACACATCTGAAGGATTCCAGGTTGGGGAAATTTAGATTAAAAGTTCTTCATAGAATCAAAACATCAAACATTACTAAAGCACTATGAAAATAATAGCAATCAATATGTATTAAATCCCTCAATAAAAACAAAGCATGCTCTTATAATGATAGAATCCATTAAAGCTGAACTGAGCAATATGTTATCATCCAGATCTCACTGCAGCCTTAATTCCCATGACCCATATTTAACATACTGAAAATTCGGGATATAGTGGTTGTACCATCTTTGATTGATTATGTACCATCAGGTTGTGGTTGAGTTTTAGTGACCATATAGATAGATTTTCTCCATGACAATTCATCCCTATATACGGGTCTTTCAGGTCTTCTAATAGTTCATTCATCACCATTGTAATTTAGTCCATCCACTTTGTCATCCTCTTCTTTCCGTCTACCTTTTCCAGCCTTGGAGTTTCTCCTGATATCTTGGTCTTTGCATAATGTGTGGAAGTAGAATAATTTGAGTCTAGTCTGGCTGTAACCTCTGGAAGATGCTTTATTGTACATTCTTATGTTAATTCTTTGTACTTTTCCCTAGTATGGTTGGGCAAATTCCTCTAACAGCTATTCTTTAGTTAGCAAAAACTCTTGATTTTAGATGGAAGGTGCATGGCTTCTGGGATTAACATGGGAAGCTCTAAAAAGAGATTATAGATTGCTGAATGATGTCAAACAATATCTCTCAGAATGACATTTTCATCCTATGATTATTTATGTAAAGATTTATATGCTTACTTGCAGGCATTGAAGTCTCAGGGTAGCTTTGGAAATCATAAAACAAATGCAACAATGATAAAAACATAAATATAATTGCACAATATAGCAGAAGACTATAAAATGAAACTACAAAAACCGTGGAGTGTAGTAAAAACTACTAGATTAAAACCAACTAGCTGATAGACTAGAAAAATAAGCAATTAGAAAGTCTTAGTCTGATACTGAAATCAGGCTGGCCAATTCTCACACTGAACCTACCTGAGAAGACCAATCCAAATGCAGGACGCCACAATAGAGAAGACCCTCCGGTTACTGCCTATCTATATTCATCAGAGAGCACTTGAAAAAAGTTTTGAGATGGCAAATATTAACTTTGGAGAAGGCTCATGTGAGTCAGCCATTGTGTCATTTGTGCCTGAAAAGGTCAACCCTGTCACTCGTTCAGAAACTATCCTGAAGTTCAGGTCTTGGCAAGATGTACTTCATATTGCGAGATCTAGACGTTGTGACCCAATTTGCAGTCTTCCACCTGTATTTGAACTAACAATTAGGAAACATTTCCATAGCAGCTCCCTATCCAATGCATATATTATATGTGGGTATATGCATACTTTTTATTTATTTATTTTGTTATGTTTATGTAGTGTATATTGGAGGTGATGACCCTTTGAGAGCTGTATGCAATGAAATTTAATTTTAATGTATGTCGATTAATGTACATTCAAAGTAACAATAAAGTTGCTCTAAGTTCTCTCTACTGACCATGCAGACTGGAGTTCCTTAGAATTATACTAGCTCATCAACATATAGAGGCTATGTAATATCCACTCTGAGTTGCATATGTAATCAAATTTTGGAAATCTGGCCAGGATTCAGCTTTAGTATTTAGGCCCTTATACTGTGTTATCTGTTGCTGTTACAAGATCTCAAATATTGCCTCCATCATTCCTTTTGCTAAACGGAGGAAAGAAGAAATACAGAACTTCCTGTCATCAAAGGTTAGAAGTAAATAATACAGGAAAAAGATGGACCATATATTGTAAAAAGTCACGTGAAAGTGATTGAAATTACTATGTGTCTTCCACTTAGTCCAGAAGAATGATACGGTTGATGATAATACAATAAACACATCTGTGACACTGAGGTGAATCCATTGGTTTACTGTCTCCTGGACCTCCCTCCCCAATATATTTTATTGACAAAATCAGGTTTAAATGGAAATTGAAATCTAGAGATCTTAGAGATATTGGAAACAATGTGTAAAAAGTGAAGGTGCAGCACTTAGTTATCATTAGTGGTATTGGGATGCATAAAATATTAATGGCAAGATGGTCTGGCTCTGAGTATAATATTTTTCTCTTAGAATTGGGTTCTTTAGTACAGTGGTCCCTAACCTTTCCGGCTTGACAGACCAAGGAGAGGGGATGTGATAGTTTTGTGTGAGTAACAGGCATAAAACTCCATTTGTGTGAGCGGCGAATGGAGCTTTGTGCATGAGCACCTACCACTTGTGCAAATGAAGCTTCATGCGCAAGTGCATGCCACTTGCGGAAGTGGAGTTGCATGCATGCACCCCCTTGCCCAGCAACCAAATGAGTCGCAGCCCAAGAGTTAGAGACCCCAGCTTTAGCAGACCCCAGCTGTTATATCTAAAATTACAATACATGAATCTAAAGTTGAAGAGTTTCAACGCTATGGGAACCTTTCCAACTATTCAAGTAGTGTTTAATTTGTTGCTGCTGTCTGATGTATTCATATCTATTTTATTGGTAGATATAAAACATGAGTGGCATAATATTCAAATATTATGTATATATTAATTTAAGCCTTTTACAACAGATTAACTTGTCCAACACCAAAGCTTTCTCTCATATATTTGGAATTGTGTGCAGTTCATCAGCATAGTTTGGTTATACAAGCTGATTGTAATTTGCTTTTCATTTCCATGAAACGTGCACACACAGCTGATGGACATGGCATTATATATTATATTGTTACCTTCAGCTGTATAATGTCTTAAGTGTGATACCGAAGATAAAAATTGTAAACACATGAATTGAAAAACAAATTGAAATCTGCTTAATCACGTTTTTTTGGCAGACCGGGATTTTTCTCTATCAATAATCAGAAAAAACTTCCTTCCTTAAAAATAAAAAACCAATTTCCAGGATTCTAAATGAACTTTTTACAGTGCATGTGTATGCATATGCACAAAGGTTAAATATGTTAATCTATTAAATGAAAGTGAATTGGTTACATTTGTTTTTAGAGATGGCACCTCTTCTGCACGGTAAAATATGTTAGCTGCTTATATAGCCAATGTTCACTTTTAAAAATGAAGAGGTGAGATATTTCCTTTGAGTGTTAAGGAAAATAAGGATAATAGCAAATTTCATACCTGTCCTTTTATGTATAGCTTATAATGGACATTATCCCCATAGAAATATTATAAATCATTAGATATTAATGTTAAGTTACAATGAAGTATTAAGATTGGTAGATATTGATCCTGATAGGAATGAGTTTCTCTTCCTTGAAAAGTTAGTTAGGCCCAATAGACAAATGTTTAAGTCCATTTTCTTGAAAGTTGTGGTGTCTCTGTGAGAAGGAAACCTGCAGCAATAATCAACAGCCTAGAATAAAATGAGAAAAAAGTAGAAGATTTGAAGGAACTCCTGACTTAACAATTAGAAGATGTCTATTCCTTAAAGCTCTGCTTCCTTTTGAGAGTTCACTGTGATGTCCACTTAAGCAGTAGTCCACTTGAGGAACAGGGACTAAAATTTCTGTCAAGTACAAACTAATTTGGGCATACTTATTCGAAATACCTTATTTTAAATCAGGCAGAAGCTATAGATAAGTTATTAAGGGATCTAAATAGCTTATTCAGAAGATCCTTGACTAGGGCCTAAAACCCTATTAAAACAAAAGATAGGTAATCCATATGCCAACAAAATAGGGCTATCTCACTAGGTAGAAAGAATTGTTGCTACAGGTAATACTGTAGCTGTTTGGAAGGCATGAATGTTAATAATAGGCTGTCATATCTAACAGCAGCTTGTTAAATGAAAATGTTATCATTTTCATAATAATTTCCCTGATTCCTGCTTCCCCTTAAATAGACTGGGAACACTAATTTTCTGCTCTGCCTGAAGGAGTAGGTTTGGGGCTAGTCTGCCTTAATAGTTGACATTTAAACCCAGCTAATTATTTTAAAATTATGTGCAGTATGAACCCAGAGCAGGTGTTAGTCATCTTCTGAAGGGATTTGCAGACTGCTCACAGAATCAACAGGTACATTATCTGTTTCTAAAATGTAGCTGCTGGGACTCAGCAATTGTCCTCATAATGCATCTTCCATCATTCCTGGTTTAAAAAAAGAGGACTGGGTCCAGCAAACGAAGGAGTTGTTCTTCTAATGAGAACCCCCAAGGAAGGTGGGGGCAGATCCCCAGTTAGAGGAGATTCTCCCATTCTTGACTAAATAGGTTTTTTTCTCAGTGGTTCCTGTTGTAGAAGAGATTATTGTATGTTCTCCACGGGAAACACTTTAATACTTGAGTTTTCCAGCAGACAATTTTTTCTTTTTCTATTTCAGGGATGGGGGTGGTCAATCTAATTAAGGTACTTTTATGAAAGCAAGACATTGCTGGCATTCTGGCTCCTTCCCCAGATTGTTCATCACTTCTAATTCTGAGGCTAAATTATTTGTGGATCAAAAAGTCAGCAAATTCAATACTGCCTTCCCTGGCTGGCAGCTGCTGTCCTGGGCCCAAGGCAAAAGAAGAAGCCATTTATGACCACCAGCTATTGTGAGAGGAGGTGCCAGGACTAAGCTTGGAACCTCCACCAGGCTAATACCTTTTAATCTGCCCACTCGGCAGAATTAGATTCTGCTCCAGTAGAACTAAATAGCCCACATCTTGTGGCTTCAAGCTGAATAACAACTGGAGCAGGAATTCGGGCCTGTGTAAATGTCTCCTATGATGGAACTCACTTTGTGCTTCTTTTTTAGGCTGATTTTCCAAGCCTTACAAACTCCTTTGGGATTCCGTAACTGATCTTAAAAGCTGGCATATTAATGAGATTTTTTTTGCATTAAAAACCAGTCTCTGTCTGCCTACTAATTTGCATTTCAGCAACATTAGTGAAATGGTTGAGTTCGAAAATGACTGTTCTACACCGAATTCTGACATTCTAAGCAGTTTTCATTAGAGATTCATTACATTGAGTTGGTGTTCTTTTCTCCTCGGTGTAGGCCACTCACCCATCCTACTCAGAGCTTGTAGGAAAGAGGAAGGAGACCTGGGAAATCCTCTGAGCAGTTACCTACTTCCTCTGTGTTACTGAGTAAAACCTATGCAAGATTAATTGGATGAAGAATGTTTGAAGCTGAGAAATGTGGGAGGAGAGGAGAAGAGAATTTTCTGAGGCTTCCTCAAAAAACACTTGAGTTTTCCCTATTCTAAGGTATTGGAAATCCCACTGGGGTAGCTGGTAAAAATAAGTATATCAAGAAAACAAAGGAGAGAACTTCCCTGTTACATTTAGCACCAGGTTTCTTAGTTTTGTGACTCAGTTTGCACAGTTTTTCTACTAGCAGTTTATTCAGCAATGAGAGTTTTGGGAGACAAAATTCTTCCTGTTATCAGAAGTAACCAAGGGAAGAGTATGGCTAAGCACATTTAGGCTTTGTGCTTGTTAATAAAATCCCTTTATCAGGGATGGCGATTCAAACTGAAAATGTTTGGGGCTACTAAGTTCAGGATTGTCCTGGGTCTCTCTTGTCCAGTCTGTTGGCTCTGTGCTGGCCGTAGAGAGAAGGTAAAGGAATTGGCCTCCATTCTGCCAGTTAATCTAATTTCTAGACAGATGTTTTAGGAAGTATTGCTGAATGAGGACATTGAGAGAGAATACTGATCACAAAACGCCCAGTGATTCTGGCAAAAAAAAATAATGTATTTCATTCTTCATTATTCTTCTGTTATTATTCATCAACACTTTTGACAAAAGTTGGATTAAAAAGTTGAAGACAAAGCCAAAGACTGCCCCAATGATTCATCTCTGAAGGCAGGAAAGTTTTGTTTACAGGCTCTGTCTTCTCAGTGGAGTAGAGTTTAATTGATCAACTTGTTCTATTGGCCCTCCTCTTTCTAATTCTAATTTCCAAGGTACTTAATTGCTGCAATGTTTTTACAACTCCTGTTGAAAATGAAGGTTAGTTTCTAAGTCTGGGTATGGCAAGAGATTTTAAAAATAGTTTTACTTGGGTCTCTTTCTCTTCTTTTTGTTATTCTCCAGCAGAGGGCCTGCTGTTCAGCTTGGAAACTGCTGTAGGCTGAAATAAACAGGCATAAATTGAAATTTCTCCCAAAGAAAAATGGAGTTAAAAGCAAGCAACCAAGAGGTGAAGGAGAGTGAAAACAAGATTAAGCATAACAAGCACCATATTAATAAAGACCAACTGATGAAATAATATACAGGAACAGATCCAAGCATCACATGAAACATTTATTGAACCATATGGATTTTGTAAGAAATATTTCATCCATATTCAATAATGATCTTTTACTTTATAATGATACTATGTTTTCAATTTCTACTCAGGTTTCAGGAAATTTGAATATACAGTACACATTTTCATAATCCATACTGCATAAACTGCAGCTTTCTGAAGTGTTGGAGTTTCCTGGGATTCTCAAAATAGAGGTCAATAAATAGTGTACAATGAAAAGGTTAGATGGAATTAATTTAAAAAATAGTCCACAAGCTTTAGTAAATGCTGTTTTGTTAATATAGCGTTGAATTGGTCTCTGTGTGTCCGTGTGTGTTGAAACAAGATATAAGATTCCTAGTGCTGGAAAGATTTTTATAATGCCTTGTTCTTTCCGTTCTTTGAAGGATTAACTACTGTGTAAACAAGGTGCCTGGTTTACGTTATGGCCCTTCAGAGGACAGGAACAGCAAAGTGCTGTAATAATGCATTTCTATGACTGACTGTGGAAGGAATCTTATTCATTGTTTCACTGAATTTATCAAACACCTCCTACCCCCAACCAGAGTATTGTCCCACTTCAGGCTGTACAGCTACAGACAGTTGTGATCCCATTATGATAAAGCCACTCCAGTTTTCTATGTTGTTCTTCTGATGCTTTGGATTTAAATTCTAAACTACAGATGCAGCTAGTCTACGACTTCCCCGGCACCTGAAATGTAATTTATACTGACAACTCAATCAATTTTGCAGGGTACTTTGGGTATTGCTTCCTTTGCTTTCTCTACCCCTCTGATGACCCTCTTCTAATTACCAGAGAAAGTATTATCTGGCTCTTGTTTTTAAATACTCCACTCCAAAGGCAACTGGTGTTCTGTTAGGGATAATTCGACAAATGTCCCCCCAATTTGTTAAAAAATAGATTTTCCACAACTTGGCTTATAAATAAAGTAGAAGTTGGAATATTACATGGAATGGTCTCACCATTCTAAACATTTGGGAAACTTTTAATTTCAAGTCACTGAGACAATGCAGGCCAACCTTATTAATGATTAAACTTAAACATATTAATGATTAAACTTAAACGTATTAATGATTAAAGTTAAATGGAAAAACAATATTTTTCTGGGGCTGAAAATATATATAAGATGGATTGAGAACTATAATTATGTATTATAGAAACATACACTAGGTCTGTGAAGGCGAACCTATGGCACCTGTGCCATAGGTAGCATGCGGAGCCATTTGTCAGGGCACATGAGGCGTTGCCCTGTCAGCTGCTCAGCACGCATGCGTGTGCTGGCCAGCTGACCGGCCTTCTTTTGAGGCTGTTTTTTGCCCCCCGGAAGCTTCCAGTTTGTCTCTAGGGCAAACCGGAAGTTCGGGAACAGACTTCTGGTTTGCTCATAGGACCATTTATCGCCTTCAGGAAGGCTCTGGAAGGCGAAAAACGGCCCTACAAACAAACTGGAAGTCACTTCCGATTTGCTCATAGGGCTGTTTTTGGCCCTCCGGAGCCTTCAGGGAAGCCTCCTGAAGGCTCCGGAAGTCGAAAAACGGTCCTATGAGGAACCCAGAATTTGGCAATGGTGACTTCTGGTTTGTCTGTAGGGCCAATTTTCAACCTCCGGAGCCTTCAGGGAAGGCTTCCTAGAAAGCCCCTGGAGCCTGGGGAAGGTGAAAAAAACAGCAAAAGCAGGGGGCTGATGATCGCTGATCACGTGTATGTATAGATCTATGTATAGATCCTCATAAATGGTGGTGGGGGGGGGCGGCGTGCGCGCATAGCATTATGGGTGTGGAACGCCGGCGTGCTCCCCCCGCTTTTGGCACTGCAGCCAAAAATGGTTTGCCATCAATGCACTAGGTCATTAGTCCCTAAACCTTCAGATTGTTTCTACAGACTGATGGCCCTCCAGACATTTTGGACAAATGTCTTCCTTAATACTGTTGGAAGATGGATTGAATCTAGTCCTTTCTTCATGCAAGGCACAGGTGTTAACCAGTCACATTCTGATTCTTTCATTTGGCATAGATACATAAACCAGTAGCGAATTTCCACCAATAATATGCTGTGTGTAATCATGTGGCAGCAAGGTACGTCAGTAGTTTTGTCAGGAAAGGGCACAACAGTCATAAGTAGTGTCAATAGTGGAGGAGGGCAACACTGAGAATATCATCCTCTGTTCAGTTTACTAAGTAATGCCATATCCAAATGATTAAGGAAAGTTTCAAGCAATCTTATTATTCTTTAGAACTATCATATGATTATACCTTCCTTTGAGATACAAGTTCTTCATGGCTAATTCTATTTGTTTATTTGACAGGTAGAGTGAGGGTAGGTGGTACAGAAAAGAACAGGCTGGAATCCTGGTTACAAGGTCCCCCGCCCCCCCCCCCCCAAGAAGAAATTTGCAAAGATCCCTAGTAGAGTAGAAGAAGGCATGTTTGTATTTGTTTTTTAAAAATATGAGGAAATGTTTTACACCATCCTATAAAGGAATGACTTCCACTGAGTCATTTGAAGAAGAAACTACCATAAAGATTTTTATTTGCAGTGGGAACAAATTATTTCCCTTTCTCTCTTTGCTATGCAGGATGACTCTGGTTCTCCTGAGAACAACTTTCATGAATGTGCAGTTTAGTGATCATGAAGAAAGCACTGGTGCCCTTTAGCCTATCTTTCCCTTTTGCCACTTATAAGGATACATACGTTGTTAGTTAATAGACAGGATAGCCCCAGGAATTCTGAATTTGGTTGGTTGCCAGTGGAATTATCGTAATCATGATTAGCAGTCTTCTTTGCTTTTATTAAAAATATAACTTTAATAAATATTTTTCCCAGTGGAGTACTTTTAAAGAAAGTTGTATCAATTCCAAGGCTTTTATAGGCTCACGAGTCCTTTTGCTTGAATTGTGAAAGAGAACTATATTCACCATGGTTATAAATGTGGCTTTGATCTGTATTATTTCATGCTGCAGATAGAAAGAAATTTTACCTGTAAATTGCAGACTAGAGGCAGAATCCAAATTTAGCCAGGAGCTCTAGCTTTTGATTCCCAAAATGTAGAGGAAACATTTGATGACATAACTGAAGAAAGTCTAGGACAAAGCTTGTTCTGGACATGTCTAGCCTAATTATAGAATTTGTGAGTGGGAAGGGTCTGAACCTATTTTTTTTTCTACCAGTACTACTGCTTTCTTGCCAAAACAACTATTAATAAGGGAAATATGGAAATTATACATTATCTTTTGAATTCTGCCCTTAGGAGAACTCCCTGTGGAAGCAACAAATCTCTCAGCAGCCTTCCCCACCCCCACAGCAAAACAATTTAATGCTATTTTACCTATCTAAGAAAACATTAGCTTTATTTTTTTTTAGAAAGTACTACATCATTAACATAAAGGCTAAGCAGTGCTGAACTGTCCATCTAATTTCAGCTGAGAAAATAAGAACCAAATGGATTGCTAGAGGGTAGTTAGTGATTCAAAGATTTCTAAAATGCCATTGGGCTTTGCTATTTCTTTCCTGGCTAAGTTTTAGAAAAAACAGCAACAGATAAATAGGAAGAACAAATGGTAAATTGTTTTATTTCTTTTTCAGCACAACCCAGCATGTGCTTTTCCCTTCTTTATCGCAAAATAAGTCACCAGAGACAGGAAAAAAGCAAGTGGAGATGCTAATAGCCAAAGCATTTCAGAGAAAATTATTTGATGACTAATAACTTTGCTGCTTTTTCAATTTGCCCCTAAAATGATAACCTACTTAAAAAAGAAGATTGTGATTCTAAACATGCATTGGATTGATGTAGGATTTTGCACTCTTCATCTGGTTAGATATCTCAGCAGCATTCAGAATCATCAGCTATGGTCTCCTTTTGGACTTTCTGTGAGGCTATGGACATTGGAGGCACAGTTTTGTAACTTTTTTTGTTCAGATTCCTGAGCAAAGTGTCCCAATCAATGTTATTAGGTCAGGAGAGATCAGGAGAGATCAAGACCTTAGTCATTCTTTGTGTGAATCCGCCTCCACTGATGGACACTGAGAGCCTATTACCAAATAGGAAATGTGGTGGAAGTCCTAGTGCTGGAGATTGTGAAAGGTCTAATAGGATGAAATAAACTAAGACTAAATTACAGCACGATATAAAGAAATGTCTGGTTTCCTGATAGCTTTCTATATTGTTCTTCATGAGGTTATAGTCTTCCAAAAGGGCCTGATGAGCCATTTGGAAGTTCTCCTGGACTCAGACCTTCTGCTGGCATTGCAGGTAGGAGCTGCAGCCGGGAGCCTTGTCTGGTAGCTACAGCAGCACATCCATCAGTTGCACTTATTCTTGGACCTGAAGATACTGAAGACAGTAATTTGTGGGTAGCTTTCAGACTATTATAATTTGTTCTAGGTGTGGTTGTCTTTGAAGATGACTTGGAAGCAGCAACTGGCACAGAACTCAACTGCTCACCTGCTAACCAGTGCTAGTTAGTTCAGCCTCTATATTCCAAAAGTTGCATTGGTTTCCAGTAGGATAATGGACATAATTCAAAATTCTGGTTGTTTGCTTTTAAAAGTTTATATGGCTTGTATCCTTTCTATCTTTGGGACTGCCTTATCCAGACGGAATCTGCTTGCTGTTAGTCCTCGTTCTTAGATTAAATGGTGCAGTTTTTTAAAAAAAATACATTCTCAGAGACATTCTTGTCACTTTAGAATAGCTTATTACCCTTTTATTTTTTAGGAAGTTGGTGAAAAATGTTATCTTCTTTGGGATTTTGAGGGTAGTTAATTTTAATGGAAACCAGATTTTTGAAAGGGTTTAAAGTTGTTTTGGCATAGTTTAATTGGGCAGCATGCATATAATTGGATTTAAAAAAATAATAATATGGAAGTTCCAGAATGCCCAGTCAACAGGGTCAGATATACTCCTAACATATCTGAAAGGTGCCCGATTCAGGAAGACTCAATTGCACAAATAGTTATCAACTTTACTTATGGGCTTCCAGAAGCCTCTGGATGGTTGATATTGAAATTCAAGAAGTTGGACATGGGAGTGTGATATAATTCACAGAGAGATCTGCAGAAACCAGAGAGATTTGTAAGCCTGCCGGTTCTCTGCATGGGAGAATGACACAGCTAGCAGAGAAACAGTGCGAAGAATGTAGAGAATGCCACTTACCCTGCTGGATGGGGAAACCTAGTAATCTAATCTGCAGATTGTTGTTATTTCAAGACTCTAGAACCACAAGTAACTGTCGAAGCCTGGCAGAATTTCTTTTAGAGGAAACTAGAGGAAGCAATACAATTGGTTGTCAGGCAATTCTCTGAAAAAACACACACCCTTCCTTTCTTTGAGAGAAGGGGTCCTTGGTGCTCACTTAGTTCGGTCGTTTTCTTGCAGTTATTTCATTACCTAAATTAGGTAACATCATCTAGTGCTTAGTGATGACCGCAGCACTGATGATGTTACCTAGTTTGGGTAATGAAACATGCATAACAAAATAACCAAGCTCAGAGAGCATCAAGGGCATAATTTCAGCCCTGGGCTATAAATATTTTCCTTTATTGCATTCTTCAAGAGATAAGTAATGGAAGAGTGGAGTCCTTGTAGCAATTTACAGTAGTTAACTGCCAGGCTTTGAGACATTGTGTGCTGGTAATGTCCCATGGGAAAATGCTGCCAGCATGGGGGCATCTCCTATTTGTATGGCTCCTCTTCTATGAATGGATAATTGAACTACAGTTTCTTCCCCATTATTTGCCATGCAATGGGTTTATGATGAAAGAGATTCTGATAATTGCTCAACAGTTCTCATGTATAATGCACCTAAAAGGCAAACTTGGTTGTAAATCTTATTTCAGAAAAAAATATATTTCGAGAATACAATTCTTATTACAGGTAGTATTCGACTTTCAACAGTTCATTTAGTGACCGTTCAAAGTTACAACAGCACTATAAAAAGTGACATGACCACTTTTCACACTTACAACTTTTGTAGCAGCCCTATGAGAATGTGATCAAAATTCAGATGCTTGGCAACTGGTTCATTCTTATGACCGCTGCTGTGTCCCAAGGTCATGTGATCACCTTTTGATAAGCAAAATCAGTGGAGTTAAGTCAGATTCACTTAACAACCGTGTCACTAATTTAACAACTGCAGTGATTCACTTAACAACCGTGGCAAGAAATGTCATAAAATGGGGCAAAACTCACTTATCAAATGTCTCACTTAACAACAGAAATTTTGGGCTCAATTTTGTTATAAGTCGAGGAATACCTGTCTTGATTTTTTACATTGCATGCAGTTAAGCAGACCCTGGCCATTTCTCAGAGATGCTACAATTCAGTGTAGCTCATCTGAGGTTAAAACTCTGATAGGTGTAGAGAGCATCAGGTTGAGAAAGGCTGCTATAATTGTATCTGGCCTTTAGGTTTGTACATTAAACAAATAGTTGAACTATATAGCCCTTTTTGATTCCACATGTTATCACAATTTCCCCCCAAATGGTATCTTCCTTGTGTGTTAGAAACGCATTTCTCAAAATTCCCACCAACATGTCTGAAAATTTTGGAAATTGTAGCTTCACAAATACCAGATTAGGGAAGACAGAATTACAAGGTAAGATGTTGCAAGCTCCTATCTAGGAGAGAAACTTGACGTAAAAGGAAAATGAGCACCAGACTTTTAGCATCATTTTACAAGTGGAAAAATTATACAGCTTCATAAAAAATCCGGCTAAACTCTGCTAAGTTATTCATTTATTGTGCAGATTAGTGAGCTTGTGCTGGTACACAAATTCTAGAGAGTTCACTAGATGAAGCTGCTTCTTGCATTCTAATGGATTTCTCCAACATAAATTCTATTTTCAAGAAAGAGCACATAGGTGTAGGTGTAAAAAATAAAGGATAGAAGTAGTAGTAAGTAGCAAAATGGTTGGTTTATGTTGATGAAAAATTGGATAGTAGAATTTTATAGGTATATTTCATTTACCCTGATTTTAGATCTAGATAACATGCCATTAAATATAACTCACATGCACTGCATTCTAAGGGAATTATGTAGGATAGCACGAGAACTTAAAATATTTTTCTGTTCTTAGCTTCAAGATACAGGAATTACCCTATTATAGCTTTTTTTTTTTTACCTTTGTCCTTTTGGAGTTTTTACACTGACCTAGTCAGCAAAAATAAATACTCTGTTCAGTTGGAATTTCATCTCTATAAACTGTCTTCAATCCATCTTCAGCACCTTTTTCTCTCCCTGAAATCTAATAGCCGTCAAGTACAAGGCTGGTTTAATAACATCTGTTCCCTCTGAATTACTGGAGGGAAGTATTGATATAGCCATATTGTAAGAAGTAATTTTAATCATGTTTTGACAGGGCAATTTTTTATCACAGCATTGTCAGTAAAAATGTTTATGTTAGTTCACTGTTATTATCATTCATAGTGGTATGTTAAAACACTGCACATGTGTTGGAGATGAAAGCAGTACTTAAGGTTTTATGATTTAGTATTTATGGGAATTCGTTTGCAGATTGTCATCTCCTCCAAAGGATAATGGCATCCTGTGGTCTTGTCATCAAGTGCAATTTTCTTCTAATAGCTCTAGTGATTAAACCACAAACAAAACTATTTTCCATACTTCGGTGGTTCTTTCCTCCCTCAGACTTAGAGAAAGTTTAACAGTATCTATTTGGCGATAGCTTAGAGAACCTCAGACCAGCGTGTTAAGATTCTTTGTGGTTTCCTTTCATGAGATAATTTTGTAATTACATGCTAAATACACCTGCATCACTTCAATTTTTGTAAAGCAGGTGTGTCAACAAAGGATTTTTCTCGTGCCAGAGAAATATATGAGCCCTTAATACTTAAGGTGTAGTCAAATTATGACCCCAAGATGATGCAGATAACTTTTTCATGCAATCAGGAAACAGGTAATTTTAGCTTCTTTCTAAAGAGATTCTGATATTTTCTCTCCCATTTACATGCATCTATTCACTTGGGGAGACAGGAGGAAAACAGGAGGATGAAGGACAAGAAGACTATGATCCAGTCTTATTACAGCTAATGGGAAAAAATAGGATGAAGAAAAACAAGAAGAGATGATGGAAAAAGTTGAAATTACAGCCACCTCATTTTTCTTTATTGCAGGAGATATGGAGCTGCATATATTGTCTCTAGGTTGCAAATTGGCAACTAGCTATTAAAATCTTGCATTTGATATATATTAGAGCTATGAAAATGGCCACCAAACTATATTCATACCTCTGCTATAGTGCATGTAATTAGAAAGGATGCAATGGTGACCAAAATTTCTCTTGCTAAGTGAGACATTTGTTAAGTGAATTTTGATCTTCCCTGCCACAGTTGTTAAGTGAATCTCTGGAGTTGTTAAGCTAGTAACTCAGTTGTTAAATGAATCTGGCTTTCCAATTGAGTTTGCTTGCCAGAAGGTCACAAAATGTGATCACATAAATATGACTGTTTGCCAAGCATCTGAATTTTGATCAAGTGAGCATGGGGATGCCGCAGTAGTTGTAAGTGTGAAAAATGGTCATAAGTCCCCTTTTTCAGTGCTGTTGTAACTTGGAATGGTCACTAAAGGAAATGGTCACTCTTGTAAGTCTTAAGATTGCCTGTACTTGCCTTGGATCTTTTGTCCTTGGATGTTGATAGTTTTTTTCTAATAAGATCTGTATCTTTCAGATCTACTGCAGTAGTTTAGGTTACTGAATATGGAATGAGAGAACGCAATTGCCCCATTTTTTTACGCAGGATATTGCTATGATTAGATCTATACACGTTCATATGAACCCCAATATAACCACAAGGAATTCTAACTAACAAGTGGTAATTGGAACCAGGAACACTGTTGTTAAGTGTTGTGATTATAAGATACAACATCACATGACTGCTGACTTCAGTGGCAGTGTTCCAGCAGTACCAGCTGCGGTTATTAGATGAATCTTACGAACTTGGTGTCCCATGGTC
Organism: Thamnophis elegans; assembly: GCF_009769535.1. Classification (NCBI taxonomy): domain Eukaryota; kingdom Metazoa; phylum Chordata; class Lepidosauria; order Squamata; family Natricidae; genus Thamnophis; species Thamnophis elegans. Next base: position 85,519,835 of record NC_045542.1, read on the forward strand.
ACATGAATGCCATTTGTGATAATCTGCTGACTTCTCCATTGATTTTCCTTGTCAGAAACTGGCAGTACAGGTTACAAATGGCAATTACATAACTGCAGCATTGTATTTACAAGTCAGTTGCCAAGTACCTGAGTTACAGTCACATGACCACACCGAAAGTGCAATGGCTTTAAACTCCAGGGACCCCTTGTGAGTCCCCTTCGTTAATGTTGTAACTGGTCACTGAACAAGTGGACATTAAACGAAGATTACCTGCATATTTTTGTGAATAATTTGGACTAAGGATTCTGCCCTGTCACAGAACTCTTGATATTGTTTTATCTGATTCCATGGAGTAGGAAAAAAATTCTCCAAATTAGTTAATTATAGGTAGTCCTTGTCTTACAATCGAGCCCAAAATTTCTGTTACTGAGCGACAGTAACCATATTTTTTGGAGTATAAGACGCTTTGGAGTATACGATGCACATTAGTTTTTGGGGAGAAAAGCAAGAAAAAAAATTCTGCCTCTGCCTATCAGCATCCATCTGTATTCATCTGGCTAGTGTCCTTGCCGCAAACAGCCTGGTCAGCTTCAGCATGTTATCGCAACCTGATTCAGCACGAGCAGCTGACTGGCGGTTGAATCGGCCTCTCAGAATACTGTCAATTAGCTGTTCCAGGTTGCGGAAATCACCACAGCCCATCGCCACCACTGCACATTGTGTTTTTGGCCTCTGCACTCTGCATTTTCGACTTCCGCATGCTCTGTTTTAGATCCATTCCAGCCTGCCAGGATCTCCCTAGCATATTGCCGCCTCCGCAGGTCGCGTTTTTGGCTTCCGTGCATCGCGTTTTCAGCCTCCGCATGCCTGTATTTTGGTCTCTGTGTGTCACGTTTCCAGATGGCTCCAGGCAGCGAGGATCGGCAGCAGTGGCAATCCCTGCCACCTAGAATTGGCCGAAAATGCAATGCGTGAAGGCCAAAAATGGAACATGCAGAGGCTGAAAACATGATGCATGGAGGCTGAAAATGTGACGTGCGGCGGTGGCAATCAGTGGCAATCGATGGCTATGTGCTGTGATCCCCACAGCCTGGAACAGGTCTAAAATGGGGTGTGCAGAGGCTGAAAACAGGATGTGCGTAGACTGAAAATGGCTGGTTGGTGGGAATCGGTGGGTGGGCGGGGCCTTGACGACATTCGCTGTATAAGTCGCACAGACATTTCCACCCACTTTTAGGGGAGGGGAAGTGTGTCTTATACTCCAAAAAATACACTGTTAATTTTGCCCCATTTTACAACCTTTCTTGCCACAGTTGTTAAGTGAATCACTATAGTTATTAAATGAATAACATGTCTGTTAAATGAAACTGGCTTTCCCATTGACTTTGCTTATCAGAAGGTCGCAAAAAATGTTCACATGCACTCAGATGCTGCAGCTACCATAAATATGAACTAGTTGCCAAACATCCAAATTTTGATCATGTGACTGGGAATTCTGTAATGGTCGTAAATGTGAAAAACAGTCATAAGTCACTTTTTTCAGTATTCTTGTAACTTTGAACAGTCACTAAATAAATGGGTTGTAAGTCAAGAACTATCTGTATAGATCAGTGGTAGTCAACCTGGTCCCTATCGCCCACTAGTGGGCGTTCCAGCTTTCATGATGGGCGGCGGTAGGGGTTTGCTGTAATTCTGCTTTATGAATTTTATAAAGTAAAGTTACTGCCCTACTTTATAAATCACCATTACTGTGGAACCGGTGGGCAGTTAGAAAATTTTACTACTAACAGAGATACAAAAGTGGGCGGTAGGTATAAAAAGGTTGACTACCCCTGGTATAGATAGTGCCCTATCTAACTTCTAGGAATGATTTCCCACTATTTGTGTCCTTTGTATACAGTTAGATAGTTTGTATCTGATATACACCAGGTGAGATATGTGTGATGTTTACTAATACTTACCTGCTCACCTCTATTGTAACATGGAGATACTGCTATAGGTGCTATGATATGCAATTTGGCATATTACTCCGTCATGTGTCAGTTGGTTTATAAAATGGTAATTATATAAGCAAATAATATGCCTATATTTTAAATTGCATGTAAAATCTTCTCATAATTTTTTCATACTGTTCTTTCACATCTACTTGCACAGATTGCAACCTGTGGAATACAACCTCTGTAGTTATTGCTTCAGGTTTGACTACACTTACTGAAATATCATTAAATGATTTTCTTACTCAGTATTCATCTGGGTAAAATGTAATTAAAACCAGGACTGCAAAAAGAAATTTATTTCGTATTTATTTATTTAGCCCTCTATTTAGTGAATTCGCTTCCCATGTGGATTTCACAGAAGAAATCAACCTGCTCTAGAAATAACTGTATACACATCAACATACACAGTAAAGTAAATGTGGCAGAATTATACATAGAGGTTTAAAGGTTTCTAAAGAAAAACAAAGTTAAACTCAGTCACCTACACATTACAGTGTACATAATTATAGTAATGCGACAGGATCTAGTTGAGTCACATGTTTCATACCAAAAACCTAGCAAGGAGCAAACAGCTATGGGAATTTTTTTTACAACAATCTTGTGGAAGGAAAACAGTCAGCACTTTGTCATAAGCATAATAAAAACTGACATTTTGGAGTGATACTTTTTATATCCTAAGAAAACTGACCATTTTTGACCAACTTCTAATTTTTGGAGAAATTTTGAAATCTGCAGAGTAGGTTGTTGTATTTCATTGACTTTCTGTGTAGAACAATCAAATTCCAAGCGAACTACCAAAATACTATTTACTTGTCCAAGTCCTCATTTTCCCTTCCCATTTATATATGAATACAACTGCTTCAAAATAAAACAGTTTCCATCCTTGTTTTATACTTTGGTATCATGCCATTGATCCATGCCGTTGTAATTTTATCCTCAGGTGCTTTTGAAATGGATTCTCCCAAACTCTTAATTCATTGGGTTGTTGAACTTGAATAATAAGTTGTAAGGTAGCATTTTAGTTGCATTATTTCTATGGACTTGCCAAGTAAATTCCTTAGTGGAGATTCCTTAGATTTGGGTAAGTTGTAAGGGTAATTTGAAAATACAAGTTGCATAATTAAAAGCAAGACACACTCATGGGTCCAAGAGGCAGAGACTTGAAAAGAAAATATTGTTACATCTAAAAATTTTATTTTTTAAAAAAGCCCTTAGTAATTTACTGTCCTTAGGCTAAATATTCACTGGTGCTGCTGGGTTAATGCGATGTGTGGATTTCCTGAAATAACAATGATTTGGTGCCATAATGAGTTTCTTAATGTTCAATTTCTTTTCTTACAGATGGAAGAGAAACGGCGAAAATACTCAATCAGCAGTGATAACTCAGACACCACTGACAGTAAGACTTTTTATTCAAGCCTTATAACAAGATAACCAAATGATTCACCTTCAGCAGGGAAATAATTTGAATAATTACTTGCAGACAGTTAGGAAAACTACATGTTACAGGTAGTCCCTGGACAATGAATTGTATACAGGGATTACTTATTACAAGAAGTAAATATCTATTTACATACCTGTCAATGGAAGTCTTATAACTAGTGCACTTGTCTTCCTGTTGTGAATATGGGTAAAATAGGCCAATGGCAAAACCTTGATCTAGAAGTAAGCCTATCTGCAAACAGAGGTGGGCTTCAAGTAGAGTTGTCTGGTAGCCAGACAATAATTGCAAGGAGGGGATATTGAAAGTAGAACATGCTTCAAAATTATTCTCCAAACCAAAAGGTTTAGTCAAAAGTATACTTCTTTCCTTCTACATTTCTTACTTTGTCATATCCAAGTGACATTATGAAGATTCCCTACTTTTATTGTTTCTTCCCGTTAAAACCTAAGCCCTAGGCAGAATCCTTGGTGCTTAAGAACTAATGTTTGAGTTTGGGCAGTTAAAGCAATCCAGAGTTTAGCTAAAATGAATTGTGCAAAGCTATTGTTGTGGTCCTCCAGCGGCCTGCGGAGCTGGCAGCAGAGTTTGATAGTAAGGAGGTTGGGGAGGAACATGGGCCAAGTCCTGGAGCCTGGGGAAGGCTCGGACGAGGGCTCTGCGTTGGAGGCAGAGAGGGGGCCAGGGCCATCTGGGAGTTATATGCTGCCTCCGGAGCTTCCAAAATCGGACATCTCCCCGTTACCAGTGCGCACATGCGCAGAGTTGCCAGAAGGCAAGAACAGTTAAGACAATAGGGATGACTCGAGAGTAAGGCTTGGAGGTGATATGGCCACTCCCATAGGACTTAAAGGAGGAGCAAAAGCCTGTGAGCCTTTGCGGAAAGCAACTTTCTTCATGCTGGTCAGAAGCTACCTTCTGAAGCTCCATTTTGTCTCTGCTCCATGTGGCCTTGCCAAGCTAATTGCCAATTAAATCTTTGGCAGCACTTCAAGGAAGATAAAGGTAGGTGCTTATCAGCCTTATCCCGAAAGACTTTGGCAGCCTACTGTAGGACTGTTTACAACTATTTGGGACTCATTACGGGCTGTGAATGAACATAATTCACAGCCTTTGAAATAAAATGAGGGTTTTTGGGACTAAGCGTGTGCTTTTTACTGTATTAGGAAGCCTAGGTCAGAATAGCTATCTCAGTTGACCAAAGGAACTGGCTTTGGACTTGTACCAGGCATGGAACTTACTTTGGCTTGCAAATACTATGTAAACTTATCAGTGAACCCTTACTTACCTTTAAACAAGGTACAAGGTGTGACATTTAGAGCCACATGACACTGTGAAGCTGCTATCTGTTCTTGGAAAAGGGAGGTTGTAGTTAGGTTTATGTTTACTCTAGTTAAAATATGACCCACTGTATAAAAAGCAAAGCCAGCAGAGATGAGGCAGAACTGTTTAAAGCGTGACTGATTTTACAGAAGTTGTGTTTGTTTAAGTCTGCAGGCAAAACCGTATATTATTAGGACTACTGTATTTCAGGGGTGTTGTAACATTACTCAAACAGGAAGAGGGGGAAGTCCTTCCAGTGGGTACCTGCTTTGTCCTCAGGTGGTTCTGTGGCTGTTTCAGGCAGAGGAAACAATACTCGGCTGGATAACTCTATAAATGTGTGTGCATATACACATGTAGCAAGCCCTATTGCCGCTTTCCCTCAGGTCTCTGAGAGTCACAATTTCAGAAAAGATAATACTACTGAAAAGAGTCAGCTTTGCCGAGAGAATGCTAGTTGCTACCTGTAATTTCTCATTCTCCCGCTCACCCCCCCATCTCTCTTTCTCCTCCCTCTTTCCCTCCCTCCCTCCCCCCCTATCTCTTGCTCTCTGTCTCTGTCTCCTTTCCCCCTCACACACACACGCAGAGGCAGTATATATCAAAATTTGAAATGTGTAAATTTCAGATAAAAGATTAAAAACTTTTACCTTTCTGTGTTATTTCTATATTTATTTGAAGATAGGGTTTTTTTAAGTATTATAACAATATGCATGATTCATTGTGGAAAGAAATCCTTCCCTATCAAGATTAATATTTGATTTACAGGGATCTATGTAGAGAGTATGTTTGATGTTTATAGGACAGCATTACTCTGTGCAATCTTGGCACTGCTTGCAAATTGACTAAATTTTTAAAAATAATATGTATAAATAGTTTGTTAGTAAAAAAAAAACCCTTTTGTTCATTAGAGTAGAAAGGCACAGCATAAATCAAATATCATCTAAAATAAAATTTGCTTTGGGCTAAATTTTGCAAATGCGTTGGTTTAAAATGTGGTTTGTACCTACAGCTGTGTGATAAAGTCCTGCAAGCTTTACGGTTTATGGTTTATGACATTTTTTGGATAGGCCATTGATATTATGATATGTTATGCTAACTGCTATGCAAATATTGTTATATTTAAATAAATACTGGTGGTTTTTAAGTAAAAAGCATAGGCTTTTGCAATTTGGTGCTGTTTGGATGGGGATTGTGAATTTTCTTGCATGCTTACAATGCATGCTTACAATGACTACGAAAACAGATTAACTGATGTATACCCAGTGGCATATGTGTTGCAATTACTAAGGCTGATGCTAATGTTTTGTTAACATTTTTATGGTTTGTGGCCCTGAAAAGGACCCTTTAGGTAAACAAACATGGTTACTAATATGAAATTGGCCAGCCCTTATTGCTTATCACCAGGCAGCATCACTTTGGCATAGACTGTATAAGCCTTTGCACGTGATCTTTGGTGACAATGTGGTGCCAGGCTGCAATAATGGGTTCAATCAGCTCCTGCTTGGTCTTCAGATGCTTCTTACTTATTTTGTAACCAATCTTGGGCCACAAATTCTCAATTGGGTTCAAATCTGGGCTCTGAAATAGCCAATCCAGGAGTCAAACATCATGCTTCTTTGTTCTGACCCCCTCCTCCATCCAGTAACGAATGCCGTGACAAGCTTAACTGGAAATTCTACAGCCCTTTATTAGCAGGAAACATAAATCTCAATGGCTGAAAGCCCAAGCATAACAAACAGATAAGAACCTTGGCAGCAACTCGGACTTCGACAGAGACAGATAACAGCTTCTCCAGTGTTAAGAATGAAGTTGAATCCTGCAAACCAGACTCCTCCCAGAGTATCTCCTTAAATACAATCTTGAGAGAAGCCTAATTACAACCACCTGGGTCCAATTATCTTTTGTAACTGCTTAGCTGTTTTCTCCGTCGATCTGCCCGGCATTGCCGGGCATCCAGGACCACCTCCCTTGTCTCCTCATCACTACTCCAAGGCCTGACGTCAGGAGCACACTCCCTTCAGCTCTCACCGCTGCTCCATGCCTCAGGCGCCTCCTGGTGGCCAACCAGCCTCTCTGCGCCCTGCTCGGAGTCGGAACCCTGTCTAGGGTCCTCCACCTCTTCCAGAGCCGACTCATAAGGCTCCTCGCTGTTGGAGTCTGTTTGCAGCTCCAACGGCTCCTGCTGGGCCACAACACTTCTTCATCCACTGCTGGACGGACTTGGCTCAATGACAAGGAGCGTTGCCATCCTGGAAGTAAAAGTCTTTTCCTACAAGTTGCTGAGCTGAAGGAAGCATGGTCTTTTTCCAGGACTTAAACATACTGCTTGGAATTCATGATTCCCTGCATGGTTTGTATCGACCAATACGAGAAACGGCGATACAGCTCCAGATCATCACGGGCAATGGATGCTTCACCGATAGATTCAGGCAGTATGGCCTAAATTCTTCAGCTGGCAATCTTATGATATACTTATTGCACTGATTCCCAGTCAAGTAAAAATTGTTCTCGTCACTGAAGATGACCTTGGCTCACTGTTCGTTGGTCCACTTGGCATACTTCTTGGCCTATGCACGTTGACGAGAGCGGTGAGCGTCTGTGAGCAAAGGTTTACTTCGAGCCCTGCAGCCTTTGAGCCCCCTGGCAAGCAGTCTGCCACATACTGTGCTTGTGCACACTTTTACATCACATGTTTCACCCCAAATTCTTGTAATCTGAGGTGAAGTGAGCTTCCTGTCAGCCATCAAAATGCGTTACGGAGCCCGATCTTGCTGTTTTGTCGACTTTCCTGGTCTTCCAGAGTGGAGCCTGTCCAACTGAACCAGTTATTTGGTAATTTTCAACCACTCTGCTCACTGTGGTGCGATGGCATTTCACTATCTTGGCTATTTCTGTACTGGAGTAACCCTCTTCATGAAGCACAATGATGCACTGCCGCTGCTCAGTAGTGGTGAAAGCGAAGGCCTTCATCCTTGCCCGCAGCCAGAGCTAAATTAAATTTCTCAATGTTTTTCATGCCTATTTATAGTCAGAGGGTATGACAACATTGATTGGCTCATAGACTTAGCCTCTGTGCATTTTGATTGGCCAACCAAAGTTCACTGCTGATTGGCTACTTTCAATCCTAGCATTCTCAAAAATTCAAGTTGTGTTTGTTTTAGCACATAAACTCACTCAAATCCTTAAAAACCTTGGTTATATTGATAAAAATTATGCATCTCAATCCGACTACAGAAATTTTCAGCAAAGTACTAATTTTGCGTGGTTTCTATGAGTGAAAAGGTGATTAAACATGTAACTGAAAACGTGCACAGCTGTAAAAACCATCAGGTCATTGTGATAGTGGGCACCCAGCTAGAAACCAGGAGACTGTTCTGGTCTCGCCCTAAGCCAGCTGGGTGACCTTGGGCCAGTCCCTCTCTCTCAGTCCCGGAAAGAAGGCAATGGCAAATCACTTCTGAAATCATGTCAGGAGGTACTTTCAGGACAGTCAGTAGGAATTAATGCCGACTTAAAGTCAGCCTCTCTCTCTCTCTCCCTCTCTCCTCCCCCCTCTCTCCCTCCCTCCCTCTCCCTCTCTCTCTCTCTCTCTCTCTCACACACACACACACACACACACACACACACACAACCTTATCGTGTTTTTCATAGTACAACTTTTATATCCTTTTGGGGTCAAGTTATGTATTAAAGATGCTACCAATAAGATGACTTGTAAGCTTCAGATTCAAGAAGGGATTGATATATGAGGTAGCCTTCTCAACTACAATAAAATGTTATCTACTGGAGTTTGAAAATAAAAGGAGCAAATGCAATTAATTCCTTGTGACAATTTACTTTGAAAGTAAATAATGTTCACATTCTCCAAAATATTCACTGAGGATTATGGGTATGGGGCAAAGGTGGTATTCAGCAGGTTCTCACCATTCTGGAGAACTGATAGCGGAAATTTTGAGTAGTTTGGAGAGCTGGTAAATACCACCTCTGACTGGCCCTGCCCCCATCTATTCTCGGACTCCCGAGTCCTAGCTGATTGGGAGGAAATGGGGATTTTGCAGCAACCTTCCCCTAGAGTGGGGAGGGAATGGAGATTTTACAGTATCTTTCCCCTGCCACACCCATCAAGCCACACCCACAGAACCGGTAGTAAAAAAATTTGAATCCCATCCGTGGTGTGGGAGTCCTTATTTGCACTGTTGCAAATAAGTGTCTTTTTTTTTAAAGAAAAGACAAAGTAGAGATACATTAGCCCTCCCAAAAACAAAGTAAAATTTCTAGAAACAAAATGAAGGAACACTAAAAAAATTAATTCCTTATAGCTTCTGTTGAAATGCAGAACAACATGGAAAACCTGGGCAACTAGCTACAATTTGTAAGTGCAGAAGAGGGGCGGTTGATGCAGGAAATCTACCTAACCCACATTTTTCTGCTTAATATTAATTCATTCCATAGAAGAGACAAACCGAGGCAAACAATTTCAAACTCACAGGTGCAAAACCCAAGGCTGAGAAATATGAACTGCACAAAAATGCTAATTTAACCCAGATTTTCCTACTCCACTCTCTATCAGGACCCAGTTACATGAAAAAGGCACATGACCATAAGTTCATAATTGCAAAGCAAATTGAAGGAGACTGGAAGTAATGTCTGAGTTCACAGATGTATTCTAATTTACAGTTAATTAAACTGCTTTATTTTGTAAATCAGTACAATTGCTGGCTTTCCAAAGTACACAGGATCATAACCTAACTGCTCTGGTTAGGTTTCCAAATACACTGAGCCAATAAATTAGCTAACAATATTTCAGCTTAGCATGTTGTATGACCCCAGACAGTGAGGGTTTGAGAACTCTGGAGACCAACAATATATACACCACAGTCATTTCTACTTCTCTGGGATAGCCAAGTAAAAAAATAAAATTTGGGTAAAAAGAATTTTAAAATATTGTCAAATATTGGGTTTTTCATCCTTTACCTGGTGATGGGTTACATGCCTCTAGATTTGTATTCAATTCCTTTTAAAATGAAAATAAACATTAAAATAATGATTGTCTCCCAAGGTCCCAGCACTCATATTCCAACATACAAGCAAATCAACTTTCTGGTCTCTAGTACACTTTCTGTTTTCTTTTGGGGAATCTAGCAGCAAGACAATGAAACAACAAATAATTAATTATCTGTGCCCATCTTGAATGCCTCATTTAGAAGGAGATACCTGAGTCCAGATTGGATTTGGGGAACTGATGAGTAAATTTGCTCTGTTTTCTTTACTTAAGATGGTGATTAGAAGTTTGATAGTTCTCTAGCCAAGAAAAAAAATGAGAAGAAAGATGAACCATTTTAAGCCATGCAGGTCAGGAGATTTGAGATTAATCCATAGTAAATGTTTATATTTCTTTGGGGAAAAGGAATGAAAGTAGCAAACATGCCATAGAATCACCTTAGTGGACATGAATAGAGCTGACCCTGAAGGGAAGGGCTGACATGGGGAAATTATTAAAAAATACGTGAAAGGGTTGAAGATGGTCAGTTAAAGACCCTTGAGCTTCATGCCTGAGAAAACTGTTTTGTAAACAAGAGATGCATGACAGAGAGCTTCAATGCTGAGAAGAACTATCAGAAGTCTGTTGGTGAAGCAGGAGGAAGCTAGGGATTTTTAACCTTGAGATTGGCATACCTATTTATATATATAATTTATTATTTATTTATTTATCAGCACAATTGATTATATATAATACACACACACACACACACACACAGTTGTATATCTACTATTTCCTGATTCCCTGCAATTAAAGTTATTTGCCTAATCTCCTATCTACTTGGAAATTCAGAGTTGAGAAAGAGGATAATATTTTCTGGTAAGACGCACTGACAATACTGATAGAACTTTTAAAAATGCAGTGTTAACTTAAGTTTGCATAATCTGCAGATATTTTAATGCCAAAGGATACTAACAGCACAATCCATTTATTGATTTGATTTATTTATCCCTTTTGTTCAGAAGCTTAAGATGGTATATGTAACATGCAGACTTAATGTCAGATTTTGACAAATTGAAATTGCTGGCATATGTTGCTATTCCATGCTGAAAGCTGAAAGCATTTGAGATTTGTGTACTGCAAACAACATTTGGTTTGCAATTAAGCTGTTCTTAATTTAAGGCTTGGTTTATCTTGTAACTTAATTTATTTTTCTTCAAAGGTCAAACAACATCAACTTCAAGATGCTCCAAAATTCCAAATACAAAATCTGGCTGGTCAAGGCAAAAGGAGAAGAAACCCTCAGAGGTTTGTTGATTTTTAAAATATTCTTAGACCCTCTTCTTGGCATTTCTCTATAACTGTTAAGTCATGAACTGCACTCTCAACAAGTGCATGAGTGCAAAACAAAGAAAGTAAATAAGGAAAATAAATTTGATTTAATTTAGATTAAATTTAGTATAATTAAAATGATTCATTATGTGCCTATTTTTTCCCTTAAGCCATTCTGAAATTACACAAATAGGTTTGCAGTCTCAAGTTTGTGGTTTTGCCTTTGAACTTTCCTCCCCTTCTTGTTATCCTTGTGTTAGACTTCAATTCTTGTAAGACCTAGCTAGCATAAGGAACCTGAGATGATGGCTAGTGCCTTTTCTCTCCAATTAATCACTAAAGAAAGCTGGATCTGGCACAAGGAACTGCAGAATTCATGCAAAATTTGCTCCAGTATTTTAATTATTTTAAGAAAACGTTTTGTATATGGAATGATCTATTGCATGGGTCCCCAACCCTAGGTCATGTATCGGTACCGATCCATGACTTCTTAGGAAATGGGCTGCACAGCTGGAGGTGAGCGGTGGGTGAGCAAAACTGAACCATTCCCTCCCCCCCCCCCCCCGGTCCATGGAAAAATTGTCTTTCATGAAACCAGTCCTTGATGCCAAAAAGGGGACCGCTGATTTATTGAACTGATCATAAGCAATCGGGAGACTTCTAGATGAAGGAAATGGGTGTGTAAAAGAAATCATTTATAGGATTGCAGAGTTTAAAATGCATTATTACATGCTGACTCTGCTGACTGCCAGGAGTTTGATCTTGACCGACTTAAGACTGACTCGATCTTCCATCCTTCTAAAGATGTTTACTCTGTAAACCACTATGAAGTGGTATATAAATCTAAATGTTATTGCTATTTATGTAGAGGTCTTTAAAATGTATTTGAGAGAACTGACATCCTAGAAGAAGCTCTCACAGCAGCTTCTCTCAGCTCCATTCACTATTTGACTACAGTATCTTGATGAGCATTCTTCCCAGACCCCAGTTTAGAGCTATTGTGTGCTTTACCGCAAAATATCAATATGGCGCACACTGATCCACCAATGCTATCAGACATCTGAAGACAGAAGAACAAACATGGAACAAAAGAAGCGAGGCCTCCGCAAAGCCAGAGCTGCAACAATGGTGCCTACACGTGTCTGCCTGACATGTGGTAGAATGTTTCATGCCCATATAGGCCTTACTAGCCAACTGCGGACACATCATGGACAGCCCACAACCTGTTAGACGTCAAGGTCCTCTTAGAACACGATGGACGAACATATATGTGTCTGAGTAACATCAATAACTTCCCTTGTATTTTATTAGTTTATGTCAGGTAAGAAAGACCCACATGTGAAGGTTCAATTAAACTAATTTACTGCTAAGAGCCTATATGCTGGGATCTTCCCAACTAAGGGCTAGTCCAGAGGTGGTATTCAGCAAGTTCTGATCAGTTCTGGAGAACCAGTAGCAGAAATTTTGAGTAGTTTGGAGAACGGGTAAATATCATCTCCGACTGGCCCCGCCCCCATCTATTTTCTGCCTCCCGAGTCCTAACTGATTGGGAGGGAATGGGGATTTTACAGTATCCTTCCCCTGCCACGCCCACCAAGCCATGCCACACCCACAGAATAAAATTTTGTTATCTTACAATTTACCCAGCTGCCTTTCTGAAGTAAACAGACAGCTCTCAAAGCAGGATGCAACAATGACAATTCAAGATTCCGCTTAAACTTTGAGGTGAAAATTTGGACAATATACTTCTGTCTTCTGAAACTATATAAGGAATAGGAAGTGGGGAAAATTATAGGGAAGTGCTGTTTGTGGGTTGCCATCCACTTACAAGCTGTGAAGTGATCTCCAGATGCACAAACATGTAGTGCTGGCCCCAAGATATTTGTTTGCCTGAAGTAGATCTCAAACGCCTCCTCATTTTTTCTAATTGGAGGCATTTTTGGAAGTATTGTTGCATCATTCAAGCAATAGTAGCTGACATTATTTCAACCTTCTAAAAATGAGTTTGGTATCATGTCTCTGACAATATCTGCCCATTCTGACCATTTCAGCATGTTTCAGGTTCTGTTTATCTAATAACAGCAGTAATAATAATTTATTAGATTTCAATTCCATCCAACTCCTAGTGGCTTCAGGTGGCTCACAGCAATCAAACCAATTATAAAAAAAGATAAAACGATGGCAAGTGTGATGAAGCGAGAGGTCTCACTCTCCTTTCACACTATTTGGATGAAGATCTAAGTCTTCTTTTAAATAGCATTGGAATGGGGATATCTGGCTGTCAGGGGGAACTTTGTTCCAAAGGACAGGTGCTGCTTCAGCGATGGTGTATTTCTGAGATCATTGATCTACTAAAGCAGCCCCTCTCCAACCATGTTTGAGGCCTAGACTGGGAAAGATTGGTTTAAGGGCAGTTTTACTCGTTACTGCAACATATTATGAACTTTTTGAAAAAGAAAAGTATCTTTGAGACTGCAAGTAATCCTCGCTTAGCGGCCAGTCACTTAATGACTGGTTACGGTTATGACAAGCCTCCCCAGAGGTACTTAATGACCCAGGCCAGAGGTTCTGATGCCACACGCACACACCAGTCACATGATCACATTTTGAGTGGTTGGCAACCAGGTCACTTTTATGGCCATTTGCAGTGTTCCATGGTCACATAAATACAATTTTCAGTGTTTACTTCTGTACTCTAACAAAAAATGTCCATTGAAGAAAATAGGTTCCTTTAACAATTGTGGTGTTTACTTAAAGATGTCTGCAAAACAGATGATAAAATCAGGTGCAGACATGTGGTGGCCTACTTAAGGACAACTATGAATTATGACTGTAAGTGTGGGCTCAGTTACAGGCACTATTTAAATGCACACCTAGTTTGCATATTTCTGACCATTTCAGAAATAGGTCGATATTGAAAAAGAATGCACCGACTTTGGTTAATGGTTTATGACATAATGTATGCACATCAAAGTCAGCTGCAGTAAATAAAGTGAGAAAATCTGCATGTTTCAATCCAAGCTTAGTAGTAATGCTCTGCACTATTCCTGTCATGAGCAGCTTGTTTTAAGAGGATGGTTAGTTATATGCATTTTTCCAGGCTTCTAGCAAGCATATGACACATAAACATCCAACACAAACCTCTAGGGGGATGAGATGAATCACTCATCACAGGCTGAAGGAGTTTGGCTCTTTTAACTACTTCTCGGGGTTGGGCAGCGGTTTCCTCTGGTCATCTGAGGTGTCAGTCGTCATGTCTCTAGGAAATACAATTTCTTGGAATCATGTTCCAGAAACTGCAGAGTAGGAGAACATAAAACTATTGCTGTTCCTTAATAATGCAGTCTGAGGACATTTATTTTGTAGTTCATGGAAAGACCTGCTTCTTCATGCTGAACCTAAAAAACCCTAATATTTTAAATGCGTTTATTTATTGTTTTTCTTTCATTCATTCATTCATTCATTCATTCATTCATTCATTCATTCCTGTAGCCACCCATTTCAAACAAGTGACTCTGGTTGGCTTATTGCTGTAGATCACACAAGAACATGTTATAAGTGCATGCACAGTGCTTTTTTTAACATTGGCAAAAATAGTAGAAATAATATTTATCTTTATTTCTTTAATTTTGGAAATTGTCCAATTACCTAACAATAAATAATGAAATTACCTAATAAACAATTGCAACTTAACAGCTCATGCATATAGGTTGCATTATGTATACCAAGTATACACCAATGTACACCAAGTTTACTTAATAAAGGAAGTATTTGTGGAATGATTCTCTTCAAGTTAGACATTATTCCCAAGAGATTTTGAATTTTCAGGTGGAGATTTTTGATATGCATGTATGAATGTGCATAGGTTCAAATCCTTTATTCTAGTTAAGCTACATTTGTTCTGTTTCTGGAATGAAAATTAAGATCCAAGCCATTTGTTTAAAACCCTTATAAAACTATAAAGCAAGAACAGTATTATTTTATCTTCCTATTACCATGGAGTTGGAAGGAACCATTGGAATCATCTACTCCAGTCCTCTGCTGTGCAAACCAATTGAACTATGCTCAGAGATGGAGAGTCACTTCTTCTGTAGATAGACCTTTTCACTGTCATACAGTTCATGCCATCAGGAAGGTTTTCTTTATATGTAAATGAAATAAATAATGCAACTTATATTCATTATTTCTTATCGCAAAATAACAATGCAAAATTTTTCTTGACTATCTTTCCTATTGCATGGTTCACCTCAACTACTGATATGAGATTTCCCCTTTAGTCTTCCTTTCTCTAGATGGGACATGCCACATTCCTTCAACTTGTCCTCTGATTAATACAATCTTTTTTTACTTACTGTAACCTGTCCATATTCTTATGGAAATGTGGTACCCAGAATCATACACAATACTTCAGAGGTGATCACAACAAAGAATAGAGAATAGTATGGATGTTATGCATCTGTGATGCAGCACATCTAATGTAACAGAACTTGTTAGTTCGTCTAACAGCTTTGGGACCTGGGAATTTGAAGGCATTCAGATTAGCCAAATCTTTTATCATTTCTTTGCTGACCTGCACTCTTCTCGGTTTCAGTTTTGTCTAGTCTGTGCTGCTTAAATCATCATTTCCTTTGTATGCAAATAAAGATAGGGCAAAGTAAGAGTTGAGTTCCTCTGCTTTCTCTTGGTCACTTGTTAAAATGTCTCCTTTTGGATTAAATATCATCCCATTGTCTTGTTTTTCTTTCTTTTCCTGGCATATTTGAAGAAGCATTCTTGCTGATTTTGCCTTTCTCACTAATCTTAGCTCATCTTCTTTCATGGCTTTTTCAGGCTTCAGTTATCTGCTTTAATAAATATTCATCTGCTACTTTAATGGGTTAATGGTCTGTAGCAGATACCTAGCAAGATATCTCTTCCCTCAGCTTGGCCTTTATCTTATCAGATTCTTTCAACACTTCTGTTAACCATGAATCTAGTAAAACTCTGTACTAGTAAGTTTATTCTTGATAGAATATGCCATTGTCTCTCTTGTTCCTCTGTTCCTCTGAAACAAGTGGAGCCATCCAGTCCAATATTCCATAACTGAGTGTCATTCCACTATGTTTCTTTAATCTCTAGTAAATTATACTTTCATTTCTGCCTCATGGCATTCGGCTAATCTAGTATATTATTCCTGATTTGTGTATCAATGAAGATATTTAAAATGATGGGTTGAACGCCCTCCTCTTTCCTTTATGCTTGTGTTTTCTTTGTTTCAAACTAGTAATTTCCAAAATATTTTGCTTTGTTGCTCTATTCAAACCATTAATTGCTAATTAGTTATTCACCAGTGGTTTTACAAATCCTACTTCCTTGTATTCTAGTTTAAAGGTGCTTTTTCAGGAGGCAACTGAACTTTCTTGTTTTTCGTATGTTGTATCCCTCTCCCTCTGTTGAGGGAGGGCTGTTCAATTTTGAAATAGATGGCCCATTACCCAATTAGGTAACATCAAAATTGAACAGTCCTCCCTCAACAGAGGGGGAGAGATACATCATCATCTGTCTCCGGTCAACAACACAGTCCTTTTACCAGTTCCAAGAAGGCTACACACCCATTTGCACTATTCAGGTGACTTAGGACATAGGTAAACCTCCAGGTCTCTTCAATGATAATGCAAATGACTAGCTGTCTGCAAGGAATATAAATCTTTCCATTCCCTGCCATCCAGTCAGAGCTGAAGAAGTTTCTTGGAAAAAATTCTTCAAAGAAAACCCACAAAGTCCAGACCCAGTGCAAAAGCACATTTGCGACAACCATGACCTGGATGATTGAGAATCTTCATAGATACTCTGGTTTAAAGCTATTCTGATCAGGTTAGCTACCTGTTACCCAGATACATACTGTCTCTCCTTAGAAATTAATTCCACTTCTGCAAACCGCTCTTCTTGATTTTTCTACTAGTGTTGAAAAAAATGAAACCTGTATTGATTACACAAATGTTGCATTGAAGAGTTCACCGATCCTTCCTTCCTTTTGCTGGCCTTTTGTCTTCAACATAAAATATTGACACCAACTGAGCCCTCACTACCCTCCTTCTAAGGAAACATAACTTGTGCCCATTGGAATAGTAGGAAGTTTGTATAATCAGTGGGTGTGATATGCCTAATCATTTTTTACCTCATATCTCAGATTTGTGCTCCTAGAAGATAGCATGTTAAGAAAGATGGATGACAGAGAGACATTTCTATGGCTTTCAAGATGAAGTTGCCTACAAAGCAACCTCTTTTTCTGCTTATTGGTGATTGGATGACTCCACTTGGATTAGATCAGGGGTAGTCAAGCTTTTTATACCTACCGCCCACTTTTGTATCTCTGTTAGTAGTAAAATTTTCTAACCGCCGACCGGTTCCACAGTAAAGGTGATTTATAAAATTTATAAACCAGAGTTACAGCAAACCCCTACCGCCCAGCATGAAAGCTGGAACGCCCACTAGTGGGCGGTAGGGACCAGGTTGACTACCACTGGATTAGATGATAGAACCAATTGTTGGATTCTATAGTTCTGTCATGTTGTAGAAGGTCTCCTGGTTGTAATTGGTTGCTGTGGTCTGGGAAATATTTTTTTATGTGATAATTTAGGTTCTTGTGGTGATATATTGCCATCTGCTTTCCTTCTCATCCTTTGATTAGGTTATATAAGCTCTCCTGGTGAATAAGAGCATACACACTATTCAAGAAATCTTCACTGAGATGATTGAAGTGTAGGGCTTCCAGATCACCAGTCTTTGCTTTCAGAAATATCTTGCTAATAGTTTAAGATGAGGTGTATTTTGTTGTAAGAGAAGAGGTAATGCATCTATGGCAGGTAACTGAAAGAACATGATGCATTCTGTATGATGTGGAAGAAAATTTAAAAATGCTGGCTGTAGCTGGTCAGATGTAGTCTAACTCCTCTTCTGCTTGTGATGATTTCTGCTTCCTTCCTAACATGCAGCAGGAATGCAGTGTTGCACATATCAGGGTGAGGAATGACAGTTCCTTAAAGCAAGTAGTAGGTTTATGACATAGGTGACAATACCTATTGAGAATTTTCTATTAAAACATATTGCATTTGTTTCCAGGATCACTCACTACTGGGGTTAAAAGAGTTATAATAATCATGCAGAGCATGGCAACAAGAGCATAGATTCTGGAATGCTTGCTATGAAGATTAGGTAGACCTTGATTTAGTATTTAGTATTTAGTATTTATTAAAATTTATAGGCCGCCCTTTTCCCTGAGGGGACTCAGGGCGGCTTACAATCACAAGGGAGGGGGGTGCAGTATCAAAAAAACAAAACAAAAAGTGACAAAGAAAAATAATAAAACGCAACTTTCGTTCAGCAATCAAACACTCGGGCGGGTGAATTGGGAACCTATCCCCAGGCCTGCTGGGAGAGCCAGATCTTGAGGGCTGCGCGGAAGGTCTGGATGGTAGTGAGGGTACGGATCTCAACGGGGAGATCGTTCCACAGGGTCGGAGCTGCAACAGAAAAGGCTCTCCTCCGTGTGGTCGCCAGTCGGCATTGACTGGCAGATGGGATTCGGAGGAGGCCCAGTCTGTGCGTTCTAATTGGTCGAAGGGAGGTAATCGGCAGAAGGCGGTCTCTCAAGTACCCAGATCCACTACCATGGAGTGCTTTAAAGGTGGTCATCAGT
This sequence comes from Thamnophis elegans, assembly GCF_009769535.1. Taxonomy (NCBI): domain Eukaryota; kingdom Metazoa; phylum Chordata; class Lepidosauria; order Squamata; family Natricidae; genus Thamnophis; species Thamnophis elegans. The sequence continues at coordinate 85,538,572 of NC_045542.1, forward strand.
ACCCTGAAGCGCACCCGGAGACCAACAGGTAGCCAGTGCAGCTCGCGGAGGACGTGTGTAACGTGGGCGAACCGCGGTGCGCCCACTATCACTCGCGCGGCTGCATTCTGGACTAACTGTAGTCGCCGGATGCACTTCAAGGGCAACCCCATGTAGAGCCCATTGCAGTATTCCAGCCTAGAGATCACAAGGGCTCGAGTGACTGTTGTGAGAGCCTCCCGATCTAGGTAGGGCCGCAACTGGCGGACCAGGCGAACCTGGGCAAATGCCCCCCTGGTCACAGCTGACAGCTGGTGGTCAAAAGTCAGCTGTGGGTCCAGGAGGACTCCTAAGTTGCGGACCCTATCTGAGGGGTATAAAATTTGACCCCCCAGCCTAAGTGTTGGTACATTAGTCAAATTATTGGGAGGGAAGCACAACAGCCACTCGGTCTTGTCCGGGTTGAGTACCAGTTTGTTAGCACTCATCCAGTTCTTAACGGCCTCTAGACCCTGGTTCATCATGTCCACCGCTTCATTGAGTTGGCACGGGGCGGACAGATACAGTTGCGTATCGTCCGCATATTGGTGGTATTTTATCCCGTGCCTCCGAATGATCTCGCCCAGCGGTTTCATGTATATGTTAAATAGTAGGGGGGATAAGACCGAACCCTGCGGCACCCCACATGTTAGGGGCCTCAGGGACGATCTCTGCCCCCCGACTAACACCGACTGCGACCTGTCCGAGAGGTAGGAGGAGAACCACTGCAAAACAGTGCCTCCCACTCCCACCTCCCGCAGTCGTCGCAGAAGGATACCATGGTCGATGGTATCGAAAGCCGCTGAGAGATCAAGGAGAACCAGGATGGACGCATAGCCTCCATCTCTGGCCCTCCAGAGATCATCGGTCAATGCGACCAAAGCGGTTTCTGTGCTGTAACCAGGTCTGAAGCCAGACTGGAAGGGGTCAAGATAACTAGCTTCCTCCAAGGCCCGTTGAAGCTGGAAGGCCACCACCTTCTCAACAACCTTCCCGAAAAAGGGGAGGTTGGAGACAGGACGAAAGTTGTTTAAAATGGCTGGATCCAAGGATGGTTTCTTCAGGAGGGGTCTCACCACCGCCGTTTTAAGTACGGCGGGGAAGTGCCCCTCCCGAAGGGAGGCGGTCACGACCGCCTGGATCCAGCCATGTGTCACCTCCCTGCTGTTGGCAACCAGCCAGGAGGGACACGGGTCCAGAATACAGGTGGAGGCACTTACAGCTCGAATGGCCTTGTCCACATCCCCAGAGGCAACATCCTGGAACTCAACCCAGAGATGATTTGCCAAGTGGTCCTCCTGTGTCTCGGCTGGATCTACTGCGGTGGAGTCCAAGTCCGATCGAAACCGAGCTACTTTGTCCGCCAAGAATTGAGCATAGTCCTCAGCCCTACCCTGCAAGGGGTCTCCCGCATCCCTCCTGTTAAGGAGGGAGCGGGTTATCCTAAACAGGGCGGCTGGGCGTGACTCGGCGGACGCAACCAAGGCAGAAATGTATGATCTTTTGGCAGTTCTTAATGCTCGGACATAGTCCTTGGTGCAGGTAGTTAGAAGCGCTCGGTTCGCCTCGGACTTATCGGACCTCCACAGGTGCTCTAGGCATCTCCTCCGGCGTTTCCTCTCCCGGAGCTCCTCAGTAAACCAAGGAGGCCTCCGGGATCTACTGACCCGGAGGGGCCGTAGTGGCGCAATCCGATCAAGAGACTCCGCCGCCGCCGAATACCAGGCGGCAACCAGAGTCTCCGTCGAACTGTGGGCGAGAGTATCAGGAATGACCCCAAGCTCCGTCTGGAACCTCAACGGGTCCATAAGTCGCCTGGGGCGGAACCACCTGGTCGGTTCCTCCTCCCTACGGTGGGGGTTTGGCCTCCGGAAGTCAAGCCTCAGTAGGCAGTGGTCTGACCACGACAGGGGTATGATCTCATTACCCCTCAGACCAAGATCACACATCCACTGCTCCGAGAGGAATACGAGGTCGAGCATGTGACCCGCTGCATGGGTTGGGCCCCGAATTACCTGGGTCAAGCCCATGGCTGTCATGGAAGCCATGAACTCCTGCGCCCCATCAGAGCGTTCACCGAGCGATGGCAAATTGAAGTCCCCCAGAACTATAAGCCTGGGGAACTCAACTGCCAGCTCGGCTACTGACTCGAGGAGCGAGGGGAGGGATGCTGCAACGCAGTTGGGAGGCAGGTACGTTAGCAGCAAACCCACTTGACCCTTGATCCCTTTTATAAGTTGTATTCTATAGTTCTGAAGTTCAAACATCATATATGGCAGTAGTTTCCTTAGTAGGTGATGAGCTTTGCTAGAATGTTCTGATTCCATCTTGCAACTGAGATGCCATTTGTGATACTTCCATCATTATAAACAGGGAAGAAGAAACAAGGAGCTGCCATAGTCATACTCCACTCAGTATCAAGGATGCAGCTATAAAGGTGATCAACAGTATTTAGTATCTGGGGGTGCAGATAACTAACAATCTGAACTGGCCTCTCCACACGTCATCCTTAGTGAATGTGCAAACCAGCATATGCATTCCTACATTGGATGAGCTCATCTTTCTCCTTCTGTCCGAGACTGAGAGCGTTTTAACAAAATGCATCACTATTTGGTTTGGTGATAGCAGTGCCTCAGATAGAAAGTCCATTCAGAGAGTAGTAAGGACAGCCGAGAAGATTATAGGAAGCTCGTTTCCTGTTATTCAGGATACTCCTTATAAGCACTATGTGCTTAAAGCTCAAATCATTGTTAGAGATCCACACACCCACTTTACAGTCTGTTTCTGTTGCTCCTCTCTGGGAGGAGGTTTCAAAATACCTATAGTAGGAGTACTAGATTCTATAACAGCGTTGTTCCCTATGCCATCATCTGGTAATCTCTTAAGATTTTCTCACCATGTACACGTATACATCCAAACTAGACCGTGTTGTTTCTCTGTGTCATATACATGTGGGTATATGCATAATTTTGTATTTATTTATTTTATGTTTATGTAGTGTATATGGGAGGTAGTGACCCTTTGAGAGCTGTATGCAATGAAATTTCATTTTAATGTATGCCGATCAGTGTATATTCAAAGTGACAATAAAGTTATTCTAAGTCTAAGTTCTAAAAGGTTACATAATCACTACCTATGTCAAAGGTGTTGCTTATTGTGAAAGACTGTGAGAAATGATTAATTATAAGCATTGCTGTAGAACTGGAAAAACTAGATGCTTACCTAATGAGTGGGTGGAGAGAACCATATTAACTTATTTGTAAACACTGATTTTATTGTATCAATGTTAGGTTAGACAGAAAGAATTTATTATTGGTGATGATTTCCAATTCTTCTCTGGTGTGTCATCAATTCTTTAGAGGCCTTGGGCCTTTTTGCTTCTTGCCACAATACAAAAATATTCTGGTTTTGTTTGTTTGTTTAATTTAAAGCATTTATAAGGTTATCTAACTCAATCAGTATGACTATGGGAAATGTATAAATCAATGAACAAAGACACTAAAATCAAAATAAACAATGCCAGCTGAAAAGAGATACAGCAATTAATCACTTCCTTTTCACCATTTTTTTATGGCTAGCAGTTGATTCAGTTCTACTCTAGAAGATACAAATTACCATATTTTTCAGAGTATAAGATGCACCGGAGTATGACACACCAAGATTTTGAAGAGGCAAATTAAAAAAAAAGTAGGTAGGTAGATAGAGTGATAGAGGGAGAGAAAGAGAAAGAAATACAGTAGGTAGGTAGGTAGAGAGAGTAGTTAGGTAGGTAGGTAGATAAAGGGATATATATAGAGAAAAAGAGATAGATAGAGAAATAAAGTAGGTAGGTAGGGAGAGAGAGTGTAGGTAGGTAGAGGGATAGAGAGAGAGAAATAGAAAGAGATGTATATATAGAGAAATACAGTAGATAGGTAGGGAGAGAGTAGGTAGGGAGGTAGATAGGGAGGTAGGTAGAGAGGGATAGAGAGAGAGAGAAATACAGTAGATAGGTAGGGAGAGAGAGTGTGTAGTAGGTAGGTAGGTAGAGGGACAGAGAGAGAAATAGAAAGAGAGAGAGAAATACAGTAGATAGGTAGGGAGAGAGAGAGAGAGTAGGTAGGTAGGTAGGTAGGTAGATGGATAGAGCGAGAGAGATAAATATAGTAGGTAGGTAGGGAGAGAGAGTAGGTAGGTAGGTAGATGTTTCCAGATGTATTTATCCATGTGCTGGAGAAGGAAATCGCTGACAATCTGCAGCACCTAAAACTTTGTTTCTGCTGGCACAGCACTTGATCAATGTAATTCTAATCATCAGTTAAAGAGCTTTCCAAAAGGGGGGGGGGGAGTTTTTTTTCACTCTGCAAACCTCTCCAAAATGGCCCACTTTTCACAAAAATGGACCCTTTTTTTAAAAAAAAAGGCATGAATAGCCTGGGGGGGGGGCTTGCAGAATGCTCCGGGGGGGGGGCAAAAATGAGCAAAAAATGGCCCGTTTTTCACCAAAACGGGCCCATTTTTTGTCAAAAAAATTGCATGCATAGCCTTATGGAGGCTTATAGAGTACTGCTGGGGGCTGGGGGGGGGAAGGCCTGTTTTCTGCTCATTTCTTCCCTCCCCAGCCACCAGGAGCTCTCTGAAAGCCTCCATAAGGCTTGCATGGCGATTTTAGTGAAGGGGCAGGGCTTCGGGAGGCAAAAAAATGTTGTATTCGATGTGTATAAGACGCACCCAGATTTTCAGTCTCTTTTTTTGAGGAAAAAAGGTGCGTCTTATACTCCAAAAACACAGTATTCCAATACAGATTTATTGTGGGATTCTCTTTACTTTAGTTCCATACCAAATTATTTGATCACTTTTATTTTTTTATTATTATTATTTTTAATGTAGGTTTTGTTTTAACCTTTAACAACTTAAGCTCATTTTCAAAACAGTTTTTTTACTTCTCTCAAAAGTCACTGCCTTTTTAATCACTATTGTTTCTTATTATATTTTACTATATGCGTTATAACTATCCTTGTCTTTATAATAAATATTATTTTGTAATTTTTAACCATCTTTGCATTGTTCTTACCACCTATTTTCACTTTATTATTCCATGAAGCATCCATTTTCAAACTTCTTATTAGCATAATTACACAAGCTTCTATAATACCCTTTTACTTACTTTAACCTAATATTTTTCATTTTTTTCATGTAGCTTCCACAATTTATGTCATCTTTCCATTCATACAGTTGAATGAAAACATATCTTGCAACACTTTTAATACAGGACCCATAATTAATCCTAAGCCTTAGCTTCTCTGCACATATTCATCAACTTCACTCAACAAGATCACAACATTGTTGCATAGATACATTACATGCCTCCCCTTCATCTTAGTTTCACAAACATATATGTTTTTTTCTTGTTTTGTTTAATTTATTAATCCATGCCCATTACTCCTGTTTTATTCCAAACCTCAATTTTCATATGCTGTGGACATCACAGATGGATCCACAATCATTAACCTTTGCTGCCATCATGGCTTTACTTTGTTAAGGTTTTCACATTTGCTGTTTAATAATATAGAAAAAGTATAAATTATACTCATCATTTTTACCTGCACCTATGCCATATGCAACATTCCCTGTTAATAAGGTTTTTACTGCTCAGTTGAATGTCTCTGGAGATTCTTAGTCAACCAGGTCATGGTTGTCCCAAAAGTGCTTTTTAAGAGGCAACTGGATGGTCTGATTTTTCTTTGAAGACATTTCACTTTTCATCCAAGAAACTTACTCAGCTCTTCAGAAAAACCAGAATGTCCAGTTGCCTCTTTAAAAAAGCACCTTTAATACAATACAATACAATACAATACCAGAGTTGGAAAGAACCTTGGAGGTCTTCTAGTCCAACCCCCTGCTTACGCAGGATACCCTATACCATTTCAGACAAATGGTTATCCAGTCTCTTCTTTAAAACATCCAGTGTTGGAGCATTCAGAACTTCTGGAGGCAAGCTGTTCCACTGATTAATTGTTCTAACTGTCAGGAAATTTCTCCTCAGTTCTAAGTTGCTTCTCTCCTTGATTCGTTTCCACCTATTGCTTCTTGTTCTTGTTCTCAGGTGCTCTGGAGAATAGTTTGAATCCCTCTTGGAACACTGCTAAAGTCACCTTTGCAACTGAGTACTGCTCAGTTGGATGAAGGGCATCCACTGGGTGAGAGCAGGCAATATGCCAAAAGCACAACTAAAACCCAGTGTTGTTCCAAACATGTTCATGCCACTCTGTAACTCAAGGCGGCACACATGCTTAATATTCCTTCTTCCTCCTATTTTTCCCCACAACAACTCTGTTATATGACTTCGACTGAGAAAGAGTGATTGACCCCAAATCACCCAACCTGCGTTCACAACTAAGGCGGGACTAAAACTCACAGTCTGAGATATATCTAATGTACTGAAACTCATCATATTTTTTTAATCTTGAGAGTACATATCCATCTATCAATTTCTGCCTCTACATACTATCTGTTTACAATCGTTGAGTTATTCCAGTCTCTGATTTCCACAATCTATTCTAAAGAGTACTTTGATGTTGCTGGAAACTATAAACTCATAAACTGGTTTAACCTTCCAGAGGGCTGCAAAATGCTAGGGCCCAATGGCGAAGAATATATAATGATGCATTTACCTTTATATTCCTCCACCTTCACAAATACTGTATATGTGCACTATGAGAAAGACTTAGCTGAAGGGGATACTGTAGATTGTTCCGAGACATGGAATAGATGAGAAAGAGTTTAGGATGAAAATAGCAAAAGGGAGAGATGAACGATAGAATTCAGTAGAAGATTTATAGTGAATATTACAACAAGGATATGTTTGTGTTTTAATTCCTCACATAAACCCACTGGTGTCTCCTATGGAAGGCATTGGTGACAATTGTGGGTTATCCTAAAGCAAACTTAAGAAGCTGTAATATAACAGCTGTTTTTAAATGACTGCTTCCCCTTGGTGTCCACATAAGCCAGTTAACAATTTTAAAATATTTAAAAAGATATAACACTAAATCTACAAGGTTCCTTTACCTTTTCTCAAAGAAATTAGAATCATAATCTACTTTAAACAAGGATTGATGATTCCAATTGTAAGTACGGTGAATGGCTTAACAGGAAGATAAACTACAACCATTATAGTAAGGATGAAACAAGACTAGCTTATTAAAAAACCAAAAACCATGTTGACATTGTCACATAAATGCATCAGTGTTTTTAAGTAAGATGTCTGGAATCATGAAATGAAAAATTAAACACTATGTAAAAGTCCCTGGCTGGAATCCAGACAGTTTCCTTTTTCTGCTGTGGACTTTCCAGGAATGGCATGTGGCCCGGAAGGGGATGGGGAGTGGAGTGGTGAGTTTTCTGTAAATCCCATTTCCTTCCTCCTCCCCAAATGATCTTCTCAAAAGTTCCAAAGCAACTTTTGGAAAAGCTGCAGAGAATTTTGAAACCTGTAATAGAAGAGAGTATCTGAATTTCAGGATTGAACTGTGGAGGTCTTGGTGATTTTCTGAGCTTGGTTGTTTATTTAAAACATTTCATTACTCAATTAAGTAACATCAATGCTGGCACCTTCATGGATTATTTTTTTTTTTGAAATACAGGTAGTCCTCACTTAACATCTTTGGTTCAGTGACTGATTGGCTTTACAATGGTGCTGAATGAAGGCACTTGCAGTACATCCTTGAAGTTCCAGTTTTTGTATACCTCCATGGTCACATGAAAATCTGAGCATTTGGCAGCCCGCGCACACTTACACTGGTTGCAATATCTTGCCATCACTTCACCACTGTTTGCAAGTGCAACCTTCTTTTCTGACTTCCAATAAGCAAAGTCAATGGAGAAGTTGGAAGTTGCTAGAGACTTTCCTTCAGCCTTATTACACTCACATGCTTCACACTTTTCTTCCCTCCTTTGCTTGCAAACATGGATATGGTGTATTGCCCTTTTGCTCACGCACATGCACCATGCCCTCCTTTCCGCACATGCACTGCAGCATTCTTCCTCCCTGCCCTTCCTGCACTTGTATTGCTCTGCAGCACCCCCCTCCCCAGTTTGTGCATGGTCTCTTCTGTGGCACTTGGCATTCCTTATCGGGAACTCCATCTGCTTCCCACTCAATGACCTGTCATGACCATCCTGGGCTTGCACTTTATGACCATAACAATAGCAATCCCAATTCCAATCCTAATTGCTGTTAGAATTCAAGGAATACCCATACTTAGATGCTTATCTGAGAAATACTCTGAAAGACCTGTGCTCTTTTCTGAAGCAAGATAGTTCATGTGAATTTTCTTAGATGTAGCTATAAATGACATTTACTGTACGTAACTGTCTCTGTCCATTCAGAACTGAATCTTTTCAGTTGGACTTACTCTGAAATAAAAGTCGTGATTTACTTGCTTCAGCATAGGTGTTTGGATGATAAATACTGACATATTTTATTACTTTTTGCAAAAGCATAAACCAAGTACAAACCATTGTTCCAATGCATTAATGAGCTCAGTGTGGACATCACCAAGTCTACATCAATGTCAGATTGTTCTTTCATGGGGATGTTCAACATCCGGTAAACTATTTTGTATTAAGCAAGTTTATGCAAATGTGCCTGATCCACTGTTAAAGCAGTGCTAAGCATGAACTTGGAAAGTTTAGTTGACAAGTGTAAAAAGAAATACTGGCCTTTTACAAAGAGGCAAGTTGAGTTAAGTTTGAGTTATTGCCCAGTTTGTTCCAAGGTCAACCTTTCCCAAAATGATCATCTCCAGAAATCTTCTGCAGTAGCTCCATTATTCACAGCAAGCACTGCCAGAGTCCATGCTCACTGAGATGATGGGTGCTATTGTCCAAAATAGCAGAATGCAGTTGATTTGGCAATGCTATTCAAAAAATTTCCATTGGAAAATTTAAAAGTAGCTGAGGACAAAATTAAAAACAAGCACCACAGCAGTTTTGCACAGTTTGGTAATCCTTTGAGACAGTCTGCTATTATTATCAAAATCGGTAACTAACTTTCATTGAATTTAACAGGCAGGATTTCCTTTTCCATATCAACTGATACATTCTAACATACAATCATTTTTATAATCTCTTAATTGCTGGGAGAATAGAGCCTCAAGAGATTTTGATTTCTGGCCAACTTTACTTTTAATCATATATCAAGTGAATGGAAATGAAAAGTTTTTATCAAATGGATCTTTGAGCAATACTTATATTTGAAGTAAAGGGCTTCCCTGATGTTTCTTAGCACAAATGTCAATGTGAAAGATGAATGTTGATTTACATATTAAAGCTGGAAAGTGGTACTGTTTATCTACAGTTAATGCTAAAGGCAAGAAATGTATGAATTTATAACGTGGTTCTGAATCAATAATAATAGAATGATAGCCTGTGAATATCACAAATTATTCGTGTTAGTTTTTCACAGATGTATCAAGAATGATAACATTTTCATGGTTGGTAATTTGAGATAAACAGTTGATTTCTTAGTGTTCATCCTCTGTCAAATATTTATTTTGACTTTCTTTGCAGAAGGAAGTGCTGGCCAAGGCCATACAGTACATGTATTGGTTAGGATTTTTATTTGTTTTACTTTATATGATAATCCAATTTGCAAAGCAACTCTGGGAAACTTACCATTTATAAAAGTGTTTAATCTCCCATTAAAAAAGATAAAACAATAAATATCTGGAATAAAATCATTCTGAGTAATAGAATGACTGAGATGAAGTTATATATATATATTCCATCGAAGACTTTTCATTCTAGATAGGCTCATCCTACATTCTGATCCTATGACCAGAAGAAAAATTATGTTTCAGGACCTTATGGAAGGTCAATAGAGTTGTGGTTATCCAAACCATGGAAGCCATGATACACAGAGCAGGTACTACAACAGAGAAAGTATGCCTCTTGGATCTCTGGAGGTGACATCTTTTCCTAGAAGAGATCCAAAGTATGCTTGCCTGCTGGTCCTCATTGGATAAACGGGTTATAGATGGTCCAAAAATATCCTGGTTCTGTACTATATGAAATGCTTTCTAGATGATCACTAGCACTTGAATTGATCTTGAAAGCTTATGGAGCTTATAAAGTAGTGGCATTATATTTTTCCGAGACATGTTCATAATTATTCATAGCTCTGCATTATGGACCACTTACTGCTTACAGCCCCATTTAGAGTGCACTGCAGTAGCCAAAATGAGAGGTGGCCAAAGCATGGATGACTGTGAGCAGAGCCTCCCAATCCGAGAATGGGTGCAGTTGATGCACAAGATGGATTTGCAAAAAGGCCCTCTTGGCCTTCTCCATTTTGGCTTTCTTTTTGTAAAATAAATGATGGCATGGTATAATATGTCATGTGCTATTGTTCATTCTGAGGTTGTATTTACCTACTTTTAAGAACTACTGAGGATCAGATGATTTTTATATTATTTCCCTGGCACATAAAACCATAGCCGCCCGGAGTCCTCCGGGATTGGGCGGCCTATAAATCTATTCAATACAATACAATACAATAGAACTCAAAAGAGGGTGTACTTTCTTTTTGACATGACGATGGAGGTCAGGAGGCTCCGGATTTGTCGAAAGATGAAAATCCAATCCCAAATCCTCCCGCATTTTCTGGGCTATTCAAGCCTTCAATGTTCAAGGCCTTTCTCACCAAGGTCAGGACTTCTTCCATCCAGATGGGTCTCCCAGAGCGAACCAATAAGGAAACCACAGAGCAGGGCAATAAAGAGGCCACTGGATCCTAGGACCCAGGTGCCAGCCTCTTCAAGGAAAACTCTCCACCCCAGGAAGTGGTACCAGCCTCTCAGCTTTTCCTGGATGTCATCCAGCATCAGTGGGCTCAGCCCGAGTCAGTGGCTAATCCAAGTGGGGTGGATAAGAAGCTCTACTCTATGGAGAGCAATATTGAGGATCTCTTAAAGCTTCCTCTGGTAGATGATCCCATAGTTGCCCTAGCTTCTGTACTTCCAGCTGATCTGCTGGAAGGACTTAAAGCAGAGGATAAAAAGGTGGAGAATCCCTGCCATAAAACCCACCAGGCCACTGCGTGGGCCATGAGGACCTCTTCCTCCTCTTCCTTTTTCAGTAGGGCATCCCTCTTCTGACTCCATAAGCTCCAATCCAAATTGCCAGCTGACGACACTAGATTGCTCCAGGATGTCAACAAAATCATTGCAGCAGTCAAATATCGGCTGATGCTTCCCTTAATGCCACCAAATTTTCCTCAAGACCTCTTGCTTCCAACGTGACATTGTGCCGCCTGCTGTGGCTTTCACACTGGTAGTGAACATGAAGGCAAAGTGTAAGCTCGCTTCCGCTCCCTTCAAAGGGGGAAAGCTCTTTGGAGAGGCCTTGTATTCGGTCTTAATAGAATCCAAGGATAAACGCAAGGTCTTGCCAGCTATTACCAGAAAGGCAGACCGCAAGGGCCCATCCTTTTTATGTAGGCAGCCCTTTTGGAATGCAGAGCCTCCAGCTGCCTCTAGAGGATTTAACCGTTCCTATTCCCAAGCGCAGGATCGCTCCCGTGATAGGGCATCATTCGGAGACAAAATCAGACAACAGGGTGGCTGCAGGTCCTTTCGAGAGTTTTTTTCCCCAACCATCCCTTTCGTAGAAATAAGTGACCATCACTGGTCCCCTCCCATATGCCAACCAGTGGGAGGAGACAACGGCGGATGCCTGGGCCTTGAACACAGTCTGTCACAGCTTCACCCTAGACTTCCTCTCTATCCCCCCATGGACTGTCCGCTGTCCACTTCCGAAATCAGCTTACAAATGTCAACTGATGCAGGCAGAGACCAGGCATTTATTGGACATAGCGGCCATCGAGCAGGTTCCCGCGGGCCAGGAGCAGAGAGGATTTTACTCCATCCACTTCCTGGTTCCAAAGTCTTCGGGAGGGGTGAGAGCTATATTGGACCTCAAAAAACTCAACATCCATCTAGTGTACAAGTGCTTCAAAATGCAATCTCTTCAGACCATATTGGGTTGCATCAGGCAGGGCAACTTCCTGACGTCGATTGAACTGAAGGAGGCGGACCTGCACGTCCCCATTCATCCAGCACATCACAAGTTTCTGAGGTTCCAGTGTGCAAACCAGCACTATCAGTACAAAGCTCTTCCCTTCAGCCTCTCATCGACCCCCAGGACATTTACCAAACGTCTGGCCACAGTCGCAGCACATCTCTGATCTTGTCCAGTGAGACTCATCTGCTACCTGGATGACATCCTGTTGCAGTCATCATCTGTAGCGCAAGCATGCTGGGATCTCAACATCCCCACGCTGTTTCTGTAATAACATTTTTTTGTTCTCACTGGATCTAAATAACAAATGTTACGTCTACGGTCTCTTGTAAATCAGTAGAAACAAGTGGGATTTGGCATTGTCCATCTTGACATTTCTCTGTTCTATCCCATTTTTTCCCAGCAGCTACCCCATATTCTGTCACCAATGAGTGTGCTTAATTTTTCTTATGACTTGTTTTAGGGTTAATTTGTTCATTGCTACCAAGAGATTACACTTCTGCTAATATCAAGGATCTCCCCCACCCCACCTTTCTACCTTATTTTGGCTCAGTATCTGGTAGAATTTCACATATTGGTGCTCACTTAGAAGTGATTTACCACTTGCATACTTACCCTTAAATATAGCTGTGGAAGGTTAAACATGATGAAGTAATATTTTGTGACAAAAGTCTATTTGCTGCTAGAGGCAAAACCCTCCTTCCACCTTTGTAATCTTCCTTTCAGAGAAACTTGCTACTTTCTACCTCTCCTTCCCCTTATGTTTCTTCTTAAGATTGCTTCATCATGTTGGATGGCAGAATAAACTCTGTTTCCAAATCTTTATTAGAATGCCCTCTCACTGGTATGGTTCAAGTAGTTTGTCTCTTACCTAATGGTTGAGAAAAATCTAAGCAAACCAAATCAGGTTCCATACCACGACATTTTCTGTGTTCTATAAATGTAGATAATTATGCTTTCTTGCACTTTAATGAAACCTGAGCATTTTAGATAGATTATTACTTGGTGAGCATATGCAGTGGTTTATCAGCCTTTTTTTTCCCTGTGACCAATTTTGCTTGCCATTAAATGAGAGGTGTTTCCCTTTAAACAGTTCTCATTGTTTGGAGAAGCAATTAACATCTTTCAAGCAGATCAGTGGAACTGGTGTTGCTAAGCAGCAGACCTTTAAAGATAATTTGTCAATTTCTGCAGAAGGAAGAAAATAATAAACACTCCTATTGAGAGAAAATTGCTTGTTTTCCAGTATGCAACTTTCCCTCCACCATCAGGTCTTCAGTTCATCATGCCCAATTTATTCTTTATTTAGCTTCTATAAATAATTCAGAAGAGCTTGAATAGAATAATTGAGTTGTTTCCCAAATTCTAATCCCAAATAATTCAAAACCAAAGGGGGAAAATGCTCAGATTGCAGTTTGAGCATATGAGCTGTGGGCAGCTTTCCAGATAAACTGTGTTCTTGTTTCTTTTGTAAAATTCTATTGATTAATCTTTTAAAGTACTCCTTTCTTGATAGTTCATAATTTCCAGTTTGACATTAGAAAAGGCATCATCTTAATGGAGGGTATTTGGCAGATACTACTTGTCTTTGAATCTGGAGGATTTTCTTTTCAACGAGAACTAAACAAGCAAGGCAATAATATTGTACATCCAGGCTGCAGCACTTTTCATCTTTGGGGAAAATTGATGTAAGCATTGCTAGTTGGCCAAAATTAGAACTAATCTTTTAACTCTGGTTCTGAACAGAAATGTTAAAAAAAGCATCTTAGCAATAGTGGGTAAGACTGAAAGGTGAGGAAAGATGTAATGCAAAGAATATACACCTGAAATCCAAATGTGTGTGTGTGTTTTTTTAAAGGCAACTGGACTTCCTTTCTTTTTCCTTGAAGACATTTCGCTTCTCACCTAAGAAGCTTTTTCAGTTCTAACTGAATGATGGAGAATGGAAGGATTTATATTCCTTGAGGTCATCTGGTCATTAGCACTCTTTCTGAGAGTAGTGGAGACCACTTGGAGCTTTATCTGTGACCTTAAGATCACCTGAATAGTGTAAATGGGTGTGGAACCTTCTTGGAACTGCTGAAAGGACTGGTTTGTAAACAGGAGCTAGGTGGTGTCATATGCTTCCCCCTCTGGGAAGAGTGGGCTGTTCAGTCTTAACATAGATGGCCTCTTTGACTCCTCTTTCAATCATTGGGACAACCATGACTTGGATGATGGAGAATATCCATAGATATACACTTGGAATCGATGTAGATATCTTGATGAGAAATTGTACTAAAGATTGACCTTTCATTCCATAGCTCTTTTGAGTCTTTTGAATGTTGTGGATATAAGATTTTCTATTTGTAAACAACCTGCAGAGTTGTCTTGGCTCATTTGGTAATCAGAATCTCTCAAAGTGAAAGCTTTTCAGTAAAGAAGATGCCACTGGTAGCTGTGGCAGGTGGATGCATGTTCATCTAAAGGACGGGTATCAAACTCGTGGTGTCATGTTGCTATCACATGACATTTTGCGATGTCTTTTCCCGTTGCAGAGCTGGGGTGGGCGTAGCCTGCGTGTGACACATCTGGCCTGCGGGCAGCCAATGTGACACCCCTGATCTAAAGAGAAGCCATGACCCCCATCAAGCTGTCCTGGTGACTTAAAATGAACTATATAAATATCTCTAGAAAGTAGCTGGGAGTAAAGCATGCAAACATATTTTGTTTTTATGATGACAAGCAGTGCTCCTTTGCAAAAGAAAAAGATTCTATTCTTACCAAGGAATGTGTGAGAAAGATGCGTTGATCTGCAGCTGCAGTAAAAAAAAATCCTAGGGGGGTGATTCATTTTTTAAAAACATGTTTGATCTCATTGCCTATATGTCTTTGTCACAGAAGAGGACGGGATACAGGGGTGGGAGGTAGATGAAGTGAAAGCAACAAACTATTCTGTAGCTGACTGTCAATTAAACTGAGTTACTCTTCATTCATGCTCTGTGGTCAGGATGATCTGCAGATGGTGAAGAAGGTAAAGAAGGCAAGCATTTTACTGCACCAGTCTAAGATTACAGAGGCATTGTTAATGATGGGGGGGATCTTCTTTGTAGTGGTTCACTGTTGGACAGAGCAATACAGGAATAAATACAGGCTGGTTAGTTCAATTAGTTTTTAAATCTCCTTGTAAATCTACTAAACTGCTTCAGTGGTTCACACCACAGGAGATTCCTATCTGTGATGTTGTAAGTATGGAGCCAGAAAGCAATATCAACCTAACCATAATATATTGTGTGTTTATATAGTCTGCTAGTCTATAGACTTCTTGTAATTCAAACATGATCTCACTTTGGTTTCTGTTTGAATCCCATAATAGCACCAAGTTTGATTATCAAGTGGCTATCCCATTGAACCTCTGGTGGAGTTAGTGGTACTATATAAAATAATCCCTAGGGCTCCTTTTTCCCTTTGATTTGCAAATCCCTCTCCTAATCTTTTCTCTTAAAATGCCCTTCGTTCACCTTGGAATTTGTGTGTCAGTTGGTATTTGTTCCTCTGTACTTTTCTTTAGATCTTTTTAAGTCTCATAATTTCTGCTTCTTCCTTTTAGCCGACAATAACCTTCAAGTTCATGTTTTCATTCTTTCCTCTCTCGTAAGTCTAGATGGGATTTGGACATACATGTGTCTGACCAGACAAAACACTGACATTTTAATATCTTCTTCTGTTGCATCACTTCCCATTGCTGAAGAGGCAAGCAACTTTAAAAAGTTGTCCCTTGGTCAGCAAATACTGTTAGTGAAGAAATGTTTTAAAGTTAAACTCTGATGCTGTGCATGTTTTCCAGACGTTTCGATGTTCTCTCCTAAGCTGTTCCTCTGTCATCACCTCCAGAAGTTCGACATAGCAAAGACAGACTTCCTTTTTCCTCAGCAGGTCTGTCTCCTGATTCTCTGTTTAGAGCAGTGTTTCTCAACCTTGGCAACTTGAAGATGTCCGGACTTCAACTCCCAGAATTCCCCAGCCAGCTGGGGAATTCTGGGAGTTGAAGTCCGGACATCTTCAAGTTGCCAAGGTTGAGAAACACTGGTTTAGAGATACCAGCCTTCTCTCTAAACAAGCCTTGAAATTTTCCCTGAATTCTCTATACTTTAGTAAGATGGGCTAATAATGGAGAAGAAAAAGATCAAGGTTTAAAATGGACATTGAATGCTCACATCCATAATATAATGAGCAGATTGTCATGGACACGAGATATACCTCAGATACCCTGAGTCAACTAGGCATCTGGAGAGCTACGGTAAAAGGCTTTGCTTTATCTTGTTTGCTCTTTCGCTGTAGGTGATAGTTACTTGGCAATACTGAATAATTCAAAACCGCCTCTAGCATGACACCGTGACAGAGAAAAGCAAACACATGGAAAGAGCAATAATGTTTGTTATATTTAGAAAAGATACTAGATTAGCTTTGGACGGCAGTGGAGGTCTTCTTTCTCTTTTTCATTTTCATTAGCCGACTTCTCTGATAACCAGAAAATATACAAAAAGGATTCTGATGTTTTGCATCAGATACTGTCTCAAGCTTAATTAGCATTTATCTTAATCTCATTTTATTTATTTTCTTCCACACCAGCTAGGTAATGAAATGCTACTGCGGCATTTTTAACTATTATGTTCTATTGGCAGATAGAGACTTCAAGGAAGCTGACCTTTCCCAAGCTCAGGCCTTATGAAAACTAGACTCTTAATTATGTTTTTATTGGAAGATGTATCCTGACAATGTCCGGATAGTTCAGTTTTTCTCTGCTTAGTTATGGTAGGAAGTATTCTCTGAACAAATGTAGTGGATAGAAAGAGCTGCTGATGTACAAAGAGAGGAATTGACATTATAGAAAAAGGTTACTTATGTTTGTGTAGTTCAGCTTTAATTGGGTTATCAGCTGAAGCTTGAAGAATTAAATGAATTAACTTCAATATTAGGTTTCTGTTAAGGTAAATCATCCCTATGCCTACAAAGGTTTTTTTTCCCCAAAGTCTATACTAAGGTAATTTGCCTTGCATTAAAATAATAAAATTGCCTTTAAATCATTTATTTGATACTGAACAATTGTCAGAAGGTTGATAGCAAAAGCTGAAGACAAATAATATGGATATAGATATTTCAACAAGTCTACTATTTCCATATATTCCCTTCTATTAAAATTATTTTCTCTTCTATTAAAACTACTTTCAATCCAGAAGCAATATAACCAGAGTATGTGCATTAGGGTGGAGTTTTTCTGATTCTCTCACAGTCTTTTTTGAATTAGTGAGAAGGAGGGATTTCCTCACTGATAAAGTTGGTAACTCAGACAGTCACTCATAATCCAGTCACTTCATGACTAGACTTTTGCAATGTGTTCTATGCGGGACTGACCAGAAGCTACAGCTGGTTCAAAGTACAGCAAAGCAAGATGAGTGCTTCTCATTATGTCACTGTGTTATTGCGACTTTATAAGCTGCATTAGTTACCTGCCAGCTTCTGGATGCAATTCCAAGGAGCTGGTTGTCATCTACAACATCTTTCATGGCATTTTGCCCTGTTTTTGAAGGACCCACCTGTCTTCAATTGCTTTAGCCTGGGTGGAATTTTTATGATATGTGAACCAATTCTGAATCAGTTAGATCTACATTTGTGGAAAATCCTTGATCACAGATTTTGCTCACTATTGATAAGATGTAGGACTTTCCCTGTTCATCTCCTAAGACAGTGGTTCCCAAACTTGGCAACTTTAAGACTTGTGGACTTCAACTCCCAGAATTCTCCAGCCAGCAGAGGAACCACTGTCCTAAGAGAACTTGTTGATCTCTCTTAACCTATCAGCCATATCTCTGGTGCCTCAGGCTAATTTGAGATCTTCTCTGACATGGTCACCTAATGCTCAGGTTGAGAACCAAGCCCCCAGCTTTCCCACCACAACTAAATTGGTAGAATTAGTATATTTTTTTGGTCTTAAGGATCAATAGTCCTCTCTGAAAGTAGAATATAATTAAAGTAGTCCAAGTTTATTTTACTCCTATTCCATTTGCTTCTAGTCTTTCTTGAGCCAGCAAGAGGTTTCTGGACAAAACCAGTTTTGATGCCATTGACGTTTCATTATCTTGAGATTCATTATACTGCAGGATAAAGGAAGGGCTGCTGTTTCTTATTGCAACATCCACTGTCTAACTCATTTTTAATGGAGGCATAGTGGCAGACAACCCTGAGTTGCTGCATGCTGTCAAATAATGACTTAATTTTCAGAAACATTCTGAAGGCTTCTCAGCCAACAGGATAAAGTGTATAGAGGGAACACATACATCCAAATAGAGCAAGCCTCTTCAGCATAATTTAGTTATGCCTAGTTCCCAAGGGTTTTGTGCGGATGGCTTTTTTACATTTAAAAGTCTCTTCTAAATTTTTGACTTGGTTGTTCATTCATCTTTGCATTGTATATTCTGTTGCGCACTTTTGTTTCTGGACACTGTTGGAGTTTTCACAAAAGTCTGTAAAAACAGTATTGATTGCTATGCCACTCTTAGATCTGTGAATGCACTTTGGTATAAGTGTGCTTGATGCAATGTGTAATGCATTTTCCTGTAGAGGCAGTTTTGAACTTGTTGATTTCACTTTTATGCTTTAATGCTTTATGTATAAAATGAAGTTGTTTTCTGAAGTGTTTATTTTGTATTTATCACAAGGGTAGCAGCCTGCTTGCCTGCCTCCCTGTAAAAATGGCCCCTTTGTTTGTTTTTGGCAGCTAGGAAGGGAAAAGAAGTTACCATAAATCTATGGATGCATGGGTATTACAGACGGTAAGGCTAGGCCTGCCTCTGGAGTTTCTCACTAACTCTCTTGAAATGGTTTATCAGATGCCCCGTTGCATGGTGCTAGGTCAAGAATGGCCTCATGGACACCGAGATCCAGCATCTGTTGGACATTCTCGCCATTGAGTCAGTTCCATCAGGACAGGAAGGCCAGATATTTTATTTCATCCTCTTTCTGGTTCCCAAGAGCTTGGAGGGGTGGGGGTGGGAGTTGGAGAGCCATCCTAGATCTAAAGAGGCTCAACATTCACTCGGCATTCAAACGCTTCAAGATGCAGTCCCTACAATCCATCCTGGACTGCATTTGTCAGGGAGATCTACTGACGTCTGTGGACATCAAGGAAGCCTACTGTCTTACAAAAGGTTCTTGAGATTTCACTTTGCAGGGTCCCACTATCAATACAGGTGAGCCAAGGTGGCGCAGTGGTTAAATGCAGCACTGCAGGCTACTGCTAGATCAGCAGTTCAGTGGTTCAAATCTCACCGGCTCAGGGTTGACTCAGCCTTCCATCCTTCCGAGGTGGGTAAAATGAGGACCCAGATTGTTGGGGGCAATATGCTGACTCTCTGTAAACCGCTTAGAGAGGCCTGAAAGGCCTATGAAGCAGTATATAAGCCTACTGCTATATACAGGGCCCTACTGTTCAGCCTGTCATCGGCCCCCAGGACCTTCACGAAGCTGCTGGCAACCATGGTGGCCCATCTCAGGTCGCTGCCTGTAAAACTCCAATGTTACTTTGATGAATTTTGATACAATTGTCATCCCTGCAGCAGGCATTGCTAGATCTGTGCACCATGATCTTGACATTGCAAAGACGCAGGTTTTTGGTGAATATGGAAAATAGTCACCTTCTGCCCTCCTCCAGTCTACTTCATTTGGGACCGGAGATAGACAAGGAACAATGCGAGGTCTACCTATCCCAGGAGCGGTGTGCCAGCATATGTTCTCTGGTGAATCAGCTTCACATACAGAGGTCAGTACCTTTGGCGGTCCTCTCCAAGCTCCTAGGGAAAATGATATCCTGCATAGATATTGTTCCCTGGGCACGACTACACGTGTGGCACCTGCAATGTTTCCTGCTCCCATATCAACAGACGGGCAGCAGCAGCTCCAACATGAGGGTTCAGGTGCCCCTCAAGGGTGCTCGGATCTCTAAGTGGTGGAGGTGTTCTGCTCTGCAGAAAGGGTGCCTATTCAGGGAGCCTGACCGCATCATCGTAACATCTGATGCCAGCCTATTCGGGTGGGGTGCCCATACCAGACTCATGTGGTTCAGGGGCGCTAGAGTCCATAGGAGCTAGTGAACAATATCAACTGGTTGAAGCTCCGGGCTGCCCATGTAGCCCTTCGACGCTTCTGGGAGGTAGTCGCAGGCCAATATGTCCTGATCCTCACCGACAGTGTTGCCACAAAGGCCCATATCAATCATCAGGGTCCCACTCCAGGTCACTCATGCTAGAGATGAAGAGACTAAGTTTCTGGGAGGAGTCACACATCCTATTACTCAGAGCGGAGCACATTTCTGGGACCATAAATGTGCAAGCGAATTGGTTGAGCAGGGCCATGGTGAACCATGCAGAATGGCATCTTCATTCAGATCTGTTCCAGGAGTGACCCTCAGATTCGGACAACCGATCATGGACCTGTTCACTCATCCGATCAACACTCATCTCCCAAGGTGCTTCACCAGGTTCCTTGTTTCAGGGGGCGGAAGGGGGTCAATGCTCTCCGCAGCCCTTGGCCCCAGGGTGAGTTTCCACCCCTTCCTCTGTACGTTTTTCTACCCCTTCCTCTCATCCCAAGAGTCATTTGGAAGGTGCTTGTGGAGAGAGCGGAAATACTGCTTATTGCTCCCCACTGGTCCTGATACCCCTGGTACACCGACCTGGTCAACCTCTCGATTGCCAGACCCTGGATGATTCCAGACGACAAGATATCCCTCAGCCAGGGGGCCCTACTCCATCCGGAGCCCCAGTGGAGGATATCTTAACACGGGACCACTTCTCCAGGAGAGTCATCCAAACGATTCAGGCAGCCAGATGACCTTCCACAACACATATATACAATGCCACTTGGATTGCCTTCTGCAGATCGTGCTGCATAGGACGTATTTCGATACCATCGACCATGGTATCCTTCTGCGACGACTGCGGGAGATAGGGGTGGGCGGCACTGTTTTGCAGTGGTTCTCCTCCTATCTCTCGGACAGGTCGCAGTCGGTGTTGGTGGGGGGGCAGAGATCGTCCCTGAGGCCCCTAACGTATGGGGTGCCGCAGGGGTCGGTCCTATCCCCCCTACTATTTAACATTTACATGAAACCGCTGGGCGAGATCATCCGGAGGCACGGGATAAAATACCACCAATATGCGGACGATACACAGTTGTATCTGTCCGCCCCGTGCCAACTCAATGAAGCGGTGGACGTGATGAACCGGGGTCTAGAGGCCGTTAAAGACTGGATGAGAGCAAACAAGCTGATACTCAACCCAGACAAGACCGAGTGGCTGTTGTGTTTTCCTCCCAAAAATATGACCAACATACCATCACTCAGGCTGGGGGGACAAAACTTACACCCCTCAGAAAGGGCCCACAACTTGGGAGTCCTCCTGGACCCACAGCTGACTTTTGACCACCATATCTCAGCTGTGACCAGGGGGGCATTTGCCCAGGTTCGCCTGGTGCGCCAGTTGCGGCCCTACCTGAATCGGGAGGCCCTCACAACAGTCACTCGAGCCCTTGTGATCTCCAGGCTGGAATACTGTAATGTGCTCTACATGGGGCTGCCCTTGAAGAGCATCCGGAGACTTCAGCTAGTCCAGAATGCGGCCGCGCGAGTGATCGTGGGCACACCACGGTTCGCCCACATAACACCAATCCTCCGTGAGCTGCACTGGCTACCTGTCGATCTCCGGGTGCACTTCAAGGTCCTACTCACCACCTATAAAGCGCTCCATGGTAGTGGATCTGGCTATTTGAGAGACCGCCTTCTGCCAATTACCTCCCTGCGTCCCATCAGATCGCATAGAGTTGGCCTCCTCCGTATTCCATCCGCCAGTCAGTGCCGACTGGCGACTACCCGGAGGAAAGCCTTCTCTGTTGCCGCTCCGACACTATGGAACAATCTCCCCGTGGAGATTCGTACCCTCACCACTGTCCAGGCCTTCCGCACAGCCCTCAAGAACTGGCTAGCCCGTCAGGTCTGGGGCTAAGCCTATTTTCGCCCCTCCCGAATGTTGAGTGAATGTTGAGTTTTATTGTTTAATTTATTTTTGTTCACATTTCTTTTTGCACTGTCCTTCACCCCCTTTCCTTTGTGATTGTAAGCCGCCCTGAGTCCCCTCAGGGAAAAGGGCGGCCTATAAATGTTCAATAAATGAAAAAAAAAAATGAAATTGTTCCCATGACTGCTTCTATTCCACAGGTTTTGGAGTTTTTGCAGGATGGATTAGACTGATCTTTCCCCCAACACTTTCTGTCGACAGCTGGCAGCTTTATCAACAATTCTTCCAGACGGAGATGGCTATACCCTTGCTCATCACCTGAGGGTGCATAGTTTCCCGAAAGGGGCTTCAAACCTCAGTCCACTCATGGTGCATTGCTACCCCACTTGAGACTTGTCTATCGTGCTCCAGGCTCTTACCTCCACCCCATTTGAACCTTTATGCACAAACCTTCAATTACTGACTCTTAAGGTTGTTTTCCTCATGGCCATTACTTCGGCCAGGAGGATCTTGGAACTAGCGGTCTTCTCGGTCTGCAGAGACCTCTGCATTTTCTATCCTGACAGAGTTGTCCTATGCTTAGACCCTTCCTTTCTGACTAAAGTTAATTCATGGTTTCATAGGGCCCAGGAGATTATCCTCCCGGACTTCTATCCACGACCTACACATCCTCTTGAGAGGAAGTGGCACCATCTCAATGTAAAGAGGGCTCTCCGTAGGTATGTCAAACGAACGGCTTCCTTCATGACTGAATCCCTATTCGTGTCCTTTCAACCAGCATCTATGGGACAGAATGTGACTCCTGCCACCATAGGTTGGTGGTTAAAGGCTTGTATAGTCAAAGCCTATGAGATTCAGGCCAGGCATTGCCTCAACATATCACAGCCCACACCACCAGGAGTGCTGCCACTACTGTCACTTGGGCAACACAGGCTTCAGTTGAAGAAATAATGCAGGGCAGCAACGTGGTCATCTCCATTGCCCTTTGACAGGCATTAAACTGGACATGTTTGCCCTGCCCGAGGTGTCCTTCGGGTGACAGGTGTTGCAGAGGGTTCATTCAGATTCCAGGATTCTGGACCGGTCTACTTCGCACCCTTGGGACACTATGCTTGGGCATATACCATGATTCTCCAAGCAGCGCAGAGGAGAAAGACCATTGGCTTACCTGAACAGTCATTCTACATGCACTGCAGGAGAATCCAACCCCGCCCTGGTGACCGATTTGTTCTAGGGTTGTATCAGGACTTATGGTCAGAGCACCATAAGGACTTACCTTCTTAGACTCCATCTCTTGGACCGGCCGTGCCTTCATTGAAAAAACTGAGCTCTGTCGAGTAGAGAAGGCGTGGTCAGGTTTTGTTCTAACTCAGTCTCTGGACAAGCAGACAAAAGTTAATTCATGCTTGGATTATCCTGCAGCGCACATAGAATGACCGTTCAGGTAAGCCAACAGTCTTTCCCTAGCTTAGCCTGTGCATACATATCCTCCCCCTCCCCAATTCAATTCAGAAGTTACAAGCAGCACTATAAATTGTCGTTCCAAAATAATTTCTGGGAGAAATGAGAGCAAATCCAAGGATACACTGGTTTCAAAGTATAGAGTATCCCTAATTATAAAGTACAAATTGGAGACTACTTGCTAATATTGACATAATTTGTGATCTTTCTCTTCAGTATAATGGTACTTTAGTTAACAATACTGTTGTACTTTGAAAAGAATAGTTTCTAAAAATTAAGAGGAGAAAGTTTGTGTTTTCTTTTTTTTAAAGTTTTTTTTAATTTTCAAAACAAACACAACACATAAAAACTTCCTTTTTTTACATACTGTAGAAAGTAAATCAGTTGGTTACAAAAGACTTTCGTGCATCTCTTCCACAGTCATCAAGCATAATTCATATTAACTCAAGTATTTTAACTCAGATATTTATACATGTTACCATCATCATACTTCCATTTTCATTTGACTATAGTTGTTTAAACGTCCCATCATAAAATATACCAAGATTTAATACATAATCACATACTGGCATTTCATTTACTATTTCTAAAATCCTCCAATGACGCTAAATCATGTCCTATTCTAGCTAAACATCCATAATATTTAATATTTCTATCCTTCTTTCCAAATCACTGTTTACAATTTACATCCCATTTCCTTATGTTGTACCCATACATATATATACGTTATTATCATTATCACTCCTTTATTTGACTATATCCTGCATCATATCATTTTCCCCCTAGTAATCAAGACTTAGCTGAATCTATCTTAATTCTTTTTATTATTATTAGTATTATTATTAACCTTTATATATAATCCAAAAAGGTTTCTAATCTTCCTTTCATGGGTACCATTCAATATTCATATCCAGTTATTACTTATCATAACACTACACATTGTATACATTATCATTATCAATTATTTATTTAACTATATTATCATTAAATTTTGCTAAGTTTAGCTAGTTTTAAATTATACTCTTCCATATATCAACCTGTATCTTTCCAGTAACAAAACAGTGTCATATCTTCTGCCATTTGTGGCATCAGTCCTCTAATCATCTCCTTAATCAACTTTGTATGGACTCCTCTTAGCAACTCTTTGCTTATAAAATCTCTCATGTAATTTCTATGCCTTCTTCTGTTTCCTTAATCAGCTTATCTTTGATTGTCGGTGGTGTTATCAAAACTATTGCTAATAAGATTTCTCCCTTTAAATCCATAAATTCTTTTATTTTTTCCTCTTCTGTATCTTCCCATCTGGGATAGGTTTCTCCTCCATTTAATTCCTCTGTCAATATTCCACTCTTTCCATTTTCAGAAGCAAACCAATCACCATAAATATCAGCAATTTTAATTTCTTTATATTCATTTTCCTCTTAGATTTTTTGGATTTTAACCGCCATTTTTTCCATTTGATGAACATCTTCAACTTCTCCGTCATATTTTGCTGTTAGATGCACTAAGTAATCCAACTTCTTCTCTATCCTCACACTTGTATTTGATAATTTCTGTATTTCTGAGAATATCTTTTGCAGACTTAAAACTTCTTTCTGATGTTGAAATTGCACCATGATTTCCAGCTGACAAACACTTCTGCTCTAGCTTAGAAGATTTTAACAGAATTAAGCATCACAATAACATTTCAGCTTTCTCTGGTTAAAAATCTACTTCTGTGGGAACATCTATGTGCTTTTCTTCTTTTTATCACTCTCTATAAACAAGCTGTGAGTTCTTGAAGTGCCAAGGCAGGATAATCAGTGAAAAAAGTATTTCATTTCCAATACACAAACTTCTAGCCTCCAAGTAGCAGTGTTACAATGTTACCATTTCTTTGTTTCTTTTTGTATCTTTTTGTATTTCAAGTTTAAAAAGGTCTGATTTGTAAAAGAGTTAGAAAAACACCCACAGTAATGAAAGAGGAGAATTTTAGTCCATAGATTACAGAGAATAGTCAAAGAAAAAAAAAAATAGAAGAAGGAAACTTAATCCGTTCGTATTAAAAGGCTTGCATAAATTCCATCCATAAAGATAGCATTTAAAAGGTAGGATGACCCACTGTTCAAAACCAGTCCAAATTTAATTCTGCCGATTATTTCTTCTGTTCTCCAATTTAAATTAATTTTAAGGGTTTTTTTATAGGCAGTCACTTTTAAAACAGTAAAAATTCCTTAGCAGCTGAAAACACTTTCTCTTTCCATATCCTTCCGTTTTGGAGCCACCCCGACTTCATCAGCCATTTGGCTGGATTTTTTGTCACCAGCTTGAAGAGCTTCTCTTGGATCAATCAGAGACTTTGCGATGTCCCTGTGATCAGCAAGATGTATTCTTCCTGTTCACTGTCTCTGCGGGACGGTTTAGGTCCATTTGGACCACCCAGGAGCAAAAGTATCGACTGCGATCTCAGAGCATTGAGATCACATGTTGTGTCGTCGCGACTTCGGCTCCTCCTTCCTCGAGAAAGTTTGTGTTTTCTTGATTTATATGAATAGTAAAATGACACATACTTGAGAATTCATACTGTGCACATGGGAAATACAAGTAAAGTACATGTCCAAAGGAAGAGTAGCAAACCAGAATAATAGTTGCTAATTTCATTTATTATCATGGCAGTGATGGTGCATACATTCATTGCCTGAACAAAAATGTATTTGTCCTTTTTCTCCAATGTTAAATGTTCTCAGTATTAGTTCTACCTCCAATGGAACTTAGCTTCCTTGTTCAGTGTTTCACTTGCTCAGAAATAAATTTGAGTAACTTTTTCCCCCACTATTGTGAATATCAAATCCTTTTCAGCTTTATTCAGTGCAGTATTGCCCAGTTTTATCATCAGTCCCTTTTATGATATGATGCTGTTCTCCCCTATTCTTCAGAGCTGCCTATTTGATCCCAGGTTTTCTTGATTTTTTTTCCGATTGGATGAATTTAGACATGCCAGATTAGCAAGTATGTAAGGAGCCATTTTATTGGCCATATCTGTTTCAGCTTGTCCAATCCACTCCCTCATCTGTTCCAAGCTTGGCAAAGTCTCTGTTTTCAAAATCTTCATTGCCAGTGATTTCATTACTGTCCTTTTCATCTGTCATCTTCAGGTTTTTCGCACCGACTTGATAACAGCAATGAAGATCCCAGATTCTTTCCAGCTGAGCCCGGATGAGTATTATATCCTTGCTGATCCCTGGAGGCAAGAGTGGGAAAAAGGTGTTCAGGTGCCAGCAAATACAGAAACAATCCCAGATCCAGTGGTAAGGTAAGTGAAGTTGGTACCCTTTTCTCCTTCCTGAGTGAAATACATGTTTATGGCTGAGTTTGGCTTGGTTTTGTCTCTGTGGCACTGTATTGATTTCAGTGTTTAACACCTGTGTTTCACTGAGGGCTTTCCAAAATCATTAAGTAAATATTTTGGTAATTAAAAGCGAAGAAACCATGCAGTATAATACTTGAGGTTACTCAAAAAGAGGAATCCAGTAGCACAGCTGTGCTGCAGGACTTCTAAGTGGTTTGCCAGGGCAGTTTAGTGCAAAACATGTTTCTCAATGGATTCTGTATCTAAAATGAATAAGTAAAACAATAGGTAAAGTTCTACCTATATATTTGTATATTTGATTAGAAATTCATTACTCCAAAGATTAAATCTTTGGAG
This sequence comes from Thamnophis elegans, assembly GCF_009769535.1. Lineage (NCBI taxonomy): Eukaryota > Metazoa > Chordata > Lepidosauria > Squamata > Natricidae > Thamnophis > Thamnophis elegans. Next base: position 85,565,842 of record NC_045542.1, read on the forward strand.
CCGTGTCTATCATGGATGATTTTTTTGGAAACATTTAATATTTAGGAACAAGGACTCTATAAGGAGGAACATTTGAAATTTTCTTTTACTTTGTCTTGGAAGGCATTGTTAGTGAAAGTCATAGTGGTTGATAGAACGGGATTGTTCATCTACAAAAATCATGTGGAAGAACAGTTTTAGAATTTGCTTGATTACAGTGCTTCTCTTCTGTTCATTAAACAGCTTGTTCCTTTCTTCAAGCTTCTGTGCAAATCTGAAAATATGCTGCTGCTTTAATAAATCAGATTGTTACAACTGTGCCTCTTTAACAGAGCCGAGGTGGCGCAGTGGTTAACAGGCTACTTTAGCTGACTGCAGTTCTGCAGTTCGGCTGTTCAAATCTCACCGGCTCAGGGTTGACTCAGCCTTCCAGCCTTCCGAGGTGGGTAAAATGAGAACCCGGATTGTTGTTGGGGGCAATATGCTGACTCTGTAAATCGCTTAGAGAGGGCTGAAAGCCCTATGAAGTGGTATATAAGTCTAACTGCTATTGCTATTGCTAATGCAACTTTTAAAGCAGGGGCATCTTATTTTAGCTTTATATTGAAATCTGGGGGGGGAAAGAATCTTAAAGAATAGCAGAAAGATGCTGTGCTTGTCCGCTTGTTCTTCTGAGTCATTTTCAAAGTATGCATTGTCTTAATATGAAACATGATCTGTAACTCTTAATTGCTGAAATCAACCAAATGAAAACTTACTAAGAGTTTAAGGAAGTTGGAAGGAGATGAAAGGCATTCCACCTCATTAGAACTACTAGCTCTTCTTACAAAACCTTTTCTTGCCTTTTCTTTTTCTTGGCTTTCAAGACAATTAGGAGGCTAATTGTTCTAGCTCTATTAACTTCTAGGAGGTGCTTGACTATTTGCTATAAATTTCCTAACCAGCTATAGATTGTTTCCCTAGCACTGGTCTATTTTGAACATGCTGGAAAGCAACTTTAAAAGAGTTACTTGCTCTGTAGGAGTAGCTTTTAAGGCTTATAATAATGTGAGTCCTAAGTCCTTTGATGTAAGGGTATGAATTTAGGATGTGTGGATTGGACACTCTTAGGTGAGAACTGATGTTCCATATCATTTGTTGTGTTCTAATGAAAGATGAGACAGCTGGATGTTTTCTTTAAACACACATGTCATAGCTTGGATGGTTGGGTGAAATTTAATTTTAACCAGGCAACTGAATTTTAGCCCCACGTTAGGCATGAAAGCCAGCTGGGTTACTGGACCAATCATACTCTCTCAGCCCAATCCACCTCAGTGGGTTGTTGTGGGGAAAAATGAGACTATCCAGTTGTTATCAAATCAGTGTGTAGGGCCAGGCTTACTATCAACTTAGTTTTTGTTTCAGTCTCTGAAGGGGTAGACTCAGTGGTGGGTTGCAGGCAGTATGCCCTGGTACGGACGTACCGGAGCCTGCCCGGAGCACCGCATACTTTTCTGGTATGGTCCTCTGGAGGGTCCACCTGCCCGCCCACACGCCTTACCTGTCTTTAAACTCTTCGGGGCTTCTGCACACGTGCATGGCATATACAGTGCCTGTGCAACACTTTGCTGAGCAGCTGGAGCATCGCATAGGTGTCGCTGGATGGTAAGACACATGCGCATGCACTGCACATGTTCATGAGGATGACGCCAGGCCCCGCCAAGCAGTTGGAGCGTCGTGGAGGTGTTGTTGGATGGTAAGACGCATGCACATGTGCGTTGCGCACATTCATGTGAAGGACGGGATCCAGAACCCACCACTGGGTAGACTGGATATGGGGTAGTGGGGATGACAAAAGCTCTTTGGCTGTCTTGATCAGATTGCCATCTGGTGAGTGTTGGTTCCATGGTGGCATGCTCTTCTGCTAGGATTGGGGGCCCACTAATGTGATCCATCTTAAGACTTAGGGAATCCAATGAATTTCTAAATCCTTCAGGAGAGTTTGTAAAAACCAGAGCAAGAATCCTGTCAATGCTCTGCTTGAGAATGCAATTATGAAAAAAATGGGCTACTGTTATGGTCAGTCTCAAATGTCTTCTCAGACCATGTAGAACCGCAATTTGTCCCCGATTCTCTGGAACAGAGAATAATGGAACAGGCCAATAGAAAGTTAAAGTGTCTGTCCAACCAGGCATGCATATATCTACTAATTTGTGATGAGGCTACAAAAAAGTTTACTTTGTAATCTCCACTCATCCTCAAATAGACATCCAGCAGAGCCCTTCAGAATAATTAAGGTCTTGTTATTTGCCCTTGATAATCCCAAAAGCCTGCTATGATCAATTTGCAAGACATTTGGAAGATAAAAATCATGTTCATGTCATCTCATATTCTACTTCTGACATAGTATTTGGTACATCATTTGGTCCAATTATGTCTCAGTGCTTTCAATTTTGAAGGCCTGGGGATATGGACACTATGTTTGTAGCTGATCAGTCTGCACCTCTTGACCCCTTCCCCTCTTGGCTGTTAGAGCTAGCTGAGCTAAGTATATCTGTAAAGTGGTTGAGCACATTTTTGAGTGGTAGCTTGTGTTGCCAGCTCTTAAAGAGGCGGTAGTTACCCCCTTCTGAGGGACAAAACATGGATGTAAAGTCTTATTATTTTCATCAGAGTACCTCCTTTGGGAGCAAGGAGCTGGAGAGGAATAATACTGTGCATCTGTGTAGTATTTTCATTTTGTTGGGGGGGGGGAGAACAATCAACCTGGATTCGGACACAATTTTAAGACTGAATTAGCCTTGGATGACCTGATGGATGACCTTCTACGAAGAAGCAATGATAGTGTGATTTTCTTGATCCTGCAGCTTTTTTGTATTATTAACCATTGGCATCCTTCTGAATCCACTCCAAGAGGTGGTTTTGGAAACATGCCAACTTGCAGCGACAGTGTTAGAAAATAACATTGAATGACAGTACCTTGGAATCATGGCACAAGGCATAATCATATCCCAAATAATTCTTAACCATCTATATGAAACTAGTGGATGCAATCATCAGGAGAACAATTTGGTCAATATTGACATTAGCAGGCATTATCTTTTCCTAAAGAGAAATAGCGGGGCCGCTGCTGTCAAAGCTTTGGTTAACTGCATATTTTGATTAAAACTGCAGTGAACACAGAATGTAGAGGTCAGGTTGTTACATTCTACACCTAGCTAGGCAATATGGCCCCATCATATTATGGTGTATCATTCTGCTTTTGGGCCACAGGCAGGTTTTCTTATTCATGCATAAAGGTCTGGATGACTTTAGACTATGAGATTGACTTTCTGCTTCTAAACTGCATAAACACTTTGTCCAAGGAGATCACATTGCAAGTTTCACAGTGTAGATTGTCACCTTACAATTAATCAGGCGGACCTTTCTGGGGATGGATGCCTGCTCTGTGGAATGCTCTTTTCCACTTGCATTCAGTGGTCTCATTGTTGCATTTTTTAGGTACCAAAGACAGATCTTTACATCTAAGTCTCTTGCATTAGGGCAAAATCTTTTTTCATACCTATTCATGTCTTTGCTTGTTTAACTTGTTTTGTTTATTTAATGTCAAACCATTTAGTTATTCTCCATTGTTGGTGGAGATAGCCTCGAGGAATGAGTTAACTCCGTCCAGCATCCAATCGGACTGAGTCTACAATCTGTGATGACATACCTCCTCTGGTAGCTCCTCCGAGCTTCTGCAACTTTGGCCCTGACTTAGCTAAGGCTCTTGAGGTTCCTACTGTGGATGCGCCTGTTGTAGCCCTGTCACCGACAACGGTTCTTACAAGTTCACCTTAGGAAGCACTCTGCCCAGAGGACAAGAAGTTCTGAGCAGACCCTGGTCAAGTGTCACCAGGCCACTGCCTGGGTGATCAGATCCTTCACTGTGGCGTTCTTTTTTACCAGAGTTTCTCTGCTCTGATTAAAGCAGTTGCAGGGTAAGATCACCCTGCCCAATACCAGAACCCATCCAGACCTCAATAAATTAAAGGAGGCAATAGAGCTTTCAGTGGACGCAACCCTGAACACAGCTCCGTTTGCGTCCAAATTATTGCCTCGGTGATAGCGACCTTTGGCTTAAACCTTGGCAAGCGGTAGACAAAAGTGGAGGCTGATGTCTTCCCCCTTTACTGGGAATCAGCTTTTTGGAGCCCCTTTAGAGCCACTCCTTGTCATGTCTAGGGACAAGCGCAAGATTCTGCCATCACTTTACCAACAGTCCGAGACTTGTGTTTCTCCTTACTATCAGCGCTTACCCTTTTGGCTTTAACCTTCCCCATCCACAACGTCAACTTCCCCCCAGACAGGATCAGAAGCACGATAGGGCTAACAAGTGCCCAGAGATTCCCACCCAAGAGATCCTTTAGAAGTGGGGGAAGTCCCTTTTAGCAGCAAAAGCAACTGCCTGGAGAATCTTCTCATCATTGGCATTCTTTGCCAACCAATGAGAGGAGATAACTATGGCCGCCTGGGTCAGGGAGACGGTGAAATTCGGGCTCTCCCTGGAATTTCTATCCAACCCCCCGAGGTTCTTCTTCAAGTGCCCATCTCCTGGGACCAGGACAAGAGGTTTTTCGTGAAACAGACAAGCCAGCATCTCCTGGAGATCTGAGCGATTCAGCCTGTTCTAGAGGAGCAATGAGGACAGTGGTTTTACTCTCCCTCCTGTTCATCATCCCAAAGGCCTGTGGCAGGGGGAGGGGGCTGGAGAGTGATTCTCAATCTCAAACACCTGAACCACCATATCGTCTACCGGCAGTTCAAGATGCATTTGCTCCAGACCATTCTGGAAGGCGTCTGAGGAGACGGGTTTCTCACATAGATAGATCTAACAGAGGCATACCTCCATGTGCCCATTCTTCCCGGCCACAGACAGTTTCTTCAGTTCTGTTATGCAGGGAAACATTTCCAATACAGGGCCCTCCCCTTTGGTCTTTCCTCAGACACCCAGGGTGTTCACCAAGCTGCTAGCAGCATTCGCAGCCCACCTCCGCTCTCCAGTCAGGGTTCAGTGCTATCTAGACAACATCCTCCTTCAGTCCAGATTGGCAGTCCCAGCAGCAAGAGACTTGAACACCATCATCCAGATCCTGCGAGACCACGGGTTCTCAATAAACCTAGAGAAAAGCCACCTACACCCCACAATGCGTTTCATTCATCTGTGGGCAATCATAGACACCACGGAGAGCATGGTTTACCTGTCCCAAGAGCGCCAGACCAGCCTCCGGGAACTGGCAGAACATATACGAAGTCAGAAGCAGGTTCAACTACTCTTCTCCCAACTGCTCGGGAAGATGGTTTCCTGCTTTGCAATAGTTCCCTGGGCTTGACTCCACAGCCAACGCCTCCAGTGGCTTCTGCTTCCACACCAGAGGGCCAACAGGAGCTGCTCAGCAATCACAATGTAGGTACTGTCGGAGGGGACCAGATCTCTAGGATGGTGATTGCCCCAGCCATTTCCAGGGGATCCCTGTTCAAGGACCCGGACTGCCTGGTGCTGACAACAGATGCCAGGCTTTTTGGCTTGGGGTCATATTTACACTCTCAGATGTCTCAAGGCCAGTGGTCTCCGTCTGACCTGAGTCACAACATAAATTGGCTAGAGCTTCAGGCAGTCCATCTGGCCCTTATCTACTAATGGGACAGCATGGTCAACAGACACATACTGGTCCTCACGGACAAAATGGCCACAAAGGCCAATATCAACCGTCAAGAGGGGGCTTGCTCCAAACCCCTCATGCAGGAGGTCGAACAGCTGGGCCTCTTGGCAGAGAAACATCTATTGTCAATACGTGCAGAGCACATTTCCAGGGTGGCTTAGCCACTCCCAGGTCAATCACACAAAGTAATGTCTGCACCCGAACCTGTTCAGGGATTCAACCATCCAATTCGGCCTGCCGGTTCTCGACCTCTTCACCACCCCAGACAACAGTCATCTCCCCAGGTATTGCATGAGGTACGTGGTTCTGGCATTTGGAGGGAGCTGATACCTTTAGCTGCCCATGGCCACCGGGGCTGCTGTATGCCTTCCTCCCTCTTCCTCTCATCCAGAGGGTCATCAGGAAGATGCTGGAGGAGGAGGGGGCGGAGCTACTGCTTCTGGCTCCACACTGGCCCAGACGACCTTGGTTCTCCAACTTGATGAACCTTTCAGTGGCCCTTCCCTGGAGGATTTCTCCATCCAAGGTTGTGCTCAGCCAGGGGTCGCTAATCCACCCGGACCCTCAGTGGCTCCAGTTGACCACCTGGAAATTGAGGGGAGGGTCCTGAATGCGGACAATCTTTCATTCAGAACCATTCAGGTTTCACAGTGGTCCTTGACCAACCACATCTATGACGCCACCTTGAACAACTGCATCTATGACGCTTTCACCTATTGGTGCTCAAGTAAGAATATCGTCCTTACAGCCACTTCCATCCGTAGTATCCTGGACTATCTCCAACAGGGACTTACAGTGGTTTGTCTCCTAACTCTCTTCGGAGACAGGTGGTGACCCTATCCTCAGTCCTGAATTGTGGTTCTTCTGTATCTCTTCCAACCATCCTCTAGTACGGAGTTTCCTCAGGGGCACTACCAGTCTCAAGCCCCCAGTCATCCATAGGTATCCAACTTAGGGCTTGACCAGAGTATTGGACACCCTTAGAGAGCCCCATTTGAACTCTTGAGGTCCACCTGCCTGCTCTACCTTTCCCTAAAGGTGGTTTTCCTGGTGGCCTCTTCATTGGATCAGGGCCTGCATTGCAAAGTCCTACAAAGAGCAGTCGTTACCACCACCAAGGTGCATCACGGCTTATTCCACCAGGACTGTGGCCACGATTGTACCATGGGAAACACAGGCCTCAATAGAGGAGTCTGTCAAGCTGCCACTTGGACCTCTCCATCCCCATTTATTGACCATTACAAATTAGTCAAATATGCATCGGCGGAGGCTGCTTTTGGCAGGAGGGTTCTTCAACAGGTGCGCACAGATCAGGGGGGTCTCAGCCCGAACAGCAGCTCACCAGTAAGGACAAGCCAGGCTTTGGTATGTCCCATTCCTGGATGATATCTCCACCAACTATGGAGAATGGGTGTTGGTATTACCTGAGACGCCCGTTCTCTTGTTGGTGGAGATAGCATCCAGCCCCACCCTGATTGGTGTCTGGCCCTAGACTAGTGAGGAGAGGCGTGGTCAATTAACACATCTGTCTACAGTGCCATCATCATCAAAAGCTGGGAGGAGTTACTAGAAGAGGCATGTCAACACAAATTGAAGACTCAGTCCGAATGGATGCTGGATGGAGTTAGCCGATTCCTGGATGCTATCTACAGCCAAGAGAACGGGTGTCTCAGGTATATTATTTATCACCAATAAAAAGAGCATTTTAATAATGTAAATATCCAATTGCTGTTCCCCCATGTTTACAGAAAAGGAAGCTGTGGGAAGCTGTACACTGACTTAACAGTATCTCTGTCTCAACTTTTTTTCTTCTTTCTTTCTTTTTTTTGTTGTAAAAGTCAGCTGTGATAATGTATAAAAGATTTGGGGAGGGTTCTTTACTTCAAAGATGTTAAGTGTCACTATGAAGACTGATTAGATAGCATTCTTACTCTGCAGAAATAATGCTTTGACAGGAAACAGAATTTTAAACATGTTTAAGGTGTTTTTCAGATTTTATCCAGGAAATCTCTCCTTCCCCACAGGATTCAGTAAAGTCAATAATTGCCTGAAGCAATGCTTGCTCAGCAGTGATAGCAGCAACAGCTGTTGGTGAAGGAAAGTTATGAAATAAACTTCTGTGCTTTCATCTCCTTCCATTCGTATGGGGGCAGGGAAGGCAATATAACCTTCAAAAACTAGAAAAATTTAATCAGAAATTGGAAAGGAAATTAGGCAAATTATATTTTAAACTTATTTGGTATTTTAACATGTTGGTAGAATGTTTGTCTTTACCCACTTTGATACATGCATACTATTTGCCGTCCTGAATGTTCTGCTGTGTAAAGCTGAAGGTTGAATCCGGTGCTGGGTCAAGATGAAAAAGGATATCTTGGCATTGCCTGGGCCGGAGGTTCCTATTTAAAGCCAGGCTAAACAGATTCACATTTTTGCAAATGTACTTTGCAGGCATATGCAGTTGTTTAACGTGGTCAGCGCTTTCTCCACAGTGAAAGGCTACTGAATATTCTGGCTTATTTCCAGTAACAGCAGTAGACATTTGAGATTCTTTTTGGAATCAAGGAATTCAAGACTCCTTTGGATTAAGCATAGCCCTCAGACATAGTCTCGAGTTAGGCAATTGGTCTGTCCTGGCTTGCCCTCAGATGGGGTGGATTTCACTTCCTATAATATCTAGACAACATAATATCCAGTCATTGGTTTTGCTGGCTCATGATTATGAAAGTTGAAGATTATAAACATCTTGGGAAAGGCTGCATCATTTAGACACAGATTGAGATATTTAGTGCACACGTAGTGCTTTAGAGAGGAGAAAAAACTTCGGGTGATGAAATACACCTGATTTTCTTGTTTTCAAAATCTAGAAATAATTTCATCTATAGAGATTGTTAATATCTTATTGCTGCTCAAAAAAAAAAACCGTTGGAAAGTTTTTTAAAAAGTTTTTAACTCATCTGCCTATCAAATCTGTTTCCTGAATTAATCTTGCATTTGTTAGATGCAGAAGTGGTAAGGTCTTCTTGTGCTAGATACAGATTTAAGATAAGATTTGCAGGAACTGAATTATTGGATTTCTAGAAATCTGAGTTCCACCAACAACATATTCACTGCATCCACAAGGAGCAGGTTATCCCTTGGGAAAATAAATTTATTGAAATACAAACTGCATCTGTCTTGCTATAGCAGATTAATTTAATGAAGCTAGTTGGGGGGAAGAGAGATAGCAGTTGTTAAACAAAGTTGGGTGTCAGAAATGCATGCCTGTCTACCTCAATCTGTCAAGACATCCCAGTGAATGAGTTGGTCTACTCTGCTATAACCTCAAATTCACACCAGACACCTATCATTGAGGGACTGCTTTCAAGTTCCCAGATGGATACATTGACCTAAATTTGTTCATCTGTATTTGTTCTTCCCCATCTCTCTCACACAACTCTTTCATAGCCATTTGCACAGTGGACCATGGTCTAAACCAGTGGGTCTCAACCTTCCTAATGTGGCGACCCTTTAACACAGTTCCTCATGTTGTGACCCCCAACCATAAAATTATTTTATGTTTTCTGTATTTTTTTGAAAATATGTGTTCTCCAATGGTCTTAGGCGACCCCTGTGAAAGGGTCGTTCGACCCCCAAAGGGGTCCCGGCCCACAGGTTGAGAACCACTGGTCTAAACCAATAAATTGGTACAGCAGGTGCCTCCAAAGTGCTTCGCATTTCCTGTTTTAAATTTCCTACATTTTTGCATAAACTTTTTTTCCCATATAAATGTTTCAAGGCAGTTGACCTCCCAATTCAGTATAAAAATAAGTATTAAATTTGTAGAAGAAACAATTATCTAACAATCATGAGTTACAATGCAGCTTACTAGTTTTTCCAGTCTTGAACATGTTTTTAGCTACCTTAGTCATTCTGGCACAAAAGATTATTGTAAGTGCAGGGCAATTGAGAATCAGAACTGTGGTGTGTAAATAGTGACCTTCTTGGATGTCTTTATGTTAGCAAACAGGAAGGAGGGAAATGAAAAGTAATGTATGCATTGTTCCGTCAGTTAGTACTCCCCCCCCAATGTTTTGTCCAGGTGTTTTCCACTTTCTGTAAAATGTCATTAAAATAAGGAAGGTAGGTTTAGATGCAAATCAGATACCTTCTAGCATATATCAAAAACATGAATTCGCTGCTTTGAATATGTAAGAATCTGGTGGGTATATTTCTATTTCATTTGAAAATGAGCTGAAAATAAAATTGACGGAGAGGGTATGAAATTCTAATGAAGAGATTCTTTTAATGTTTAGCAATATAATACAGGCACCGGGGAAAGATCTTAAGAGTCATAGAAGGACATTATGGGGAACGAAGTAAGAGCAAGTAGACTGTTATGGCATTGGTAAATGAGTGGAGTAAGTACATGTTACCAAATCTTTCCACTACACGATTTGGAGGTCTAATCATCAAAATATTTTCCATAAGCACAACTTTGTTACTTAATAGCCCCTAAGCAAATTTGCTTACTTTTAACTATAACTTGTTTGAAACAAGCAAAATTTAGAATTGTGGTATTGGCTTGCTTTAGCAAGCCACTTAAACCAAACAATGTTCTAGCTCTGGACAATACTGTAGCATTAAAATAGGGCTAAGCCAGCTAAAGCAAAAACTTCAGATCTCCTTAGTAGTTGCATCAAAAAAGAGAGAGAATATGTTAGGTCAAGGTACAGTGTGTCTTGTTCTCATCAAGCTTTGTTTCATTGTGGCCTCCAAATTGACTGTTGGATTTCCTGTATATACACAGCAAGACAAAGAAAAATTCTATTTTGCCTGATATATTTGGGTTCTTTAGATGCTTTTGTAGTTATTGTGAATTTCAGAGGCAGTCCTTTGGAATGAAAGGATTTGGAATAGGGTGGATGAATTCCTGCATTGTCAGAAGTTCCACATTTTCTCTCTGAATCTGTAGCAAATCAGATCATTCCAATGGAATTGTCAACACTTAGAAACCAGCAGGTTCTATCTTCCAAATGTCACTGGATTTCACCTGTTATGCAAGATTAGCAAAGGAGTTTGGAAGGATTCATTATTTAACTTCTAATTAAATTAGGGATTGTCTCTGCTTCTCCTAACTACAAATGAATTGAGAGATCAGCCCTTAATTTATGTTTTTAGTACCACACAGACTACCACCAAAGCAGATTTTAAGATGTTCTTGGTAGATTTACCATATCATACTCCTGCTACTATAAGTAAATTGTTACAGTTTTTTGACCGTCCTGAATACATATCAACTTTATGAACATGAATATGTACCGAAAAGTCCCTGTTGTTTTTCTATGTAGTTCTACATGAATATGAATATTTTCATTACTGCAATGGTTTTAAAAGCCTGGTGATTCTTAGATATTTAATTCCAGTCATTCAGCAATTCTTTTCTGGTTCTGGTTCAATGTAACCTGTGACCCACAGTGCTAAGCAGAATCCTATCAGAAGTGCTGACATATATACATCAGGCTAATTGTTAATATGTTAGCTGCTTGCCTAATTGTAAAACAATAAAAAACTGAAGATCCATCATAAGTTGTAGGGCCCTGCTCTATGTTTATCTCAGCTACCCTGTTTTCTTTCCCTACTTCTTTCCCTCTATGAAACTGTCTCCCCCCCCAATTCTAGATAGGAATTGCTTAAAGTGTAGAAACCTACCCTTTGTGCTTTTTGTTGTCAGAATAGAACATAGAAAAGATTATTCTGCTTATGAATCTCTAAACACATTATTTATTTGTTTGAGTTATATCTCACCTTTCTATTCAATTTGAGCACTCAAGGAAACTCGTACTCAATGGCATACAAAATAAAATATGCAACTTCAAGCATGATAAAGAAAAGCAATTAAAAACCTAGTGAAAGAGCTTATATATCTGTGATGGCGAACCTATGGCATGCGTGCCACAGGGGGCATGCAGAGCCCTCTCTGCAGGCACATGAGCTGTCGCTCCAGCTCAGCTCCACTGCGCATGTGTGAGCACCTCCCGCTAGCCAGATGGTTTTTAGGTCTCTGCCACGCATGCGCAGGGGGTGGGGCAGGGTGTCCGCAGCGGGGGTCATATGTGCATGCACGGGTCATGCGAGCACGAAGCTAGGCACCTTCCTGAACTCACAATTTCTGCTTGAAGAGCAGGTGGCAGTTGTAGCTAGAAGAACCTTCATACCAGTTGCACCTATTCCCGCAGCAGGAAGTTCTAAGTTCAGTCACTCATGCCCTAGTCACCTCCTATATGGATTGCTATAGTGTTTTCTACATGGCGATTCTATTGCATTGTTTTTAATATTTGTATATGTTCAATGTTTTAGTACTTGTTTATGTTTCAATGATAAACTGCCCAAAGTCATGAGCGAGCGATCGTGGGTGCACCTCGGTTCACCCACGTTACACCTATCCTCCGCGAGCTGCACTGGCTGCCTATTGGTCTTCGGATATGCTTCAAGGTGCTAGTCGTCACTTATAAAGCTCTTCATGGTATTGGACCTGGGTACTTGAGAGACCGCCTGCTGCCAATTACCAATTACCTCCAACAGACCGATTAGATCCCACAGATTAGGCCTCCTCCGAATTCCATCCACTGGCCAATGCCGATTGGCTACCACTCAGAGGAGGGCCTTCTCTGTGGCTGCTCCGGCCCTCTGGAACGAGCTCCCCGTGGAGATTCGGACCCTCACCAGCCTCCAGGCTTTCCGCAAAGCCCTTAAAACCTGGCTGTTCTGACAGGCCTGGGGCTGATGAGTTCTTGTCCCCACTCGAATTGTGTGGCTGTTGTTTGTTTTTAAACTGTGGTGTTGTTTGTCTGTTGTTCTTTTTTTCCTGCTTGTATTCCCCCCCCCCCCTTTACTTGGTTTGTGAGCCGCCCTGAGTCCCTCTGGGAATAGGGCGGCATAGAAATACAATAAAATAAAATAAAATGAATGTGAGCTGGGCAGCTTATACATTGAATAAATACTTAAATAAAATACACATTTGGAAGTGGAATAGTGAATTATTCACTGGAACATAAGAGGGAGAAGGTGAAGCACTATCAGATTCACAAGATTCTGTTTTTATACTCATCCTCAATAAAAGTGGCTTTAGCTTTTCTGTGGAGCTGAGTTTTCAGTCTGCTCTACATAGTGGGGCTGACACTATTAGAAGCAATATATAAAAGTAGCCCTACAAGACTACCTGGTGCTATTATTCTTTCCGAACAAATCATCCCTTCAGGCAATCAAACAACAGTGACTTTGAAATCATGAACAACCTAATAAAATTGCAATGCCAAGAGTTGTGGTTCCCTCTGCTTCTATTCTTTTGCTGCTGATAAGCAAATACCCATATCGAATATGAGCAGGTTATTGCTTCTACCTCTTGAACTACTTCTGTGCCAGAGGTGTTATCTAAATGGGTCAAGAGGATCAGTTATTAATTCTTTCTCAGTTGGCTGAGATGAGATGCACCTGGGTTCCTCGGACTAGCTTTCCAGATATGTCTGGGCAGCAATCAGTCCCTCATACAGAAAATGACATGCCTTGGCCTAGCCTGAGATGTTGCTGCCATTCTGGTTGCTGCTGAGGTGCTACTTTCTTCTGTTTTCTTCCTGCAGGTCTCCTTCTGCTACTGCAGTTGGGACACTTGGCATGGACTCTTCTCAGAAAAGCAGCAACAATGGATGCTGCTCTATTTCTATCTCTGAACATCTGGGTTCAACTGCTACTTGGCTCCTCAGGTCCCAATTGCCTTGGTCTCTGGCAGCCCGGTCATGTAGCTGAAAAAGGCACAAAGGCAATTGCTTGCTGCTGCCACCTTCATTACTTCCACTTAGGGAATTTCTGTGGCTGCCACACTTTTCTTCTCCCTCCTGATTCCCTTTTATTATGATTCTTCTTCGGTAATAAACTTTATGGTCTGCATAATCTAAGAATTATACAGAACAAGAAACTTTTAAGTTCTTGCTCTTTAACTCACGATTCTACCTTAGCTGAGCTGTATGTACATATTTGTATTGATGAGGAATACATATGGATATCTACCCTGGCCCTGCATTTCGTATAGGTAGTGTATTACTATTTACACTCTCAGATGTATGTTGACAGAACAATATGCATGTATATTGATTAGTTAGTTGGTATCTCCGACAACATATTTGCAGTTGTGTCTGCCTTGCATCATTGTGCATTAATAATATTTGTAACGCAGCAAGTTTTCCTAATCAAAGAGTTCCCACATGTCAATTTTCTCTTGATTAAAAAGGATGTTTCTCAGGACAGGAAGATTCGGATATTTATTTCTCAGTAAATATCTAACAGCAAAACTACAAAGCCATTATGAAAGTAGTCCAGTGAATACTGTGTATGAAACACAAGCTCTATTTATAACAACTATTACTCAGGTTTTTTGCCCTCTTCGCCCCCCCTCCAGTACATAAAAGGTCTAGCAGTGATTCTCTTTTGGATGGGAGGTAAAGTTTCCATCTGTCCTTTGTCGGGTAATTGTGTGATCTGGTATCAGGTTGCTTACTTTGATCATGTGAGAATTAACTTTCACACCACAGTCCAAAAATTTGCTCCTGTTTTTGTTGGATTAGAACCAGATTTGTAATTGTTTCTTCATGTATTTTATTTATATAGACACGCTTCCCAATCTTCTATTCCCTAAACATAATTCAAAGAAACTAGCAAAACACAAAAACAATTTAAAATGTGTCTACAACCATTGGGATACAAATGCTGTAGAATTCTCTTAGCTTTTCTATCCTGGACATTTAGTCAACACTTTTGCTGTTTTGTTAGAAATATTAAAAGTAATATTTAATCAGTCCTTAGAGGATCAGATCATCGGAGCAGGAGACGTCAATAAAGTGATAATCAATATATTTACTAAATATATTGTAAGGGATTCTCTCCTAAAATATAATGTTGGATATCTTTTTATTTTGTCCACTTATTTTATTAATTTTGTTTTAACATATTGAAGAGCATATTATCAGGCAAGCCAAGGGCAGATTTATAGTAAATAGCAGAACAGTTTAGAATTGAGGGCAGGGAAAGCCAAATTCCCTAGGAACCTGATTTCTAACTCATTTCCATAGGCAATGTTCACTGTGGCTAAGATAATTTGGGGTTCTCATGTGCTGGTAAGGTTTTAAGCTTCATTCCTGTAATGTGGTGGGGAAAGTGCTAGGGCGGAAAGGGTTGAGACCAAGATAGAAATGCTTACTGAGCCATAAAGCTCATTGAAGGGCGTTGGTCCAAGTCTCTCTTCTTAAGCTTCTTCGGCTATTTTCCCATAAGTTCTTCTGATCTGCAGTTTCAGGGGAGAGAGGAAAAAGACCACATCTCTCAATTTGCCCCATTTGTACATAAAGCAGTATCCAAGTAGAGGATCCCATTTTACTCTACGTGATGTTAGCATTGTTTTTACCCTGCTACCCTTCACCATCACCTATTGCAATGTTGATGTTATACCAGGGTGGCACATACAATTTTGTCTTGTCTTCAGATTAGTGCATGGAGATGCAAAAACATTTTTCTCTTCATTCAGAGCCACTTCATAAAGTGTCCTAATACTGGCCTAACCTGGGCAGGATTTGAACTTGAAGCTTTTTCTGGGGATTCTGTTCTTTCCTCTCTAATCATATCCCTAATAGTCCTACATGTCAACCAGTGTTTCAGTATAAATTTGCCATCACTTATAAATAAACACTATGAAATGTTAGGTTCATAATATTTGACAAGGGCCCTAAATTCCCAAATATTTTAATACATGGCAATAATAAGTTACTGTATTTTTCCAAAATAATTCTCCAGGTAATTGAAGTGGCATAATAGCAGTAGGAGCATCCATTGAAGGCTGCTGGCAGAATTAACTTCCCACTGGCTTTCATGAGCTAATTTATTTATGGGTACTAGCTGAGAAGTCTTTAGATGACAGTATAGGTAAAGAGAAGATGACTAAGCACTTCTGTTATAATAATACAATTTAGGATTTATATAAAGGTCCTACGTCATGTCTTTCTTTCTCAATGAAGATTGGAGGATAAAAAGAAAAATATCTATGTTTTGGCTGACATATCCAGAATATAGTAATGTTTCCGGACTTGTTTAAATATGTTTTAACCATTCATCATCTTCATCGTTTTCTTGTTAGCCTTAGTTTATTCCTTTCATCCATTCTTAGTTATTTCATATTTAGCAAGAAAGACCAGATGTGCCATTCATTCATTCATTCATTCAATTTATATGACTGCCTATCTCAAAACATGTCTCTGGGAGCCTAACAGAAAATTAAAAACAAGATAAAAACATACATTATGTAAAACATTAAAAAGGAAATATATGAAGCAAATTGTATATGCCATTTACTTGAAAAACTCTAGGCAGCTTACAATAATCCATTAAAAACATTCATCAATTCCAGAAATATTAAAATCATTAAAATAGTTTTTTTAAAAAACTACTACTTCCATTAACATTCAAATTCTCCAAAACCCATGCAGAACAGGATTGCTTTTCACATGACTTCTGAGGAATAAAAGGATGGAGCTAACCCACCTGGAGGGTAAGCTCTTCCTATGTAATTACTTAGAGCAATTTACTAGTGCTGATTCCCTGACATGGATCTCGGTAATCTTATTTTTACTCATTTGATTTCTTTTTCTTGTGTTATTACTTTAATTTTAATTATTTGTACTTTCTAAGCTACCTAGAAATCAGTTTGGTGTAGTGGCTGCGGCATTAGAATAGAAACCAGAATACTGTGAGTATTAGTGACACCTTAGGCATAAAGCCAGCTGGGCAACCCTGGGCCAGGCAGCTTCTCTTGGTCCTAGGAAGGAGGTAATGGCAAGCCAGTTTTGAAATCTTACCAAGAAAATTGCAGCGACTTGTCCAGACAGTTGCTAGCAGTCAAAAATAGCTCAAAGGCGCAAACAAAGACAGTGAGAGAGAGAGAGAAGAAAGAAAGAAAGAAAGAAAGAAAGAAAGAAAGAAAGACTACATCTGAGATATATTGACTTCAACTCCTCGTGGTCCAGAAATGAGCACAACTAGCGAAAGCTAACCAAGACCTCTCCTGGCAATATTTTCCACCTATTGTTCCAGCAGGAGGCATGAGTTCAGAAGAATGCCCAGATCGAACACCTCATGATTTCTGGCGATACATAATTCTGTTAAGAACTGTAGACCGACCTTCAGTGGAATTGTGTGTTTTTGTACCAACAGTAGTTCCATTTTACTGGAAGGTAACTACAATCTATTTTGTCTCATCAATTCCTTATACCCCAAGTATTGGGTAAGACCTTCAATCACAGTACAGGACTTGTATGGCTTGGGGTCAAGAAGTAATGCTGGGTCTCATTGGCATTATTAATAATACTAGATCTCAAAGTGACGAATGATGTCTCCCTGGTTTCATGTACCAGTAAATGTTAAATGTGAGGAGGGGAGGAGCCCTGAGACACCCATATTCAAGTATCTAAGTTTTCAACCTCTCCTTCCTCAATAATGGTGATTGGGATTGCCCAGCTCTCAAACAAGATTCCAAAGGATACCACTGAACATTGCTCAGAGTTTGAAGTGGATGAGAAGAGGTGTACCACTTCCCTCAAACCATGCAGTGGGTCCTCCACAAGAATGACTAATACAGTTTCAGTTGTGTGCTCAGGCCCACAAAATGCATTTCATTAAAGACCTTCTCTGGTTGGAGGCTAACCACCTTCTCAATAATTTTACTAAAAAATGGCAGGGTGGAGACCAGCCCATATTTATCTAACCCAGATGAGTCTAGGAATGGCTTTTGTCCTGGAGAATAAAGGGAATTTAGGCCATTCATAGTTTCTTGGCAGATACATGTTGGATGCTTGGTAAAATGTATTGCCGCATTCATAATTTACATTAACTGCACAAATATCCTATCGGAGATGTAAACCTTCCAAAATACAGATGAAGTAGCCATCCACCAATAAAAACTGAATTCATATAATGGGTCTGTGGTATTTTGGAACCTCAAGGCTAATTCAGTCGTTCATAATCCTATTTATGTGATCTAATGAAATATGTAACCAGTGCTGTCCACAAATTGTTACAGCAAATCAGATATAATTATTCGAGTTGCAGCAACTGAAAATGTGTTGCCTCAAGATGTAAATCATCACCAGGAATCTTCATTAGTCTTTGCAGATATCCTGGATCATAATTTTAATTCTCCACACAAATATGTCTCCTAAAACAGTTGCACGGAGAAAATTTTGAATATTTACAATGGTCTCTACTTCTAATTGG
Organism: Thamnophis elegans; assembly: GCF_009769535.1. NCBI lineage: Eukaryota > Metazoa > Chordata > Lepidosauria > Squamata > Natricidae > Thamnophis > Thamnophis elegans. The sequence continues at coordinate 85,583,793 of NC_045542.1, forward strand.
ATGGTCCTCTAACTTTTATGGTATATTATTTCATAGGTTACATCTGCGTATTCAATTACCATTAGTTTTAAGTGTGTAGTTTAGAAGCTTTAGAGAGCAGATTCAGAAAACAAGTGTTATAAAATATTTTCTATTTTATTCAGAAAAATGATATCAAGAGATAAAGCCTTTATTTTATTGATCTTGTGATTGAATATTGTTCCCTCCAGGACATTCTCCTTATACCTCTTTAAGTATCTTTACTAAGTAAAGATACTTGGCATAAATTTCCAAAAGAGAGCAACAGTGAGAAGGAATGCTATCTGTTATTGACATTCATAAATAATGCATGCTTCTCTTGTATCCCCAGTTAAGCAATATCTAAGGCAGGGGTGGGCAACTATGGCCCCATTACAACCTATGTCTGGCCCAGAAATTCTGGGAGTTGAAGTCCACAGGTTGTAAAAGGGGCCATAGTTCCCCATGGTATTCTGATAAATCATGTGCTTGGTTCACTTTTATGTACTTGACAAGGCAGGAAGCAAGAAAAAAACGGGAGAGTGAGTATACAAATTTAAACTCACTAGGGATCACTCCCTATTTAGGCTTCTTAAATGAAGTTACTTATTAAGAAATGTTGTTTTCATTGTTGGCAAAAGATATCAGATGAGTAATATAAATATGAATGTAATAGACTTTTAATAGCCTGTTCGGGGCACTAATATTAATCCCCAAATATATCTTGCCTTCAATAGGGCAGAACCCTTTGTATTCTTCGAGAGTAGTAGGTCCTGTTTTTTTCAGCTGAATTTCATCCCAAGTAAATGATCATAACATTGCAAATCTCTGTGGATGCAAGTTTGTAATCTCCATGGTGACTAAGAGGCTGGGTTCGTATAAATTTTGCTAAACCATGATATGGTTTACATTGCTTTTGCATAGAGTGTTGTGTGAGTGCAGACATTTCGCTTTGCGGAGTAAAGTTTATGATTCATAATACTATGTGAATCCAGCCAATTAGTTGATGAAAAATGGTTAAAATTGGTCTCCGGTGATGCCTTGACTCATAGGCTCGTCATTCCCCAGAAGCTTTTTTTTAACTACTCTTGCCTTGAGTTTCTTTTTGTCCTTATTGTATTAGACAAGCTATTTTCTTTGATATATATGCCCTGGTCCATGATGGAGCAATAATAATTTTATTTGTTACTTTCTATCAAGTCCTTCCTGTGAGGAATTCAGGGCAATTTTGACTTAACAAATTGAAAGAAGGTAGTTGCAAGAAGACATGCCTCCACAACTTTTAATAGTTCTGTGGAAGAAGACATTTTGTGAGATGTTTCCACTTCTGCTCAACTGTTCGGTAAGAGCCCTCTCTTTGACACCTGGCTACCTGTTTATAAACTCATGAATACAGTATTTTTCAGAGTATAAGACGCACCAGAGTATAAGACACACCAAGATTTTGAAGAAGTAAATTTTTTAAAAAGGTTTTGCACTCTGCAGGCCTCCCAAACCCTCTGCACACCTTATTTTTTGTGAAAAATGGGGCATGCAGAGAGTTTGAGAGGCCTGCAAAGTGCTCCTGGGGGGGGGGGGGGAACAAATGAGCCCAAAACACTCTTTTTCGGCAAAAAAGGGCATGCATAGCCTTTAGGAGGCTTGTAGCGTGCTTCTGGGGGCTGGGGGGGGGGACAAAAAACAGACTATTTTTCGCTGATTTTTGCCCTCCCCAGCTCCCTGGAGCACTTTGCAGGCCTCCCAAACCCTCTGCATGTCCATTTTTGTGAAGGGGGTGGGGTTTCAGGAGGCCAAAAATGCTGTATTCAGTGTATAAGATGCACCCAGATTTTCAGCCTCTTTTTTGGAGGGAAAAGGTGCATCTTATACTCCAAAAATATGGTAGCTTAGTATTACAGCCCTGACTTTTAGCATCTTTATTGAGCTTGGTCACTAATATGTTTCATAACAAATGACAACATTTCAACACAAAGAAAAATATCAAACAATGCCACTTTTGTTATGTGGGTTATGTAAGTAAATTTACTATGTCATTAATCAACATGCATTCTGGCAACAGTAACCACAAACAAATTTTGATGGGAGCACACCATTGGCAAATAACTATTGAAGGATAGATGCAAATGTTGTTTCTTCGCCGTTGTTGAACTAATGGGGAGAGCAGGAGAGCGCTTCCTCCACTGACTACTATATAGGCTTATCTTCATGATTATAACTTGATTTCTGTTCCATTGATTAATGCAAACCAAAAGAGACTGTTGAATTTTAGTCCAGTGAAGGAATTTGTATTTGAGATGTTGAGGAGGAAGGGACGACAGCTCCTCGCTCTCCCTTGTCTTCCATTACAAATAATTCAAAGGAAATATCAATGTTGCTAAATGTCCTTTAGGTCAAGGGCACAAAAGATGTGGCTTCAAAGCAACATACAGACCATCTATGTTGCCCTTCTGTCCTAGAGTTGCTGTGGTCCCAAATATAACCTTTGTTGAAGGACGAGCTTGAAAAGGAACCAGTTTTATTCCTTAAAACTCATTAAACCTACAAAACCTGACCAGATCCCAGTCCTATCCACTTTTGGTATGCAGCCTTGGATATGACGTGCAAAGTTTACTGCACTTGTCAAGCTACACGCTCTGGATGATTGACAACTTACTGTGGGTTCTAAATTGGAACCATGCAAAATAGCTTTGTGTCGGTCTGTGTTCACTTAGTCAAATAACTGTGTGATATTATAAACGTCAAATGCATATGTAAACTAGCAGCAGGTCACAGTAGTCTCCTCTGCTTCCTATTCACAAGGCATGTCTGTAGCAACATATATTCTGCCTAATAAGTGTACAGTTTAATTTAGCTTTATCCAAATACCTTTGATGCATTCTGTCTGGGTCAATCAGATAAGTGTAGTTGTATTAAACCTGTATAGGAATGAATATGCATTTCAATTGCAGGTTTCTATTTGAAAAATTAGGAACCTCAGTGCTGCTGTATGTAATTTCAGGGAGCTTGTCTTGTTTCTATAGTGTTAATAGAGAAGCTTGAAGTATGCATCTTTCAAGACCTGCAGAACTCCATCTTTCCTCCATGGTTATAAAAGAGGTGAGACCTTTTAGCAGTACTTTAACAGAAGTACCACTAAATTTGCAAATTATTAAGTGGGATAAAAATCTTAACAAGTATTTACATTGATCCTGGATATTGCGCGTGTGATATCTTGACATGGCCTCTAAATAAACTCTTCAGAATGACCCCATTTTAAAAGATTAATGTATTTTATTTGGATAGTTTAAGGTTAAAAATGCCTTTATTCTTTTAATGTTTTCCTTTTCCACATATTTATCCTCTGCCCACCTTCCTCTTTTTCTCCTTTTGAAAAGATTTCCTGTACACAGGGATGAGTCACTCAGTTCCTCTGACATTTTCAAACCCCTCCACTGGTTATGATCAATTCTTTCTGTTCTCTTATCTCTCTGAATATATCATGCAGAGCCTTTAAAGTTCAAAAGTCTTATCTTGTTCTTTGGGTGGCAGATTTATCACAACATAGATTTGTTTTCAGTTCCTATTGTTCTTTCCTTTAAACTTAGAATGCTCATTCAGGGTTTTTTTTTTTTTTTTTTTTGAGGGGTGGCGGTTTATCTGTTCTCGTTGTTTCTCATTAAATTCCTTCTTTTTTGTATTGTGAACCAGGAGGATTCCTATTTTTATCTCCAGATTTCAGGACAGTGCAAAATTCCACCAATCAAATATAACCACAGTGGGTCCTTCTACATTGGCAGTAGGAACACAGAGTGCCTCTTGATGTCCCAGAGTGAAAATAGACATTATGTCATCTTGAAGGATGGAAAAACATGTTGTCAAGGCTTTATATGGCAGGATTTTATTCTCCATAAAGTGCCTCTCTATAACATGCTATTAACACCTGTGACACAAATGGGAGGCTTAGGTTGCATCATAGGGATATTCTGTAGCTAGTATTTGTGCATGCACTGTAATTTTACATATGTGATCCTGATCTTAGCTGTCCCATGAAGTTGTTTTTCCAGATGCATAATTACAGTTGAGAATTCCAGGATGTACAACAAGCTACATGCATCCAAATTATCTACTATGGTTTTTCTGTAGTCATAGTCAGCAAGGCATAGCATTACATCTAAATCCGCACCCGGCTATGGACATCATTGACTAAAACTACCCAAGGCACAGCAAATGCATTTAGTTTATTAATTCCATTTAGAGAGAATTCTATCACCCAAATGGTAGTACAGCCCTAAGTTTAGAGAAAGCTTGGAAAAGCAAACAACCCACTCAGTTCTCACTGCTGGGAACAAGGAACAGATAGTGACCTGTCTAAGATGTGATGCTCTTTAAATAGAGTTTTATCAGGGCTGAAAAAGACATGTTAGGAGCTGGCTGGCTTGCATGAAGACAGGTGTTCCCATGGAAATGTATAGAGCTCAACCAAGCAACAGCTATGTTTACAATACAAGAGCAGAAAGGTTTTGCAAGGTTGCTTAATTGCTTCCTACCTCCAGCACATTTGACTGGAAACTGGCTTTCTTGTTTCCTCTCAATCTACTCTAATGTTCTGACATCCAATTTTAGAAGCATTTTATCCATCTCTGAATTCTTTTGCCTAGCATTAGTGGAATGTCAGTTGAGAAATACATATTTATCAGAGCCAACATGACCTGATGTTTGTTTATTCTGTAACCAATATCGGGGACGGGCGGGCAGGGATGAAATAATAGATGAGGACTACCGTATTTTTCAAAGTATAGGACGCACCAAAATTTTGAAGAGACAAATTAAATTTAAAAAATGTTTTGCACTCTGCAGATCTCCCCAAAATGCCCCATTTTTCACGAAAACGGCCCCAGTTTTTTTGTCAAAAAAGGGGGCACGAATAGCCTTTAGGAGGCTTATAGAGTGCTCCTGGGGGGTGGGGGGCAAAATTGAGCAAAAAATGGCTCATTTTGCACTCATTTCTGCCCTCCCCAGCCCCCTGGAGCATTCTATAAGCCTCCTAAAGGCTATGCACGGCCATTTTGGTGAAGGGGGTGGGGTTTCGGGAGGCAAAAAATGCTGTATTTCAGTGTATAAGACACACCCAGATTTTCAGTCCCTTTTTTGCGGAAAAAAGGTGTATCTTATACTCTGAAAAATACGGTATTTAGAAAAGAGGCTTTAATACCAGTTAATACCAGCCAACTGGTATTAAGGCTTTAATACCAGTTGGCTAAAGACAAAATAGGAGAGGGAAACAAGACTGTGTGAGTTACAAGATAACTAGTTTGTCCTTAACCCTTATTTCAAAACAGCCAGTCAAAAGGGTTAAGCAGCCTTAGGCTACTGTACTTCATATACATTAACTTCAGATAGAGATATCATGTCATCCTGTGTAGGAGCTAGACTATTTACTGGTTAAAAAACCTGTCCCCCTTCCAAAAATCAAGAGATATTTTTTCCATTCCTGATTAGAGCATAGCAGTGGTTAAGAATGAAGGAATGAGCAGAAACTAACTGTACATAGACTTGCAGAGATTAGCTTGAAGATCATTTGGAAGGGGTTACTTACCCAGTAAAGTCTCCCTAGTTGGTGGAGACAGCAGGGGTGTTAAAGTGGCAGCCTGTGGGCCAGATGTGTCACACGCAGGCCATGCCCACCCCAGTTCCGCGAATGGGAAAACATCACGAAACACCACATGACGGCAACGTGACGCAGCGAGTTTGACACCCGCGTTGTGATGGCTGCATAATCTCCTTTTCATCTCAGATAGCTCTTCTCTCTTCATCCACTTTTCTCCTTCTTTACTTTCCTGGCGAAAGTAGTTTCCTTCTTTCCATCCTTGCCTTCCCTCTTCCTTCATTCTTAGCAACTGCCTGAATAAGTCTTGGGCAGCAATTTCAGCTTTTGCCTCCATTTCAGAGGGGAAGGAGAGTGAGTGGCCCAAAGTCATTAGCTGGCTTTCTGGCTAAGGTGAGACCAGAACTCACTCTCCCAGTTTCTAGCCTGATGCATTAACTACTCTAGATAGTCCTTGACTTATGACTATAATTGAACCTGGAATTGTGATTGTAAGTCATGTTGATCATTAAGTGACTCACCACAGGACAATGCCCAATTTTGTGACCTTTTGTACCACAGTCATTAAAGTGAACACCACTCTCATTAAGTGGGTCCATTGACCACAAGGTTTTTTTTAAAAAAAAACCAGAAAGTTGAAATAAACGCTACTTTCCAACAAAAAACATTGTAAACAGTGGTTAAAATTATTATGATTATGGAATACTGCAAAAGGCCACAAATGCTGAGCATTTAAAATGCCATTACGTCACCAAGGAGAGCCAATCGTCACAACTTCAAATTCAGGTTGTAAGTAGCCATGCGGAGGTTTCTTGTAATTTTGAACAATGACTAAACAACCGATTGTAAATCAGGATTTACTTGTCAAGCAAACTGGCTCTCCAGTTACTTTCTGTTGCAGTACTTCTGATGGGTTACAATACAGGGCGGGGCATAACCTTTTCCTAGGGGGTCACAGCAAGATCGACAGCAGTTTACAACTTCCGCGACACCTCATTTTAAAGCCCATAAAAAACTGAATTGAATGAGCTATTAAATGTTAAATTTGCTTTAAGAATGGCTGGAAAATTCGATTCGGAAGAACAAAGGATCATTGACAGAATAAAATGCATTGCCTTTCGAGAGGCTCGCGATGCTGGAGCCAGATCTCAATTCGCCAGATCTCAATCCGGCAGAGAACATTGAGGCCATAATTAAGGATGAAGTGGAAGCTCTGATGATTCAGGAGCAAGGTCAAAATCGATATTCGGTTGAAACTTTGAGAATGAATTTGGAAACTGTGTTGAAAAATCTGGAAAATCGAACGGAACTGTTTGAAGATTTGTTGTGTTCTTATCCACCTCGTTTGAATGCTGTTCGAAGGGCTAATGGTGGTCATACTGACTATTAAATCGTGTCAATAAACTCAGTTTTTGATGGGCTTTCGAATGGTGTATGAATTATTTGTGTTGTTATTACAAGTGTTGCTGTGACCCCCTAGGAAAAGGTTATGCCCCGCCCTGTATGTCTGATGGGAAGAGGCAGGAAGCATACATTTGTCTATATAGGAGGCTCAAGGCAGATAGAGATTAAATTGTATATACAGAATAATAGAGTTGAAAGGGACCTTGGAGGTCTTCTAGTCCAACCCCCTGCACAAACAGGAAACCTTATACAGGCAGTGGTTGCCCAGTCTTTTCTTAAAAGCCTCCAGTGATGAAGTATCTTTCCACTGGTTAATTGTTCTCATTGTTAGGAAGTTTCTCCTTAGTTCTAGATTGCTTCTGCATATTTTGTATGGTTATTGATTGCTGTTTCAAATCCTTTTTGAGTGTGTGAATATTGCATAGATGCATTACAGCCCACTCGACCAGGAGTGCGTAACACACAGAAGTGTGATTTATACATGCAAAAGGGGTGGGTGTGGGTGTGAAGAAATCTTCAGAGCAGATTTCAGATAGAGCAGATAGCCAGGAAAATTGAGTGTGCATATTTTTGCTTTTTCTGTGTTTAAAAAAACATCTCTCTGTCTTATCTCCTCATTTTGTTCCGTTGAGTTTATCTAAAATGCAGGGTCAACTTTTAAATAAAATGGTGCTTACTATGGTTTCATAAGAAATGACAGATTCCATCACTTCCTTTGGAAGTGTATCTCTGCTATTCTTCTGCCAGCATCCTTTCTTCTTCCAAACAACTTTATGGAGTTCTGAGTCTACAGTATTATTTCTGTAGGAATTCTGCCCATCCTGTGAACCCAAGAAGTGGACAGTTGCCAGAAAATCAACTTATTAGTGATCATAGTCCTTTAGGTTTAGGTCTGGTGTTAATTAAGTTATTTTCTTCCTTCTCTGTGTTCTTTCTTGAATTGGGAAAAGCTTCAAATTATAGCATCATTAAAGTTTAATTCAATACTGTTGTACCTCCTGCTGTTGATAGATAGTCATCTTTTTTTGGCATGGTGAAATGTAAGCTTCGTTATAGGCGCTGAGTGTTGAAACTGCCACTAAGTGCTCCCCTGATAGCTTTCCTGCAGTTCGATTTCCAGCCAAACTGACAAGCTTTTTCTGTAATGAATTTTTTGACTTTCATCTCTTCTCCCTTTTCCTTTCTAGGATCATTTCTGAAAAAACTCTGATACTGTATAAACATGTCTAGTATATACAAGAACAAATACCTGCCTCTGGTCCTTAACCAAAGGAGGGTTGTGTATGCTGAGTTTGTAGCATCCAGATTTGTTAGATGAAGAATAAGCATTCTAATATCCAAGCTTGCCACCTGAGTTCGAACAGCATAAAATAATCAGCTGGTACAGAACTTATATTTTAAAAATAGCTGTTGGCAGCAAAAAAAAAGTGGCATTTCCTTTCTTTCTTTTTCTTTTAAATGCAACCCTGGAAATAAAAAAGCAATAAAGCTAAGAATATAATTCTTCAGTCCTCTGGAATTCTCTTTCTGTGATAGCCTAAGCATCACAGATCTCTAAGCAAATAGATTTCAAAGACTGCCTTTTTATTCACTCTGGAGTGGATGTAAATGTATTTCTTGGCTAATAGAGTGGAATGAGGGCCTTTATTACAAAGAAAATAATAATTACACTCAGTGCAAAACAAACTCACCATCAAACTCTAGAAACAACAGTACATAGGTGTATAGCATAAGACATAAAAATGATATAAAATCAGGGGTGTAGAGTATAGGTCAACTGTGAGACAAGGCAGAAGCAGCAGGCTGCACCAGCAAATGTCAGAGTCACAAGGTGCCATGTGTGTGAATAGGTTAATACGCACAGCAAACCTATCTTAACAATTTTTTCAGGAGCCATTCAACCGTCTCCATTTATTTGTTCAGCCTCTGGCATCAGACCCAGCAAGTGCTCCTAAAGAAGGCATATGCTGAGCTGACAAGGTTTGCAGTTCAATGTGTGCTAGGGTTGCCAAGCAGGGTGTGATGACTGCAGAGAGTTGAGGGAATATACTGAGCAGTTAAGGGGGCAATAGCATGATTTGAAGACATTCACATGACAGGGTTGAATAGACTAGGATGGTACCTTCTTCAATAAACTGGCAGCCCGCCCGCGCGTATGTGTTAACGCACAAGCCATGGCCACCCCAGCTCCATGAAGGGGAAAAAACTTCGCGTGACGGCAACCTGACGTTGCGAGTTTGACATCTGTAAATTAATTGAATTTATCACATTGACCTGCCCTGCCCTGTCATTGGCTGATCTCAATTCTGTAGTCCTCCTGGCTCAAGAGCATTATTATAAAAGGTCTCTCTGAAGCCCTTGAACATCAGAATACCCTGTTACTTTTACTGGTGCTTGCTTGCTTTATGACTCCAGTTGTTAGTACTACAGTGCTGAAAGTGATCATGTATTGGGCCAATCAGCTGCTATCCAGGAGATTCCTCCCTTTCCAAAGTGTAGGTTTGAAGCACCGTATCACCAAGCGCCACCTTTCTTACTTTTTTTAATGCGTAACTTATTATTTTTCTCTGGCAGACATTACGGAATACAAATCAAAACAAGGACAGCAAGGTCTGTGAGAATCAGTTGACCAGTTGTGGTTAAAGTGCAACCTATTAAATCTCAAGTATCATCATGAAATAGCTAAGATTTCCATACAGCTATTCCGTTTTTTGAAGACGAAGTAAAATTTACTACAAAAAAAAAAAGATATGAATGTAAAATATCCCAAAGATATTTTATGAGAAGAAACCTTAAGGATCAACCTGCCTCAGAGATGGATTGCCATTTTTTTTTACTACCGGTTCGGGCGCACTTGCACACGATGCTTCTGCACGTGTGAAGAAGCGTCCAGGCAGGTGGGTGGATCCTCCCGCTGCCGCTACTAATGGTTCGCTGATCCAGGCCAAACTGGGAACAACCCACCTCTGACCTGCCTCTTTGCATGACACCATAGTAGATTCTGCAAAACTACTTTGACACTCAGGAAGCTGGTTTTTTCAAAGACTGAGAGAAATTTCCGATTTAAAATTTTTGAAATCTGTATTGCAATGCCTTTGTAAAAATAGCAGAGACCTTAGTCCCTACTCCTTACCCCCATCCCACTCAGCCCCTGCTTTCTTTGCAGTCTCAGTGGAGAAGCTAACTATACTGCAAATCTGCAGACACTAGATGAGCGCTTACCTTAATTCATTACTCTCAGGATACAAAGCTCCTATCAGTCTCTCCACCCCCCTCCTTTTTTTCCCCCTGGAGCTAAAGGAAACAGCTTTACATCTATTACAGGAGCATTGTGAAATTCTGCACACTTTAGGAGATTTCCTTAGAAATGAAAGTTTCCTTTTTTTCATTGTCTGGCTCAGCTTTGTGTCAACACTGGAAACTGTCTGTGCTTGCATTATAAACAACTATGGTGCGATTCTGAGAGTTTGACAAGAGGAGCTGTTTTTAGTCCACATCTTCTATAACAAGCTGTTCAATTACTTGTGTTCCTGGCTATCAAATGGACGCTATGGTATTTATTTTAAGCGGGTGTCAAGAGGTTTGATTTGTGTACATTTGTAAATTAGACACTGTACTATTTATTACTGCTAGATGAGAAGCTGATGTCTTAATTAAACTATTAATAACCAGCTGTAACATCCCACCCTGTATCATGACACAGAGCAAAATAGGCAGTGTGACAAATAAACATGTTTGATGTGTTGTGTCCTAGGTAAGTAATTTATTACTGATTGGGTACTCCAGGATGCCCTAAGAGTTTTCCCATTTGAAGCCACTTTGCACATAATGTTCCTTTGTGTGGGTTGAGTTCATCCTTTGATAGTGGAATCTTAAATATAGAAGCACCAGGTTGTGCACTGAAGAACAAACAGAGGTTTAGGCAGGCTATCAGTGTTGACAAATACTTATATACATGTCACAATTACCTGTGCCAAGGAGGGGGGTACCTATATAGATCAATTGATTAACCCTTTAACTTATAGATCAATTGATTAGCCCTTTAATTTTCTTTTAGTACTAAAGCAGCAGCAATGTGAATCAAACATCTCTCAGGTGCTTGAATACTAGATGGCCATTATGGTTTTTGATAAATGTATTTTTCAAGTCTTGGTTGATCTACATCAGTGTTTTTTTCACTGGTCTACATAGTTCTATTGATGTTCTTTTCTTTGATCCGTGATTACATTGCATGATCTGCTGACTTGGCCATGTACCTATTACTGCACCACCTGAACCAGTCCAGGAGAGCCTCTGCTCTCACACAGGTTGCTCCTTTGCTGTTGTTGTTAGCAGCAGCCGTGATGTCCAGCAAGCAAGGGTGGAGGACCTGGGCAGATATCATGACATTAAAAGTGGAAGCCCTGATATCCTTCAAAACTGGCCACTGCCACCCCTTTCTCATTTCTGTTCCTTCCTGGCCCACATTACAGTTCTAATTGGAGGATTTTTAGGTGTCACTTCCTAACTACAGTTGTGAGTGTTTTTCTGCTAAATCTGTTCCTTTTCTTTCAGCTCCTGGAGTTTGCTCAGATTTGCTCACAGCAGTTTCTCTGATGGAACTAGGACTCTTATGGAAAGTCTTGAATTCAATATTTCCCTGATCAAAAAAAGGGGTGGGAGGGGGAGTTTTATTTTCCCCACCAGCCAAAGGGATAGCCACAGTGGCCAGATGGGAGAAGACAATTATTCAGAATGCCAGTTGGAACAGGTTGTTGATGTCCATGTCTCTGTGGGACACAGGAGGTCTTTTTCCATTTTATCATGGAGATCATTTTCGCCAGAGCACCTTGTTCTAGTTTTGATTTCCATAGCAGTGGGCTTGACCCCAAGATGGCGGCTCCAGTGTCACAGCATGTCCCCTCAAACTATTTTACTCTGCTACAATAAAGAGCATTCCTTGAATGTCTGCCAGGCCTGCTTCTTGATTTTGTGTATCTTGAGGGCTGGCATCATCCTAACTTACGGCAACAATTAATTTAACAAATGCTTATTAAAAATTGGTAACTAGTCGTTACTTCATTTTTTGTTGTCAAGCTTCTGTGAATTTGGAAGATGCCCAGGGGAACCAAAGATTTAGTCTGCATATTTTATTTAATTACATATTATATCTGGAGGTTGCCTGAAAGAGCAGATGTGATCACTCCAGAAGGTACATGTACATGTGGACAGGATGTACAGACAGGTTTTTGGTGTGATCTGATTATTCTTTGTACTGTATGTGCGCGCACACACACACACACACAAACACACACACACAAACACACACACACACACACACACACTATATGTATGATGCACTTGATGATCCATTCATGCCTCAATGATCAATTACAGTGCTGGAAAAACAATAGTGCGACCTGTGAAAGCCTAAAGCTAAGGAAGCTATGCTGAGTCTTTACTTAATCACTCAGTCAGGTCACAGATCTCTTTAGACATCTGATGGAAAGAATGGGGAACTAAATTTGCTAAATTGGCATGTTAAGCACTTCATAAGCTCTAATTCATTTTAGGTATAGTCACTTTAATTTGCATATAGAAATGTCAGAGATTGTAATTCATTGATAAGCTAACAAGTACGATTGATGACTTTCTCCTGCAGGGTACTGCAGAACTGTTTACTCATCAAATAGATAAGGTTGTCCCCAAACTAGTACAACGCACACACACACATGCACACACAGAGATTTATTTTTGAAGCAACTCTAAGATGTAGCCATATTCAGCATTCCAGATAGACTTACTCAAGACCCAGTGAAATTACCAAGAATCCCTTTTCTTGACCAGCTGGACTTTTCAGAGCAGTTTTGCATTTCTTGCCCTAGACATAGACTCTGGCTCTGGTAGAACTAATTATGTTTTAGCACTAATTGCCACGTGGCTCTGTTTCACTCCTTTTGCTCTGGGTATTAGTTTAACTGGAGTTGCAAGAATCCCTGCCTGCAACTGAAGGAGCCCTTCAGGACTGGGCTGCCAGAACTATAATGTGCAGTCAGCATCCTCTGTTCTCTGATTATATGTTTAATCCCCTTCCAGAGCAACATGTTCAGTGTAGTGTGGGTATTCTCTGTTTTCAGGTTTTTAGGTCCTTGTAGTCATTATCAGCTTTAGGCAGGTGATTACCAGACTGGACAGAGATTTATTTCCCTCCATTGGAAAGCTTTCACCTCTAGCTTCAATTGTGCTTTGTTTCAGATTTCATTCTACAAAGTAATAGTTTTGGATAAAAACCTTCAGGGAGATGCACACACTATTAATCATTAAAGAGTTGTGCTTCCACAACTCTCTGCAAATCACCAGTGCTTTGTGCTTTGGTTATTGTAATAAAATATCAGATGTACTGACAACATCCCAAGGCTTTTCCTGCCACCTGGGGAACTGATATTGCTATCAGTATCAGAGTTTCTAAATCCCAGAGGCTGTCACTGGTGTACATTATTTGGTCCTTTGGCAGTATTATTACTAGCAACCGCCTTTAATTGAACACACTTTGAGCACATGATTGCTCTTGTTTTTGCAAAGCCCTGTAGTTGTGAAACTTTGATGTGCAGAAGCTTCTTTATGGGGGGAAAAGTAAGGAAGATTATGATGGTGGTCAAACTCACAACTGTGCGTTATGCACGGGCAACAAACAGGCTGGCCCTAGTATCCAAGTTCACTTGTTTCAAGTCATATGCTCTGCATAAATTCAGCAAAGCTAAAATCCATGCCTTTAGTTAAATGCAATAATATTAAATTTAGCAAAGAAGAAATTAATGCATTTTTCCAAGAATCATCTCTTGGAAGTAGAAGTTGGTGATAGTTAAAACGTCTGTCTTCATACTTATTATTTGCACCATAGTCATCTTTTCTTATATCTCCATCAAACCATGTTTTCATCTTCCATTGGGGCTTCAAATGCACAAACCACACATTCATCCTAACATATCTTTCTCCAATGCAGTTATTAATCTGTGCATTGTATCCATCAGGAGTCTATCCCTCCTTAATATCAGTACCATGGAAGGAACGATGAATATTATCCTATGTGGTCATTTTTAAATGATTAAGCTGAACAATACTTTCTGCACATGATACCTTATTCTTTTGAGTGTGCATTTTTTCTCTCTCCCTCCCTCCCACCCCCCACATATACACACAATCATTCTCTGCATCTCATTAAAAAAACCCTTCATTCATTCTTCTGCCCCCGGCACGGGAAACCTGGCAAAAAACCTCAGTAGATGAGTGTTGGTTGGATGAGCGAACAAGTCCGCTGTCAGTTGTTCGAATCTCCGGGACAAGTCCTTGAGCAGATCGGGATGAAGGCAACATTCTGAACGGTCCACGATGGACCTGCTTAACCAATCTGCTTGCACATTTGCAATTCGGGAGATGTGCTCGAAAGGGTGTGCCTCTCCGCCCATAGGTCCAGTCTCTCTGCCTCAAGCATGAGGGACCTGAAGGGGGTGCCCCCCTGGTGGTTGATGTGGGCCTTTGTGGTGACATTGTCGGTGAGGATCAGGATGTGACTGCCTTCTATCAGACCCTGGAAGTGTTGAAGAACTAGGTGGGCGGCCCAGAGCTCCAAGTAGTTGATGTTGTTCAGCAGCTCCTGCAGGTTCCATTGTCCCTGAGCCACTGGAGTCTGAGTATGGGCACTCCACCCAAAGAGATTGACATCAGATGTTACTGTGATGCAGTCCGGTTTCCTGAAGAGGCACCTGTTGTGAAGAGCGGGAGATGTCCACCACTTTAGCTAGAGGAGCACCCTTGGTGGCACCTGAACTCTGGTGTTGGAGCTGCTACTGCCAGTCCATTGGTATGGGAGCAGAAACCATTGCAGGGTCCGCGCCTGCAGCTGTGCCCAGGGAATTATGTCTATGCACGAAATCATTTTCCCCAAGGGTTGGGAAAGGACTGCCAAAGGTACTGACCGGAGTTAGTTGATTAGCAACCTGATGCTGGAACGCCACTCATGTGAAATGTAGATCTTGCAAGTCTCGGTATTGATCACTGCGGCCAGGGAAGGCATAGTGGAAGTCAGCAGGTGGCTCTTATCCACGTTCACTGAAAATCTGTGTTGTTGGAGGACCTGGGTAGTGATATGAAGATCTCGACTTGCCTGAAGCGGGGATGACGACTGGATCAAGATATTGTCGAGGTAACATTGGATCGTCACGGGTAGTGATCTGAGGTAAACTGCTATGGCTGCTAGCAGCTTTGTGAAGGTCCTGGGGGACGATGACAGACCAAACGGCAAGGCCCTATACTGGTAGTGGCGCCCTGCAAAATAAAATCACAGGAACCTTTGTGAAATGGACGAATGTGTACATGAAGGTAGGCCTCCTTGATATCCACGGATGTCAGCATGTCTCCCTGATGGATGCATCCCAGGATGGATTGTAGGGACTGCATCTTGAAGTGTTTGTATGCCAAATGGATGTTGAGCTTTTTTAGATCTAAAATGACTCTCCATCCACCCAAGCTCTTTGGGACTAGGAAGAGGACTGAATAAAATCCTGGCCCTCCTGCTCTCATGGAACCGGCTCTATAGCGAGGATGTCCAACAGATATTGGATCTCAGTATCTATGAGGCCCTTCTTGACCTGGCACATGGGAACGGAGCATCTTATGAAGTGTCTCAGTGGGTTGGTAAGGAATTCTAGTGTGAGTCCTAGCTTCACTGTCTGCAACACCCAGGCGGTCACCTCCCATTGGTTTGTGAAGGTTTTTAATCCACTCCCAATGGGAAGGATTGCCAGAGAGTCACTTGGACTTGCAAAAGGGCCTGTTACCGGACCCTCGAAATGGCTGCCTGGTCTGAGGTTGTTGTCTACCTCTGTCGCGGAACCAAGACCTGTCCTGTCTGGAGGTGGTGGCAATGCGGCAGTCGTGGGAGGGCCTGTGCAGTCACCAAAATGTGGCTTTTGTAGAAATGATGCAAAAAACCCCTCTCTTAATGATTGCTGGCATTGCAGAGGAAAAAGCAACCTCGGAGTGTAATCCAAGTGATCAGGCAGTGATTCTGGAATAGATGTGGCCAATAGAAGGGCTGCGTAAAGCGTGCCCATGAGCCAAATGGGCCACACGCTCACAGAATAATGGCTGCGTGGCAGGCAGAAGGCCTTTGTGATGCATATCAGCGGTTTAAAATCAGCGTGAGAGTTGCAAGCCAACTTTCCTAGCACTCCTGATAACACACAGTTGCTGGAGAACAGTCCGAGTGATCGGGTCAGAAAGATTTCTCGGGCCGGAAAAATGGTGGCCTTGGCCTATTGGTGTACTGTGAAACCACACACTCACCCTTAGTCGGATCCACCTGTAAAGATCGCAGATACGGGGACTCCTGCCTGCTTCTCTTTGAAGCAAAAAATACTTTTTCTATGGAGAATCTAAACTGGAATAATTTCTTGCTCAGACTAAATGAGAAAAATAATTTGTGTCTCTCTAGGCTAGACTGTTTGAACACACTGGACTTATACGAGCAGAGGAGGCGTGGTCAAGACTTTTTTTTAATTTAGTCTCTGGGCAAACAGGCAGAAGTTTACCCATGCTTGGATTCTCCAAGCAGTGCAAAGGAGAAGCAAAAGGATTGAACCTGATCAGGTTCTCCATCCCATGATGTAGTCCATACATAAAATGATTGCATGTTCACTGTACCCCCCACACTTAATTCAGTTTTTTTTCCTTTCAACCATGTCTCTCACATTTGCTGCAATCCATTTTGTGCTAACAGCTGTCGTTCTCATGTTTGTTTAGTTCTGCTGTGTCTGCCTTAAAACAGGATTGTTTCTGAAAATGTTTTTATTGCAATTTTTCCATTACAAAGGCAAAAGTCTAATACCAAGTAAGAAAAATAGAAAAGAATGAAAAGTGATATAGAAAGTGTGGAAAAGAAAGTAAATAAAAAATTAAAAAATAAGAACATGTTAAAAAAAAGCAAAATATATGAAGAAAAGAATTTCCCTTCGTCATAGAAACAATTACAGTAACTGATCATCTTCTTTGGGAATACAACGAAAGATCTCTTGTTCCCTTATCTCATGTTTTATCTGTAAACAAAGCCCTATCTTTTAGCCCTAGTTAGCAAAGTCCATTGATGGTTACCAGAAAGCATATTTTATAATATTTTAGTTTATATTTTAACCTTATTCAAATTTTATATTCCTTCCCTTTACTGTAACATAATAACTCTAACAATACAACAACAATAAAATATTTTTCTAAATATCTAAAGTCTTGTCATTTGGTCTTGGTCAGTAAAAATCCTTTAAAGATTATCAAAAACAACAAAATACATTTTTTTAATTTTAAGTAAATAAACCAATTTTACATTCCTTCCTTTTGATTTTAACAATCTTTAAATAATGTTCCATAGCTTGACTTCATTTTTCTCTTCATCTCTTCTCAGAAAACTGTTCAAAACTTTTAAGAAGTCTCTTTTATAAATCCCAAATAAGAACATTATCCAAATCATTCTTCTGTTTTTTATTTGTATATCCCTTTTAATTATTAAGACATGGCATTTTCGTTTATATACCCAGTCTAATATCATTCTTACAACTTGTCATTTTTAAATCCACATTCTTATAAACCTCAGTCTCAGTTTTATCCAGCAAAACCTGTTCCTCTTCTATAGCCTCTTTTAAATTCAATATTTTCATGATAGCAAACATTCTTAAGATTAACTTCTAAGTTCATTGTCTCCAAATATCTTTGAATTCTTCCAAAGTTAGAATATTTTGCTCCATTCTATATTTGTGAGTTGAATTTAAGTGCTTTTCTCCTTTAATTATAATCCTTAGTTCTGTCTGGTTCCCTCTAACGTCCAACCTTCAAAATCTCATCTTACCATTTTTAAACCATTGCATTTTCCTAGGGAAGATTTCTTATAGCTAATTTCAAGATTATTTTAAATCCCTCTGGACCTTATCCATTTATAACTTTCTAAAGTCAAAATTCTAATTATCCTTTTTCTGTTTATGCCACACTTTAAACTTCTTTTTCCAAGGATTGACAGAGATTCATTCAGTGAATGTTGTAAAACTTGCTGATTCAAAGGTTTTTAATAGTTGAAAAGCTATTTAAAAGCTATTAAGAAATGAGGCTCAACTGAGTTTTTTGTCCATATAGGCTACACTAAATGCTTGATGAAATGTCTTCAATTCCCAGCCACCTCATTCATGGATTAACAGCAAAAACCTTGATTCCTGCGGTCTGCTTACAAGGAGCGGCTGCCTGGAGTCCATGTGAATAAAAGATAGATAGAATAAAAGTAGTCAGAATTAGTCATCTAGTCATCCTGCTTCTTTTCAAGGATGTACAGCTTGAAAAGAAATATATATTGGAAACTATGGCCTGGTCAGAACCACGGATCTAGAGTTCTCCTCTTTAGTTTTGATGGATTACTTTTTCCAGACTTTACAGCAAGGTGTCAAACTCACGGCATCACGCTACTGCCAAGTAATGTTTCACAATGCTTTTTTCCCTTTGCAGAGCTGGGGTGTGTGTGGCTTGCACATGAGGCATCCAGCCTGTGAGCCACCAATTTGACACCCCTGTTCTACGGTCTCTTACTCCAACCAAAGAAGATTAAACAGGTGAAGCCACTAGAGAATCACTGCAGAAAGACACCTAATTTGGCATGTTTCCAAGTCCATCATGATTTTCTCTGCTGTGGAAAATAGGTTCCAGGATATTCATGACATTCACCTTTTTTCACTGGAGAAAATAGAGAGGTGATCATAAGGAAGGGAAAGAGAATAAGCAGTTGTCCTTGAATCGTTCCAAAATATCAATACTGTTTTGTTGCCAGTCATGTGAATGCTGTCCTGAATGTGTAACGTGAGTGTTATTTGCATTTTTATCTTCTGCTAAAAAAAAAATATTTTTGAGGATCATTAGTTTGACTGCATGTCAAACTATTACCTAGTGTAACCTGACAGTTATGTAAGCCAGTTACTTAAATAGGATTAACAGAGACTTAAAAGTCTAATCATGTGTGAGCTGGGTCAGTTCGGAGGTAACATAGTGGTGCCAATTACGTCTGGCTTAGTTTTTGTTTGTAGTCACTTTCTATTTCAAGCATTGGCTCACGATTTAACATCTGTGCTGATACCATGAGGTCAAGAAAATAACAGTTTAGGATGGACATCTGCAGTAATGACATTCTAAAAAGTCTTTGACAGATGTTTGGATTCAAATTGGGGCAGAATTCTAAAGATGTATTTCTCTTTAAACCATGCATGGTTTATGGAAAATATCGCCTAAATAGAATAAGGAATTGATACTTCAGATACAAAGAATTAGAAAATACTTTCAAATTTGCACAAACAATAAGAAAACAACATTTGTTCTTGCCAAAAACAGGAGGAAGGGCAGGGGAGGACATAGAGAGAAGCAGTAACTGCAAAATACAGTTACAAAAAAACAAGAAGTAAATATAGATTTTGTTGCATTTTGATAATTTAAAATAATCATTTGGAGTAGTGTTGGATTTATGTCTTTAATAGGTAATGATTCCAATAAATAAACAGAACAACAAACATTGCTCATGAAATTGAGCATTATTATATTTCTAATGAAAAGTTCCTGTTTTAGCATCATTTTTAAATAGTAAAAACAAATGTTTACTGCAGCCTTGTTAGTGGTTTTAATGAGATGCAGCCATTCAATTAGGAAATATGGAAGCTATCACAAAAAGTGTAAATTGCGCTGAAATGTGTCCAAATGTCCTCTTTTAGTACTGTATCATTTTGGACTGACAAATCTAACTTACTGAGTATAAACAAAGTTGTTTCATTTTGGTGATCTCACAAACCATTCTATCAAAGTTGGTGTTATATTTACTACCCAATGTGTAGCATAAACAATTTTAGCATCTCCTAGGGCAGGCCCCCTAACCTTTCCCTAACCCCTATCCTAGGGCATTCGTCTAAACATCTCTTTTATATTTAATTCCTACATTGATCTCATTTTAGTTTCTTACATATCTTTTCTAATTTTGTAAGCTAACATTACAGTTACAAGGGTTACTGTATCTCTGAAACTTTATCTTTGGGTAGTTCCAGTAACAATCCAGCAACACTGTCAGCCTCTGCTTTGCTGCTGCTTTTTGGCTGCCATTGAAACGGGGAGGGGGGGGGCATGATATTTGGGAGGGGAATCATTATGTACTGGAGGATTGTTATTAGGAGCTGTCCTGCCTATCTATCTGCGCATGTGGAAGAAGGGAGTTTCCCGCCAAGGCCAACTGTCCAGCATTCCAGCCTGATGATGCTTTTTGAAGACATCTCTCACCTGACGGTTAGGTGAATTATTATTGGACTATGAAATGCGGTGCCAAGGGGAGGGGATTGAATTATACATGATATCTATTGCTTTCGCGCCTTTTTACTCAGACTCAGCTTTGCTTTGCTACTCATCGTTTGTAATTAGTAAAAGTACACTTAATTCTAAAGCATGGAGTTGAGTGGTTTCTTTCTTGATTATTAAACGAAGGAGCACCTGACAAACACACCTTAATCTTCCCAACCAAAATATAGAATTGTAAGCGGTTTCGGCTGCATCTGCATCTCCCCTGTTTTTGCTTTTTGAGTAATGATGTAAGGCACATATCTCTGACCTATCATTGGAATTCTTTTAGTTCTTTGAATCCAGACTGTTGAATTTCTAAACCCTTTTAAGTATTCTAATGCATAAAGATTCCCCAGCAATTCTTTATTCTCCTTTTTCTTACGCTTAAATATTGTAATACATTACTGACCAATTTATTCAAATCGTAAGTATGAATGGTTCTTCTAAAACTCTATTGTGCACTTTCAAGATTTTAGTATCTAGTGCTTAAATTAGGGGATAAAAAATCCTTCAGATCTTTCACACAGGTACTGTATAAATATCTACTGTTACAATTTATATTAAAGAAATTTTATTTCATTAATGATATTTTATTTGGTATTCCTATGGTTCCTCTAAATTTGACCAGTGACCCATTTTCTATTTTTTCCTTCCAAAAGTAAATGTTTCTCATTTTATTGAACTTCTACATTTATCACAGAAGTACCTTTTAAATTAATTTGTTTAACATTAATAATTATAAATTTTCATATTTTATTTTTCTTTATTTCTCTTCCTCCACCCCATATGTTCATATGTACTCTAACCCAGTGGTCCCCAACCTTTTTATCGCCGCGGACCAGTCAGCCTTTGATAATTTTACCGTGGCCCGCTGAGCGCGCGCAGGGGTGGGGGGGCGTTGTTCCCTCTCTTCCCTGGAGCCTTTGCGCACGGCCCAGGAGCTTTTGCGCACGGCCCAGGAGCCTTTGCGCTGCAGCGAACATCAGAAGCCCAAAGCAGCATATATAAGTCTAATAAATAAATATTGTGCCATTTTTTCCTGCAACAACAGTGAGATTGGTTCATCTGAGAGCAAATGACCAAAATTACCCAGTGGACTTTTAGGTAAGGGACACCATTGACGGGGGGGGGGGGGGTTGATTTAAAAAAATTGTTTCACTTAACAAATGTGGCAAGAAAAATTGTAAAATGGGGCAAAACTCAATCAATTTCTCACTTAACAACATACATTTTGGGCTCAATTGTGGTCGTGCATTGAGGACTACCTGCACTTACCTTCAGTGTTACTTCATTCTACTGTAGCATTAAATTTCATATAGAACAAGCTTGTTCTTTCAGAATTGTGGAATTGTTATATAACTGTCTACCTTTAGAAAAGTTTCTCTTGAGTTAAACTCAGCTCCTATAATTTTATTGATGTGTCGTAATTTTCTTAGCAGTAGTATGAAAATTGTCATTGTTGCTTTTGGACAATTTTTAATATTTTACTATTAAATATACAGTACTGAGATTCCCAGGTGGGTTCCCCTCCAATTATTAGCCAGGTTCAACCCTGCTCATCTTTTTGAGAGCAGGCAAAAACAGCCAGGTTACATCCCTACAAATTGAAAGCTCTCTCTCTCTATCTCTCCCCTCCCTTCCTCTCTCTCTGTCACTCTGTGTGTATGTGTGTGTGTGTGTCTATCTCTCACTCACTCACTTAATCACACACTGTGTGTGTCTGTCTCTCCCTCCCTCTTTATCACTCTATCCCTCTCCCCTCCCTTCCTCTCTCTGTCACTCTGTGTGTATATGTATGTGTGTGTGTCTATCTGTTTCTCACTCACTCACTCACTCACTCACTCACTCTGTGTGTGCATCTCCCTCTGTGTCTCTGTCTGTCTGTTTTTCTGTCTGTCTCTCCCTCCTTCCCAACCTGCAGATGGGCTCCGGACCAGTGGAGCCTCTTCCTTCTTTTTAACCAGGTGATCTTTATTAAGGCATAAAAATGAACCTTAATTAGAGGCTCAACAAAAGAAGCTGGAAAGAGATAATGAGATAATGGAGCCAAGAAGCTGAAACCTGGAACTGGAGAAAAACCTTTTCTATCCCCTTACCAGCCCATTCGGGAAGACGATCCCTCCCCCCGTGGATGGGTTCTAGACCAGCGGAGCCTCCCTGGACATCACAGCAGCAGCAGCCCCAAGTGTGCCGATCTCGGCGTTTTTCACATCGGGGCGTGCTGCAAGAGGGAGTGAGTGAAGACCTTTTCTAGCCGGCGCAAAGGATTTCCCCCAACTTGCTTTGCTGAGCAGGGGATTCAGTAGAAAGGAAAGCAACTTCAGAGCTACGGCTGGCGTTGGGCCGGCAAAGGCTTCCCACTGACCTCCCCCCCACCTCCGAGTTCCTGACAGATCGAATTATTTCAGCAACAGCTTCCCCCACCATGGCGCCCAGCCTCCCCCTCGTACGTCACCTCCGCTCCGTTCTCCAGCAAGCCTCATGGGTTTTTTTGCCTTTAGGAATAAGAATGTTTAAAAGGCTTTTTTTTTTTTTTATTTGAAAAAAAGATGATGCAGGTTCTGAAAGAGTGAATCTCCGTCGCACTGCTATGCTTTTTCTTCCTCCAAATAATGGTCACTGCTTATTGTAGCGAGTCAGCCTCCTAACTTCAGTCCAGGCTCTGCAACTACCTTCTCTCCCCACCCCCCCAAACCCACAGAAACAGGAGGGAATCGGTCATTATCATTAGCACTCTCTCCCACGCCTGGCCTCCCCTTCGGAGGTAAGGGGCGGGGAAGAGCAGATCTCCCAGGGACACAAATATTCCCCAAGTGCCACCACCCGCTTCTCGTAGCTCCCCCCACAAAAAACAGGAGAGGAGTGAAATAATGCTACGCTTTGGAAACGCGGATCTCCAATGCCAGGGCCATGCCAGGAGCTTCGGGGGTTCCCTCCAGGCCACCTGCACAGCCAGCAGCCGCATCCACAGGCTCCTTGGAGAAAGGCAGGCCATGGGAAAGGGGAGCAAGTGCGCTCCCTGGCTCCCCGCTCCAATCTCGCCCGCCCAGTTCCCAGACCCTCTCTTTGGAAAGAGTTCTCCAGCAGCCTCTGGCGAGGTGTTTTCCCCGCCCCACTCGGGCGCAAAGCAAATAAAGCAAATAAAATATAAAATGCTGGTTTACCTTTCTCTGCTGCTTCTCTCCCTGGCTGGAGCCAAGAGGAGATCCCTGTCCTAGTCTTCCTGCTGCCCTCGTGGCATGGGCAAAACAGACGGTACTTTGTCCCTTCTGTCTCCCCGTTGCTCAGAAAAGCAACTCCGGGAATGTCCTTTGGTGGCGGCCCCCGGCCGCTGCAGCAATCATGGCCCCCGGCCGCTGCGCGGCCCGGTGCCAGATACTCCACGGCCTGGCACCGGTCCGCGGACCGGGGGTTGGGGACCACTGCTCTAACCCATGCAACATATGTAAGGTTGTTGTTGCTTTTTACTGTATAACCACTAAATTTTCTTTCTTTATTACACTTTGCTAAGAGTTTTTAATGAACATGTAGAAATGCTTCTTCCTCCAAGAAATCAAGGGAACTAGTTGTAAATAATTTATTTTGGTGCCAATTGCATTATTTAATAATAGATGGGCAAAAGTGCTACCAAACTTAATTTATAAATGTAACGAAGTCATATCTGAATTCAAAAGAGGAAACTTTGTTAAAATGGTAAAATATGAAAGTCAAGGGTATTATTAGAGGTTACTTCTTAGTTATTCACAAACTTTTTTTAAATATCTGAAATATAATAAGGTTTCACCAAATCCAAGAGCACGTCACTATTGTTAAGGTTCTAAGGCACCAGCTTAATTAACAGTTATTTTCCTACAAAATAGAATCTGTTCTAAATAATAAGAAAAAGTAAAAGCTCACTAAAAAGAAATATAGGAGAACGGTAAGTCTATAGCAAAGAACTATAGGCTGCATATAATCACTCAACACTCTTTTGGTACCCTTTTAATGGATAGAAGAGGGGCACAATGACTCAATGGGTAAAAACGTTGAGCTTGTCAGCTGGAAAGCTGACAGCCCAAGTTTGAGACCAAGCAACCATGCAACACGGTAAGTTCCCAATTCTTGCCTTGGCTCCTGCCCACCTAGCAGTTTGAAAGCAAATGTGAGTAGATAAACAGGTACCATTTGATGGGAAAGTAACAGCGTTCCGTGTGTCTCGGCATATAGTCATACTGGCCATCTGATCATAGAAGTGTTTTTGGATGACACTGCCTCCCTTGGCTAAGAAATGGAGTCAAACACAACTGGACAGGAGAAACTTTACCTTTAGTGAATGGAAGTGTTTGGTTCAGATTTGCAATATTTACTCATTTGATCCTTAAAATTGGCCAAAACATCTCAAAATAGGAAGAAATAATTCCATTTCACCCTTGGGCTCTCTAATAATGTAATAAGTCATTAACTATGTGTTTTCCAATTCCCAGGGAAGAGATAATGCAATTTCCACATTGAAAAAAATTGTTCTTGTATGTAGTATTCCACATAGCAATGGTTGCTAATAATAATATTAAGAGTGATTATTTGAAATGTAGTTAGTTTAAGTAAATCAGAAGCAAGTAACCATTTAAAGGAAAGATTAATCAATTGGTTGAGTAAAAAAAAGGTAGCAAAAGTGATGTTACTGAACAGTAATTTAATAGTATTCTAAACCACATAACAAAGGAACCTGGATAAACTTGTAGTCATGAGGTAGAATTCTTTTAGTACAACAGGATTTAGAACTAGAAGCAAATTGAAAATGTTCACAAAGCAGAAGTAATAATAATCCACCTCAAACTTTTATAATAGGCACAAACACTAGTAGCAAAGCAGCTAAGCTTGTGTTTAAAAGCAATTTATTCAGGCCAGTTTAGGTGCACTTAGAATAATGTATACAATTGTAATTGCCCCAGGTCAATAGGATATTGTAGCACTTGGGAGGAATCTGAGATGCACAACCAAACCAATGATTTATTTATGTACTTACTTGCTTATTTATTTAAAGGTATTTAACAGTATGTTTTTAGAGTTCAGCTTTCTCAAAGTATCTTCCACCAGTTTATTAGAATGCATGTTTAAAACATTATATGAATAACACTTAGTATAATTATAGTTCATATTTCTATTAAACAGGATTTAGTAAGAATGGTAAAATCAAGTAATTAGAACCAATCATAGTACTGGTTAGAAAGTGACCCCAAAGAATTTTCATTTAAAGCTACTTGTAATTAAATAAACTTGATACTCCATGGGGTCATTTTACATATTTATTAATTTAATTTAATTAATTTAATTTATATGTCAAATTTAGAGCCTGCCAACTTCACATA
The DNA here is from genome assembly GCF_009769535.1 of Thamnophis elegans. Lineage (NCBI taxonomy): Eukaryota > Metazoa > Chordata > Lepidosauria > Squamata > Natricidae > Thamnophis > Thamnophis elegans. The sequence goes on from NC_045542.1 coordinate 85,609,503, forward strand.
GGAACTATATTTCAGTGGAACATAGTTTTATAAATGAAACCACAGCCCATGTTGTCTCCTCATACCAATGCAGAGGTAAAACTTGTAAGCAAAGGTTAATACATTTAGGGATTTCAGTGGAAAATTAGCTTACAGGGAACGTGTTGATAGAGGTTTATATTCTTATTCTTAGTATGGAGATAATGATTAATTCCCCCCACCCCATAATATTGAAAATAGGATTCAGCCAATAAAATATGATAGGCGAAATCTCACTTCCCAATTGATAGAAGATTCAGAACAGTTAAATGAAAATGCTATTCAGCTCAGTTGGTTTACTGCTCCTTCTCCAGACGGTCCCATATATGTTTGACTGAAACTCCCTAAATATAAAAACTGGTAATTCTGTAGGTTGCAGTTCCAGCACACCTGAAGGTCATCATATTTGAGAAGGTGCATGTACATTCAGTATCTTAAGATGTAGTGATGTAATTTCAGAAGCTGGCATGAACAAATGAGCAAAATGTATACAATATGCTGAAGATCCACTGATGATTATTAGTCCTTGTACCTATGTGAAATGACTACTTCAGGCATGGAATGTGTATGAAACCTAGATAAGCTGGCAAAAAGTAGAAAGTCATAAAGCAGGACTGTGAAACTTGTGGCAGGTTGTATCACGTGGTGGCCAGGCCCACACCCAGTTTAGTGAAGGGGGGGAAAGTCCTGATACGTCATGTGACGCCGTGAGTTTGACACCCCTGTCTTAGAAGGTTATATTCATTTTGAGTATCTCCAAACAATTGGGACACTTACTTTTTAAAAACTGCATGTTGAACAATAGGGATCCTTAGATTATCTAGTCGGGCTTCTCCTTTCAGTCTATGGCAACTATGATAAGATTCATATCCCTTCTTGGTGACAAAATTGTCCACTGTTTGTTCTTTCGAAAATGTTGGAATAAAGTAAATTGAGTGATCACAAAAATCTCAGACTTCAAAAGTTTTTCCTGAACGACATATCATTGTTCATTTTTGTCAGCATCAGTGCATATTGGCACTTGTATTACAGAGTGATATTTCAAGGGGGAAATGTGGTTCTTTGCAAATACCATGGCAAGCTTCACCTCTTGAATGAGCCAGGAACTGTCAGAACTGGCATCAGAGTTTGTTTCTCAGATGAAACTTTTCCTCTGGGGATATATTGCTATGTGTGACGCTGTTTATTTTATTTAAAAGTTTTGACTAGATGCCCATCTTATATCAAACTCCTGGTGGTTTCCAATCAACAATATCAATCATAAAACAATATAGTACATAAATCTATTAAAAACATAAACATCTAAAAAATCTGGTACCAAAGTTAAATTTCCAATATTGCTTGCTTCCCAGACTTTAAAGTTTATTTGCTAAATGGGATAGCTGGGAGGGAAGCGATCTTCTTGGCTTTTTGGACAAATACCACCTCCCCCCGCAGCTCTCCCTGGCCAGTTTGCAATCCAGCAAACTGGCATGTGTTTAACTCGCACTGAGATCATGAGAGTTTAATTTGGAATAAATACTGAGTCTGATTTAATCTAATTATTTTCAAAACTTGAAATGTTGAAATATGAATTTTAAGAATTTATTGTATAAGCTGGTGGAAAATAGATTCCTTAGAACAAATGTGAGCATTTTTTTATTATTATATTATAATAAACCATGTAGTAAGTAGGCAGGAGGGAACATTTTCCTCTTCTTTTATGTAGCCTGAATTCTGTTGTAGCAAATACTGGGACTAACTCTCCCAGAGCCAAACTTCAGCACTTCATTTGTATATACAGGGTGTACCAGAAGTCAGTGGCCATAAGCCATTCACTTTAAATTTTATTAATATGTTTTTTTCCCAGAGTAAACATTACTGTAGCTAGGATTGTTCCGAAGTCATACATCCAACAAGCATTTCTTCCATTTCTGTTAAGGAAGAAATGGCAAACAACTTAAATATTTAATGTAATATCTATATCTATATCTATATCTATATCTATATCTATATCTATATCTATATCTATATCTATATCTATATCTATATCTATCTATCTATCTATCTATCTATCTATCTATCTATCTATCTATCTATCTATCTATCTAATTGTCTGTGGGACCTGAGTTTGTCTATGGAGCCTGACTTAAGGTATATTCTATATAAGGGTGCAAGGTGGGTTTTTGGGTTTTGTTGTTGTTGTTGTTAAATAAGAACAGGTTTTGGCTTCCTTTCTTTACTATTAAAATCTTCCCATTGAGTATTGGGAAGGAAGGGCTTTTCTGCATCAAATCTTGCAGTATGGAGTACACATATATGTTTAGTATTCCGTATCCACTTTCAAAATTACTTTGCCACTATCTTTCTTTCCCATTAAAATTAAAAATATGGTGCTGGCTGACAAATCCATATTCTATGACTCAGTTCATTTTGGGTTGAACTGATTTGAGGTGAAGAGGAGGAAGATGTTAGGGAGAAAAAATCCCCATAAATAATGGGCATTGGGGTATTAGCTATCTGTTGGATTGATTGATTCATAGGTGGTATTCTATCAGTTCGGACCGGTTTGCCCAAACCCATGGCTCTGACCTCAAGCCGAGAATGAATCGGTTCTCTGTTTCTGTGAAAGTGGGTCCACCCGCCTGTCCCTGCGTTATACAAACCTTTATTTCTGCTTCTGAAGCCCAGCTGATAAGTAGTGGCATTTAATTGTTTTTCTTGCTACTTGTTTTCAATGTGGAAGTTCAATTTTCTCCTAACTGCAAACTGGTAGTGAAGCCAATAGAATCCCACCACTGGATTGATTGATAATCCTTGAGTGGGAAGGGAAAGGAAGCTTGGAAACCCATCAGAAACTGCTCTGAAACCATCCTGCATTGAATCTGTAAGGAGAGATCCCCACCTTGCTTTTCTCACTGAGGCATAGTGAAGTTCAGCCATGAGGCTGCACAAATTACATTGACATACTTTTCTGCCAAGTCAAGGACATGGTAATGAGGTTGCGAGGAAGTGTTCATAATTCATGAAGGAGGCAGCGGATGCGCTAAAATGTTTTATGTACTGAAAGTAAAACATTTTTTTTAAAAACCCTAGTTTGAAAACATTGGCAGTGATTTCTATGAAATGTCATCCTATTCTGCTGGAAAAACTATACACATACATGTGTTTTTCCTAGTTTTTATGAATCTTGCTCAAAATCCAGGTGTCACACCAGATTTGACTACTGGAGCAATATGTACTAGATTGGCTATTTCTGTAACTTCAGATATATCTCTGGATTGGAGGGATAATTGCAATAATCTGCATATAACAGTAACTTCCTGGAAAAATAATATTGAGCTTTATCATCTTTTTCAGAAACGGAGAAGGCTTTGAAAATATATTTTTAAAAGAATATGTATCAGGATGTTATGTTTTGTTTTTAAGAACTTTTACAGTTTAGGTAGAGGAAGCAGCATTCTGTGGTTTATCATCTGCTTCTGCAAGCCTTCAATGCAAATTATTTTCATAGTTACAATAATTTAGCCTTCTGTATTTCAGCTGAGGCTAAAGCAGCTTGTATTCATTTATCATTCATATCATATATATATACACATCCAAAATGTTCTTTTTTCCTCCTCTTCCAAAGTGAGGGTTTGTTTATACATAAGATTATCTGAGTGATATCTTTATAAGCTCCAGGGGAAAGAAAGTCTCTAGTGTCTAATATTATGAGAAGATTGATGTAGGCAGATTTTGTCACATTTGTTTGACTTCTGAATCAAAAACGGAGGAGGTACTACCAGCAAATCATGTTTGCAAGGCTGAAAAGAAATAGAAGACTCGCATTTAATGGGGGTAGAATTGAGAGGATGATGACTTTTAACTACTAATGGTGTCAGCAGAAAGTATTTATATTTCAAAGAATCTGTGGTGTTGTGATATATACATTCTCTGAACAGGTGGCATGAAGATTGCAAAATAAAAGTAGAAACCTATTAGCAAAATCTACCTGACCTGAGTGTAGTAATACGTGCCTTTAGTATCAAGGCAGAGATAAGGCATAAGGAAGCATGTGAAAGTAAAGAGACAAGAGTACATGGTATAAGAAGTTTCTCAATTTGTCATTATGCCATTGTGATCCTTCTAGTGCCACTGAACATCAACTTGTAAGAGTAGAATCATGGAAAAAGGAAAAATAAAAATAAAATAGTCTGTTGCTTTAACGCTATAGCACCCTTCCCCTTCTACCCCAACTAGAGGGCTATCAATACAGACTATGATAAAAGAATTGTAGAGGAACTAGATATCTTAGCTAAAAAAATAGATGTATTTCCTAAGATCCTTGCACTTAAACTAGATTTGATAGTGTTTCTCCTTTAAATAAATAAATGCTATAGACAATAGGAAAGCTAGTTCAGATAAAAGAAAAGCAAGGTAAGAAGGGTTTGAGAATTATAGAGTTTAAAAAAATAAGGCACAGTGTGAAGGAAGTGCCTGGGGGGGAATTATTATCTCACTTTATCACACTAAGATATAAAGATTGCTAACACTGGTGAAGGGTAAGCCCATTAAAGAACATAAACCAGAACAAATGAAGCTGTCTTTGAGTACCAGCTCCTGGGAAAAAAAACAACAGGGGCAGAATTACAGCAATGCCCTCATGCGTTGTTTGTTGTTGACTTCACAGAAGCATCTGTGTCTGATCACTGCTTGACAAGAATGCTGGATTAGATGGTTCCTTTGCTAATACAGTAAAGATGTTCTTAAAGAGAGCAAAGCAAAATCAAGGGTTTTTGAAATATTATTTCAAGACTCATTTGGGCAGCCACTCAGAAATGATGACTCAAGCCAATAAAAATTGAGTATTTTATATAACAATAATACTGTGGCATGAAGCTTCCTGTTCAAATGTAAGGAAAGTCCCTTACGTCCCAGAGGAAAAAAGTGTGATTGTACAGGGCGGGGCATAACCTTTTCCTAGGGGGTCACAGCAACACTTGTAATAACAACACAAATAATTCATACACCATTCGAAAGCCCATCAAAAACTGAGTTTATTGACACGATTTAATAGTCAGTATGACCACCATTAGCCCTTCGAACAGCATTCAAACGAGGTGGATAAGAACACAACAAATCTTCAAACAGTTCCGTTCGATTTTCCAGATTTTTCAACACAGTTTCCAAATTCATTCTCAAAGTTTCAACCGAATATCGATTTTGACCTTGCTCCTGAATCATCAGAGCTTCCACTTCATCCTTAATTATGGCCCCAATGTTCTCTGCCGGATTGAGATCTGGCGAATTTCCCGGCCAGACGTCATTGCCCCAAAATTCGACATTGTTTTCCTTTAACAATTGCTGAGTCGCATTTGCACGCATGCAAGGAGCTTTGTCATGAAGAAAGACAGCCTCACCAACCACCAAGACATTGTCTGGATCACTGAGAAATGGAATGACATTCTCCAATAAAATTTTCTCACGGAAATAACTGCCATCCCAGGATTCCCCTTTATCCTTCAAAACCCAATGCAGTTTCTTGGCTGTGAAAATGACGAAAATCCCGATGCAAGTCGGATTGCGAACGATTTGTCGATATCGTTCATGTTTGGCGATGTCGTCGACGTCTTTAGCCCAAATTCGATCGTTCTGGAAATTCGGTTTTCGAATGGCATAAACGAAGAATTCGTCAGATGGCGCCAAATGAAGAAAATCTTCCTCGGTCCATTCAGACAACCAATCGCACAACCAAAGCCGATCTTGAACGTGTGTTTGAGTTTTCAATGGTTTGCAAATGACGTGGAATGGCTTCAAACCTTCTCGTTCTCGATATCGGCCGATTGTCCTTTGATCAACTCGTTTTCCACGAATTTGAAGGATTTCTTGGGCCACTTTTCGGTTTCCTTTTCGTTGTTTGCGACTGCCAGTTGCAATGATGGCTTTGCTTTCTTGGGACAGTTGCAGAGGACGCCCTTCTCCAAATTTTGTGAAACATTCTTGGGCTGTTTTGTTCCAATTATCAGTAACCCAATCCGGATGACGTTTCAATTTGTTTGCAATCCATTTTCGATTGATAAACGTCGCTCCAGCATCGCGAGCCTCTCGAAAGGCAATGCATTTTATTCTGTCAATGATCCTTTGTTCTTCCGAATCGAATTTTCCAGCCATTCTTAAAGCAAATTTAACATTTAATAGCTCATTCAATTCAGTTTTTTATGGGCTTTAAAATGAGGTGTCGCGGAAGTTGTAAACTGCTGTCGATCTTGCTGTGACCCCCTAGGAAAAGGTTATGCCCCGCCCTGTATTTTGGAGGTGGGAGGGGGACAGATCTTTAGATTTTGAGTTGTTCTGTCTCGAGCAACCGGGGAGGATTTTGCTTTCATGTCTGCACAATTGTTTTGTGTATCTTATCCCTCTTCTAGCCCTCAGGACAATGGCGAGGATAAGATTTGAGGGCCACAGGGAAGAAGATAATGCAGTGATATCATCATACACTTTAAATTTGCAGTAGTTTTTGTACAGCCAAAACCTTTAAAGATGCTGTCTAAAACCAGTTTATTTGTTGCTGAATGTCAGTGGCTAATCTAACAGTGTTCCTGAGAGTTTTATAATCCTTGGGTTTGCAAAATAATTTATATGTTATGGTAGTTTCAGAATCCATAATCACACCCTTGTTTAAAGGGCCGTGGTTTAAAGAGCCATGGTGGTCCAGTGGTTAGCATGCAGTATTGCAGGCTAATTCTGCCAACTGCCAGCAATTTGATTCTCACTGGCTCAAGGTTGACTCGGCCTTCCATCCTTTCAAGGTTGGTAAAATGAGGATTGTTGGGGGCAATATGTTGACTCTGTAAACCGCTTAGAGAGGGCTGTACAGCACTGTGAAGTGGTATATAAGTCTTAAGTGCTATTGCTGTTAACCTGCCTCTATGGAGTTCTGCTGAACTAACCTTATGATTAAACAGTCTTCCTAAAAAAAAGGGGGGGCAAGCTATTGGGGTATAATTACAAGTATCAGATGACAATTCATTAGTTTTATTCCTTTTAACAATCTAACTCTTATAGGGGAACCAACAGGATTTTCTGGCTTTAAAAGCTTATAGGCTACTCCATAATTTGAGATTATCTTGCAATTATTTCAGGTTAAATGCTGGCTGTACTTTTTGATACAATAAAAAAAATATTTGGTATGAAGTTACAGTGATGTATAATCAGATTAAGTTGAATGAAGGAATCTTTTTGTTATCTGTTCTTTGAATAATAGCTGCTGAGCATCAGGCAAGTTTTGTTCTGAGTGACTAAAAAAGCCAGAGGTCATCTAATTTGCACATAATACCTGTGTTTATTGTAATAAGTGAGGTCTTGTTTGAGATTATCTACCTATTGAATCACTTAAACAGAGACCATTTTTGTAATAGGGTCATCGGTGAAATAAGTGCAAATTCAAATGACTCTTCTTGTCAATCAGACAAAAAGGGTCATTTAAAGTTTTTCTTAACATACCTGAATATTAAACTATTTAATAGTTAGGATATTATACCTTTTATTCTGCTGATGTTAGGTCTTTCAGAAGACATTTCCTGCTTGCACAAAAAAGTCACTGATAGTAGTTTCAAGGTAGAGTCTTAATTTTATGTGGTAATACTTGATAGTTTTCCAGAGATGCAGAGAGTCAATAATAAACACCATTTTTATATTGAGTGTAATTTGGGTTTTGCAATGTGATGTGCTAAATACTTTCTTCATTGTAGTATATAAGGGTTGTACTATGGGAGGAATAACTTTGAAAACACTTGTAAAAGGTCTTTTTATCATCTTCCTCAGTCTGATATTCTTGCATGTATTTTGAATCTCACCCCAGGATTTATTATATGCCTAATTTTCTCCACTCTGAAATGGCTGCTTTACATATTTGATAATGGAAACTGAATGTTTACTTTATTTAATGGTTTGGTGTTTTTTTTGCTAAACATGCATATTTATAATTTGTATGTGTATTGATAATTTCAATATACATCATACATGTTTCTAGCAGACTTATTTCATTTCTAAACCTGTCCTTTACAACAAAGTTTGTTTCCTTCCATAGGATAATACCTCTGCTAGACCATTCTTCATCACAGACCTTTCCAAGGAACTTGTCCAGCTCTGAAAGTTCAGATGCTTCCAGAACATATTCCCAGAGAGTATGTCGCTATGATCTGGATGAAATTGATGCTTGCTGGTTGGAACTTTTCAACATGGAGCTTAAAGAAATGGGTAGGTGTTCGTAAACGAGTGTGTGTGTGTGTTTTAATTTCTGATTTTAGCTCTGTTTTTATCTAAGCCAAACTCTTTATCGCTTTTTTTTTTGTTTAATGCGACATAACTAAGTTTTTATATATAGGAGAAACTTTAATGAACTGGAAGTTGGGCAGCATACAAGTTTAATTCACTATCATCATCCAAGAAATAAGATGAGGGTATATCTGAGGGGATGAAGGATGAATAGATAGAAGTCAGAGTGATAGTGGTTTACTGGGCACTCTACTTAGGCAGTTTTCTTTTTCACAAAATGGTTGACATATTGAAACGTAACCAATAACAAAAGTACCAGTTTATTGGCATGCAACCTTCTATAGCCTTTGCCCTTTGTGACAGAATACCGAACAGACCCTGGGAATGCAGAGAAGCGACTGTGACTGTTAAAAGAAGAAGCAGGGCAGTTCCAGAAATGATTTCTTAGTTGGGGAGGGCATGAAGGACATGAGAGACACATAATAAAGCCTCAGAATAACTATGCGTTAGTCACATTAGGTATAAACTGAGCTGAAAAAATGACTTTCACTGGCAGTCAAGGTTTTTTACATTACCGTACTAGCAATAAAGATTATTGGCTAGAAATCAAAATGATTCTTGTTCCCTGAGTTTGCCGGCCATGCAGGATTCCCTATTTATTATCCAAGCTTATTGGGATTGGGTTTCTTTCTGAAAGGGTGGACACTGAGCTTCTGCCATTCCTAGTTTTCATTTTTTAAAGAATGGGACAGGGCGAGGGAGTCCCACTGTTAACTAGCTTTCCACAGCACAAATATCAATTATGTTACCCATCTGCAACCATCTACAGTTTAGAATTTAGAATTTTAGAATTTATTTGTTATTTATAGGCCGCCCTTTTCCCTGAGGGGACTCAGGGCGGCTTACAATTCATGGGAAGGGGGGTGCAAGATAAAACATAAGACAGTGCGTAAATAAAAAATAAAACAATAAAACACAACTTTCATTCAGCATTCGGGTGGGGCGGATTAGAATCTTATCCCCAGGCCTGACGGGATAGCCAGTTCTTAAGAGCTGTGCGGAAGGTCTGGACGGTGGTGAGGGTGCGAATCTACACAGGGAGATCGTTCCAAAGGGTCGGAGCTGCTACTGAGAAGGCTCTCCTCCGCGTAGTCGCCAGTCGGCACTGACTGGCGGATGGAACTCGGAGGAGGCCTAATCTGTGCGATCTGATCGGTCGAAGGGAGGTAATCGGCAGGAGGCGGTCTCTCAAGTACTCAGATCCACTACCATGGAGAGATTTATGGATGGTAAGTAGCACCTTGAAGCGCACCCGGAGATCAACAGGTAGCCAGCGCAGCTCGCGGAGGATAGGTGTTATGTGGGCGAACCGCGGTGCGCCCACAATCACTCGCGCGGCCGCATTCTGGACTAGCTGAAGTCGCCGGATGCTCTTCAAGGGCAGCCCCATGTAGAGCACATTGCAGTATTCCAGCCTAGAGATCACAAGGGCTCGAGTGACTGTTGTGAGGGCCTCCCGGTTCAGGTAGGGCCGCAACTGGCGCACCAGGTGAACCTGGGCAAACGCCCCCCTGGTCACAGCCGACAAATGATGGTCAAGAGTCAGCTGTGGGTCCAGGAGGACTCCCAAGTTGCGAACCCTATCTGAGGGGTGTAAAATTTGACCCCCCCAGCCTGAGCGATGGAACACTGGCCAAATTATTGGGAGGGAAACACAACAGCCACTCGGTCTTGTCCGGGTTGAGTACCAGTTTGTTAGCTCTCATCCAGTTCTTAACGGCCTCAAGACCCCGGTTCATCACGTCCACCGCTTCATTGAGTTGGCACGGGGCGGACAGATACAACTGAGTGTCGTCCGCGTATTGGTGGTATTTTATCCCGTGCCTCCGAATGATCTCGCCCAGCGGTTTCATGTATATGTTAAATAGTAGGGGGGATAAGACCGAACCCTGCAGCACCCCATATGTTAGGGGCCTCGGGGACGATCTCTGCCCCCCTACCAACACCGACTGCGACCTGTCCGAGAGGTAGGAGGAGAACCACTGCAAAACAGTGCCTCCCACCCCCACCAGTCGTCGCAGAAAGATACCACGGTCGATGGTATCGAAAGCCGCAGAGAGGTCGAGGAGAACCAGGATGGACGCATAGCCTCCATCCCTGGCTCTCCAGAGATCATCGGTCAATGCGACCAAAGCGGTTTCTGTGCTGTAACCAGGTCTGAAGCCGGACTGGAAGGGGTCAAGGTAACTAGCTTCCTCCAAGGACCGTTGGACCTGGAAGGCCACCACCTTCTCAACAACCTTCCCAACAAAGGGGAGGTTGGAGACTGCACGATAATTGTTGAAAACGGCTGGATCCAAGGATGGTTTCTTCAGGAGGGGTCTCACCACCGCCGCTTTAAGTGCGGCGGGGAAGTGCCCCTCCCGAAGGGAGGCGGTAACGACCGCCTGGATCCAGCCTCGTGTCACCTCACTGCTGTTGGCAACCAGCCAGGAGGGACACGGGTCCAGAATACAGGTGGAGGCACTCACAGCTCGTATGGCCTTGTCCACATCCCCAGAGGCAACATCCTGAAACTCAACCCAGAGATGGTCTGCCAAGTTATCCCCCTGTGTCTCGGCTGGATCTGCAAAGGTGGAGTCCAAGTCCGACCGAAACCGAGCAACTTTGTCCGCTAAGAACTGGACATAATCCTCAGCCTTACCCTGCAGGGGGTCCCCCGTATCCCTCCTATTTAGTTGCAGCCATGAAGAGAGTACAAAGCAGAGTATCTGAGAAGAGGTGAGGGGAAAGTGCTGGATTTAAACAAGTGGGTATCAGAAGGGCTGCTCTCTCACGTGGACCATACTAAGTGGCTCCATTCTGATATGCACTCAAGCTTCTTATCTAATCATGCCTTGGTAGATCTCTGCCAAGTTTAAATAAGAGAACCTGAGAAAGGGCATTTTGGGAAAGGTAGACAGTTCTGGAGGGGCAGTACTTTTTACTAAGAAAGTGTAAAAAATAAGTCATGTGGGACAGAGAGACTGGCATAAAGAGTGGTGTCTTTGGACATACTGACATCATTAGAAATACTGCTGTTAAGTTTTATTTTTCACATTTTACCATTATGTGGTGAAATTAAACTGTGTTGCATTGTATTTAAGTTTTGTATAACTGCCCTCTAAATAACTCTGGGTAATTCACAACAATAAAGCTATAAAAGCCATAAAAGCATTAAAACAAAAAACTAATAATCCTGCCCCTCCATCAGCCTTCCAGGTGTCCCAACAACTCTCCATAGTGTCTGGGTAAAGAGCCAGGTTTTAGTGGCCTTCCTGAAAGGTGAGAGTTTGGGGGTCCTGCCGGGTTATTGTGGGAAGAGTGTCTTCCATAAGGTAGGCCACTGAAAAAGCAGACTTCCCAGGTCTGCGAGATGACAGTATTGTGTGGAAGTGAACTGAGGCATGCTCATCCTATCCATTCTAGTGAAGCAGGTAGATACCCTCAGGAAATAAGTGGTCTCACATTTCTCACATTGTGTTATTATGTTATAAATATCATGTAGTATTCATGTCTACCTGGGATTTTTTCCAGGAAACAGTATAAACAAGGCAAGAGGTTGAACTAAATTGAACAAACGTAGATGTAGAATAGAATAGTAAAAAAGGACTGTTAAAAAATAGAATAATATCCACTGGGTTGCAGGGAATATTAAAAGTATCCAATAGGGTCAAGTTAAGGTAAGGAAATTCCAGCCCAGGTAGGATTGTAAGGGCTAGGCAGATGTGGTTGAGTCAAGAAGGTGGAAGCTATAGGGGGAAGAGAAATACTGTGACTTTAACTGTAAACTTAAACTTATATCTCTGCATTTTTTATTTTTTTTATTTTGTTGCTTGAGAAGCATAACATTGAATAGAATTATGTTCTTTCTGGTTTTGGGCAAGACTACAGTAGCAAGGTCAGCACAATCCCAAAAATACAAATTTCCGTATATGTTACCAAGGCAACATCACAGGTCAGAGCACAGTTTTTATTATTATTATTATTATTCGATAGACATTTCAGTGCCATGCAAATTGGAAATCTGATTCTGCCTTCAGAAACCCCCTTTTTTTTTGTTTCCTTTTAGCCTCTTTTTCCACTGAGAAAGAAAAGTTGTTGAGTTCACCTCTGAGCTGTTCTTGTCTGTATTTGCGCATACATCTCTGAAGTGGAACGGTGCTCTGGCTGCCAATTCTTGCAAAGCTGCCTCGGCCATTTACCAAATATATCAAACAAAATCTGCAGGGAATCATACCACATCACCGTTTCAGAGCTGTTTCTCATTTTCATCGCTCAGCCTTGAAGAAGCCCTAACATCCTTACTAAGCCAATCCCACAGTCATACTCCTTAGGAAAAGTGGCTTGAGGAAGTTGCCATTATGCACACATCGCACTAGGTCGTATAAAGTATGATAAAACCTGTTTGTGTATAATATATTTTTACTTCCTGCACTTTGATTGTATGCATATTTAGAACTATGTAAATTCTACTGAAGACAGTAAGGATTGCTTTCAAGAACATTCATATATACAGGTAGTTCTTGACTTGGAACAGCAATTTGGATTGGAATTTCTCTCACTAAGTGATGCAATTGTTGGGTGAAACATCATGTGACCACACCACTTAGTGACAACAGTTCCAATAGCCCCAGTTGCAGACATTAGGCCAGGAGCTCATACTTCCCTTGCTCTATCCCATTTATCTTCACTTCAACTCCTCCAGTCCGCCTATCCCATCCCCATCTCTGCCTTTAGTAGTAAGAGCCAAGGTGGCGCAGTGGTTAAAATGCAGCACTGCAGGCTGACTGCTAGATCAGCAGTTCAGCGGTTCAAATCTCACCGGCTCAGGGTTGACTCAGCCTTCCATCCTTCCGAGGTGGGTAAAATGAGGACCCGGATTGTTGTTGGGGGCAATATGCTGACTCTCTAAACCGCTTAGAGAGGGCTGAAAGCCCTATGAAGCGGTATATAAAAAATCTGCTATTGCTATTGCTTTTTTGTCCTTATTAATAATATGTTTGTTTAAATCTCAGAAATCCAGAGGAAACACTTTGTCATGTACATATGTTGACAATTAGCAACTCTGTGTAGAGGAAAAAGTCAGTATAAAGAATTGCCAGTTGAACATTTAATTTGTTTGAAGGTTTTGTTGGTAGGTGCTGAATGCAAAAATGTTTCCCAAGTAATCTGGATCAAGTATTGAATTTTACTTGCATATAGTCAGTGTAAGCTTTTCTCCAAAGTTGGTGGAGATAGCATCCAGGAATGGGTTAACTCCATCCAGCATCCAAACTTGTAGACTGAGTCTACAAACTCTGATGTCACACCTCCTGTGCTAACTCCTCCCAGCTTTTAAACTCAGTCTGTCCTTGGACTGGACACGCATTTGCTCTCTCCTCCAACTTTATTAGCTAGATAGGTTATTTCTTCAATTCTCCCTCTCCATCTGCCACTGCCCCTATCTTAACATCTTGAGGGGCAGGTGAATTTCTGACATTGATCGGGGCTTTTCCTCATGGCGTGAGACACAGCAGCCTCTTTGCTGTAAAGAAAAGCAGCACTCCGGAGTATTTTCTCTAGGGGGCCTTTTCGGGCACTTTGCCAGCAGTGCCAAAATTCGGAAGCAAGCCCAAGGGTGGAAACCCTGTGGCCTCTGCCTCTAATCGCCCCATCGCCTCCTTAACTCGTGTGGCAAGGCTTTGATCGGCAGAGGCTTTCCCCGGCATCTCTCCGACAAGGTGCCCTTCATTGGTGGCCATTTTGTTTTGGCGGGAATTCACGGTGGTGGCCATTTTGATTCGGCAGACCTCACGAACAATTAGTAACTAGGCCACAACAGCAGTGTTAACCTTGCAGGTGGCTGCCTGCTCATTTGCCTCCCTAATTGAGCCCAGCATGGCATCGACTACAGGGGATTTGTCTCCAGACTCTGCCCGGCCTTCTCCTCCACCTGACAATCCCGTAGCCTGTCCGTCAGGGCTCCGTCCCTTCAGAAAGAGGGTGGCTGATAAAGCTAGATCCCAGGGGCACCCAGCTAAGGCCTTCAAAGCCATAAAGAAAGTGGAAGGCCAACACCAGAAGCCATTGGAGAAGGAATTTGATAAGGCCCAAGGACAGGTGCCAAGAAAGCCATGGATCAGACACAGGATAGGGTGAGCCCCCACCCATTCCAGGCCATTCCTGTCCCCATTTACAGCCCTCAGTTTGCTGAATTATCTCCAGAAAGAGAGGACGACCTGTCTCCTCTGGCCTCCCTCCCACCCAGCTGGAGGAGGGTGCAGGTTTCTTTGATCTCCCTCTCAGCACAGATAGATCTCTGGGCAGCAGGAGTCCCACCCCGGACTTAGCTCCGGCTTCCTCCATCCCTGGGTATCAAGGTTTTCAGGCTTCTCTGGCCAACTCCCCCAATATGGCTGCTATTATATCCGAGGCCATTTGGGATTAAGGCCAGGGATTGCGGCTGGCCTGCAGCACAGATCCTCCCCAGGATCATCTAAAGGGTCAGGGATTCAGGTCCATGGAAGAGTTGGGACCATACTGGACCCTCTGCCCCATCAGGGTCAGTTTCTCAACCTTCACTATTCAGAGAGGAGGAGGAGGTTCCCAGAGTGTCAGATCTCTCAGAAGATGAAGGTTTGGCCTCAGACCTGCCCACCTTTGTGCGTTTGTTCAAGCCGGGTCCCTTCGCTCCCTTCTATTCAAGGCCAAGAAGGTAGCCAGGATAGGACTTCTACAACCAGCTCAGGAGGCTTCTGTGGATCCCTTCCCACAGACTGTTCATAAATGTAGTCCAGATGGAGTCCTGGGTCTGGTCCTCTTCCCAATTCCCAGGATAAGTGTCTCTATAATGTTGACCTGAGTTAGCTAAGGTATTAGGTTCCATCTATCAATCCCCTGGGGCAGTCCTTTCCTCCCCTAATGCAGACCCTCGTGCTCCAGAGGAAACCCTCTGCCCAGAGGACAAGTGTTTTGAACAAACATTTGTCAAAGGCCATAAGGCCTCTGCCTGGGCGGTCTGGGCTTTCACTTAAGCGTCCTTCTTTAGCAGTGCGGCATTGTTCTGATTAAAGCAGTTGCAGGCCAGAATTCCTTCCAGCGATTCCAAATCCCACCAGGACATCAATAAATTGAAGGTCGCCATAGAGTATTCAGCGGACGCATCTCTGAATGTTGCACACTTTGCTTCCAAATCTATCACCTTGTCTATCACAACCAGGTGTCTCCTCTGGCTCAAGCAGTGGCAGATGGATGCCAGGGCTAAGTGGAGACTGGCATCTTCTCCCTTCTCTGGGGATTGCCCCTTTGGGACTCCTTTGGAGCCACTCTTGATGGAATCCAAAGACAAGCATAAGGTCCTCCTGTCCCTCTTCTGGAGGTTGGAATGGCGTTCACCCTTTTGAGGATCGGACGGGGATTCTCCACACACACCCCATCCCCAACGTCAGGCTCCATTTCGACAGGGTCACCAGCAGCAGGAGAGGACAGGCAGGAACTACCAATGTTTTCCTCCTAGAAAATCCTTCAGAGGGGGGTCCAACTGCCCTTTCAGATGGCAGAAGTGACTGTCTGGAGACAGCCCTTTGGTGGCCGCCTGGCAGCCTTTGCAGATTGATGAGAGGATATAATCACAGATTCCTAGGTGAGGAAAACAATCAGATCAGGTCTCTCTCTGGAATTCCTCTCTACTCCCCCCCCCCGAGGTATTTTGTCACGTGTCCCGGGACAAACACAAAGGACACCTGGTGGAGCAGGTGATCCACCATCTGCTTCAAATCACAGCAATCCAATCGGTCCCACAAGACCAGGTAGGGCCAGGGCCACCCTTACTCCTGCCTGTTCATTGTGCCAGTGAATGGGACTGGAGAGCGATTCTCAACCTAAAATTACTGAACTGTTATATAGTTTATCGGAGGTTCAAAATGCACTCCCTGCAGTCCATTCTGGAAAGGATCCAAAAGGACAGCCTTCTCACCTCGGTGGACCTCACGGAGGCATATCTCAGCATGCCCATTCTCCCCACCCACGGGCAATTTCTCTGCTTCTTTTATGCAGGAAAACTTTTCCAATACAAGGCCCTTCCCTTTGGCCTGTCATTGGCCCCTTGAGTTTTTACCAAACTTCTATCAATGGTAGCAGCCCATCTCTGCTGCAGGCCCATGCGGATTCAATGCTATCTGGATGACATTTTACTCCAATCCAGATCAGTCAGGTAGGCAGAACAGGACCGCCAGATTACCATCCAGGTCCTTCGCGACCAGGGCTTTTCCATCAACCTAGACAAAAGTTCTCTCATACCCACCACTCACCTGTTACACCTAGGAGCTCAACAGAGATACAATGCAGGCAGGGTCTTCCTTTCCCCAGAGTGACAATCCAGCTTTCAGGAACTGGCTGCCAGGTGCAACGGCATCAATACGTTCAACTGCTCTAACTCTCACATCTACTGGGGAAGATGGTCTTCTATTTTTCGATCGTCCCCTGGGCTCACCTCCAGAGCTGATGTCTCCAGTGGTTTTTTCTCCCACATCACAAGGCCAACATCAGCTGCTCGCCCGTTCAGGTCTGTGTTCCACCGGAGGTAACAAGATCCCTGGGGTATTGGTTGTCCCCAACTCTAGCCAGGAGATCCCTGTTCCAAGAACTGGAACTCCTAACAGTTATGACAGATGCCAGCCTGATAGGATTGGGGGGGGGGGCGCACCTGCAATCACAGATGGCACAGGGCCAGTGGTCACCATCAGATCTCACACACAGGAAAACAAGCCTCACTCTGTTCCAAAGCATCTCCATCATCTGTCGGTCGTTGGATCAGGGCATGCATTACCAAAGCTTACACCACGCACTTGTTGGTTCCTCCTCAATATATTATGAGCCACTTGACTAGGAGTGCTGCCATCACAGCCACCTGGGCCACGCAGGCCTCTATAGAGGAGATATGTAGGGTGGCCAGATGGACATCTCCATCCCCATTTAGCTGCCATTATAGACTTGATAAGTATGCTTCAGCGGAAGATGTCTTTGGCAGGAGGGTATTACAGTACCGGAAACTCAGCCTGGACATTGACCCTCCCATAAGGACAGGACAGGCTTTGGTATATCCCATTCCTGGATGCTATCTCCACCAACTTTGGAGAATGGGTATTGGTTCTTACCTGAGACGCCCATTCTCTGGGTGGTGGATATAGCATACAGCCCCACCCTTTCCTTTGGTCCGGACCGAAATTAGATAGTGTACTGGAGGAGATATTGTTTAGTTTGTTCACTTGCACGTCATTCTACAGACCACCTTCTTCGAAAGCTGGGAGGAGCTAGCACAGGAGGTGTGACATCACAGTTTGTAGACTCAGTCCGATTGGATGCTGGACGGAGTTAACCCATTTCTGGATGCTATCTCCACTTCCCTGAGAATGGGCGTCTCAGGTAACAACCAACACCCATTTTGCTATAATCAAAGGCTGGGCTATAAATCTTCATTTGTATTTGAAATTTGGATTTCTTCTAATCTTCATGTAATCCAATTTGTGTGTCATTATAAATAGTATTTTTGGAATGGCTTGAAAAGAAAAGCTTTCGTTGTTTGACAGTGCTGTCTGTTACATATCATATATTAGAAGTTACCTATAGTCTGAAAGAGTCACCAATATATTTGGTGCTGATGGAAGGCAAGTATTGACAATGGGTATGTTGTAATATGAGGGGAACCTGCATATAGACTATTTTAAGTTACTGTTAAGTTTAAATGTTCATCTAGTTGTCTCAGGGAAATAAAGGAGAAAGACAAAAGAATTTCTGAACAAGAAAAGGGGTAGATGGTGACAGAAAAATACATCATTTGCAGATTTCCCAGGTTTAATGGGATCTCACTTTAAGTGTGAAGAAGAAAAAGAATGCACACATCAAAAAGGATATATTATAGTGATAGTCCTTTCCCTACTTATTCCATAATTAAGCCTGTTTTTGTTGTTGTTGTTGTTGTTGTTGTTGTTAATCCTGCTAGTCAAAATTTGGGAAAGTACTGGTTTGGGAAAGACTTACTACAGATCTAATATAAGCTATATTAACCGATTTAGTCCTTCCAAGTTCCGGTCCATTTTAAGACTCAAACTGAGTTTTATTCAACATTTTGCAAGCTCCAGTGGCCAAGACCAAATAAATCACATTATGACTTCATATGTTATGTGAACTAGATCAAAAAGTCTTAGGCTCCAGTCCAAATTCACTGGGACTTACTGACTTACTTTTTTGTAGGAAAAGGATTCTGTAGGATTGCTTTGCTAAGTAGTTATTGGCGATGCCATTAGTCACCAGAGAAGAAATCTGTTTAAAATAGTTCCAGAGGGATGCTCACAAGAAGCCACTGAACATAGATTAATTAATGGTGTCAGTGTGCTGTTGCTTCTTTCCTGTATAATCTAGTTTTGTAGCAAGAAAGTAATAAACATCCAACAAGAAAACTCAAGGGAGGCCAGAGCTTGAAAATACAAATAGTGGTTTGCCCTAGAATCCAGAGTCTCCAAAGGAGGCTCTTTAAAACGGACAACTGACTCAAGAAACTTGAGCTAAATACACATAAAATAAACCACAGTAGTGCTGATGAAGGGAAAACCATTAAGTCCTGTGAGGTTTGTTTGATGGTAATAAAATAACTGGGCCAGAGATTCAGCAAAAGATTTATAGCAGGTATGTTGGCAATTCTAATACAGGGATTTAACAAGCAGGCTGTCCTGATTTTTTTCCTCTTAAAAATCCACTTTTACTTAATAAGGGATTGTATTATACAATACCATGATGCTATATATTAAGGTAGTATCCTTTCATAGTTGATAAATTATGATCCTGTAATTAGAAGGATAAGGGATGTGGTGGCTCAGTAGCTAAGACGAGCTTGTCGATCAGAAAATTCGGCAGTTCAAATCCCTAGCGCTGCATAATGGAAGGAGCTCCTGTTATTTGTTTCAGCTTCTGCCAACCTAGCAGTAGAAAAAATAGGAACCACCTTTGGTGGGAAGATAAGAGAGTTCCATGTGCCTTCAGCATTTAGTCATGCCAGCAACATGACCTCGGAGACATCTTCGGACAGCACTGGCTCTTCGGCTTTAATGAGCACCACCCCTAGAGTCAGGAACAACTAGCACATATGCATGAGGAGAACCTTTACCTAATTAGAAGGATACAGGGAAATGGAGACATTACAAGTTACACGCAGGAGTTAGTCATCAAGTGATGTAAAAAGGCTCTGTGACTATTGGACATTATCTTGAAAGTTCATTGTTTAAGTACATATCAACTTGGCTAAATTTTGGGGTCAGTCTTGGAACAGAATCAAAGGCCTTCACAACTACTATAGTAATATTCAGTTGCCTAGTCCAAACCTTGGAAAACTTGTTATGACATCAGAACAATTAATAACTCAGTAATAACTTGAGGGTAAAGATAGCTAAGTAGCTTTAGATATTTGAGGGTGTGGATTATCTTGTATCTAGAGAACCATTTTCTTAATTTATTATTGCATATGTATGGAATGTAAGTTCTGTACCAACCACTTTTAAAACCATGATTATATAATTCTGATTTTGATATGATAAAAAATTCTTTCTGTAATTTGTATAAATTATACATATTGTACAACTCCACATAATTTATATTGCAGCATAACCTGCATTTACAATGTGGCTATGGAAAGTAATTAGTTATTTTCCTACTCTTGCATTTCTAGGATATTTTTAAAAATAATCAGTGTGACCAGATTTCATCTCATACGTAATTCCAATCATATTCAAAGCCATAATGATCAATAACAACCTCTCCTTACAAATGAAAAGAATGATTTTCAAGGAACTGAATTCTCCACCTAAAACCATGTTGTACAGTTTCTTTGCTGCATTGCAATAGAATCACCACTTTCACCACTGTAACGAGTCCTATTATATTGGCTGATCTTCTTTTAAAATTTGTGGTTGAAATATCCCCAAACTTAGCCGGTTTATTTAGTGTGCTATATCAATAACTGTCACTGGTTCGCTTATACAATATGTTTCAGATGTTTGAGATGTGAGTTCCCTTCTCGAAGTACTATATATTTTGGTACTCACAGTAGAGGCTTCCACACACTCAGTCAGAAAGATACAGAAATGCTACCTGCCTGTATTTGATGCTTTATATTGGAATATGGGCCAAAAGAAAAGGCTGTTATATTGCTGAAGGCAAAATAAGAGACATTTTGGGATAGGCCAGACCAGGCCATTTTTACATTTAGGTATTACTTTTCAAGGAGAAATTAGTATATCTCTAGTTAGTTCCTTGGCTGTGTCTTTTGGTAGGAATGGGATAATGCGTTGGTTTAAATAATAATGCTTATTTTCACAATCTTTAGCCAGCTTTAATTATGGGATATTTATTACTTGGAGAAAAAATTAAACCTTGATTTTTTTTTCATGAGCAGGTGAATTCCTGATCAGCCTGTGTTGTTGGTATAAAATGATTAGAGACATTTTGATTAGCATATTTATCTTAGGTTTTCCTTTATTCAGATGGGAGGAGTGACAGAAAGACATTCCATTTGTAGATTAATTGTCTGAAATGTAGTTTAGGATATCACACACACACAGTGAAACCTATATGTACATGCCCCTTCTAATTAATTTTAGCACATTTTTGGTCCTTAGTTGTATCTGAATATCTATCATTGTTAGTCCATTAGTGATTGTATTTTATGATTTGTATGTATTAACATTGCTAGGTAAGTTATTAAGTGAGTTTTGTCCCATTTATAGCCATTTTTGCCACAATTAAGAGACTCACCACAGTTGCTAAGTGAATTATGTGGTTGTTAAGCAAATCTGGTTACACACACACATCTTAGATGTGTGTGTGAAGGTGATCCCTGCAACACTACAACTGTCATAAATATGAACCAGATGTCAAGCATCTAAATTTTGATCACGTGACCATGGGAATGCTGCAACAATCATAAGTGTGAAAAACAGTCATACATCACTTTTGTCAGTGCCATTGTAACTTCAAATGGCCACTAAACAATGATTGTAAGTCAAAGATTATACCTGTACAGTATACAATTTGCTTTGCAGTCATAACGGCTCAGGTGGCTGAATAATGAACCCGCTGAAGTCTGGTTGGTCTAGGACAGCCCATCTAGAACAAATTGCAGCAATCCAGGAAAAACTGACAAAGTCACAGGTGGTACTACACCACCTGATCCAGAAATAATCCCCAATGGGCACGTAAGGCCCTTTTGGTCTTGGACTTGAGTAGTTGAAAGTTCAGAATAACCTTAAGTTTCCAATAGTTCAGTAAAAGGAATATGATTCTGTTCAGAGCTAAAGGCAGAATATATCTGGATTGCAGCCATTCCATCTTGCTAAGGATTCATCTGAACCTTTACTTTCCTGCCCAGAACCTAATAGTCCTCAGTTACTAGGAAAGGACCTAGATGTGCCTATCCCTGCTGCTTTTGAATGAACCCCTGGCTATTTCTAGAAAGCATGAAATGGAAGAAAGAATGGCATTCATTCACAGCCAGCCAGCTGAGATGACAAATAAGTGCAAACACAGAATCCACATGTTCCCAAAGGAGATATCCTCTCTATCATATACACAGAGAGATATCCATATCCTTGGTTTGGTAGATGGAAAAGTTTGGGCATACATCACAGGACTGAAGTTGAGAAAAGGGGATTAACATTGTTGCTCCAAAACTAAGTTTAGAATTTTTAGGAAAAAAAGGGAAGTTCAGTAAATGGACTTTTGGAGGAACATACACTATACCTACTAGTTAAGAAGGAAGAAGTCTAGGAAATAATCTGCATTAGAGAATTGATATTTATTTCCCTGTGCTATGCAAGTCTGCTTTCTTTTATTTCTCTGTACTAGTTCATTATTTTGTATACTTCGGCCTTTTGTAAATATTTCCGATTGGGAATGAGGAAATAATTTCCGTTTTGAAGTTTTGTGATTTGGAACAATGATTTGAAATTCCACTCCAATCTCTTTATAATATGTTCTTTTTTAGTTATATTTTTATTTATAGTGTATCATATTTTTGGTCTGTTTGGAACACCGTAAACTTTGGGGGTGGGTTTTTTTTGTAAGTTCCTTTTAAAGCTATTGATTTTTCATGATTTGAATACTGTTCTGTTTTCTTCCTTTAACAGAAAATTTTGACTTTTAAATACCTTAAATTAAAAAGTTATTACAGGTTATACTGGTTTCTAGTGAAATTGGTCTGCACTGCCAGGAATGGTTGAAGCCTCTAACCACGCTTCTCAATTCTCGATACAGTCAGGAGGTAATGGTACAGGAATTATGATTTTGGAGTTGTTTTTTTTTCATTTTAATCACCAGAAGCTAACACAGAGAGTGGGAACCATTTCTCTCAGACACTTCAAGGTTAAGTGCTAGAATTAGGCAAGGCACCATCAAATGCTATACCAAATCAGAGTGTCAAGCTTCAAAGGCATTTTGCTGTTGCCATTATTATCGCATCTCAACTTGCCAACGAACTATGTGGGGAGGGAGTGGGAGATAAAACATGGCCCAAACATCAAGATGTCTGCATGAGAACCAAGGACACTTCAGCAGGTGTTTACAAACTCCAGAAAGACTTTCCCACAGCAATATCCGGACAGTGTATTGGACAATATGACCTGAGCTAATTGGGGGGGGGGGGGAGAGAATGTGAACTTTAACTATGGGGCAAAAAAAATTTAGATCTGGTTTTGCCTTCAGTCATGCGGAAGTGATGTAGTCAATAAATTTTTGTATAAGGAGATTGGATCTTCTCAATGGTGCTTACTTTGATTGTGTTTGTCAGTCGGAACCTTGACACAAAGATTGCCAGCGAGTGAAGACTCAAAAGACCCAAGACAGTTGAAAGCCTCTAGTCTTCCACCCTGCATGCTTCACCATGCTTCCTACAGCCACTTTGTCTTGGACTTTAATCTTACGCAAATCTAACCCTGGGAAGTACCATATCAAACCAATGTATAGAAGTCTCTTCTAAGAAAAGATGCCCAGAGTATAAATGCAGTGAAGTTCTCAAATCCTGATATTACAGCCAATGCATTTGTTTTGTTTTGTTGGTTTGCATATTTTTGTGATTATAATATTTGTAGTATTAAATGGGTATATTTACATGAAGTTGCTGACTCAATTAGCCCTAGCATACAGGTAAAAAAAAAAAAACCATAGGAAGCAGCCTAGTTGGCAACCTCCCAGCCTATTGTTTTTTCCTTGCAAAATTTTAAAAAATGGATCTCTACAGTGGTTGGTGCCATTGAGGGAGAGTGGAATGGCATCTTTCCTTACTCACACATTCTCTGGATAATGGGAAAGGGAGCAGAAAGCAAAACAGGAGAAAAGAGTTGAGTTTGAATAACACATGTGATTAGTTGGCTCAGGTGACATTTCATTTCTTGATAGAGCACCCCACTACACTGTCTGGGCCATAACTATTTATGATATGTAACCTCCGACCCAATGCAGTTCAAGGTGTCGTGCAAACAAGGCAATTTTTTGCTGCTTCAGAGGGCCTTTCGGGAGCAAAGGTGAGGAGCAGTGTTGGTAACCTTTAGCTGCTGAGGCAGCATTTGCTTTATTCATATATTTATTGGTCTCTAAAGGCTGCGGGGGATGTAGTGTTTATAAAAATGTATTAGGGGAGGTTTATACAAAATAGGAGAAAGAGAAAGAAAATCACAATTTTATCTCCATATGGCTCAAATATGACTATAACTATAGGACTAGAGGAATGTTTGCTGATCAAACTGGGTATGGTCTAGTTTAATGAAAAGAAGGACTAGAGGAGACATGAGAGCAGTGTTCCAATATCTCAGGGGCTGACACAAAGAAGAGGGAGTCAAACTATTCTCCAAGGCACCTGAGGGTAGAAAAAGAAGCAATGGGTGGAAACTAATCAAGGAGAGAAGCAACTTAGAACTGAGGAGAAATTTCCTGACAGTTGCAACAATTAATCAGTGGAACAGCTTGCCTCCAGAAGTTGTGAAAGCCCCAACACTGGAAGTCTTTAAGAAGATGTTGGATAGCCATTTGTCTGAAACGGTATAGGGTTTCCTGCCTAGGCAAGTGGGTTGGACTAGAAGACCTCCAAGGTCCCTTCCAACTCTGCCATTGTATTGTATTGTAAATTGACAAATAAATAAGCAGAGTCACATCAGAAAAAACTATCCATTTTATATGACTGTTTGGACAAACTTACAGAAATCATTGGAGAAATTCAAACTGTTTAGATAGGGTCAGTGTTAGAGGAGGCCTGGCTGCAAATGTGGATTTTTTGTTACAGATAGCAAACTACATGTTGCCCTGGATTTGAGAATCATCTCAAACAATAACAAAAGAGGATCTTTTTAAGTGGGCCCCATTGCCTTCTGCATAGCCGAAGCAAGTAAGCCATCACTTTAATGTTTTCCAATACCCGAGACATAGAAGACACAGGTACTTCCTTGAGAAGTTGTGGGAGAATTAAACAGGTTCTTTCCTTCACTGCATGGGTTTGGAGCTCCTTATTAGAGGAAACAGAAACAAGAAATGTTGCAGACGGCCCCTTCAGGCAAATGCAGGTAGCTGACTAGAGATCCAGAGGGAGCAGAGACGACTTTGTTTCATTTCTTTTCATAGATGGTACTAAGCCAGTGACTTTCAAACCGTGATTTGTAGAATAGTTTTCCCTCAGAAGGACCATGTCTTTGCTTTGAATTGTTTATATTGGGTTTTTTTTCAATTTTTATAAATCTCCCAGATTTGTGCATGATTGGCCACCAGATAAATCAAATCCATCAATAGATAGATAGATGATAGATAGATAGATAGATAGATAGATAGATAGATAGATAGATAGATAGATGATGATAGATAGATGATAGATAGATAGATAGATAGATAGATAGATAGATAGATAGATAGATAGATAGATAGATGATAGATAGATAGATAGATAGATAGATAGATAGATAGATAGATAGATAGATAGATAGATAGATAAGCAGGCAGGCAAGCAAGCAAGCAAATAGGCTGTAGTTGCCTTTCACACTAAATATGGATTCACAACAGACTAAAGAAACACTTAACCATAATGCAATTTAGTGTGAGGGTGAACATAGCTAATGTATAAGAGCCCAAATAATGAGGTGGGGAAGGCAAAGCTGTTATTGATTACAATGGACTCTTCCTGCTGCAAAAGTGTTAGCTTTGACATGGCATCCCATTGCTGTTTCCGCCACTCCTTCACACTATTAGTCTCATCTCTGTCCTTGAAAGATAGTATGGGGAGCCCCAAGGATACTTTGCGGGTGTCCCAACAATAAACCTGAGTTTACTCTGTTTGCAGATTCCCAATGATACAGCAATTCTTCGGGAAAGTAAAGCACAATGTAAGGCAAAAAAGAGAATATTATAAAATATTCTGAAAATGTGCCATTATCTTAAATTTAAGAAATAGCTGATGTCTGTGAGTGACATAAAGGGGGATAATTGGTTCTTAAGTGCATTAGCAAGATAGGTTCATAATGAAATACTAGGGAGTTTCACAGCACATTTTTGGCTCATATGCTAGTTGTTTTGATTCATTTATGGAGATAGGATTCATTGCTATGAGCATCTCAGAACACCACTCTGAGAAAAAAGATGAAAGCATTGTTATTCCCCTTTCCCTTCACTTCTAAAAAGAGCAAAATTAATATGCATATGAAGGTAAGGAAAAAAATTAGAAGGCCCTCATTTTTAAAAAATAAGAGCCCTAGTTTTTAAAGCAATGATATTTTTCCAGAATAAGTAATTAATAAAATGTATTTTTACCTCTCAATTATGTTTGGATGGAAATTTCACTGTTTAAGAGGGAAATACTTTGACATTTAATATGAAGATCTCTGTACTGTATGTACTTTCATCATTCACTTTAATGTAAAGAAAAACTGGGAAGGAAATTAAGAGGGATTGCCAACATACAACTGCTTTATTTCACTAATTGTGAATTTGATTAAAGATCTGCCATGTTTTTGTTATGTAGTCCTTAACGTTTATGCCACTAGCCTTCCTATTTCCCAAATATGAATGGGCAAAGTCTGTTAGCCAAGAAAAGCAAAAAACACTATCAGTTTGGATACCCATGTTTCATGGTAAGCCATAGATCATGGGTGTCAAACTCACTGTGTGACTTTGCCACCACATGATGTTTCAAGATGGTTTTCCCATTCGCAGAGCTGGGGTGAGCATGGCCTGTGCATGACCTATCCAGCCTATAGGCCAGCAGTTTGACACCCCTGTCATAGATGATCTTGGAGAAACTATGTGGTGAGAATTACAGAAGCATGTTCTAAGCCTAGGAAATGGGGAAAAATAGAAACTCAGACTGGTTCGGCCCTGACTCCCTGGGGCATAAGAGGGAGGGAAGAGAAAAGTTCAGATTTTGTAATTCTTGCCCATATTAGTAGAGTTACAGTATTCTTAGGGACTTTGTTTCCTGACTTGCTCTATCTCAAAGGGGTTGACATCATTCTTGAAAGCCTGGTTGTGTTTTCCTTTCCTTCTCTTAAATTCCAGGGTGTTAAGTTTGACAGGGAGTTTTACCCCATGTTTTTATAACTTTTGTCACATCATTTCTTCAAAGTCACATCTGTATCTATTCACACATTTAGAAGAAGTTGAATTGCTAACCAGCAATGTATTATGGTAAGCAAACCGAGTGGATTTACTAAAAATTGACCGCAATGTTTGTCACTCGGGATTCATGATTTGTGATTTTTAGGAGACACTTCAGAAATGTTCACTAAGCAGTCTTGTAAGCTTGTACAAAAGTTCATAATGTCAAAATCATATATCAAAGAAGCTTGATTTTCTTTAGTATAACTGTGTCTCTATTTTCTGTGGAAACATTTGTGTTACAATCAATCAACATACTTAATAGCAAAAATACATCTGCCCAAAATTCAGACAAAACCATCTTGTTTTGTTTTGGAGAGATAAAGATGGAGGTTAAATCTAACAGTATTTTAACTTTGAAAACACAATGTAAATGTTGATAGATTGCCTTATTGCCTTATTACAGCAGGAGGGTGTTCAGAAGGAATCACTGTGTTAATATATCTCCATGCCTTACCAAGTGGATCATTAAACAATTAGAAAGCTATTAAATATATGTAAGCAATGATTATTATACTACAAGTAGAACATTCATGCATGTGTACACACACACAGACAAACACACACAGAAAGAGAGATATTTTGGTCTTATTATTCCACTTTTTTTTTCTTCCAAAAATGTTTGTATCTTATACTTTGTGATTTGTACAAGCAAAATAAAAGACTTAGAGAAGAATATCTTTTATGTACATATACATACACACAGAGAGACATTTCTGAACCATTATCAAATAAATAATTTTTAGACACATAGACGCATATACTAGAAGAAAGGATAAGGTTTGTATGTTGTGTCTCTGCTTATGAGATGGCCAGTGAGCTTAAAATTACTGGTTAAGAATTATTTTATTTTCCTTGATATATTCTCCAGAGTGAAAAAGGTCCAGGTTTCAATAAATGGATTTCAGCTGAAGTGCAATTCAATTGAAAATAAGACTCGGTGATTGTACAACATGGCTGATGTTAATATTTCTCCCTATCTTACCAAGTGGATCATTATAAGGACACTAAGAAATTAAGAAATGTGTGTTTAAAATGAAAGTGTTGATTTTTTTACGAGGGGAGTAAGGCAGATTCTATATCTCATTTCTCTAGGTGGTACTGTAGATGCAGAAAAGTGATAGATATAGACCTAGAAAATGTGTTAACGTGATGAATGGAGATTTTTCAATTTCAGTGGAAACCCTATTTTTACTCAGTGACATACAATGTGATGAGAGTCAAAATCTATAGGATGGCAGGTGGGGCATTGCAATTTCAACCCCATCTCTTTTGTACACACATTGAAATTGCATGCATGAATAAAAGGAATAGGACTGGGTTTCTACCTCTTAGCAGATTTTGATGCACATATGAGTACACACACATACACAAACACCATACCTTGCTTGATGTTAGGCTCAAGTCATGAGCAGTGAAATGGTTTTTATTGTGATTTTTTTTTAAATAAAAGGGAATACTTTCTGGCCTTGGAAACACTGAAATGTAAATAGTTTGTAAAGCAAACTGCAAGCCTTGAATTCATATCTGTTGTGCTTACATTCCTTGCATGCTTTGGTATGTTTCCTCAGCCTATCATTTTACATACAGCCAGCAAATAATATTAAAAGGTTCTTTAGTGTTTCTCAGAAACAATCGTGACAAGTGGAAATACTGGGCAAAGTCCCACTTGAAATTTAACAGAGATAAATGCAAAGTTTTATGTTTGGCTTGGAAAACAAATCAGAGGTAATTTCTGGGTGTCTTTGTGTACATTCACAAGCTGAATATGAGTCACAATGTGATGCATTGCAAAAAACAAAGTAAGTGCAAACAGTGCTAGATCATGTTGCTAGTATAGTATCAAGATCAAAAGAAACTGGCATTCCTCTCCATTCTACAATGGCCAGAGAGTACATAACATGCCAGGTTCAGTTTGGGGCACTGCATTTTAGGAAGAATGCTGACAAATTGGAACATGTCTAAATTGAGACCAAGATAATAAAGGGCCTAAAAGGAAAGTTTTAGAATAAACAGTTAGATCCTTTGGCTATGTCAGCCTGAAAAAGAGAAGGCACTGGGAAATGGGATAGCTGTCTTAATAGTCTTTCATCTGCAGGATGTTATGAAGAAGTCAAGGTAACATTATGCAGAAGATGGGACAGGTAGCACTGGTTTTAAATTATAAGCCGAGGTGGCGCAGTGGTTAGGGTGCAGTACTGCAGGCCACTTTAGCTGACTGATCTGCAGTTCAGCGGTTCAAATCCCACCGGCTCAAGGTCGACTCAGCCTTCCATCCTTCCGAGGTGGGTGAAATGAGGACCCAGACTGTGGGGCAAGTTGCTGACTCAATCTGCTAAAAATAAATAAATTGAAAACCGCTTAGAGAGGGCTGAAAGCCCTATGAAGCGGTATATAAGTCTAATAAATAAATAAATAAGGAAATTAATTTTGGTTAATTATCAGGGGGTGGAAACTTGGAACAGTAACATTTGTTCAGTACAGACTATCCTAGAAACTAGTGAATTGGACATGTTTAAGAAGAAGCTGACTATTGATAGATTCATGCTTTAGACAATGGGTTGGATTAGATGATCTCTAAGATCCCTTACATTGTCTTATTTCTGTGAAAATGGTTGGCACATTTTCTGTGGTGTAAATAAACTGGGGATTCTAATGCTAGTCAGTGGTAAAGAATGATTATTACAATTCACTACAGTATATATGCCACTCTAAACCCTAACAAGTCTCTGTGCATCTTACAAAATAATAAAAAGGTTAGTGGGAAAGAATGGTAAAGTCAGTAGCAGCAGCATCCGGATCCATAGAAGAAAAGTCCCCTACATCACAAATGTATTCCCAAGGCTAGACAGGTTTTAATGGCTTTTTAAGAAACCAGTGGGCTGGGAGACAGTCTGATCTTGGGAAAGATGCCCAGCCATCAAGTGAGAAATTAGTGGTTTTGTAACCTCTACTGATTAATAGTTTCCTCGTGCCTCTGATTAGAAGACGGGAAAAGTAGCAACTATTTCCATTATGTCTCATTTTGCAGAAGAAGAGGTGTAAATGACTGACTAGCAGTTGATAATAGGCAGTAGGTTTTCCTAGGGAATGTCATGACTATTGTTTCTGTGGTAATGCCTTTTCTTCCTATTAATCTAATTATACATTCTTTTGTCACTGTGTCCCAGATTGTGATCTCACTTCTACAGAAATGAGTCTAGATCTGTTTCAGGAGACTTGCTGAGGGCCACTTACATTTACATATTGCTTTTTCTCTACTGTTCAAAAGTAAAAGCTGCTGAGCATTAACAATTTTACAAATGGCTCTTGCTTTCTATTTTAAAGACATTCCCGTACATAAAAATGAAGGTCAAAACACTTGAAGGCCGTAGAAAGCTCCCCTGTTAAATGTTATTAAAAGGCAGCGATTCTGCTCATGTGTATTTTTTTTACCTACCTTTATGAATAGTGATAACTTTATATGATACTAAGGAAAATAAATGGAGTATAAATAGAAAAAGTATTTTACCCTTAGGTCCTGTGGTTGAGTGATCCATAAGCCATTAATTGTTTTGTTCCTATCCAGTGTATTTGTTGCTTACAAAGGCTCTGGGGTACTTCTGAATTGAACCCGGTACCTCATCACAGTAGTAGTATAATTACACACAAATGGAAGGTGAGTGTATGTGTAAAAGGGAGGAAAAAATAGCCATTTAACCCACAATCCTAAATTGCTGAGGATAACACCATCCATAAGTCATCTTGTGTAATTTTTGCTTAGTTCTTAAAAACTTAATGAGACTCAGGCCTTCTGCTGAATAATAACACCTTCAGAATGAAGGGAAATTAGAAGATGGAAATTTTTCATTTATCCCTTTCGTATGTAGATTCATTTGGGCAGTATGTCTAACAATGAAAAATTTATGAGTTTCCTAAATTATGGGGAATAAGCTGTAACAGAAGGTGTATGGTAGGATAGAATTGCAGGTATAAGAAA
This sequence comes from Thamnophis elegans, assembly GCF_009769535.1. Lineage (NCBI taxonomy): Eukaryota > Metazoa > Chordata > Lepidosauria > Squamata > Natricidae > Thamnophis > Thamnophis elegans. Next base: position 85,640,434 of record NC_045542.1, read on the forward strand.
GTTTAATTCCTCTTAGAATGAAATACCAATCCTTCTGGGTCTTTTGTGATCTCTGCAGGAAATAGAGGTGAGTTTTTTTCCCTTTCTCTGAGAATCTTTTCTATAACTTTCTATTTTTTTTTCACTTTGACCCTGAAACACAGTAGAAAAATTAAGGTTATTAAATTCAACTGTAAATTGCACTTACCATATTTTTCAGAGTATAAGACGCACCTTTTTCCCTCAAAAAAGAGGCTGAAAATCTGGGTGTGTTTTATACACTGAATACAACATTTTTTGCCTCCTGAAATCCCGCCCCTTCATTAAAATGACCATGCATAGCTTTTAGGAGGCTTTCAGAGAGCTCCTGGGGGCTGGGGAGGGCAGAAATGAGCACAAAATGGGCCGTTTTTTGCTCAATTTTGTCCCCACAGCCCCCAGGAGCACTCTATAACCCTTTTTGATGAAAAACGGGGCCATTTTTGCTCGTTTTTGCCCCCCCCCCGGAACCTCCTAAAGGCTATTTATGCCCTTTTTAAAAAAACAAAAAACGGGCTCGTTTTAGCAAAAAACAGGCCGTTTTGGGGAGGTTGCAGAGTGTAAAAACTTTTTTTTAAATTTGCCTCTTCAAAACCTTGGTGCGCCTTATAATCCAGTGCGTCTTTTACTCCGAAAAATACGGTAAGTTTATTTTAGTCATTTTGATTGCTTTGTTTCTACATGCCCCATTTCAAATCCTTCACAAAATCTTTCTGCCATTATTTCTTTAGAGAATCAGAAGGGCCACTTGGCCATCAAGTCCAATGCCTTGTTCAGAGTAAGAATCCAAGTTAAAGCTTTTTAGATGGACAGTTGTACAGCATACCTCTGGAAAAACCCACCACCTTCCTAGGTAGCTACTTTCGGACTGCTCTTACTGTTAACTCACACTGAACTAAATTACTAAACATCATGTCATGAAATGTTTTGACAAATGGTTTACTGAAATCAAGATATATTATGTCTGTAATAATCTCACAATCTATTAAAGCTTCCAACTAAAAAGTGAGATAAAGTAAAGCAAAATTTGTTTTTATCCTACTTCCTCTTCTTCAGGATTTCTCAAAGATAAAAGCTCAGCCATTAATCTATCTCCTTTGGAACTTTAGGTTGCAGTTCATTTGGCTCCAGAGATTTAAACTCATTCAAGTAAATAGATTGTCTTCTAAATCCTAATTTTTTTCAAGGCTTCTGCCTGTATTCTTCTGAAAGAGGTTAACCATTAACCAAGGGTGAAATTTAGCAGGTTCTGACAGGTTCTGGAGAACCGGTAGCGGAAATTTTGAGTAGTTCGGAGAACCGGCAAATACCACTTCTGGCTGTCCCCAGAGTGGGGCGGGAATGGAGATTTTGCAGTATCCTTCCCCTGCCACACCCACCAAGCCACGCCCACAGAACCGGTAGTTTAAAAAATGTGAATTTCACCACTGCCATTAACAATTTGTCAGCTATAGAAAATGGTCATATTGAGTCTTCCTCTGAGATACCAACTTATATGTACAGTCAGTGTACCATAGAAGACAGCTGGGAAGCCTTTGTCTTGTAAATACAATGGTATCTTAGTACTTGTCATTAATTGGTTTCGATGAGTATCAAACATTTTTCCCCGTAAGGATTAATGTATTAGTCGTGAGGCAACCAATACTGACAAGTTGTAGCTTGTTTGTCAAGTACAAAACAAATGGCGAGTAGTGATGTAAAATTTTCAGGTCAGAATCAGAGGTGGTATTCAGCAAGTTCTGACGAGTAGCAGAAACTTGGAGTAGTTCGGAGAACAGGTAAATACCACCTCTGACTGGCCCCACCCCCATCTATTCTTTGCCTCCCGAGTCCCAGCTGATCGGGAGGGAATGGGGATTTTGCAGTAACCTTCCCCTGAGTGGGGAGGGAATGGAGATTTTACAGTATCTTTCTCCCACACCCACCAAGCCATGCCCACAGAATCGGTAGTAAAAAGAAAATTGAATCCACCACTGGTCAGAATGTTTCTAGTAATAAATTCATTGAGTTTTAAAGCAGTCTAGTACCAAGATATCACTGTATGGTCCAGTCTTCCAGTCCTTGCCATCCAGCTAAAGAATTTCGGGGAATACCCCTTCCTCATAAACCCACCAGTACTGCTCGCTCTCTCACCAGGAAGCAGTCATTTCAAGGTGCTGGTAGCACTTTCAAGTTATACTTTCTCAAGTATCACTTCTCTCTTCCCTTTGCCTAAGATGAAAAGCTAAGCTGAGACAGAAATACCAATAGGATATAGGGTAAAAAATACAGATAAAAATTTCCCTGTCCATTTGTGTCCAACTCTAGGGTGCGGTGCTGATCTCCGTTCCTTGGCTGAGGGAGCCAGCATTGTCTGAAGACATTTTCCATGGTCATGTGGCCACCATGGCTATACGCCAAAGGCGCATGGAACTCAGTTACCTTCCCACCGAAGTGGTACCTATTAATCTACTTGCATTTGCATGCTGTCGAACTGCTAGGTGGGCAGGGGCAAGGAATGGGACCTCACCTCATTGTGTGGCGCTTAGGTCTTGAACCTGGACTGTCCGCTTTCCAGTTGACAAGCTCAGCCTCTTTAACCACTGAGCCATCGCACCCCTTAGGATAGGGAAGGCTAAGATAATTCCACAGAATGATTCTTAGGAGATTAAACAAGCTATCACATCAGGGCATATTTTGATTCTGCCTTCAGAAGAACTTTGAAGTTCTATGCCAAATTAAATGATGCTTTAAGGGATTGTTTACAAAGATTATAAATTATATCTTTGTCCATTGCACAAAGGACTTCTGTTTAGATAAGCGTAAATAGCCAGTGAGTCTTATCTTTCCCCCTCCTTGGAATGATGCTGGAACAATATGTTATTTTGAGCCAGGAGGGTGTACCTGTTGAAGGACAAAGCATGCTGTACTGCTACACCCAGTATAGGCAAATAGGGGGGATCATATTAGTGAAATTATTTTCTAAAAGGTGATACCTTGCACAAAGATTCAATGCCAAACTTGGTTTCCTAAAGGTTTGTCAGCAATAAAACTGCTGCAGTCAAGCTTCTCTGCATGTTGTGATCCAACCATTCTAGTCTTAAAGAATTCTGGTTTGTAATTGTGTTGGCTAAATCCCAGACCAATAGAGACAGGCAAGATGCCATACCGCCCTATATCCTTGTGTAAACGTTTAAAAAAAATGATCAAGTTTCATAAAGAAGTTTGTACCTTTGCCCAAGGTCCAAGTATATTGTGGATGGTGAGGGGTTTTTTTTGTTTTTTTTTAGTTAAAAAAAAAATCCTTCACCAAGAACAGCCAGGTGTTGTAATAAGAATAGGCCCTGATAGCTAGGCTTATCTTTTTTCAGTGCAATTTTAACTCTCCCTTCTTCTTCTTTCTTGTAAAAACTCACCCATTCCCAGACAGTTATCCAAGCTCTTTCACAAGCTGCAAAAACAAATGGATTACCTTTCATAAATTTATTTTCTTTCCAATTTCAAGTTTTTCAAAAAGTTAATGTTCTTTGCAAGAAGAAGATAAAGACAGAAAATAAAGGATGAATTAAAGAAAAGTAGTAGAGACTATGGTCCCAATTCTTGTGGGATTGCATGTGAGGTAGATAAGAATAATAGCTACAGAACAAAGAGAATAGGCTACTTCCAACCACTGTAGTCCCTATTTCACCTAGGAAAAATTAGCATGCTTCCTTCCTTTCAGTTGCTTGAACATCTTTTAATTGTTTATTTATACCATGTATCTATTGCTTTTTAATAAAATACCAAACAGCTATGATGCAAGCCCAGTTCCATCAAGTTAGCTAAATTACCATGTTTAAAAGTCTTTGTTTCTTCGTTTGTTTACTAAATATTTGAATGCGCCATTAGCAATAAACCTCTGTTGCTTATGCAAATTGGTCTTTCAGGCTGGATATATAGTGCTCAAAGATTGTCTTCCCTTTCATAGAACCGGTAATCCTCTTGGAAAGCCAGACTTTTTTAAATATAAATTTTACCGAATATTTTTTTTTATCAGATAAAAACAACTATTAGAAAAGAAACACAGAAAATAAGGGGAAATAGTGAATAAATAAGAAATAAAAAATAAAAGATTATAAAGAAGCAGTTTATCTTTTGATAGAAGTTATAAATGCAAATATATTTTAGAGCAGGGGTGCTCAAACTTTATAAACGGGGCCAATTCATGGTCTCTCAGACTGTTGGGCCGGACTGCCTGGGGTGTGTGACTGGGGGCGTGGCCAATTTAGCAGTCCATTTTGCCTTTGTCTTTGCTGCACTTGCGCCTCCCCTACTCACCCACTGGCCCTGGATAATATGGCTGTGAAAAACATCCTGAAAGGCTGTTTTAAAAGCATTTTTAAAGATTTTTAAAGCACTACTTCACAAGCTGGCAGCAGAGCTGCTTTTCAAACCAGCAGCAGCCCCTCCCCTACTCACCCCCCAACCCTGGATCACATGGTTGCACTGGCGAGATCACCTCTCAGTCAGCTGGCCCTCCCCCCCGTACTCTTCGGCCTTACCTTCAGCAGCAGCAGTGTGATCAGAAGTGCAGCTCAACCGGTGAAATAACTAACCAGAAGTGCAGCTGGAGTGGATGCTCGCTGGAAGATAAGGCTGACAGTGAGGGGAGGGGCTGAATCCCACCACTCCGTGGGCCAGATACTTTGCATTGGTGGGCTGTATCCAGCCTGTGGGCCAAAGTTTGAGGATCAGTGGTTTAGAGGATGTATTTTACCCTCTCTTACACCATAATTTCCTTCTTTCCATAAGATACTTTTTCTTCTAATCTTCAAAGCCTTTTTTTCAGCAAAAAGTCCATAAGGATATCAAGTCACTGATAAATGTAGTTATTGATCTTTCTCTAATCAAGTTAATTTAGCCACTGCTTCTAGTTCTGTCATCTTCACCACATATTCATCTGCTGGGGGTATTTCAGAATCTGAAAGCCAGATTTTTGCAGGCCAAAATAAAACCTTAGGTTTTTCATGGAGTCTGCTCAAGATTAATACCAATTGGTTGAGTTGTGTTATTTATTTATTATTTACCTACCTACTCGCTCATTCTCCAGGGGGTATTTTTTTAGGAGTCTAATGACATTCCTGGAGGCACTATCCCCCCCCCCCAGGAATTCTTGAAAGAGAATGTTTGAAGTGGCAGCTTTGGCTCTCCCCTCATCAGAATCAGCGGAGAAAAATGCTCTGCCTCCTTTTGCTTATATTCAGCTTCTTCCACAAAATGTTTTATAATTATCTCCCCCAGGCAAATATTGATTTGAGTATCTATATCCGGTAGGATTGTGTGAGAGGTATAAAGAGAGAGCAGCTGAGAGTCCAAAACAGAAAGCGAAGGGCGCAGGGTGAAGGGAATTTTCTTCATAAGCTGTCTCTCCAATTTGTAGTTTGATGGACAGAGAGTAGGATCTCATCATAGCCAAGATACTTTCTCAAGTGCTACATATCCATAGAAGTCTCTGTTTCATACACACAGGATGAGGAGGCAATAGGTTTGGACAGCAAACTGACAATGGGAGGATGAACAAGCACTTCATAATGAATTCAGCACCATGTTCCTAGGGACAGTGTTCGCTGTCTTAAAAAAGTATCGTGTAAAATTAATATACACGCACACCAATTTGCTTTCTAAATACAAATCACAAATATTCGGAACATACAGGAAGCAAAAGATTAGCAGTTCTCCAGGACTCCAAATATACAAGGTGTTCTGTAACAGGAAAAGGATTTTTGCTACAGTTATACTGCCTCTAAAGAAATAATCCTTGTGTTTTTAAGTGCCTTGGATTGGCTGACTCAATACCACAATTTAAGCCACTAATTTTATCGTGGATGTAATAGATAAACCTCACTTCATATAAAATGTAAACTCTAAAGAAAATCACCTTTATGATCTTGCTTATTATGAAGTAATATGCAACCCTCCAACTAAATTTGGTTCGTACTAAGTGCTATTTAGATTTAATTTTGGTCATTTCATTTTGATTCCGTTTGCATATCCATCATTTGATTGATCAGTTAAGATTTCAAGATGTCCTAAACAAGATACAGTGTATTACAAGGATAACCCCTCACAGTATATCCCTTGAGACCCGCTACTTGAGGAATGATATGCTAGTACTAACTATGATAAAGTAGAGATAAGCAAATTCTTTCGGGCTGAGAGACACGTTTGGTAAGACACCATATACTTTTTGAGACAATTGTGTTTGAAAGGGCTTTCAGGTGCTGTTGCCTTAACTCTGAAAGGCCAAGAAGAGAACACAACATGACTGCAACTTGTTTTTCCCCGAGGAAATAATATCCCATCATAACTACTAACAGTTTCTTTAATACAAACCATAGCCACATACAGTAAATAACTATTTAATAATTATTTTACATCAGGCTGGAAACAGGGATACCATGAGTCTAGTTCAGCCTTAGACACAAAACCAGCTTGGTGACTTTGTCACCCTCTCTGAGTACTAGGAAGGAGGCAAGGGCAAATCACTTCTGAAATCTTGCTAAGAAGACTGCAGGGATTAGACAAAAGTAGTAGTTATTTTACTAGTAAAATTATTTTCCTTTGTTCTTTGCTATCTTTTCCCCTTTACTAGAATGCAGAATCCTTAACAAAATACCTTTTAAACATACCAGAACTATTATATACCGCATTGTAGATGGAATCAAAGTGGCAGTTATAAGTCATTTCTACAAAGATGGCTGATTTGATATAATACCAGACCCATGATTTCCGATGTGAATTAGGCACTTCCGCAATCAAATGTCTGGCTTTAGTTACTTATAAGTCTGATTTAATGGGAATAAGCCACAAGATAGGATTGGCAAAAAATGAGCATTCTGCTGAAATTGAAGTTAACTTAGAAGAAAAAGCTTCTTTTTAAGAACTTCTGATACCCAATTTTAGTGGGCGTATTTTATTATGCTCAAATGTCAAACTGAACCATAGTTTGTGAACCATATTTTGCAGAAGAAAGGCCATTGGTTGGTTTTCACAATCTGCCAAGCCATAAACCTTGATTTATAGCATGCACCACGGCCACTGGGTTTATTTAACACCACTGTAGAAATTATATTTTGGCTCAGTGGAGAGAATATGCTGCCACCATAGTTCTTATGAGACCAGGAAAACCTGAATATAATGTTCTCTTACTTACCTGTTTGTGCTTAATATTGGCTCAGGCACAGTGTTGAACCTGTAAGGGGTATGTGCTCCTCAGTTGTAGCAGCTAAGCTTCAGATCATCATTCATGGATTTTCTTTCTGAGATTCCTTGCTCTATTTGCGTTGCATATATCTTTATTTCAATTAAAATTGAAGAGAAGTATAAACGGTTGATGCTCAGTTTATTAGAAAACTGATGCTAATAGCGGGATTTCTCTTCTATTGACTCCTAATGGTCAACAAATATCTATCACAACAGAGTTTGAGACTCTTCATAGAAAGTAAATAAAGTGTTGCTGCCTTTTCTCTTTAAGAAAAGCCAGAAATTGATGAATTCACCTTGGAAAGAGTGCTTGAGGAACTGGAGACTGTGTGCTATGAGAATATGAACATTGCCATTGAGACGGAAGAAGGCCTTGGGATAGAGTATGATGAGGATGTGGTATGCGATGTGTGCCGTTCACCAGAAGGAGAAGATGGAAATGAGATGGTTTTCTGTGACAAATGCAACGTCTGTGTGCATCAGGTGAGTAGCAGTTCTCTCTCTGATTGGATAGTAAGGACAGTTCCCTCAAATTCATTGACTCATAGAATCGGAAGAGTACCTTACGTTAGGAAAACTGACCCAGGCCCAGAACAATGTTGTTTAAAGAGCATTCTTAGATTCTAGGTGCTATGTCCCGTAGCATTCTCAAGACTGAACCAATTTATCCTACATTTTTATCTCTGGGAAGTCTAGGGTATTTGCAGGTGCCTAGAACTACCATATCTGCAAAAATCCTAGCAACAACTACATTGAAGAGGCAGCGTTCTGGAGATTGCCACAGCCAGTCTCTGCTCTGGGTAACCTTAGGAGTTGCCTAAAGGGAGAATAGGAGACATTCAACTTGCGTTGTTTATCAACAACAGCAGATGATGATGCCTTTTACATTTCTTAACCATTCAGTGGTATCTTTGGATGCATATTTATGATATTTTTGTTGTTAATTATGGCCAGTTTACTGCTTGTCATCAGTGGCGGATTAAGGTTCATTGGTGCCCTAAGCACTGACACATCTTGTGCCCCCTCATTTGTACATACTGTACAAATCATCATTGTTTTTTTTCTTTCTCAACTTTGTGGTGCCCTCTTTGGGCCTGGTGCCCTAAGGACGTGCTTAGTCTGCTTAATGATTAATACATCACTGCTTGTTGTGATATTAAGGGAATAAGTGTGTTAAATTCAGGGATGCCAACGATGTCCTGGAATTCTTATGTTGGAAACACAGTAGCTCCTGAAATGGAAGACCACAAGACTAGGTTCCCTATTTCTCCTTCTTTTTAAATGTCTTCCCCCTCCCCCTTTTTTTTAATTCACAAATTGCTGGATCTGGTATCTCTTTAGCTACTCATTTATGATTCTTTATTATCATTCAGTACATATATTGCACTAAGCCATTATCTGTTTTAACAACTTGTTGCACACGCTATTATAACATGAAGTCAAAATCAATCATGATCTGTAAACTTAACCAGAAAATTGAATAACCTTTACTTAACAAAATAGGTCTCTGTTGTGACTATGGAAAACAGCTTTGAAAAATGTTTTGTACTGAATTTGATAGGAAAAAAGGTAACAAACAATATCATTGCTATTAAGATGGTAAATAAATTTTTTTCTTGTGCAGTTGAAAAGTCCAGATCAAAAGTTCAAGATTAAGGCAATGAGGTCAGGCAGTCATGGAAATTTAGGGGCAAGAATAATGTGTTAATGTGTTGCCCCTCCTCTCACTCTCTTTCAATTCTCATTCGTTCATTCAGAAAATTGCCTAATCAGATTTTTTGGGAGGAATATTACATTATACCAGTATTAATGGTAGGCGGGAACAGGGAATCGCATACACTTAATATTTGTAAACTAATAAGGTTATTTTATTCATAAAGTGCATCATAGTACTTTATCATAAGATATATTCATCTTGATATGCGCTCATCACATAAGTAACTAATCTTGGTCCTTATATTTCTTTTTAGGCTTGCTATGGAATCCTAAAAGTTCCCCTTGGAAACTGGCTCTGTCGGACCTGCGCCCTGGGAGTTCAGCCAAAGTGTTTACTCTGCCCAAAGAGAGGGGGAGCCCTGAAACCTACCCGGAGTGGAACAAAATGGGTTCACGTTAGCTGTGCCTTATGGATTCCTGAAGTACGAGACCTAGTGATTTATGCCTAAACAGAATGAATGGAGTGTGGATGAAATCGGCTTCAGTTAGATCATGTGTGATACATCTTCCACAAACCATTCATACCATTGCATGAAATTATTTAAGCAAATCTAGAATTTGAAGCATTATTATAGTTAAGCAATAACTGGTTATCAGTTCGGACATTCCAAATAATTGTTATCGTGCTATGAGTGTCCCCAGAGATTTGTATCAAATATGTCTTTTATGATATTCATCTTAAGGGAGAATCTATTCATTGTTCTCCAAGACAATATATAGAAGCTGATTGTATGCTTTGTCTTATTCTCAGGTTAGCATTGGATGCCCTGAAAAAATGGAACCAATTACAAAAATTTCACATATCCCAGCAAGCAGATGGGCTCTGTCGTGCAGTCTTTGCAAGGAGTGTACTGGAACCTGCATTCAAGTAAGTAATTGATTCTAAGAAAATCCAAGAATCAGGTCATTTTCTTTTGTGCTCTGCCCACTTGAAAAAATGATGACATCACCTTGCAGTTTTTATAGATATTGTGCAGGTTTGGATTCACTGGGCAGCAGTATAAGTAAAACAGTTTTAAAAGTCTGTTATTGCTGGCTTTTCAGAATATTTAAGCAGTGCTGCTGCCTTTATTTAGCATATTAATAATCAGTGCACTTGGATTTGTTAACAACAGAATCATTCAACTTAGAATACAGCAAAAAGACCATTTAATTGAGTCCCTAGATCTGAAACACCTTTTCCCAGACATGATATGTTGTTCTTTGATTAGTGCTAGAAGAGTCGTTATGGTGTCTTTATGCTGTCTGCTGCATCTCTGCAGGCAGCGTTCTCTACTAACAGCACAGTAAGAGAGATTTGTTTGCAAGCCTCAGCCTGACTGATAGCTCTTTTTCTACCAGGCAGACAAACTAATAAGATAATTAATTAACCAGGTTTGTTTTTTAACTGCAACCCCAGAACAAGTCTTTGGCAAGATTCTGTAAGTACCATGGAAATGTCATCTTTGATACCAGGCCTTGCTTTCTTAGAATATGTTTCATTAACATTAAAATTATTTCTATCCTGAAATGAAAACTTGAATGCATTTCTTTAAATCTCCCCAATGTTGATTCAGTTCCGTTTCTGACGGTTCTTGGTGGATCTGCTTATTCACACTGCCAGATGGAGATATTTTGTCACCAAGGCAGCTGCTTTCAAAGAACGGAAGGGCAAAGAAATCAGCTACACTTGGCGGGGGGGGGGGGGCGGGAGGAGTATGTTTTCTCCAAGATTTCATCCTCTTAGTTCTGGTTCACATCTTGGTTTTGAAACTGAATGGATTTGCATGAAAAGTTATCTGAAATGGAAAACAAACTGTTATTCTTCTGTTGAAACCCACAGTCCGTCAGTTTTCATTAAGATTGCCAGCAAGGCTATTGGTCAGTGCTAAATCTTGTACAAGTTGAACGTTATTGCAAAGAAGAAGAAATATGTGGATGATTCATTTGTTTAAATGTTTAAGCAATGACTAAGCACTAATCTGGAATTTAGAAATAAATTCAATTCAATCTGCATACCCTCCCACTCCATTAGGATTGCAAATTCCCTGGCATTGTGGTGATACAGCACCTTCTTCTGGATTTGTTTATCCAGATGAATTTTAAAATGCAACTTTCTCCTTTGGGTTTGAGTTGGAATAATCTTTGTTGTCACTGAAACCTTATTTGAGACAGCTATCAAAACTTTTGAAGCTTAGGAAAAGCTACAGAGCTTAGCACAAAGTGGATATAATTCTGAAGAAATCAATATGAGTGGTTAAAAGAGCAACTATCCAAAAGGGACTGGCTAATTATATTTAAATAAAAATTGGGGAGACGTTATGCTAGTAAAAGCACAAATATACAATGGCTGAAAGTAAGAAAATAGCATTTGACCAATATATAGACAAAGTACCCATAATAAATGAGAGTTAAATATTATGATATGGAAAAATATTAATTTGTGCATCCCCAGTGACTGTCCATTAATATTAAGGAAATAATATGCCACATGAAAGCTCTGAAAGCAAAGCAGGAAGTATCATCTCACTGCTCCAAGGCATCAATGACATGTAACTGTTTGTCAAACATCTTGCAAAGCTATAACTAAATTATCTGCAACCTTAAAGAAGTGCAGCTAGAATCATCTAACATCATGTGATGATTCATAATTGGCTGCAGATCTTCACTGTACTCAGAGTTCTTGGGAGCAAGTAGGGAAAATGCATTTTGGTTTTTTGAGTTCAGAATAACTCATAACTTGCATATGAACCAGATTGGTCTAGGGGTTAAGGCACTAGTTTAGAAACCAGGAGACCATGAGTTCAAGTCCCATCTTAACCATGAAAGCCAGCTGGAATATTTTAGGCCAGTCACCCTCTCTCAGCCCAACCCAGCTCACAGGGATATTGTTGTGGGAGAAAATATGAGAATAAAGTCTGTGGAGATTCTCAATCATCTAAATCATGATTGTCTCAAAGGTGTTTTTCAAAAGCAACTGAACTTTATTAGGGTTTCCCCTCCCCCTTAAAAAATGTTTCACTTCTCACTCAAGAAGCTTTTTCAGTTCTTGCTAGAAACTGTTTTCAGGGGGGGGGGCAAGAAAATCCAGTTGCCTTTTGAAAAGCACCTTTGGGACACAGGAGAAGGAAGGTGTGGTGGTTATGTTTGCCGCCTTGAATTGCTTATAAATGTAATAAAGACAATGTAGAAATAAATGCTTCATGACTTGCCAGATAAAGTTATATGGTTTGCAGGGACTTGAATATGATGTGAGATAAATTAGAGTCTTACTAATCTCATGTTGATGCCAGGGGTATCCATTTCCAGTGGCCAGAATTGCACTAACATCACATAATGCTCTACTGTGGTGATATTTCGGCATAGGAGACTCACTTCATATCCTAAGGCTTTTTGCTGGAGTTCCTAGAACATAAGATTCTACTGTTAATCTCAGTTCTGTCTGGAGTGAGATAGATGGATAGCCTGGAGATTACTTGTTTCCTGACTACTACTCCCTTACTTTCCTTTCCCTGTGTATAAAGTGATGTTCAAACCAGAAGATGCTGTGTTGTTCAGTAATAAATCCTGTTGGGGAAAAATGTGTAGATATATCCATTACAAGCCAAGAAAGAAGAGGAAGCTTTGTTTTTCTTTATTTTATGATCCCTTGGCCTTAAGAAAGAGTGTAGGGAGAAGAGATGAAAGGCACTTTCTTTACTTTTCCAAGATACCCATATGCCCTTGAGATCTTTAGCTGCCCATAAATCAGCATTAATCTTTACCAGATTTGTAATTCCCTGAATTTTCCTTTCCCCTTTTTGAAGGCAGGGGCAGCAAAGCTCTTATTCAACCCAAATGAGATGGAGTTGCTATTGATTTGGAAGCTGTCTGATTCTCTGATTATATCAATCCTAATTCTTGATGGGGTTGTGTTTCCCCAGAATGTCCTCCTTGGCTCATGCTCAAAGAGCAAGTGGAAATCATCACCAGGAAGAGTGTTGCACAGCTACACTCCCGAAGAACCAGTCGTGGCCTTACGTTGAACAAAATTAGGAACAGAATGTAGTGAAAAGTGGCCACTGATGTCCTTATCATCACTAAATTACTGTAACACATTGTACCCCGGGGCTGCCCTTAAGACCATCTGGAATCTTCAAGTACTCCAGAAATCGGCAGCAGGCATGCTCAGTGGACAGTCTCAATGATACATCACAGCTGTTGCAATTGTATTGGTTACCAATAGATTCCTAAGTGCAATTTAATGTGCTGGTTAAAAGACCTATGTGGCTTAGGACATGAGTATCTTAGGGACTGCCTTTCCCTAGTAGTTTCTGGCCATCCTACCAAAACAGTTAAATTCTGTTTCTGTTATTTGTACATTGGGTGATTGTACAGCAGTCTTGTCTAGAATTTCCTTGTAAGTGGTTCATAGACTTCCAACTAGGTTGGTTATGGAATCTTTCAGTAGAATATTTTTATATACACATGAACACAGACAGAAAACATTGCTACTGAAGGCTCTGCATTGGTTGCTATTTAACTATTGATTAAGCATATTACATGAAACTGTTGAAACTAAGAAAACAAAATACTGTAAGCATAAGATTAGCCAAAAAAGCTTCAGTTCTATAGGGCTTGTTATCCTGAACTGCATATATGAATAAATATATATAGGTTTATCAGCCAATCATTGCTGTCCTCTTTGACTAGAACATTCAAATATGAATGTTTTAACACAGGCTTAGCTAACCCTGTGGTTTATCTTATTCCTGTTAGTGTGTGCGCACATTATCATGTAACTTAGTTCGTTTTCTCTTTCAGGATTTTCTCCCTTGCCCGGCTGTACAGTTTCATTCTGCTAGTCTGGGTTGTGGGTCAAAAAAGAATGCATCAATAATGTCTTCACTCTCCCTTTAATAGCATTCTTTGATACCAAAGGTTGAACAGGTATTTCTTTGTTTTTGACCCATTAGCCTGGCTTACTAATTATTTCCTGTGTGTGTTTTGGGCAGAGTCCCTGATAAGAACCACTTGCCATCTGTCAAACGAAACCCTGGATGGGTGGCATTCTATTTACTTTATCTCTAAGGTAGCATGGATCATCTTTCCTATGTAAAAGGGCATTGTGTAGGCTGTTGTTCCAGCAAAAGCCATAAACAATTTAAGAATGATATTAATACTGTTTGTGACGCAAATAGCGAAGGCAAGTAGGGGGATGGGACTGATTGAGTCATTTATTGCTGTAACTTGAAAACTGTAGTAGAGACAAAATATTTTCTTGCACAGCTTTCATCTCACTACCTTGCCTGTTTCTTGTCCACATAGCAGCACAAAGGATCTTTCCAATTTAAAGTACCCCTGGATATTCCAATATAAACACAATTGCCTCCATTGGCAGATATGCAATAAAATTACGGCTTTGGCTACTGGATAAGAAAACTCAATCGGAGCTGTTTTATAGTTGGCAACTTCCTGCAACCTCAAAATGCAGTAAGAACAAGGGGGGGAAAGTGGCATTGCATCTTTTCAACATATTTTTGATTCTTTGAGTCACATAGGAATTCCTACAATGAACCACATCATAACCAAGCAACTTTGCTTTATGAATCTTTAAAAAAAATTTTTTTTAAATCACTGTTTTTATCTTTACCTGAGCTTCCTTCCCATGCTGTGGATTCCTCATACCTTGGCTCTAAAAGGCAATTTGAAATCTTTAATATTTAACAGTTAACTCGGGGCTTGTTTAATTGTGTCAGATTCCAAGTACATAAAGCAAAAGCAATGGACTACTTTGTATAGAAAAAGTTATGAAGGAAAAATATGGGAAATAACACTCTTCATACCAGCCTCATATTCTCCTACGGTGATTTTTGGAGTTCAGCAAAGCAGAAAAATGCTTTGGAGGATCATTGAAGCAAAAATGAAACCACAAGAACGGATATATAAAACTTTCCATATAATTACTCTTCCTTTTCCCTGAAATATCAGCTCTCATACTTAACTTCTCAGTATCCTGGGTGATAATGTAATCACTCAAAGCCAGAGCTAGCATTTTGGTAATTATAAGATCCTGGTTATGTAAGCCATTCAGGGTGCTGCCTACAGTAATAGCTGCTTACTGCAGTTTAACTGGCATTAACAGCTAGAATAGACTGATTTCATATGGGTTACGGCTTGAATAATTACGTGACACTCTGAGCCATTAAAAACCAGTTGATGAAGAGAAGGAGGTTTGGAAGAGGCAGAGGGATTACAGTATATAATATACCTGTTCTGTTCAAAGGAAATGGTGCCTTAGGTTTTGTCACCTGGAAAGGGGAATCTAGCGGAAGACTTTCACAAAACCACTTTAAGTTTCAAAAATATATTGACTTTTTAAATTCTCTTTTCTCAATGCAGTAAGCCTTAATCCATTTATTTTAAAAGATAGTGGCCCAGAAGAAATTGAAGTCACTTTTCCCATTTTTAAATTAATGTTAATTAAGGACATGTACGCATGTTGTGTGTGTATCTCTCATCTCAAAGGGAAGAAACAGGGAAAAGTTAGGTATATTATAAGTTTCTGGGGGAAAATATTCATATTTTTTTTCATAAACTTATACCCTGCAAAGCAATAATCAAGAAACTGTAGTTTAAAGATTAAAAGGAATAGTAGCAAATAATGATTGGTAGGTGTTGACGTACAACTAGGTGCTTAGTGACTGTTCAAAGTTATAATCAGTTTTGAAGTTCCCCTTCTGCGGTCACATGACCTGATTTTGAGTGTTTGACAACATGGCTGTAGTTATGGACATCAGCAGTGTTTCGCAGTTACGTGACTGTGTTTTACAATAGTTTTGCCAAAATCCAGCACTTTCAGTTTTTGACAAAATCCCACACCAATGATGGCGAACCTTTTTGTAAATGTGTGCCAAAATTGTGCGCACACGCGATAGCGCCCACATGCATGCCCCACACCCACAATGCAATGCTCCCAGCCCACCTGCACCTATGTGCACGTAACCCCGTGCATGTGCGAAGCCCCCCCCCCTCCGAATCCATGCATGACCCCCCCCCTGCACATGCACACACTACCCTCCCCGTGTTTGGGGGGAGTTTTCACCCTCCCCAGGCTTCAGGAAAGCCTCCAGAGCCTGAGGAGGGCGAAAAACAGCCTCCTCTGACCCTCCAGAATCTGGAAACGGATCATTTCCGAACTTCCGGTTGGCCCCTTGATCCCATTTTTCACCCTCCCCGGGTTCTGGAGGCTTTCCTAAAGCCTAGGGAGAGCGAAAACAGCTTCCTCCAGCCCTCCAGAAGGCCGAAAATCAGCTGGCCGGCATGCGCACTGGAGCTGACGGTACACATGCTGGCAGATATGGCTCTGCATGCCACTTGTGGCATATGTGCCATAGGTTCGCCATCACGGTGCTACCCATAGCAAATAGTTGCTTTACTTAATGACTGTGGATTCACTTAATGTCCGGCACAAAAAAGATTCGCAAAATTGGTCAGTTATGTGGCCAAGCAGCTTTACTGCCAGCTGCATTGCAGTCATATGTTGAGGACTACCTATATGACAGAAGGCCCATCTTCCCAACTGCCAAGTACATTGGCGTGACCATGGAGCCGTCTGCCATTAATACCACATCAGCTGGCCAGCGGGATGCACATGCACATATGCGGCTGACCTGAACTGGGGTGACGGCTCGCGTGCCCACAGAGAGCACTGTGTACCAACTGTGGCATGTGTGCCATAGGTTTGCCATCATGGGGCTAAATCATGCTGTTCCAGATAAATCGATGGAGAGAGGGAAGGAGGGGAGAGAGAGAGAGATTTTAGGCCTGAGCCTTTGATGTATCAGTCCCTTCCATGTAGCTGCACAAAGCATGGAAAGACTGCACAGAGAAGCCAATCCAAGTTTCCCCCTTGATTCTTTAATGGGAGGCATCCAGGTAGAACCTCTTGCTTTTGCTATGTTATGATCCCAATAAAGTTGACCGTGTTTTCACCCAGCCTTAACATGTACTGTGCCCCGACTGACATCTTGTCCAGTATATGGGCTAATTAGTTGAAGTTCTATAAATGAAATTAATCAAACTGTAACAAATAGCCTCTGAAAAACTGCTATACTGAGAGCTAGGTGCTGGTGAGGAAGGAAATAAAATTGCTTTATCATTATTGGTCAAACTTTGGAAGGCTGTATTTCCTTGTATGTATTTTTTACCTTTATGATATACCATAGAAAATGAATTATAGATACTTAGGCTCTATAATTGGCTTCTTAGTGGGGAATAAGTATGCCTCTCCTTAGCAGCACAGTGCACATTTTAAAAGCTGGAGCAGTGTATCAGTGTATTTGTTCCATCTTGCCCCACAGGGCATGGTTATCCTCCTCCTTTTGAATGAATCTTTCATTATATTTCATATGTTATGTTATCACAGAAGGCTATCAAACAATGAACACTTAATCTGATCATACTGAAGTACATACAGTGGATCGGTTAAAACAAGACAGAGGTTTGTCTATATTGAATAATTTAATTATGTCTCAGCAAATCAAATAGATCCCATGAGAAATAGTTATGTGATATAAAAATAATGAGAGCAGCAAGGCAGCATATAAACAAGATATTTCTCAATGCTTAAACGGTTGGTGCAAATGCATGTGGGGTATTTCTTCATCACCTCAAGAAAATGCCAATGTGAAAGCTAATGAGAATACAGTACTTTCCATTCTTTTCTGCCTCCTCATGTTTTTGTTGGTAATTCCTCTCAGGCTTATATTGAGATCTTGCAAAAATGTTACCAGTTGACAATATTTTATGTGCAATGTTCCAAGCGGCTATTCAAGCATTTGTTCTCTTTCCTTTCCCATTCTAGTGTTCCATGCCTTCCTGCATCACAGCCTTCCATGTAACATGTGCCTTTGAGCACAATTTGGACATGCGGACACTGTTAGCAGAAAACGATGAGGTAAAGTTCAAGTCATTCTGTCTTGAGCATAGCACTGGTGCCACCAAGCCACCAGATGACACACGGATGGAGGCAGATCAAGGTAAACTAGACCTGGAAAAGATAACACTGAGAAAACAGAAGCTCCAACAGTTGGAAGAGGACTTCTATGACCTTGTGAAACCTTCTGAAGTGGCTGAGAACCTTGATTTGACTGAGTGGCTAGTTGATTTTGTCTATCAGTACTGGAAAATGAAGAGAAAAGCCAATTATAACAAGCCACTACTGATGCCCAAGACAGATGAAGTGGATAATTTGGCTCAGCAAGAGCAGGATGTATTGTACCGACGCTTGAAGCTCTTCACACACCTTAGACAGGATCTTGAAAGGGTGAGTAGAATTATTGGGATTGGTAACTCTTGTTTGTATAATCCTGCTTTCCGCATTCTGGCACCATCCAAATGTACAAAATATTACTGCTCCCCAAATTCCAATGCAAATGTCCCAATTTATCTGTAGATTACCAGGCTTGAGGAAGTTTGGTTTAATCAGCTTTCTCTACAGTTATTCAAACCTACAGTGGACAGACAGACGTTACTTTAATTTATTCAATCTCATCATAATAATCCATGTGCTTCATATTTTTGTTTGCTACATTAATGCTGAATATGCCATTACCATCTAGTGTGGAAATGATAAGAACACCAGCTTTTCTCTCTAGCTAGGGGGAAAGTGACCCTAATTATTCGGTGCAAACCAACCATATAGTTCAGAAGCATGCAAAACAACTATCCCTATTTCATTTTTTTCTGTGGCTAAATATATAGTTTTGCTTTTATTTTCAAGTGCGATAAAAAGGTTAATTATTAGCGCAGCCTAAGATCATCTTTTGATGCACGTTCACTGGTTTGATTAGAAAACAAAATTTTTGCCCATTACATCCTCTGGTTCTTTCATTGTATTGTATGATAAGATATAACTGTAGCGACTGCAACCATAAGATGAAAGATTGGAGGTACCAAAATATAGTTTGGTACCTCCAATCTTTCGGACTTCATATTCTTGGATCTACTTCCTACTTTAGGTAGCAGCTTGGTTGTTTCTTTCCCCAATACTTGTCTTCCATCTATCCCCTAACTCCGGTATGTGTAAGAGACAGAAATGCCATATTCCGTGCCTTTTAAAAATCAAAAGGCAAAAATTGAAATAATTTCTATAGTTCCACTTCTTGGCTATGTAGTACGTAAGTGTGGGAAGTAAAGAATTCAGCCCCCAATTCTCCCCCCTTGAAAAACCAATCTTACAGGAGATAAACAAAGGAAAACATTCGAAAAATAATAACATGTAATTTTTTAAAAATTTTAATATGTATACATTCATTATAAAATAACATAATTACAAAAAGTTGCCCCCAAAGACATAGCAATAGCACCGTGGTGGCGAACCTATGTTACGCGTGCCACAGGTGGCACGTGGAGCTGTATCTGCTGGCATGTGGGCCATCAGCTCCAATGCGCATGTGTGTGCCAGCCAGCTGATTTTCAGCCTTTTAGAGGGCCAGGGTAAGCCGTTTTCGCCCTCCCGAGACTTCAGGAAAGCCTCTGGAGCTTGGGGAGGGCGCAAAATGGACCCAATGGGCCTACCATAAGTTTCAGTAGGCCCATTGGGCCCGTTTTTTGGCCTCCCCAGGCTCCTGAGGCTTTCCTGGAGTCTGGGGAGGGCAAAAAGTTAAATGTCTTCCCCCTCCCCGGAGGAAATACTAAGCTCAGCTTAAAGGCAAGCAGTGCAGCACGTTGGGGGGGGAGGGGGGAGGGTTGTGTGCGCATGCACATGGGGGGGGGCACTTTACCTTATGGGTGCCGGCATGCACGTGCGCTATTGTGAAGGTGCACTTGCATTTTTGGCACCCACCTAACAACAAAAAGGTTAGGTATCACTGCTATAGCAGCTTACAGGTTGTGAAGAAAAAAGATTGAAAAGTAAATGCAGTGTTCCAGATAGGCCATTGCTATAGTTGAAGAGCCTTCCACTGCAAATCTCTGGAAAGAGCCTGAAAGGTTCCAAATTATTATTACAGATCACAAGAAAAAACTATATTCTTTGAATGCAGGCTGAAATATAACTGAAAGTATCCCCACAATACCATAGCTTATACTTGGTATAAGACAGAAGCAGAAAACAAATCCTAACGCAAATTCCTGACTACACATTTTACCAATGTCTACAGTCCTAAATCAGAGTTCCTTTCAGCCTTTCTTTGGTTCACACAATCACTGGGTACTGTAAACCCAAGAAGAAATACAGCGCTAATCACTTTGGCATGCATGCCCACGTCTCTTCCAAACCACTTTTTCATCTTCAAATTCGAACACTATGCATCATCCTACTGAGATATGATACGATACGATGTGATAAAATATGATATGAATACAACACAATATGATACAATACGTTATAATGTAATACAGTGGTTCTCAACCTGTGGTTTGTAGACCACAGGGGGGGGGCACAGTGTTGTCACAGGGTCCGTGAAGGTTTAAAGAAAGTTATGATTTAAACCTTGAGATAAGTCTTGGTGGTCCATGGCCACAAAAGGTATTTAAAGGAGGTCCATAGTGAAGAAAAGGTTGACAACCACTGATGTAATACATTTCTAAAGTACACAGTTATTTCTGGAATGAACTCTCTTCTAAATACTGTAAAGTCTCTGCTGCTTTTCTTATTTGTGATTAATTCTCAGAGTAGAGATGAGTTTATAAATAGGACCATGAAATATGTTAACACTGTCTTTTTGAAAGGATAGTTGATATTAGTGAAGACACACACAGTAACCAATTACCATGGGGAAATAGTTCTTTTTTTCTCCCTCTTGTTATTCCCCTGCCATATAGTGGTAGGGTTGATGCCTACAAGGAGTTTTCTTAAATCTTGCTTATTAAAGTGCCATGCTATAAATACTATGAATTCTTACGAATTGCTTTTTTTATTAGCTATGCACATCTGAAATTAAAAAAATAAATGGTGTAACTAGTCACATAGCTGTGCAAAGCTGATGAGATGGGGATAGAACTGGCAGTATGTTATCAGCACAGGAGCTGAAAAAGCAAAAAGGGAAGATCTCTGAAAACAAAGTACGAACAAGCTAAAAAAGGAAATCTGAGATGGGAAGCAAGAGGAATATGATAATGTGGGAATAAATATATGCAGGACAAGTGAATATGGTAGTGAATATTTCAGGTGTGTGCGGCTGCTCATAGTTGGACCAAGTTGAAGGGCAAAGCTGTGGTTGATAAGCTCCAAGTACAGTACAAATAGAGTACAAATAAAAAATGTTTTCATTATTTATTGTTATTCTATTACTTAACGTTATGAGTTTGTTTATATGTAATGAACAGCTTGTCTTTTTATAGAAAGCAGCGCTCTGCAGCAAATATTTGTATGGGCATGGAGTCCACATATAATGTACATGACACTTTGCAAGACTCATTTTTTTAAAAAAACAAAAAACCATTGCCTCTATAATCCTCAAAAAGTAGGAAAAGTAATAGGGAATTGCTGTATACTGTAGAATATTGTTTAAGAAAAGTTTTTTTCAAACAAGAAAACGAGTTAAAATTGCACTGGTCTCAACTATTCTTCTAATTTGTGGTTTTATTAGTACTTTGGCAACAGCTGTTGCTCCTTTCCTGTTAAATGAACCCTTCCTACAGTCAGAGATTATTATGGTCAGTTTAGATTTGAAAGTAATAATCTTTCCATTACTATGAAGAATCTATATTAGGGCTGTCAAACTCCCAGCTCACGGGTGACCATGCTCAGTTTAGCGAAGGGGGGAAAAAGTCCCAACACGTCATGTGATAATGTGAGTTTGACACCCCTGATCTATATACATGCAAGCAAACTTTGGTGTGGATTTATCTTTGGTAGTTTCTTGATTAGAAATTGACAGGGCAGGCTACCGTATTTAAGTAGGGGATCTAACCTAGTGGTGGGATTCAGCCAGTTCGCATCTGAGCAATTTGGTGAACTGGTTATTGGAAGAAATCATTAGGGCAGAGAATCGGTTGTTAAATTATTTGAATGCTACCACTGAACTAACCCCACATTCACTCACACTGAAGATGCTATCTAATTGGGTAATGAGATACCTGCAAGCAAACCCTCAAGTTCAGAGAGCACCAAGGATTCTGCCAATTGTTTTTTCTGAAAAGTTATTTAAACCTCAGAAGCAAAGAAATGTAAAAGAATATCTCAAAATACAAATTGCATATTATACTTAGTGTGTTGGATTTTTTTAAAATCCCAAAATTAGATGTGTGTGTGTGTGTGTGTGTACAGGCAATAACAGCGATATCTGCTAAAACATATGAAGAATGGTTGCAGGAAGTGGATATGTCTAGTTTAATGAAAAGAAGGGCTAGGGGAGATATGATAGCAGTGTTCTGATATCTCAGGGGTTGCCACAAAGAAGAGGGAGTCAAACTATTCTCCAAGGCACCTGAGGGTAGAACAAGAAACAATGGGTGGAAACTAATCAAGGAGAGAAGCAACTTAGAACTGAGGAGAAATTTCCTGACAGTCAGAACAATTAATCAGTGGAACACTTGCCTCCAGAAGTTGTGAATGCCCCAACACTGCAAGTCTTTAAGAAGATGTTGGATAGCCATTTGTCTGAAACGGTATAGGGTTTCCTGCCTAGGCAGGGAGTTGGACTAGAAGACCTCCAAGGTCCCTTCCAACTCTGCTATTGTATTGTTGTATTATTTAATCAATGTTACAAGATGGATATGTAGCTGACACCATTAGGCTTCACAGGAAACTCAGATCATTTAACAGACATGATACAGCCTCCAGCAACTCCAAGGATCTGACTTCTCTGCCAGAGTTCCTTTCTACTTTCCTATTTAGATTTTCTCAATACAGTATTCTCTGGGTAAATTGAACTGTCACTCCCAGCATCTTCAATCAACTTGACTGTTTGGAGGAAGCCAAACTGGAGAAGATGGATTTTTATTGTGGCCCTAAAATAACATTTTCTGTGTATTGAAATAAAACCATCTAAAACTAAATAATGCCATGAATAATAATTATCCCTGTAGTGATTTATTGGAGTGTATTGATAATATGACAGCTGACTTCTGGGCTGAAATTAGATAAACATTTTGCAAATCAACCTTCCAAGACTCAAATGCAATACTTCTTTTAATGCAAACTCTCTTCACTGACCTCTCTTTCTGCTATAGTGCTATCCAGATTCCAAAAGTACCTTTATTCTTTTTTTTTTAAACTGTTTTATTTCATTTTCATTTTCATTTCATTTTATACAATCACTTATATACTGTGCATAATAAAAAAAAATCAATAAATCTTCCACCATGAAAAACCAACATAACACTTCGATCCCCCATACACCCTTTCTTCTCCCCCTCCAACTTTCATTTCTCCCCTCCAACATTCCCCTCTTCTACTTCCCTTCCCCCTCAGACATCTCCCCTTCCCTCCATCTCACCCTCCTTACATTCCCCTCTCACTCCCTCTTTACTTCTCCCTCTTCTTTCCCTCTACTCCTCACTTTGGTGTATCTCTACAATTCATTAATCTATTCAGTTTATATTTTGCACTAAAATTAAGAAAAATAAAAAAAAGAGAAAATAAAAGAGAAAAAGAAAAAAAAAGAAAAGAGAGCAACAGTATACAAGTGCATTCTTATTGTTCTGAAGATTGAAACTGTATTTCCCCCCTCCCCCCCTCCCCCCGGTATACCCCCCTCTCTAACCCCCTTACGACTTCCCAGGTCCCATACCCGGCATAATTCTTTATCAAGCACTGGAGTATATTAAAACCAACTAACTTTAAAGTTAAAAGATGAAAAATAAAGGAAAAACAAAAAAAGAGAAATAGTAAAAAAAAAAAAAAAAAAAAAACCCAAGACATACACACAAAAAAGGAAAAACAGGAAAAATCAACAAACCCACTACATTAACTCAGCTTCCCATCAAGTACCTTTATTCTCTGTTGAGTCTCATCAGCTGTCTCACAGAATCGGCCATGTAGGATTCTTCTAACTGCTTTTAACACTGTTTTACATTTCACTTTCTACGGTATTTTCATTATCAAGTTTCAATGATAGGTGCCTTGTTCAGTTTAGAAGTTGTTTTCTGGTATTGTAACCAGATGAATCTGGAAGCTGCTAATAGATAATTGCATAGATTTTTTCCCCTTCAGTTCAATAAATCCCTGTAGTTTTCTTGGCAGGGTTTTTCAGAAGTGGTTTATCGTAACCTCCATCCTACGGCTGTGAGAAACTGAATGGCCCAAAGCCACCCAGCTGGCTTTGTGTCTAAAGCAGGACTGGAATTCACAATTTCCTGGTATCTATCCTGATGCCTTAACCACTACACCATACTGGGTCTCTAACTGCAATTATAGATAACTGCAATTGGGAGAAATGTCAGAAGCTTGCAAAATATAAATATGGCTTAAGATTTTCCAATAAATGCCCTGAAAGACAATATTGCCAATATTATTCCCTTCATAACCATCTTAGCATTTTAATTTGATGGCTAGAATCCCCTTGCTGCATTCCCAGTTAACTCACCACAACTGCCTCTTAATATACGTAGATACATGTTATTTTATTTCTATTCGATCCTTCATAAAAGAACTTCAAAGCAGGATAGATTGCATTTTCTTCCATTTTCCCTCACAGCTGCAATCCTGTGAATTAGATTGGACTCAGAATGAATGACTTTGATTTAAAGGCATCCAGTGAATGCCCATGGCTGAAGATGGGCGAGAAGCTGAATCTACCCAATGCAAGTCCATTTCCTTAACCACTTCACTGCTGGCCTCGAACATAGGATATTTCCTGGAATCTTGGCTCTCAATATCTTGCCATCTTCAGCAGCTCAAAGAGACACAGTACTGACAAGTAAAGTAAAATGTTTCCGTGAAGCATTTCAGCACTGAAGGCATCACAAGCGTTAACTTTTAAGGATAACAGAAATCATTCTGGGCTCAAGGCAACCCAAAAGTTCCCAAGGTCTCCCAAAATAATAAGTAATAGTAACTTCATTAGAGCATGAAGCTCAAAATTATCTTTTTATTCTCATAATTCCCCAATTAGATAGAAAATATTAAAGGTCCTGGATTTTTTTTATTTGAATAAGCTTAATATTTAAGGCTTGTTCAAAGGAGTAGACCACTTCTATCATAATTGGCAATCAGAGACACAGATTTTCTCTATATTTAATTTAGTGTAATTCAAGTAGAAGAGCCCCTTTGTTCTAGTGATTAAAATCCAGGACTAGACAAATCTAAGTTCTAGTCCTGCCTTAGGCACAAAAACCAGCTGGACGACCTTGAACCATGAGTTTTTTATCAGCCTGAGGAAGAAAGCAATGGCAAATTGCTTCTGAAAATGTTGCCTAGATAACTACAGGGATTTGTTAATGCAATTCCCAGAAGTTATGTCTAACTTGAAGTACATCTTAAGTAGAAATGTGGAGTTGAATCACTTGAAATGGTTATACAATGGAAGCCAACCTAAAAGATATGTGTTGGCAAAACATTGAAGTGAATTCAGTTTTCCTATTTTGTGTACTAAACACAAGACAAATACTTTGTCAGTAGGAAAATCCAATTAAAGCTGCTCTGAATTATACCCGTAACTGCTTCGATTAGAAAATTATAAATAAAACATCAAGTACATCCTAATAAAACAATTTGTTTTGATCAGTTAATGCCCAAAATGCATATTCCTAATCTGATAAAATCTTTGTACACATGAACGGACATTTTACTTGTAGTTGACAAAAGCAAACCATTCAGTTTTGGAAACTTCATTCCCTTTAAAATGTAACTGCCCATATTTGTTTCAGGATAGCTAATGAGAATGCATTAAGCCTATTATAGTCATATTTTCCATTCCCTTTTGATCGGTTTTATTTGTAAACTGACATCCTTTGTATTAATTTGCATAATATGTTTTACAAGGAAGTATGCTTAAACAAAGCCAAAAACAAGTTAACAAACAGGACCATTTTACATCCTTTGTCTTGTTTCTTTAATCCTATTAGCGCTTACATTTTTCAAAAATATACCTTCCAGACTTAGCCATTCAAATGTCTCAAGCCATCCAGAAAGAAAAATTGAATGCAGGGTTCTCCTATCTTAATGACAAACATTCTGTTGTTGTTTGCCTAGTTGCTTATTTACAATTAAGGTCCTGGAAGTTCACTGTCTGTGTAAAACTTCATTCACATTCATTCATCAGGATTGATGAATCACAATAATTGGGTATTATATTAAGTTTCTATTATCATTTTTGGTGCACTTTCCAAAAGAGCCTAGGAAACCAGCAGTTCCATTATTACTTGGCAGTGAAGCAAGAGGGATTCATATTGATGATAGATGTATCATCAGTAAAAGAATTTGTAAAGTCTTACTTTTTAAAAAAGGTGACTAAACCTGTTGTCATTATAGGTCATAGAGCAGTGACAATGGTAGGAAAATATCTTAATGTGTCAATATAAATTAATAATAATAATAACCTTTATTGTCATTGTACATATATATGATTATTCTCATATTAATTAAACTTTCTTTTATTCCTTATTTTTAATTTTAAAAATATATAAATATAATATAGTATGAGTTTTAAAACAATAAAGATAAATTATTAAAATTATTTTAAAGTGTCAATTGTTCAGGAGGCAGCATAAACATCTGGAATTGGGCTTTTACCAATTCCTAACTCTGTTAATCTCAGCCTGTCATACTTCATTTACATTGAAGTTATAATTCCCATCTGCTATAACCAGTGGGAGAAATTGTAGGTTAACATATTTGGAGGACACCACATTGCATTTCTTGATTGTTTTATCATAATGCAACATTGATCATACTTCCTGTCTTCTGCAAACAAATGAGTATGTGGCAGTCACTGAGCAATTGTGAGAGTTTTCTGTGGATTGAACTAAGCAACCATATTAGAAACAGAAAAAATAAAAATAAAGGATCTCCTTTCCCTTCCTATAAAGCCTTGTTGTACTAAGCCCTTGTGTGATATGCTTGTTTGCTGGTTGACATGCATAACTGTTAACTTCCTCAAGGGCAGAAAAGTTCAATAAACAAATCAAAGAGTATTTTACTATATTTTTTTATTTTACTAATAAAATGTACATCCACTTTTTTCCCTTCCTTGAAATGGCTTGCCCAATGCAGCTTGCAACATATAAAAACATAAAACCAATCATAAAATGTATTTATAGTACTTGAAAGAATGCAGCATTAAATTGGCATAAATACTTTTGAGTGTTATTTATACCTGTATGAATAAAACTTCATTTTAGTACCTTGCTTCCAATATCATTTCAGATTATGACTCTAGTGGCATGGGAGATGGAATTCCATTGCTCAATAGAAGCAAAATTCAGCCTGTTTATATAGGAATGAACCAATGAGATCAAAAGAGAATGGAGCCTATGTAGATGTCTGCTAAGGCTTTATTTTTCCTTCACACCATCTTTCTGTCAGCGTGTGACAAAGGAGACTTATAGCCATCCATTGAAGCTAGGTTCGATTCATAGTAATCTTTCTTTCTTGATACTGCATTCGAAGAAGCAAATGGTAGAAATCAAGAGCTCTTCAACTGAAGAACTGATGTTGAGTTTTGAGGGTCAGAGGTCATGCTCTCGGGCTCCTGTAGTGGCCTCCGCATGATAATATGTCAGGAAGTAATTTGACACTTGAACAGCTCTTGTTGGTCTCTTGATCTGTGTCTAGCTTTGCTCTCTCCAGGATGGCTACGCTGTCAATAAAAGATAGCTAGCCAATTTTTTACTGCTTGACATTCCCACTGCATACAGTATTTATGCTGAATGGAGCTTTTCTCTGGGAGAAATTTATTGCAACTGGGTCATTGGTCAATGGCAAAACAACAGCTCTCCTGAAGGAATCATGGCAGAAGTGACCTTTCGATGACTGGGGTTTATTTCAATAGAGTGGTTGTTGGTTGTATACCTGCCTGGTAGGGAAAAGAATTGCACGAAACAAAGATCCCTTTATTGGTTGGAACAATCCAGCTATGAAAAACAAATATTAAGAGGTCAAGCCATTACCCTGAAAGATAGCTTAGCAGCAGGAAGCTGAGATGTCTGGACAAAATAAAATTAGGACAAATCCAAATTGGAAATATGGGATGCAACAGAGGATGCTTAAAATAATTTAATAGTCTTTATCAAAAATCCATGGACAGTATTTGGGGGTCCAAATCACAAGTGGGCTATAGGACATGAAAAGGCAAAAATTATTTTATGGCACAGTGCTCTGGACCTTTATTCAGAAGTTAGTCCAGCTATGTTCCATGTGATTTAATTCCCAATAAGCGAAGGTAAGATTGCAAGCTCATTTTATAAATGTAATTAAAGGAAATTGTTTAGTTGTAGGAATGATAACCTCTTCTTCACAGCCAAAAAGACAACAATAAAAATAATTTGTCCAATAATTTGTAAACAAGTGCGCTGACTATCCTGAGCAGTATGTCAGAATAATGTATTCTTTGGATAGTTAAGGGTCACAAGTCCAGATTTTTCATTATGCTATGTTAAATAAACAACATTGTGGTTAGAATTTTAAATTAAATTCAGGTGGAACTTACTGTACCCACCATATTCAATTAAAATAACTGCATGATATAGTTCCAGAATTCTTAAATACAGTATTCTCACTTTCTTAATGAAGAAAAATGGAATAAATAGAAAAAGAAATGATTTAATGAAATTGCTTATACCTCATTCATCTCATAATACTGTGAGTTTGCATCTCACTTGGAAGGGTTCAGGTATGTGCAGAGGTTCGCCACAGAAAACAATCTGGTATTTATGGAGATCAGCTCTTCAGGAGGATTTGGAGGAGAGGCTGCTTCTCAAATGTTAAAAGTCATGGAAAGGAAATAACATGGGAATAGGACTATGTGGCTAGTGTTTGCTGTAAATATAAATTTCAAAAAACCAAAGGAACCAAGGAATCTGTCCCCAGACAATCAGCATTGAATTGGATTGAAATAATCCCTGTTATCTTGATAGATTGTAGGTGTAGGTTGCAAGTAACAGAATGAACGTCAACAGAAATAAGTGCATAGTTTGTCTTGTGGGAAACAAAATGAAAATGCAAAGGTGTAGATGTGTTATGGAGAATATCTGGTTTGATGACAGTGCATAAGAAGATAATCTTGGATTGGTAGTTGATTGCAAAGTAAATATGAACCTGTAGTGCGATGTGATTTCAAGGAAGACAAATGCACATCAACAAGATTCCGGTTCAGAGACAGTAATTGCTCAGCTATATTCTGATTTTGTTAGACCTCAGCTTGAGTCTAGTTTTGGGCATCATATTGTAAGTAGGATTCAGAGAAATTAAGCAGATTCAGAAAAGGACAATAAACATAATCAGAGAAGTAGGATGGCCTATGAAGAAGTTGCTGAATATGTTGGCCCTTGAGAAAAAAACTGAATGAGATACGATAGCACACTTTAAATAAATGGCAAGATATCACACTGAACAATGAGGACCTATTGTCTTTTGTTTCAGTTAATTTAGAAGAAGGCAGATTCTAACTATATTTTAGTAAATACATCTGACATTACAGAACCTGCTACTCAGAAAGATATTAGACTCCAATAGTTGGATATGTTCAAGCAATGGCTATACACCCAATTATATATGAGATGATTTGCATGATTTTCATTCAAATTTTATCTGTAAAAGAACCTTATTTCTGAATTTTACTGCCAATAGTACAATTTAAATGTCTTCTCCAAGAAAATCTATTTAACTTTGGAGAACAAGTATTTCCTTCAGTGGAGTACTCTAGTGCCTGGAAAAAGAAAGCCAACAAATCTTTATTAGTGCAACTCTTAAGTAATAATCTTTTATTTTTTTACCTGAATAAATAATAAGGTGGAATAGTTATTTTATACATTAGAAATGGAAACTAGTTCTTTACTATTTTTTCAAATATTTTATAAGCCTGTTTGTACTTTCTAATAGAGAACCAAAAATTTACCTGCAGATCTCCTTTATAGTATATTTTAGATACTTCTGCTTTTGTTAACGTGCCGTGTTAATCTTTGGCTAATGCTCTGGGTTCACTTACCCAGACTTACTGGGTTGGGAATTTATACTAAGACGAAAATGTGATTATTGCTGTTTAGTGTATCCAGATCATAACCTGTAAGTATATCTGTATTTTGGGACATTCATAAATCAAGCATAGATTTAATAGATGACTCGGCAATTTTCATCAGCTCAAGGATAGCTTTGAACTTTGGCCAGCAAGTTGAGAACTAGAGTTACTTCATTTAATCCAATCTTCTTGCATTAATTTATCTTATTCAGTCCCAAAGGTGATTCTCCAAACGGCAACTGGACTTTGTTTTTCCTTGAAGACGTTTCACTTCTCATCCAATAAGCTTCTTCAGTTGGATGAGAAACTAAACATCTTCAAAGAAAAGCAAAGTCCAGTTTCCTTTTGAAAAAGCAACTTTGGGACAACCATGACCTAGATGACTGAGATTCTCTATCGACATGTATCTTATTCATATAGATTGCAGTTAAATTAGGTACAGAGCTGCCAATCATTTTTCAAATAATTAATTATTAAAATAAAAATTCTTACTCTACTTTGCAGGTTAGAAATCTTTGTTATATGGTAACAAAGCGAGAGAAAATGAAGCACTCCATTTGCAAACTCCAGGAACAGATTTTCCATCTCCAGATGAAACTTATTGAGAAAGATCTTTATGCAGGTAACTTTTCCTACTGAGACCTAGAAAATCTGCATTATAAATTCTGTTATGGCATTTTATTTTCTTTATTTACTATGTTTTTAAAGAGATTAGAAAAAGTATTTTTAAAAAACAGAAAGAAGTGGGTTTATCTGACATTTGAAAGTTTTGATGTATTCATTTTGCTTTGGGCAATGTGTGTAATTAGAACAGTGGCTTATGTTTTCAAACAGTGGAAAACTTTCCCATAATACTTAATTCCTACCTGCAAAAAAATGGATTCTAAAAATATTTGGACGAGGAATATATATAATCTGGAAACTAAAACTATAAAGAAAATTAAGTTGTTGCAAAAATATGTAAAATCAGTACCACTTGTATCTCTTTTAGCAAAACTTCTTAGAATTGGAGAATATCAGAGTGAAGGCCTTCTCTTCATTACCCACTTACATTTCAAAAACTATGTCTGCTTATAATAAAAATAATAATAATAGAGGTTTATCACATGTATAGGTAGATACAGATACTTCTTTTTCACCATAATCCAGTTCTTTCTGAATATACTGTTAGGACATGACAATTCATTTAAGTTCATGATTTGGACAAGAACCTGATAATGTGGTTGTACTGAACTTGTATAAGCAAACCATATAATATCTCTAAAAAGAACATTAAGCAGAAACTCTTACCAAATTTACTGATAGTTAATTTTTGTTTTCTCAACTTAGTCTGAGCTAAAGACTTGGGCAAAGTTTTGATGTGCCATTCCATCTCTTTGAATTCTTAATGCTAATCTTGCTCCTAAGGCTATAGATACTAAAGTTTTAGAGGTAACATCTGGTTCATTGGCAGAGTTTAGTAACTGTTGCGTTGCCTTTTTGACATCTTCTATCTTGTTAAAGATCAAAGGTTAAATTATAGCAGATACACTTTTTGTTCCTTTTTGTTTTTAGCTTTATCTTTAAATGAAATTGTACTTAAACATGAGGAATGCCTTCCAATACATAATAGTCTAAATGGACAAAAGTCAAGTTTTTAAATGAACATGAAATCAGTTCACATTCTAGAAAAAAGATAATACAATACACAGTTGCTAGTCTGCAACTTGTACATTTTATGTTGTTTTCAAGAAGAATACAGGATCCAAAACCTAAGCTGTGTAACATCCAGAATAAGCATCTGGCTGTTTGGCAGAATATTTATCCAATTATATTTGTGGGTTTGAAATCTTCTCAGAAGCCATCACATGGTTCGGGGTTCTTTAGGACTGCCTGGATTACATTCAGTGCTGAAATTTGATCTTAGAAGTTTGAGCACTGAAAAAATATCTGGGTTTCAATCAATTGATAGTTATCCAAATTTGAAATTTGCACAGTACTTTGTAACAATGAGATCTTCAGAGTCACTATCTTCAAGATTGTAACATCAGAAAAAATGATATTTTGATGATAAATATATAGCCTTACAGGAAAAGCAACTTATTCTTATGGTATCTTTGTAAGATATGCTTCTGTGGAATACAATTAATTCTGAATTATGGGCTGAGAATGAGACACTGGGGCCAAAACATTATGAAATGCGAAAGAACAACTATAGCACTGTGACATTTCTGTTTATATCCCAAATGTACCCATGATAAGAACATCTGACACCTCTTAAAACTGTTAAATTAGACTGGTACAGCTAGAAAGACAATGTTGTCAGAGTGATTACAGCTGTGAATGGGTTATTCTATTCTTATCTTGTAAGCGCTGGGGATTACACATGGAAATGTCACAGCCTTACTGCTTGCGTTTCACAGCCTTACTGTTTACTGTGTTGTCAGGAACTAGATATATAGGTAGATCTTTCTGCCAAAAAAGAATCATAAACTTGCGCATTTAATAAAACTTGCCAGAAAGTGCTTACTTTTCTTATTAAAAAAGATGCTCGTAACAGTAAGTTATGTAAATATTTCTTCACTTAGATGATGGACAGACAGACAGACCTTGCTTAATGTCCCCTCGTTTGCTGGCCTTTTGAAGTTACGATGATGCTGAACAAGAAGGACTTACAACAATTATTTGTCATTGTAGCCCTCACAGTCTTCCCATAGCCTCATAATTGTGATTTGTGCACTTGGCAAGCAGCTGGCAGTTGTAACATTACGGTCCCGCCATTGTGTGATCTCCATTTGCGACCTTAATTGCCAGCTTCCAACAAGCAAAGTCAATGGAGAAGGTGGCCGGAGAGTGCAAATGACGATAATTTGTGGGATACTGTGTCTTTGCAGGATTCACCTAAAAATGGCAACCAGAATTGTGGTTGTAAGTTGGCACAGTCACATGAAGTTTCGCCTTACAGTTGTGTGAGCGGCACAGTTTCCGGTCTCAATTACCATTGGTAACTGAGAACTACCTGTAACCCAGAATTTGTTAAACTTCAGAGCTAATGTGAATGTTATAAGTTGTTCTATGCTGTCTTATATCCGTTCAGTCCTGTTTATAACAATGTCTGATTGGACGACTCATTTCTGCTCTTGTGTGTGAAGTAGCATTGGAGAACTTTTGAAGGAAAACAATTGTTTGCATGGTTGCTCTTGTTTTCCTTTTACAAGGGAGCACTGGAGGGTTGTCACTGAGAGTGATGAAAATATCATATTCATGCGTGGATTGTCACCAGTATACTCAATTTAATACTTTTTCCAATGCACACTCTTTGTAAATATAAATATTCAAGACAAATCTATAATACAAACTTACAATTTAACCTTTTAAAATAAAAAGTGCAATCTGTTGATAAGTTAGTATGATGCCATCTGTTTAAGAATTCAGCAGATGAACTTCAATCCTATCCTTTTCTTAATGAAGGCTTGACTTCAGTGCAGCTTGGCTTTCAAAAAGAGATGATAATTGTTTAAAAGATCAGCATCAGTGGTGAGCCATGACAGCTAATGGGAGAATAGAAGAAAGCATTTTGTTGAATATTAGCTAAAAACAAGCCATAATTGAACAGAATTTCTGACTGGTTGCAGTAAATTGCTGACCTGTTCATTCAGCTTTACCTCTTCCACCTTCAAAACATGCTTGATTTCTGGCAATATTTGGAAAAGTCTATTTTCTTGGCTGAATTTTTTGGATGTGGTTTATTAGTATCTGAGAGGGCTGAGAATAAATGACCGACCAAAGGTACTTAGATGGAGGGGGTGAGGGGCAAGAATTCAAAGTCTTCAGGAGGCCATAATGGTCATTATTACAGTATGAAGACCAGTCATAAGTCACTTTTTTCAGTACCGCCATAACTTTGAATGGCTGTCATAAGTGAATGGTCATAAGTGAGGACCACCTACACTTGGGACTTTCCCTGAAGACCATTAGAAAACTACAGTTGGTCCTATTACTTCTATAAGGTAGACCAGGCTAAAAAAAAGCCATATCGATCTAAAACTACTTTTATTCGAACATCTATACAACATCTATAGTACATCTTGCAAGTCTGAGTGTGCTCCCCCCCCTTGCACTTCATCTTCATACAAATTAGGGAGGTACCTGTCTGAGATATTTACTCAAATTAGACTCCTGGAATGGTCTCAAGGCCAAGCTGTCTGATCATTACCTGAGCAGTTCTTCCTTCTGGTCCTCAAAGTCATTCAGTATGCCCTTCTGCAGGTCCATAATGGGGCAGTGTGGGCAATGAAGGTGGCACTGTGTTATTCGCACCCTGCCCTGCTGTTCCACAAACTGCACTGCTTCCCACTTGACTTCAAGGTCTGATTATCACATACAAGGTCTGTCATGGCGTAGGGCAGGGGTGTCAAACTTGATTTCATTGAGGGCCGCATCAGTGTTGTGTTTGACCTCAGGAGCAGGCTGGGCATGGCCAGCTTGACATCACTTGTGTCGGGGGTGTCTGGTGACCCAAGCACTCTGCCAGCAAAAACAAGCTCCAGAGCTCTGTTTTCACTGGCAGAGGGTAGCAGGAGGCCTTTACAGCTGAAAATGGAGCCTGAGAGGGCCGCACATGGCCCTCCTGAGCTGCATTTTTGTTGGCAGAGGCACCGTGGACCGGTCCTTTGCTGTTTCTAGGATGGCCCGGCGGGCCAGATCTAAGCACCCCGCAGGTCAGATCTGGCCCGGGACTTGAGTTTGACACTCCTGGCGTAGGGCCTGGCTGTCTTGGAGATCACTTAAATTCAGGTATATGTGGGTATCCCTAGCCAGCAATGGGGGAGGGGGGTACCACTCTGGCCTTATCAATTAAAGAATGTCATATTGCAGGGCTCAGAAAGCATGCCTACTCTGTTGCCCTCTAGAGTGATCTCTCCCAGGGATTCATATAACACACACCCTTATGTTATTCAGGAAACTATTGAAGAACCGGTTATATAGGCCTTGAGGAGACGGGGATTATGGAACTTTTTTTTTTTGCTTGCTTGCTTGCTTTGATTTGTTTTTATTACTTTAATCTTCTGTTCTATGAATTAAATAAAGTTATGAAAACTATCAGACAACTAAAATATCCTTATAGTTGGGAGAAAGAAAAAGCCGTTTGCCACTAAAAGCTGCTACCTCATTGACCCCTCCACACTTAAAAGCGTTGGACTGAAACTGTAGAACTGGTAGAACTGCTGCCAGCCTTATGGCCCCTCTCGGTTGCACATTGGTAAAATGCAACCAGGAAATACTAGGAAAGCTGTAGCTTGATTGGCCCGACTCTACTTGTCTGTGTCTACAATGGCATGCCTGGCTGACCATACTGAGGACATAACCCTGCACCTATAGAAGGCTAGTTTAACCTCACCTTTGCCTTATCAAGGATGTCTCTGTGTTCATAATTGGCCAGCTTAATCCACTTTGACCCAACCATCTGACGGGAAAATGTGGGTAAACAGAAGAGAATGGAGGACTTGAGCAGAAGAAATAGAAGTGTCACACGGCCCGCTTTAGTAGCTCCAATTGCTACTGCTTTAAGCTTATTGAAATATCCAGCTGCCAGGACAAGAGTGATAACAAGCAAGAACAACCCTGTTTGAAAGAGTGCTAGAAATTCAATGTAATGCTCAGCATCCCTCTTGCTTAGAGCTCACTTAGAGTTGGGTCTGGAGCTTGGCAGCAACCCCACTTCATAACTGGTACAAACAAGGCAAGATTATACCAACCCCCCTCAATAAGCAAGTAACACTAATAGGAGGCAAGGATTGAACTTGCATTGCCATTGGGGAACTCAAATGGCCAGAAAATGTTTAAAGCCCGAGGATTATTACTTGGATATTAATCCTATTCAAATTATCCAGAATAAACTGTACTTACAACAGACAAGGGAGAAAAGAAGGCTACAAGATTGTATTGGGGATATCTTGAAACATAATCAAGATCTTTAAAGTATCCACTCTGTCTACAGTCATAATGAAAAGAACCCATTCACAGTAATTACCCTTGGCATTAATTGGACCTCTGGGGACAAGGGATAATTTAACTACATATATAGCTTTCTCCATCTCAGAGATATGGGCATTTCGTAAGGACCTTTTCTTCTACTTCGTCTGCTCTGGATAACTGAGCATCCAGTAGTCAGAAAGCCCTTATCCAGTCTGTGACATGGTAGACCATGAACGAGTGCTTATATACCATAATGTGGCTAAGCCAGAATCAAACAAAAGAGACAATGTCTTAAAAGTATATCATTAAGTCATTATGTGGAAAGTTGTAGTTGGTATGTTGGATAATCATAGCTATCCTGTTAACTATGTTTTAGCGTGTAGTATTTACAATCTCTGACTCTTCCACCTCAACTGATTTGATTCGGTGTTTGCGTGTTTCACAGAATTCGGAGTATGGAAGTGAATAAAAGTATTGGTTATGTAAGATACGGTAGTACTCCTGTGCTTTCAGACATACTATATTATGCATAAGTCTCAATTAGATTAAAAGTGCATTACTGTAAGTATGCATGAGGAAAAAAATTTCTCCACCAACTGATATAGTAGTTATTTCTGCCAAAATAAACAGTCAGGAAGAATGTTGTAGCCACACCTGTGATTCACATAGCAGCTTCCATGCTGGGTTTATATAATTAACCAGGTTCTGCAGTGCAGGTGTCATGTTTGGGGGGGCCAGCCAATGGTTCATATTTGCCAAAAGAGAGGCTGAGCTGACTGGACTTTCAGAGTTTCATTTTCTGTCTGAGCTGAAGTTGAGGCGTGATTGATAGCCTCAGGAATAGACATCCACAAAAGAAAGGTGTGGGAGAAGCACACATTCTCCTGGAAATGTTTTGTTGTTGTTGTTCCTGTTAAGTCAAGTGGTACTTTTGCTATTATCTTCTTGCTGAGCCTTCTGCAGCAGCCTGGGAATTCCCAAGGGGTCTCGCCTTCCAGTAGTAATCAACTACAACCCAAATATCTTTTTCAAGACCACCTACCATATGTGTTTCCACCTTCTGTGACTTTGAACCATAAACTTGGCATTTAAGATTTAAGCTTCCTGCTGATCTCACCTTCTATAATCGGACAGAAGCATTTTAAAACTGTTTTTGTAATTATAAATTGTAGAGTTCAAATCAGATTCAATGTTTTTGCTCTATTACAGAGAAGTATTTTATTCAAACTTGTCTTCATGCTTTATTATATGCTAGAGAAATCGATGCCAATTATTTTTAGACTTATTTTCTGTTCAGAATATCATTGGGCCAATTTTATTTTTTCATATACTCTATTGACATTGGTTACAGGATTATTAAATAAATTGAAAGTATACATGGAACTTAAATGTTGCTCTTTTGAAATGCAGCACAGTTCTTTTTGTCCAAAACAGATTGTTTTCTTGGAAATGTGTTTAAAACGAACTTGTTTTATGGTCACTTGTGGTTTCTTTGAATGTTTGGCTTGTGAAACAGAGTTATGGAAATCTAAATAGTATAACTTTATAGTCACAAAATATAATTTATTTCCCAAAGCGGGGAATTTTTAAATGTGGGAACAACTATGAATTAGATGCTTCCCAGGTAGTCTTGGAGTTCAGGTTGGTTCATTTGAGTGCAAACATGTCTTAGGATATTTTGAACCAAAGTTGCTTAGAGCTGTAAGGATTTTTAGGATTTGAACTGAATCCAGAAATATCAGCAGCCTATGCAGTTGGGAAAAAAATATGGAGTCTTGGGATTCCATCCTATTTGGCCCTTCTGTTTCAACATCCAAGTTTAGGGAGATTTTCCAAGAAAAGGAAAAGAAAGTTCCTCCCTTGAAAAAGATACGGAGAGATTGGAAGGCATAGGGCATACATTTTACCTGTTTGTTTTTCATCAGTTTTGAAAAACGAGAATTTTTTAAGCCTCTTCTCAGAAAGCTTTAAAAATTGGAATAAATCCTGAAACGTACTCTTCCTGGAGTGTTACTATCACAACTAATATATTTATTTAATCAGAATGTTCCAGTAAATACTTTTTTTTCTGGTTGGAAACATTCATAAAGGTACCTAAAAAATGTCCACTTTTTCGTGGAATATGGCTTGATGTACCAATCCATTTGTTGTGGCAAAAATTGCTTCATGAGCCTTGTAGGTTGCTGAGTCTGCCACTTTCCTTCAAAAACATCAGATGCACTGCATGACATGCCACATAGAGCCGGGACTGATCTTCATGCATATGGCTCTTCAGTGGTCTGCACAGAAGGTTGGGACTAGCAGGATGATTAAAAGTTGTTTTCCTCTGAGAGTGATTGGAAAATGTATTGTTTTGCTTCTCAGTTTCTGAGTGGTGTATTTCACTCATCATATTTGTTACAGGCTGGGGGATATGTCATCTGTAAACCAGAAAGTAGCCTTTTCCATCATGGATCCCTCCAGATGTTTGGGTTTATAAATACCCATCCATCAATCCCAGGCTGCCCTAGAGAGAAAGATGGAAAATATGGCTGGTTTCAGCGCACTCTGCCCCATATTTCTTGTTTTGTTACTTTTACATTACCAACATGATTCAGAACCAAAGTAGATAAGAAAACACAGATCCATTATTGAATGTTCTGCTTCTAAGGGCTGGCAAATAAGCTTAGGAGGCCAGGGAAGAAGAAGCAACCCAGATCATTAACCCCTTTTCCCATGCCCTTTTCCTAATGAAAATTGCTTCACTCCAGAGCTACTGTTTTCCCAGCTCTGTTTCCAGAGAGACTTTGGGTGTAATCAGCCTGCATGTATACATTTCTGTAATGGGACAAATAACAGATTTAAGGGGTAATTATGCTCAGGAAATGGATCAAGGAGTAGAAACATTTCCCCCTCCTCCAGTGCCACTGAATCAGCCTCCATGTCCCTTAACAATGTTATAGGCATTATTACATTGTCCTCTTTGTCCATTTTAGCTCTCAGCTACCTTACTTGAAAGAAATACACTACAACATCCAGGTCTTGCCCTCGTTAAAGCCTAGATCAGAAATTACAGACTTCGTATCAACCATTTTGACTGCCAGCAGTTTTTGATAAAGCATCTTTTCTAATGGAATTCACTAGACTGAAAGAGTTGGCATCTCCATTTTTTATAATCTTTTCGGTTAATGTGATTTTTATGTTCTTTATATACTGTATCTCTGAATTTTTTTATCTGTGACTTTCATCTGTTTGTTGCGAGATGGGAGGCTATATAAATTTGATAAATAATTATTAAATAAATAAACATTTTATACCATACATTACTTGCAGTACTTCACTGTTTCTTGTTCCCCTGTGTATTTGGGGGAGCACAGAAGGGCCAGCTTTGCTTTTTATTATAGTTGCAGAATCACTCCCCTCTCTGCAATGAGTTACAATGTGAATTATAGCCCTATAAGTGGCATTGTGAAGAAATTCAAGCCTAATTGATGCTCATAGGCTTTGAAGCTGAACATCCTTACTTTCAATATTCTTAAGTTTCCTTTTGGTTTATAGGTACGTAGCTCTCAACTTATGACTACA
The DNA here is from genome assembly GCF_009769535.1 of Thamnophis elegans. Lineage (NCBI taxonomy): Eukaryota > Metazoa > Chordata > Lepidosauria > Squamata > Natricidae > Thamnophis > Thamnophis elegans. The sequence goes on from NC_045542.1 coordinate 85,679,994, forward strand.
ATTGATATCAGAATTTCCATTGTTACGCCGGGTGGTTGTTAAATGGGTAGCGCTCAATTTTATAATCTTTTTTGCCACAGTTGTTAAGCAAATCATTATAGCTGTCATAAAGTGAATCATGCAGTCATTAAACAAATCCAGCTTTCCCTATTGATTTTGCTTGCCAGAAGCTAGCTGGGACAGTCATAAATGGCAATCAGATGACCCCAGGAGGCTGCAACCATTGTAAATAACATGCCAATTTTGATTACTGCATTGGTTGTTGGTGTGATGACTGGTTGTAAGTGACATTTTTCAGTGCTATTGTAATTTCAAGTGGTCACTTAAGCGAATGGTTGTAAGTCAAGGACTCCCTGTAGTTCCATGGTTTGGCTTGCTTTCCTAGTTCAGTTGTTCAGATTAACCCAAGTTTCCTTGCTCTCGGTTTTTCTCCTGCACAGAGGGAAGACCTATTCCTCCTTTATCATTGATCTAGTACAGGTTTATTAATTGCTGCATGCATCTTAGTTAATGTACAACTCTTGGTATAATGTATTTGGCACATTAATGGACAAGCTGAATTTGCTGGACGATTGTGTGGCTGATGAATAATCCTATAGGCAAGCGATGTCTCCTAAAGCTGGAAAGGTTGCCCGTCTGAAAGCTGCGTTTCCCCTATCTATCTTCTGTGAACTGAAAAACAACCCTCTGGTTGTCAGGCTTTGAAATGCAGCTGTTCCTTTTGACAGGCTTCTTTTTCAAAAAGTCTAGCATTGATATTGTTGTTGGGAAGCACTGCGCCATTTAAACAAAGCCATATATTTTATTTGTTAAGTCAAGTGAAAAATGTGTCTGCCCTTCTCCAGTACGTTGGCAGGAGCTGAGCAAACATCAATTCTGCTTTTCTTTTCTTCCTGGAAATCAGTTCAGTAATTGTGAGAAAAATCTTTGATTGGCAAGCCTGCAAATATAAATCCTGTATTAAAAGAATAATAGTGGTTTATTAACTGGCTGCAACAAAAGCCTAATTGCTTTAAGCCAATAGTACTTAAATCCAGTATTCTGGTTGGGATGGCAGCCCATTCTAGAGGTTTAGGAATAAGTTCATAGTGGCAAGACCTGTTGGTGTGTGCACTGTGGAAATGACTGCTGTGTTTTCATCTTGGTAGCTCTAACCACAAAGTAGCAACTAAAGGCAACTGACTTGCATTAGGCAGAAACTTCCAAAAGTGGGTGCTTTATAAACTGCTGTCTAGCATTACAGCAAGACCTCTCGGGATAAGAGAGACAAAACCACAACATGTTTGCACTCCCAGTAAGAGGTTTATAATCCAGGAAAAAAAAGCTATCCATCAAGAATAGAATCAGATAGACACATTTATTTTTCTAATATCAGTTTGGACCATAATACAGATTCCTTACGAAAGTTCACACTCTTATTTTCTAAGCATCTTTCTTATGCGCCCTTTGCAATTAATAAGAATTAGCAATGAGATAAAAGTACAGGTAGTCCCTCAACTTAAAACAATTTATTTAATGACCATTTGAAGTTACAACGGCACTGAAAAAAGTGACATTTTTTTCGCACAGATGACTGTTGCAGCATCCTTATAGTCACATGGTCAAAATTCAGATGCTTGGCAACTGACCAGTCTTTCTGACGGTTGCATAAAGTATCCTGGGTTCCTGTGATTGCCTTTTGCAACGTTCTGACAAGCAGTCAGTGAGGAAGCCAGATTCACTTAAGAACCGTGTTACTAACTTAACAACTACTGTGATCCACTTAATAACTGTTATAAAATGGTTATAAACTGGGACAAAATTCACTTGACAACTTAGCAACAGATATCTTGGGCTCTGTTGTGTTCATTTGTGCTGTGGTGGTGGGGGACAGCAGACCTAATTACTATTGCCTGTAAGGGCAGATGGCTTGAGAGAGCAGCAAGAAGACAAGCAATCATCCAATGGAGTTAGAGAAGCCAGTGGGAACTCCCAAGATACTTTTGACAAGGACAAAATGGAAGTGTAGGCCTGGCCTGACTCTCATGACTTCTGGAATTTCCTCCTTGAGGAAGCCTGGAAGTCACAATTGCATCCCCATCCAAAAAATTAGCCAAATGTTTCTACTGAAGCAGGTTGTTGAAGAGCAGGACAGATTTAATTTTAAACTGACTGGTTTTATTGCTCTGCTGCTTAGTGTTGCCCTGTAGATTTATTAGCCTGCTATTTTAAATTAATTGTTAAGCATTTATTGATATTTTGTGACCATTTAAAATTGGATTTTAATTGTTTTGTAATTTAATATTGTAGGATGCCCTAAGGGGCCCGTTCAGGCAGTGTAGCAGGATATAAGAATAATAAATGTGCTTGTGTGCAACCCTTACTAAACTTTGGTCCAGAAAATGTGTGTTTAAATGGCTAACCAATGTTATCTTCATAAACTTGTTTTACAAATTTAATTGCCAACAAAATATTTGACCTCCAACATGAAGGAGTCGAAGCTAGTGAAAATTTAGAAAACTGCTAGAAGTCTACCAGCAAAGATCTTTTACATCAGTTGCTAGCAGTGGATGTCCAAGGTTAAATATGTTATTGTATGTGGGTGAAGCTTATATTTTATCATTGGACCATGGTCCCATCTGGCACGATTCCACATAATGCATTTTGGAATTCTGCTACCTTTGCATCCTTTTTTTTTAACTTCATAATCTCAAATTCCTGTTCAGTAAATGATTAATTACAGTATAACTGCAAATGTGGAAACATTGAAATGGAACTATAGCCTTATAGAAGGGATAATAACTACATGATATGCTCTTGCATAATGCTTTATTGACCCAATAAAGTCCCTGCTTTATTGACCCAAATATAAATGTACATAGTCTGTATAATGTCTTAGAATCACAGCCCAGAGGAACCACCAGAATGTAAAATAGGATTATTGTGTTTAATTCAGATAGTTCACCTAATTAATTTAAATTAAATTAATTAATTAATTTAAATAATAAGACTATAGGAGAAGGAATGGAAAAAACGGGGTGGAGTCAAAAGAAGAATCAGCCAAAAGTCTCTAAGGAACCACAAATGGACTGAAGTCCAATCCTTCTTGAATTCCATTGACCCTTACTTAACACCAAGATAGTCCTGACTATCTAATGGGATAGATTCTTGTGCATAGGCATGATTAGTAATAAATCAGTCTTAATTGGAACTTCACATGTGGTCCTGATCTTTCCTGTCTGATATTATTCTACTCTACTAATGGTCAGCATTATCTTAGCATTAGATAAGGGTCCATAAAATTTAAGGGATTGGGCTTAGTCTGTTTGTGGCTATATAGAGACTCTAAGCCGATTCCTCTTTTGACTCCACCCCAGGTTCTGCCATGCCGCCTACAAAGAATCTAGTAAACAAAGTTATCATAAAAAGTAAATAGGTTGATTGATTGATTGATTGGTTGGTTGATTGATCAATCGATCGATTACGAGGGCACTGCTTCATATAAAAATATGATTGTAATACTCAATTAAGGATACATATCCTGTTCAAGGATGGCCTGGATAACAGTCCATACTCCATGCTGGCAATCTCCCTTCTGGATTCCTTTATCATACTAGATACATATCTAGTATGTATCTAGTATTTGCTCTTAAAGATAACACAGAACCTGTCATTGGTACACAGTGTGGCAGCAAAGCTGCTATCGATATCTTTTTCAGACATAATCCCAATCTTAAAATTAATGCCTATACATCACTAGTCTGACCTCTACATTTTTAGTGATGTTCAAAGTACTTAAAGGTTTAGAATATTGATACTTATGGAAGCACTTTGGCACATACCTGAAGGTTAAGAGCTGTAAAGGAAGACCCCCTTAGGGATTCCATAGTTGGGTGTGTTGTGACCCAGGATGAGAGTAGGCTTTTTTTTGTGGTCCCTAGCTATAGTGTGCCCTTCCCTTGATGACCAAGTTGGTGCTCTTGTTACCTGCCTCTCAGTGCCTGGTGAAGACCTGGTTTTTATAATAGTTTCGCATTCTGGGATTCTGAGCCTGATTCCATTTTTTTTCTTCCTTGGGTAGTTTTGTAAAATCAGGTCTTTGGTAGCATCTTTTCAGACTAAGTGCTTTTATTAAAAAGCATAGCTTTTGTGAGCTACAGCTCATTGTATCTGTGCCATTTCACATTTTTATTTTCATTTGCTATCTTGGAATCATCGTTGACTCCTTGTGACTACCTAGACTAGTCCCTGCAGGTTTTTTAGTAAGGTTTTTTTGAAAGTGGTTTGCCATTGTTTTCTTCCTAGGGCTGAGAGCGTATGACTGGCCCGAGGTCACCCATCTTGACTTTGTGTTCAAGGCAGGACTAGAATTTAAAGTCTACTGGTTTCCAATCTGATGCCTTAACCACTACACCAAACTGGCTCTCTAATTGGATAAATTACTGTATGTTTAAAATTGTTGACATATTTTACTATTTTATCTGGCATATTTTACAGATTGTAATTCACCATAAGATGTTTTGAAAAACATGAAAGAAGCCAGTGTTCTAAATTAATAAAATAAGCAGTGGCTTCTCAGGTTATGAAGTCTCCCCATGACTGTTGTTTTTTTAATGCATTTTACTTTGCTGTTCCTTGTGTTACCAGGTTAGGGACAGATTCACGGACAAGATCTGCGTGGTCAGTAAGCCAGCACCAACTTGATGGCACCTGGACCTTTATTGTGTTATTGATTCATTCTTTTTTTTTTATTTAAACAGAGCAAGCTGAAAAGAGAACAAAAGGAAGGAGAAGTGATCCAAAGAGAAAAGGAAAAGATGATAGGAAAAGCAGTCCTGAGAAGAAAGAAAAGAGAAAATCAGGGAATGAGTTAGTACTGGGACAGCTGGGTAAGTTTAGCTTCAAAATATACATTTGAAACCTATCAAGGCTTTAGATGATGAGGGTATAAATACTCAAAATATTTTCTGAGAAATAAATGTTTAAGTATATTTTCATATTCATTTCACTTTCGGCGCACATTCATTTTAGCCGTACAGGGTAAATTTTTGAAAAACAGGAGATGCGTTCTTTCCTCGGTTTTGCATTCATACTAGTTTGTATGAATCAAATATATAGGGCATAATACACTATATTGCCAAAAGTATTCGCTCACAACTGAATCTGATTATTTGGATGGGTGAGTGAATACTTTTGGCAATATAGTGTCTTTTGCAAACTGCAGAAGGCATTCCTCTGGACAGAGTGCTCAAGTATATAATGGCTGTTCCATTATAGATATTCTTGGATGCAGCTGTTTAATTGGGTCATTTAGGTTATGACACAAAAACTATCACAGTTGCTGCTACGCTGGGATAGACTTCATGGTATGCAGGCATCGGTGTGCATGGGGATGTGTCCCTTGCCCTTGCTAGACTCTCTGCACTACTTAACTTCTGTTTCATTTGCTTACCTTTTATATCGTGTTACCTTTTCTTCTAAACCAGTGTTTCTCAACCTTGGCCACTTGAAGATGTCCGGACTTCAACTCCCAGAATTCCCCAGCCAGCATTTGCTGGCTGGGGAATTCTGGGAGTTGACGTCCAGACATCTTCAAGTGGCCAAGGTTGAGAAACACTGTTCTAAACAATGTCTCTGGATTCCACATAGCCCATCATGGAGCCTTAGAAAATAAAATCAGTGGACTTCTGCTTTTATTTTCTGCATTTTATTTTATTTTCTACTTCCGCAAAATCAAGCTATGTTGATTTTGGAACACATGTATCCAGAGAAAAGAACATGGGGCATGGGAAGAAAAGGCATGATTTTGTGGGATTGATGGAAAGGACAAAAAACTGGCCACATTCACTGTTATGGACCCTTTATAAATATCCAAGTTCCCTCTCTCCAGCAGCATCCATTTGGTAAAAATATACACAGTGTGCTCCTTTATCCTGGTAGGTGACTGAATGGCTGATGCTAGAGAAGGACCAGGAATTGAAGATTATTTTGATTTTACTTCTCAGCAACTCTCCATGCACTTAAACGTTGTTTTGAACAGCCCCTCAATTTAAGGATTAGAATCATTCTGTAGAGTTACTTGATTCCAGATTTCACTGACTAGTGTTAACACTAGAATCCATGGGAGATATGTATGCTGAAATGCTATAGAATTTTATCCTTTTTTCCATTATTTCTTTAATGGCATCATCCATTCTTTAGGTATAATACAACTCTGTTTCTCTTTTTATTTTTGAGAGTATTATATTTAGAAGGGCTAAACCAGCAGCATCAAACGGTGATTAAGAAAAGGCTTCACAGGCACCAATAGATTGTTCAGTGGTGGAGATGATTATTAGATTATGGTTCATCTATCTGGGGTAATATTCCATTTCTGGATGCAGTTGCACATGACTTTAAACAGTTGCTCCTTAAAATGGATTTGGATTGTTGTGAGAGGGTGTCAGATGATGGTAAGAGGGACCAGAACATTGTTTCCCTTGCAAAGCCCCATCAGCTAACCTAATCCGTATTAAGGAGTATTTCTTCAAATCACTGGGAGCCAGGGGTGAAATTCAGCAGGTTCTGGCAGGTTCTGGAGAACCAGTAGTGTAAATTTTGAGTAATTCAGAGAACTGGCAAATGCCACCTCTGGCTCGCCCCAGAGGGGGTGGGAATGGGGATTTTGCAGTATCCTTCTCCTGGAGTAGGGTTGGAATAGAGATTTTCAATATCCTTCCCAGTGGTCGGAGCAGTTGCGACCATCCCAGAACGGTGTTTTGGTGGGCCCACCCGCCCGTCTGCGTTCCTTACCTGCTTTTAAGCCAACTGGGCCATTTGTGCACATGCATGCAGCGTATGGCATGCAACCTCCCCTGAGCAGCTGGAGTGTCACAGAGTGGCGGGTGTGCATGCGTGCATAGTACGCGTGTCCAAGGTGGGTGCCCAGCCCCATTGCAGCGTACTACTGGTTGCTACGGGATCCGGAACCCACCACTGATCCTTCCCCTGGAGTGGGGTGGGAATAGAGATTTTGCAGTATCCTTCCCCTGCCATGCCCACAAAACCGGTAGTAAAAACATTTGAATTTCACCACTGCTGGGAGCATATGACCCCCATTTACCCATTGTGAAGGGCAAAAGACAAGCCTAGCTCCAGGGAGGTACTGCTTCAAAATGCAGAGGCTATCTTAAAAGAGAAATTCCATTTTCTACATTTCACTCCCTCTTCCGCTTTCTCACTGATAAAAGCTATAGGAAAGTGTAGCTCTAGAAAGCTTTGGCTTCCATACACTTGGAGAAGTGAGGGAAGGGTGAAAATATTCCCAAAGTTTTAGAAAAGAAGAGGAGAACGGCAAAGCAAGCAGTGGGATGTAAACTCACCCTACATACAATGAATGATGTATGCGTGGAGTGTGTGTCTTATGACCTCAGTCCAAATCTTAACTTGCTGTAGGTAAACCACTGTTTGAAAAGACTATTGCACAGAAGGAAAGGTTGGCTTTACTTTGAACATGTAAGCTAGAGGGGATCCCCAATTCTATTCTGATGACCACTGACTGAGAACCTCATCACGCCGGATCTGTTGCTGTGGATGGTTTAGAGCAGGGTTGTCAAACACACATCGTCATGGCGGCATCACATGACATACTGGGACTTTTTTTCCCCTTTGTTAAACCGGACGTGGGCATGGCCAATGCATGACTCATCTGACTCATGGGCCGGGAGTTTGGCAGCCCTGATTTAGAGAAACAGCATGTTCATAGTGATCCACACTCTGTAGCCTCCAGATTAGTCTGTGGGAATGCACAGAACACCGGCAGCAGTTTGGAAACTTCAAATTAAAACTATCTGCCAGGCTATTAATAGAGTCCAGGTACTGCATGAGCGTTTCACAACTATTACAGTGGCTCCTCATGTATTTTTAGTTCGGTTTTACTGATGGTTATCTTTAAAACCTTCCACAGTTTGAGATCTGTTCTTCAAAGCATCATAAAAGCCACCAAGATCTTGTTTAGAAACTATCTTCAGGTGTCATTACTATCTGAAGTAAAAAACGCCCCTTGTGGAAAGTGCTCTTTTTCTGGCAGGGTGTTCAATTTATGGGATACTTTCTGCCAGAATTGCCTGTTCTATCCTTGTCCTTTAAGTGAAATAGCTTGTTTATTTGAAATATCCTTTCATTCTCATGTATAATTTGATTCATCCAAAACTGCTATTCAGGGGTTTCCATTTCTCAACAGCAGGAAGCCTGCTGGAGTTTCATTGTGACTTAAAAACTAGCAAATCTCTTGTGGCATAAACTTTTATGGATTCCAGCCCTTTAATTACTAGTCATGCCGGTGATTTTTATCTCATATATTCATGGTTAAAAAACAATATCAAAAAGGGTGTATTGAATATTATTATGGTAAGTATATAACACTGGAAAGGGTAGTCCTCGACTTAGGCCCAGGATACCTGCAAGACCACTTACTGCCACCGGTAGCCTCCCACCGTCCAGTGCGATCCCACAGAGTTGGTCTCCTCAGGGTGCCGTCGGCCAGACAGTGTCGACTAGCGACCCCCAGGGGGAGAGCCTTCTCTGTGGGAGCGCCTTCCCTCTGGAATGAGCTGCCCCCGGAGCTTCATATAATCCCCGACCTCCGGTCCTTCCAACGCGCCCTAAAAAGTTGGCTTTTTCAGCAAGCCAGCCTGGCCTGAACAAAACAAAATAAATTGTTGATCATTGTTAATTTTAATTGAATTTTTAAAAAAATGTTATTGTTGATTCTAATTGGGTTTGTTTGGGATATTCTATTTAATTCTTTTTAACGTTTGTAATATGTGGTTTTTTTTAATGTTCTACGCCGCCCTGAGTCCTTGGGAGAAGGGCGGCATATAAATCCAATAAACCTAACCTAAACCTAACCAAAATTGAGCCCAATATTTCTGTTGCTAAGCAAGACATTTGTTAAGTGAATTTTGCCCCATTTTACAACCTTTCTTGCCACGATTGTTAACTGAATCACTGCGGTTATTAAGATGGTGGCACGGTTATTTGGTGAATCTGGCTTCCCCGTTGACTTTGCTGGTCAGACAGTTGCAAAAGTTGGTCACATTACCCCCTGATACGGCAGCCGTCATAAATATGAGTCAGTTGCCACGCATCTGAATTTTGATCATGTGTCCATGGGGATGCTACAAAATAGTCATAACTACCCTTTTTCAGTGCCATTGTAACTTCAAATGGTTACTAAACAAACCTGTATTTAACAGTGAGGCAAAAGGAAAATTATGTTCAGAAAATAGAGTGACCATGGGGACAGTGGCTATTCACAAAGTAGTTGCTTCCTATGATTCAGATATTCTTGCATTATTGAAATGGTTTCTTGTAATCTAATTATTAGACAGTGTTTGAATTTATAATGAGTTGGAAAAAAAAATAATGACTGATCTTAACACATTCTATGTTTCTACCCATTCTTGCAATAGGCTTGTCAACTTCCTTTCCCATTGCTGGGACCTTCTTCAACAGCTGGTTGGCTCAATCTGTACAGATCACCACAGAGAACATGGCAATGAGTGGGTGGTCCTTGAACAACGGACATCATGAAAACACCACTCCAGGCCTTTCTGAGGAACTTTTACAAGATGAAGAGACCTTACTAAGTTTCATGATGGATCATTCCTTGAAGTCCCCATTGAAACAGAGTGACACAACTAAGAAAACTAAAAGTAAACATCGAACACAAACGAAGAAAAAAACAGCAAGAAATGGCTTAAATGCCCTCTTTAAAAGACATCAAGAAGAGGATTCAAACAAATGGACTAACAGCAGTTATTTGGCAAATAACACCACAAACTCTTTATCCCATGATTTAAGAAATGGCAAGGCAGAGAAAAGTATGGACAAACTACACTCAGAGCGCAAAGGGGCATGTGAAGTGAAAAAGACATCTAAGAAGGGCTCTTCTCATCCTGTACTTCCTCTTCCAAAAGCAAATGATTCTCAAGCATCCCCCAGCCTCATAAATAACCTAAACCATGATGAGGATGTCATGAAATACACCCCAACAGATCCTAACTCTCTGGTTCAAGTGCCTGATTCAGTAGGTAGTCTGAAAACAGTGGTGAGGTTCAAATTACCGAAAGAAGGCAAAGGGACTCAACGATCACAGAACAAGACACCTGAAATGCTTCACGGACCTCCAGAAAATGAAAGATCAAAGGTTATCTTGCATCCTTTTGACAATGAGACTGATGGCTACTTTTCAGATGCAGAAATGAGTGACTCTGACACAGAATCTGGAAGTGGCAGAGGGCACCACAGCCAGTTAGATTCAGGAAACGAGGATAATTTCAGAATGAGCATTTTGGCATCTTAATGCATCTCTGAGACCAGTCATGACAGCTTTGTGAGGCCTCAATCCAGTTAAAACTGCCATGTCCAATTTCAACTGGTATCATAACAAAGGGTTTTGGTTTGTTACTTTGTTTTTAATTTGTATATATAATTCAGAAAAGAGCACTGTTGTTTCCTCTCTCTATATGCTTGAGAAACAGCTCCAGGCTTCACCAATTTAAACTTCTATACAGTCACAGTAGTTAACCCTTATCACATCTATATCTTGGTTACATAGAATGCAAACATACACATTATTAAGGTCATCAGTTTTCTGGGAGCAAGCACGACATCTCAGGATTTTAATGAGGAGATCTGAGATTGCCAGCATCTGTTGTTCATGCAGGGATGACAGTTTTATGGGCATTACTTAAGTAAATTGATTTCGTGATCTGCCAGATGATTTCGGAAGGAGAATACTATGGATACAACTATATCCACAGGACGTGGAATAGTGAAAATAGATGTTTATAGGTATGTGTGTGTCTGTGCACCTGCACATGAATGTACACATGTGCAGGGTTTGCCAGTGTGTATGTTTGCGTGTGCAAGTATGAAGTAAAATAAGCGATTCTTTTTTTTTTAAAGAAGCACAACAGGCTTATTTGAAGAAAGCACTTAATGGGTAGAGGAAATACAACATTGTATTTATGGTCTACTAAACTCCCCCCCCCCTTCTTCTCCCTCACCTCTTTAGTTCAATTAGGGTCCATCCAGGAAGCAAGAACCAAGATTTAACACTCACTCAAATTATCAGCTGAGCAGCTCTACAAAGACCCATCCAAAGCTCTCAGTAGATAGAAATTACAGATCCACGGTAAAGCTGCTCTGTTCCCTGTCAGTATCTTTCCAGATTAATTTGGGGTATTATTTATACTATTCATTGGTAAAATCTAAACCTTTGCTTGTTAGAGCCATCCCCCATAATTTCCTCAGGTTAAAGTAGCCTAGTATGGGCCAAACAAAGATCAGAAGAAGAGATGTTTCAATTACTCAGAGGGGGAATTATTCAAATCGCTTCAAAGAACTCCAGTCTGTGCTTTCATGATAACTCAATAAATCTCTGCTCATCTCTTTAGGAGCTGCTACAGTAGCAGTCACTTGGTTGAAGAGGCAGCATCATTGAAACATTTCCTTTCCCATCTCATTGGTTTTTATAAACACTAATTACATTGATGGCTTTCCCCCTTTATTTCCTTTCCATTCAAAGTAGAAACTTGTTAGTGAGCCATCAGCACATCCTAAGAGGGTGATTCACAGAAGTCAGCATTCTAAATATTTCAGTAACACTGTACATCAGATGTTTCTAATAAGCCTTAAACGTTGTTTAAAAGCTGATGTGACTTATGAGTCATAAGGATCTCCACGTTTGCACTTCGTTACACTATTGATTCAATTTTGGCTTCAAAGGTTACAGAGTCAAGATTTTGAGTTTGCTACAGGCTTGATGGGAATGGCCCCAGTGTAAGCTCAGGGAAGTAAAATAAAAAGACAAGTGAAGTTCACTAAACATTTTTGCTGATGGTAGGTAACTTTGAATACGTGTGTAGGTGTGTGTATGTGTGTATGTGGTATACACACATTTATACATATCCTTACATATGCACACTGGGACACTTTCAAACTGGGGGAGAAAAGCATCTTGTAATTCTGATGAATCTGTGAAATTATTTTATGGATGCCAAAGAATATAGTAAAATAGCACAGCCAGAAACCAGAAACTCACTATGAGCAAAAGCTGTTGAGTAACTAAAGGACTAAATCCGTATTCATGACCCACTTTGCACGCTTGCTGAAGATGATGCTTTCATCATTTGAACCACCTTCCACCATTGTGATTTCTGATGTTACTTGTTCACTGCAGTAAGAGCAATATTGTTGGTTTTTGGTGGATTTTTTTTTTTTTTTGGTTCTCTAATGCCATATACTGGCAATTCTTTTTTATTTTGTTTTGTTTTTTAAGTCACATTATTTTTACCAGTCTTCTGAAGTCCTTAATACTATTCCAGTTGAGCTATAATTTAGAGAATCTCTATTCTGGAAAGCAACCAAAATCAGTTGCCAAATACACGACAGTGTTTTACTGATATATGATTGCAAAACTATTTCTCAAATCATTGACCAAAATGGAACAGTTCAATGTTAGTAGCCTAGCATATGGATTGGCAAGTAAATTTTGTTCCACCTTCAAGGCTTGGTATGTTCAGATAATGTTAAATACAGTAAATAGGACTTAGTTTTATCTTATCAAGCTTGCTAGACTTTAGCTACAATATCCTAGTTATGTCATACAAATAATCAATATGCTGCCTTTAATGGATCTTGCTTCCGTGTGCTTCAGTTCAACTATTGCTTTAAAAACAGAGAAAAAAATCCAGAAATCTTGCTGTATGCAGCTTCATTTGCTAGCTACTGCATTACTTGCTTGCTCACTCAATACAGGACAGCAAAAGGGGTAAACTTTAAAGAACAACCAAACTAAAGCAACACCTCTCTTTGTTTAGATGATGTATAGAAGAATGGAACACTCCATTGTTTTTACTGTGAATAAGATTCTATTATGAAACCATTTTTAAAAAAAGAAAATGCAAAAATAATTATTACTTTGCCATGGTCCACAGTCTCCAGTGCAATCTTAACAGTGATATATATATAGATAGATAGATAAATGTATCACAAAAATATCATTGAATGTTGCCGACTTACAGTCTTCCTTAAAACTGGAGGGAACAAGACAGCCTGTATTCATGTAGGACTTCAGAGAGTCGAATGGAGTGTTGGAGTACAGCCTTTCTATAGGATATGCTCATAATGCTTTAGCTATCATGTTTTTTGTAGAAAGCAAACGTTTACAAGGCTACAGTGGTTTTTGTTGCATAGAGAATAAAACTCTACGTGATAAAAAGGATACCGAAGATTTCACAAAGAAACAGGAACTCACTTTTTCCTAATAACTTTAGTTGCCCTTCCCCTCACAGAAGTGGTTTGACTCCAGAGGGGCTTCTGCCAGCAAATAAAAGAGTTTTCACTGATTCCTTTTGCAGTTTTCCACCTCTTACATTGTGCATTACGAAGCATTTCAGGCACATAGCATGAATTGGTAAAAATCTGCATGCACACTTCAATTGTTGAAACCTTATGGGGAAGTGTGTGCGTTCTTCCTTTCTCTGAATGATAGAACTCAACAAGGCTGGGTTCGTAAAGTGTACGTATTTTTTGCAAATGCGGAGGAATATGGATTTGGATTTTTTTTAAAAAAAGAAATAATATGCTCAGACTAAATAATGCTCACTAGAGTTCACAGTGTCCCTATAGAAATGTTTCTCAACTTTGGCAGTTTTGAAGAGGTTATTCTGGGAGTTGTAGTCCACGCCTCTTTAAAGTTGCCAAGGTAGCTACAGTGAAGTCCAGTAAGTGCCTTGGACTCGATTTCAGTCTATAGGATTAAAGAATAAGCCCTCTGCCAGCTGCTGCAATGTAATATGGAGGAGGGCACAACTTCCGTTAGTTCAGCGGCTGCCCTCACTTAGGGGAACGTGCTGAAGGTTGCAGTCCAAAAGTGGGCAGCACCAGGCCCCATTTGTCAAGAGGGAGGCTGGGAGCTCAAAGGGTTGGAGTGAGTGCCTTAAGCCAGGTACAAGTTTTAAGGCACATAGTTTGCTTCCAAATGCAAACTACCCACTCTGAAGGCCTTCAAAGGGATGCCAGCGGGCCCATTTTATGTTTTCATTTTGTTTGTGCCCCCAATAATAGTGTTGCCGTGTGGTGGAATAAACACAGTGAAATGCTCCAGATGGTTAAATCAAAGTCTTCTCTAGTATTTGAGGCTTGATATATATAGCTAGCTGTCGAAGGGAGTTGCTCATCGCACAAGGCGGGTGTTTTGTCACGGTTAAGATCCAGCTCTGAATTACTTAAAATCTGTTCTTTTGTGTTGTTTCCAGTAGTGTATCTGTTAGCTCCTGCTCAGTTGACAGCTATGTGCATATTCGTCAAAACCCTTTTAAGGAGAATGCCAATCTTCCTTTGCTACTTAGCACCTGCCTCTTTTCTTGTAGAAGCTAGAGAGATTTGCATAAAGGAAAAAGGAATTGTATGTGAAAAATATTTTTGATGCATTATAAATGTATTTTGAAATGAACGGGGGGAGCATAAATGGTCTATTTTATTACATAAAGGTCTTTAATCCAATAATGTGTGAACTTCAGGCATTGACATTTGCACTGTAAAGGGTGAATCCTGTTAGCATCATGATTATGTATTAACATGGCTATAGTAAAGCTCATTTTTGTGTTCATTAATAAGGATCAAACGTTGTTTTTGAAACCTTAGATTTAAATGGAATGTCTTAGAGTCCAGTTTTAGGAAATGCTCAAATACACTCAAATTTCACCTTCAGTTTTTGGAAACAGGAATTTTGTGGTCTATTTTCAATCTTTTGTTGATAGTTATTTTGTCAGCATTATTAAAAAACAAAGGTTTGGCAGTGCTTTTCCTCAAAGCACAGTGGAGGTTTAGCCATTTCTCCCCAAAAAGTGTGGGGGGAAAGGGTAAAATTCATTCCTGCCTGTTGCAACCTGTCACAAGGCTCACTTTCCTGTTACTAAATGGGTGTGGCAATTTGGTTGTTCTTTAAGGAATCTCTTGCACACTTTGGTCCATTCCACACTGACATAATACAGGCCCACTCTGTATCAGTTACAGGAAACAATATGAATGTCACAGGAGGCAAAAGCCACCTGTTTTCTTTGTTTCAAAGAAAGTGATGTGCCATTTGTTAATATAAAAGAGAAATATTGAAAATATATTGAAAAGAGCAATTTTAAATTATTTTTGGCTTATGTTGCAATATTTATTTTCTTGTATTAGAAATTCCTTTGTAGAGAAAAAAATGTATTTTTCATTAATGCAAAACCTATTTCTCCTTTTTGTACATTTTCCATGTTAGTTAATCCTTAAAGCAATATAATGTATCAAGGTTGTTCTGTGTGAAAGCTGTATTATGCATGCTGTTTGTGTTGCCTTGGAATAGGTCTGTCTGCCATAATTTTCATCATGTTTCGATTTAGTGTATGCTTTAATACACATTGGGACCATGGCCCATTTGCTTATGGAAAAAGAAATACCTTTGCATTCTTCAATGTGTTAGCAAATGCAGTCAATAAAGATGTGTTTTCTGTGTATCTTGATCTGAATGTTAAATATTTAGCAGCCCAGGTTAACTCAGTATTAGAGGAAACCATCCTTTAATATGTCCTCAAGTGTCCACAAGACTTTAAGATGAATATATGCAATATGAATTATTTCTATCAGCATGGATGATATTGTTCAATGTTAGTTTCTTAATTGTGTGGCCGTGAGTGTTCCATAGTTCAATTAAAGGACAAAAAAGCTGCAGAATTTGATATGAGCTACTTTTCAATAGTTTAGGAACAGAAACGAATGTCTCGAAAGACAGAACAGTGAGCACAAAAACAAGATTTTTAAGCAGAGGAAAGTGCTTGTTTTCATCTATTTTCTAGTTCACTAAACACTCCAGTGACTGCTTATACTCCTACACACAACCCAGAGAGCAAGAAATAAAATTGGATGGATTATGTGTTTTTAATGTTTAACTTGCAAGACTTTAAATATTGAAACCTCATGAAGAGGAGGATGGAGAAAACAAAATGATCAGCTTTATATGACAAACTTTGTTATTAACACTAAACAACCAGGTGCAAAATCATAGTTCTGTAGAACCAAACTGATTGCATATGTTTCTTTTAATGTCATCAGGCTTTCAAGTTAAATAAGTGAACAATACCAGATACTCCTTGCTTAACAGTGGGTAACAGGGACAAGCCATTCCAGCAGCTCCACTTGTTAGGCGAATCCTGCACAATTACAGCATCCCATGGTCATGTAATCACCATTTCCAATTTCTGGCAGTATTTGTGACCTTCATTGCTGGCTTCCCCATTGACTTTGCTTGTTGGAAGCCAGCAATGAAGGTCACAAATACTGATCACAAGACACTGCAACATCATAATTGCCAAGCACCTGTAGGACAATCATGACAGCATGGATGCTGCAGTGGCTGCAATTACAAGGATCCAGTGTAAGACACCTCCAGTGCTGTTACAACTTTGTATGGTCACCCAAAAAGTTTCTATAAGATAGTAAACGCATCCTATGAAAAAGACAAATGACCTTGGATCTCCAAATGCCAAAACACTGACTATACAAATAACAGCAGATACGTCAAACGCATAAAGGCAAATAAAAAGTGTCCCATTCTAAAGTTCATTTAAGTAGACAGGTAAATGTGTTTAGAATTCAAGTTATAAAACATAGGGGTCAAAATCCAACACAGTTCTTTCAAGTCCTGAGTTTCTAAGTGTAATTAATTCTGAATTCATTTATAATCAGACACACAAAGTGAGATACCAATAAGATATTTTAGTTGCATTCTGAAGTTAATTTAAATATAACAAATGAGGTTATTCTCTAAACAACTTTCTTCTGTCAAGTTTCTTAAATGTAATGAACATTTTTGGAAAGTTTTACCAACTTGTTGCTATCTTTGCTGACCTAAGCAATTGGGGAGGATAGAGCAGGTATTTGTAGCAGCTACCCACCACGTTATCAGCTGTTTAGATTTTTGAAGGATTAGAAGGTAGTTAAGACATCAGAGAAATCTAAAAGCCGTTTAAGCTTTTTTCCAGGCATAAGAAGCTGCTGCTGCTGCTGCATCTTCTAAAACAATGTACTTTGAATTACATTTCATTGATCATCACTGATGAGTAAGCAATACTAGCCTCCAAATTCTGCATTCTTTATCCTCTATGTGATCTGGCTGACCAAATGTACTGGAAATGGAAATTTTATTTATTTATTCATTCATTCATCACATTTCTACACCACCCGTCTCATCTAAGTGATTCTGGGCAGTTTACAATAAAACCTATGATGAATCTGATTATTTCCTGCTGGAACAATGAACCTACGAACCAGAAGAGATTAGAAAAATATTGCAAGTGTTCTTGCTTTTCATTAATAGTATATTTTGGAATGGCGGTCCTGCTGACTTTAAATAATTGAGATTCCCTCTCCCAGACTGGGATTTCTAAATGTGCTGTAAATAAAGTCAAAACAGCTTAGGACATTAGTAGAAGCCTTGCACCAAACTACCTGGAGTGGGTTTGAGGGAAAGGAAAGCCCACTTAGAAATCTTTTCCTCCCTGGGTCTCTGTTCTGACGCCCCCTCTTCACACACCAAAGCACGCCGAGACAAAGATACTTCAAGGATTTATTAACACACAGACTAGGCCTTGGCAGCAATCCAGCACAGACCAGACCTTGGCAGCAATCCAGCACAGACCAGACCTTGGCAGCAATCCAGCACAAACCAGCCTTGGCAGCAATCCAGTTTGCCAAGCTAGCCACGAGAGTTCTCCAGCTCCAGTAAATACATTGATTCCTGCCACAAGCGTGTGGAAAGTTATTCCTTTTATAGTCTTGAGAGGAGCCTAATTACCACCAGCTGAGTTCAATTATCTCCTGTAACTGCGCAACTGTTCTTTACACCTATTAGCCAGGGGTGGGTTTCTCACCCCGTTCCAACCGGTTCGGTTGGAACGGGGCCGGCGGCGTCCTTGGGCACGCGCGCAGTGCACGCATGCGTACTAGTGTCTGTGCGATGCTCCAGCTGCTCCTGGAGGATTGCGCAGGCGCTGTATGTGTCCTGTGCATGCGTGGAAGCGCAGAACTCATCAAAACCGGGTAAGGAGCACGGGCGGGTGGGTGGGCTCTTCACCGTTCCCGGAAGTTACTTCCGGGTTCGCCAACCAATCGGTTGGAAGTTACTTCCGGGTTCGCCAATCGGTTGGAAGCGAACCCGGAAGTTACTTCCGGGTTTGCCAACCAATCGGTTCGCAGGGACCGCCGCGAACCGGTTGAAACCCACCCCTGCTATTAGCCCTCCGTTGCCGGGCATTCAGGACCAACTCCCTTGTCTCCTCCCCACTGCTCCAATGCATGACGTCAGGATCACACTCCCTTGTCTCCTCCCCACTGCTCCAAGGCTCAGGCACCTCCTGGTGTCCAACCAGCCTCTCTGCGCCCTACTTGGAGTCGGAACCCTGTTCAGGGTCCTCCACATCCTCCAGAGCCAACTCAGGGCCCCTCGCTGTCGGAGTCTGGTGCAGCTCCAATGGCTCCTGCTGAGCCACAACAGATCTCCATATTCTGGTCAAGCACTGATAGTTCTCAACCCTGTAATAGACGTCTAAAGACCCTTATCAGAAAGAAAACCATTCAAGATCACAGAGAAAAAAATGGTCATAGATAATCGAAGCCACACAGTCCAAAAATCACTCCTCAATTTGGCAAACTATAACAACACTATTACAACTCCATTATGGTATCCCTCAAGTACACCACTTCCAAGGCCCTTATTGTGACCCACATGCTATCCCCTATGTAGGGATATACCATTATCCTCACTGTCAGCTCAACATTGAAGAAGCTTCTTGGATGAGAAGTGAGACATCTTCAAAGAAAATGCAGAAAGTCCAGTTGCCTCCTGAAAAAAACACCTTTGGGACCATGACTTGGATGAAAGGAATTTCCAGAGACTTTATCCTCATTGCCACTGTAGCCTCCAATCAAATGCAAGGAAGTACAAAAATTCATTAATCAGCTCAAGCATGGTAAAGCCCCCAGAGGATGACTGTATCCCCATTGAGTTAATTAAATCTAATACAAATTTGTAGGACCCTATATTGGCCTATTTATTTTCATATCTTAACCACACAACCAAAATTCCAGAGGATAGGGTGGAAGCTATAATTGACCCCTTATGTAAAAAGGATGATAGGGATGATCTGGCTAATTATAGGCCAATTAGTCTATTGAACATTAGCATATGCCACATACTTATTTATCAGTCTCCAAACCTGGATAATAAGAGGACAGAATAATTGATGCGGAGCAAGCAAGGTTTCGAACAGTATGTTCTACCATACACCATTGCCTAGTGCTTCAACATCTGGCAGATAAATATACAAACCACTGACCTGGATTTATATGCAGCATTTATTGATTTCAAGGCAACTTTTGATAACATCTCAAGAATAAGTCGATCCTCTACAGATAAAGACTCCTGTTAAAATGGAGCTGAGGTAACTGGAAAGGGGACCTTTCTGATTTTATTCAATCTATCAAACACAAATGAGAAACAAGGATGCATTCTATCATTGCTTTTTAACATATATATCTCTCTCTGATCAAAATTCTTCAGAAATATCCATGGGTCTAAATTAGCCCATAGATATCTCCAGGAGTGGGTTCCTGCCAGTTCTAATCTCTTCTATAGAAGAGGTCCCACAAATCTACAGTGCTGTTTAAAACCGGTTCCAGCTCCCTCCCCCCGCCCGTCCGCACATCATCAAGATGAAGAGCGAGAGGAGGAATTCTGGGAGTTGAAGTCCACAAGTCTTAAAGCTGTCAAGTTTGAACACCCCTGGGGTTTTTTTTTTAAAGGATTAGGGGTGCAAGGGTCTTGTAACTTGACAGCTTTAAGACTTGCGTGCTTCAAATGCCAGAGTTTCTGAGCCAACATTTTGGTTGCTAAGCAAGAGCGTTGTTAAGTGAGTTTCACCACATTTTACAAGTTGGCCACGCCCACCCAGTCACGTGGCTGGCAAGCCACTCCCACTCAGTCACATGGCCAGCAAGCCACTCCCTCAAAGCAGGCCAACCTACAGAAGAGGTTCTAAAATTTTTTGAAACCGACCACTGGATATCTCCCAATTTTACTTTGCACTGATGATATATTTCTTTTCTCCATCTTTTGTAGGTATCAAGCAGGCACTAAGAACCCTGGCATCCTACTCTAATGAACAATTACCGTAATAATCAATTATGATAAATCTAAAGTTTTAGTTTTGTCAAACAAAAGGCAAAAGCAGAAATGGACAATTGAGTCCCCTGAATTAGAGCAGGTCAAATGTTTTAAAGACTTGGGCATAATGTATTTCAGAGCTCCAGGAAAGTAACAGCCTAGGTATATTATGCCCCTTCTATTGGCCAAAAGAGCACACAAGCAATAATTAAAGTTCATAGGCAACGGGGGGCAAATTAGATACCAGCAGCATTTAAATTGTTTATGGCTAAAACAGTTGCCAACCTATTATATGGGATACAATAGGACCCATACACAACCACGGGGGCCTCTGAAGCCGTTCAATCAAAGTTCCTTAGGACTTTGTTCAGTACCCCAAAATGCATCCCCAATGCAATATTGAGGTTTGAAGCCACTGTGACAAGTATTAAGGCTCAGGCCTAGACTAGGATTTTAATCTCAGAATTCAGAAAAACCTGTTTGACCTTACAGTCCTCATGCCTCTGCTGCTGTCAAGACTTAATAATCTGAACCTGTTATTGGCATCGTATCTGTATAGCCGAATTTTGCAGTCTTTGTCTCCTTCCTGAATATTTGGCCAATTAACCTTGGAGAAGCCAAATCAATAGTAAAAGAGAGAATATGAGGACTTTGTCAAAATGACATCACCGCTGCCACTGAATGCTATTGCCACATGTTAGACATATGTGTCAGCCTTTGCTTTGCTGCTGCTTCGGCTGCCATTGAAACGGGGAGGGGGGGCATGGTATTTGGGAGTGGACTAACTGTTGTGCTGGAGGAAGATTCTGGAGTTTGAACTTACTGCGCATGCGGAGGAGGGTTCCCGCCAAGGCTAACGGCACCGGCATTCCATCCTGGTGATGCCTTTTGAAGTTATCTCACACCTGACACTTGGGAGAATTATGATTGGACTGTAATTGGGATGCCAAGGGGAGGGGAATGAATTATACAATATATTATTCGCTTTCGCGCCTAAATAATCAGACTTCGCTTTGCTTCGCTTCTGATCATTTATAATTAGTAAAAGTACACTTGATTTCTATCAATGGAGTCTTGTGGTTTTCTTTCCTGATTATCCAATGAAGAAGTGCTGACAATATGTCTTCTACTGCAAGGTATCTACACAATCTAAACTATTATGGGCGGCCCTTTTCCAGAACCTGTTTTGATGCCCTCCCATTAATTCTACTAGGAGGAAAATTTAATAAGCTTATTTGCAGAGAGTTTGCTTTTGCTGCTGCAGGGAGATAGAAATTCTTTCTCATATTCTCATATAGTGTCTCAAGATATACTCTGATCATCCCAATTATTTCCAGATACAAGACCCACACTGATAAATTTTATGTTTATTATTTTTAAGGGATGCTAACCCTATACTCCTACAGTGGGTGGCCAAATATCTTCACCAGCAGTGGGTTTCACATTTTGTTGCCACCAATTTGCCTCATGCGTGCTGCCCGCTTTCTTTGCCACACACTCGCCCCTTCCAGGCATGCGCCTGGCCTTCCGTGCATGTGCTTTGCTCACACACACACCTTCCATGTATGCGCCCAACCTCAAAAATAGGATGGGATAGAGCTGGGGCAGAGGGCAGGCCCACCCATGATTTCCGCTACCGGTTCAGGCAAACTGGTGCAAACCAGCTGAATGCCACCTCTGATCTTTACCATGTTATACAACTGCACAATTTATTTATATATGCCATTTTATTGTCCTTTTTTCCCCTTTCCCAATAACAATACCCAACTGTTATGTCAACCTATATTTCTTTTTACCATAAAATCTGATCAAAGACCCTTACAAAGATCTTTAATTTTACTTTAATTTTAAAACAAGTTGCAGCAACCTACAGAGAATAAGGAACAGCTAAGATTTTTAAAAGGCAGAAAAAATGTGCAGCAATTTTCATAAAAGTAAACAAGTTGCTTGAGAAATAGCTGTAAAGCTGTAAAGTCATAAACAAGGTATTTCCAGCAGAATGACTGGAATTAAAAATAAATTTGAGGAAATTATTTGGAATGGAATTTACAGGAGGGAACACTCTAAGCGTTATTTTAGAGATTTAAATAGCAACAAAGTGGAATTATGCCAAGAAACATGTTTCTGCCAGGAAAAAAACTGAGAAACAAAAAACTCATAAATTTTCAGAAATAGTAAGGCTATAGGTGAAAATGATGTAACTGGCAAAATATTAAGGCAAAATATTAAAGCATAAATATGGCTTGCTAATAAATGGCTACATTGCTTGCTTAACATCAGGGTGAAGATGGTATATCTGCTACCTCACAATTGGAAGAATTAGATTATTGTTTCCCTCTGCAAAGGAAAACATAACAAGAGTGAATGCAAAAACTCCAGGTTCATTCATTTCTTCTGTCAGCTTGGGAAGGTGCTTGGAAAGATTCAGATTGGTGGCCTGCAAGAGGAAAAAGGAGACGTTTTCCTTTTTCACATGTCGAGACTTACATTAAAGAGGAGGGGTTTCAATGCCACAATCACGCCTGCCATTATGGCTTTTCTGAGTCCCTTGGAGATGCCCCTGGTTAGGAGAAATGCTGTAAATGTTTGTCAACAGAAGAAAAAAAGATGGCACTTCTGTTGCAAAGAAAGGAAAAGCAACTTGAATAAGTGGAAATGGGGTACTTGAAAAATGTATGCGATGAAACAAGAGTCAAGAATAAAAGCATGCTGGCAAAAAAAGTGAATTGAATCTTAATGTGTATGACTAGTCCACAAGAAATATGTTGAGATGATTTGATTATATAAAGCTTTTTTTGTGCACAATTACAATATTTATAATACATCTGTATTTATGTAATTATGTTTTGAAGTGCAAAAACAAAGATATGAGTCAGTCAAAACATGATGGTTGGATGGAGCTGAGATCCTTAAGTGTTTCAAGAAGGAATGGTTGTGTATGAATTGGCATGAGAACATTGTACAACAAAGGATGACTACCAAAGTCAAAAAGCTATGGCGCTGCAGATTGAAGTGTGTGGGTGCGAACAAAATCTCACTTTGCTTCCTTTATTCCATTGCAGACCTTTCATCTCTTCTGCTTGCTATTTTTACATCCTTTCTGTGCTTTGCATAATGTGGCTTAACCTGGCAGAAACTCGCCTGTCGTAAATATAAACAATATACCAAAAGAAATGGAACAAAACCTCTAACAAACAAAAAAAAAGAACTTTCTGCTGATTTCATATCCAAAGTAAATAGCTGTAAACTACAAACTGTTGTCAGTGTTGGTCTGAAGCCAAAGAAAATAATAATCAGATAGCATTCTTTCATTCTGGAGATGAAATAGTGGACATTTTTACCAGGAATAATGACTATAATGAATGCCATTTAAAGATGAATATTCTACTTTTTTGGGATAAATGGCCACCTAGTGGCAGTTATATAGTTTCCACTCATAAGGGGCCGTAGTTGTGAATGAGAATCTGCCAGATTCATGACCGTTGCCTCAAATCATAAGCAAGTCATCTGGGTTTGATTGTCTCAGCATTTAGGAAATACGCCACCCAGCTGATAAACATGGTTCATGGGATATCATTTTCCTGCTGTGGAGAAAATCTGAAACGTGCTTTTCTAGACTACCTTCTTTGTCTGTAGAAAAGAAGATTGGATAAACTGCATAAAGATAGTCCACAATTTACGACTGCAATCGGGGCTGGAATTTTGGTCACTAAAGAATGTGGTTTTAAATGACTGCAATCACTTAGCGACTGCAATGCCGCTATCATTAAGTACATTTTACCAGTCGTTAGCTGAGGGCCCAGCCCAAGCCAAGCCAAGCCATTCCGGGAGTCATGCCTCCAGTTCACACCTATTCGGTAGAACCGGTTCGTCAAATCTACCGAACCGGTTAGAAGAGATTCCACCAGTGGACCCGGAAAGCAGGCCACACCTACAGAAGAGGTTCCAAAAATTTTTGAAACCCACCACTGGTCCTTGGATATGATTATTCTACACTATCATGCTCATATTTATAAAACTCAGTGCCTCTGTGAAAGGTAAGGATGACTACTGCATTTGTGGTGCAATCAGAACATTGCGTGTGTTGAAGTTGTTTTAACGCAAACCAAAGATGCCTTTTAAAAAACAAGTTTACATCATATTCTTATGCATGCCAGTGCTGTGTGTGAGGTGATTTAAGGTGGTTCTGACAAGTGTCGTCGGCATCTTCATATCCAGTCACATGGGTGGCAAGCCACTCCCATCCGGTCACATGGGCAGCAAGCCACTCCCACAAAGGAGGCCACACCCACAGAGTAGGTTCAAACAATTTTTGAAACCCACCATTGCATCCATCCCAGCTCCAAACCTCAGTAAGATAAGAGAGGGATTACTTCTAACTGTGCCTGCCTATCTCCTCTACATTGCTGCTTTTTGGCTATCCTGCACCCTGCACTGAGGGGTGTCAAGCAGCACCATAATCATCTGGCTCTGGAGCTGATTGCCCTGCCATGGAAAGCTGAAGTCCCCCCCCCCCCAGTCCTGCCCCATTCACCCTGCCCTCCAAGACCCCTCTCACCCTGCTGTTCTTTACTGGCAATTTCCTGCTCCTGATGGTAACAACGCGTGCCCGAACTGGCTGCTGGACCTTTGAGGCTGGCTTTGAATGGCAAAAAAAGAAAAAAGCGCAAAGCAACTTAAAGGAGCTGCAACATGGCAAAATGCTCCTTTGTGCCACACAATGGGCTGAATGGCTGGCTTTGCGCTGTGAAAAATGGGACAAGGGCAGAAATAGCTGGGTGATGGGAGTTGCAGTGCCGCTGCAGTCGAAATGTGGCAGGCTGCCAAATGCCCAAATTATGATCAGTTGACCATGGGAGCACTCCAATGGCCATAACTTTGGACACAGATCTTAAGTCCATTCGTTCAGCGCTGATGTAACAAAATTTCATTTTAATGTATGCCGATTAGTGTACATTCAAAGTGACAATAAAGTTAGTCTGAGTTCAAATGGTTGCTCAACAAATGGTCCTGAGGACTACCGGTAAATGCTGCATTATGATGACCGTGCCACTATTTTAACAGAAAAGCCTATGGAAACTAGACATCTATAATTATCCAGTTTTTCACCATCTGTCACAATTCAAGGACAAAAAGAAATCCAACATCTGAAAGAAAAACGAACAAAATGGAATACTTTGTCTAGTTATATAAAGCCACTTCAGAACAGCACAGTAGTAAAATATTGGACTAAAAATAAGGGAGGCCTGGTTTTAAGTCCCTGCTCACTATATAGTTCATTTGGTGAACCCAGCCTATCCATAAAGTTTTTATGAATTTGAAATGATCCCCAGGAGATTCTTAGAAGAAAGAATTATGCGTTTGGAAGAACTGGGTAAACATTCTTTTAAGAGAATGTAGTCAAGAATTGCTACTGAAAATCTCCACAGAAACTCTCCCAAGGACAGAACTCCTGAGGATTTGTGTGGGCTTCAGGGTGGGATATTGCAGAAGAGGCAAGATTTTAAAGACTGTGGCCTAAAACCTTGTTAGGCTTTCTAAATTCACACAAATCCTTCCATTAAAACTCCTTGGCTTGAATGATTCATTCCCTGAGTCCCCAGAAATAAGATTATTTTTTTTTACCTTTTAAAAATCCATCATCACTTGGATATTGTTCTAAACCCTTGGAAAATATATTTTCATATAAATGTACAAACAAACACACATGGTGTTTTATTGCCTATTAATGTTTACAGATAACATTTATTTACACCAATTAAAATGAACATAAAAACAATCTTCAGAAATGAACACATATTATGAAAACCTCTTCTAAGCACCATATTCCAAGAAAAGTAAGTTACCATGGTAGGCAGGAAATACAGCAGTTACCGCAGGTTTTGAGATAGATAGATGATGATAGATGATAGATAGATGATAGATGATAGATAGATAGATGATAGATGATAGATAGATAGATAGATAGATAGATAGATAGATAGATAGATAGAGATAGATAGATAGATAGATGGATGACTGAATATATGATGATAGATGATTGAGATAGATGATGATGATAGATAGATAGATCGATAGATAGAGATCGATAGATAGATAGATAGATAGATAGATAGATAGATAGATAGATAGATAGATAGAGATAGATAGATAGATAGATAGATAGATAGATAGATAGATAGATAGATAGATAGATAGATAGATAATAAATGGATGGATGGATGGATGGCAGACCTACAAGCCATCTTTTCTTTTTGGGCTTCAGGCCTGCCACATTTTCTACTATTCTACTATTCATTTTCATTTGTGAGAAAATGGGGGGGGGCGGAATTATGAAGAGTTAGGTGGTATCAGGGACATGCAGTCAGGGGAGGCAGGGCCTCACCACTGTCATGATGAAAAGAAAAACAAAATTAAAAGGAAAAAGGCAGAGGTAGTTGCTGCCAGAGTCACAGTGGATGTCAATGGTTAGGGTTTAACTGCAGGGGGAGGCAAGAGAATCATGGGCCTCCTTTACTCTAGCTTTATGATTACTTGAGCAGAGTTAAGCAAGGGTTAAAAAGCGGAAAATTCCTTATGCAAAGGAGGCATGTGGTTCTCTCGCCTCCTCCTGCAGAGGGCACTTGGTTTAGTGGCTTTTTTTTTAACAGTTAAGCAGAGTCATCCCCGTGGTGACTCTAGCAGCAACTATCCTAGCCTGGCTAGAGCAGCTCTTGCCTTTTTCTTTTTACATTTTCATCGTGGCGGAGAAGAGGAGAGATGAAATCCTCTGACACAGCTGGAAAAGGTATGTGGGTCCGAGGGAGGGGGCAAGGGGGAGGAATTCAAAATTATTTGTAAGTAATTGTAGTTTGTTTTATTATAAGTAATTTGTGTGTGTGTGTGTGTGTGTGTGTGTGTGTGTGTGTGTGTTTTACCCGCCTATGCAGGCACGTGGGATGGCACTTTTTTATTTTTATTTTTTAAAGCCATGCCACCGCCCCGGCCATACAATGGGACCCGCTGTATGGCCAGAAGCCGGTGTGTTTTGCTCTATGGCGGGGGGGGGGGCGGCAGCATACACTTTAAAGTGCCGGCGTGCCTTCTGGCCATTCAGCAGGTCCCACTGAATGGTTGGGGTAGAGGTATGCACTTTAAAGTGCCAGTGCACCTCCTGGCCATAAAGCAGAACGTGTTTCAGCCTATGGCGGGGGGCGGTGGCATGCACTTTAAAGTGCCAGCGCGCCTCCCGGCCATAAAACAGGACCTGCTGAATGGCCAGAAGGCACTTTAAAGTGCATGCCGCTGCCCCCCAACCATAGAGCAAAACACATCCTGCTTTATGGCCGGGAGGCGCGCTGGCACTTTAAAGTGCATGCAGTCGCCCCGGCCATTCAGCGAGACCTGCTGTATGGCCGGGGTGGCAGCATGCACTTTAAAGTGCCAGCCGCCGGGCTCCGGGCTGGGCGAGTCCCAGAAGATGGGCGGGAGATGGCGCAGGCAGCCGGAGCCCCTTCTATCACTGTCCCTGAGGGCCACCGAGTGGTGACAGTGGCAGCCACGTCTGGCAGAGTCACAGCAGTGTCTCTGGCATCGGCGGCTGCTGACCACGTCTCCTACCTGCTCCCTTCTTGTTGCTTCTTGCCACCACTGCGCTCGGCCGCATCACCCCCCCGCCTCCTCCGTCCCCGCCGCTGTGTCCGACAGAGGCATCTCACATCTATGGCGGACATAAACGCGAGACACCTGTCGGACACAGCGGCAGGGACGTTGCTTCTCACTGCTGCCGCGCTCTTGCCTCACCGACAGTAATCCTCACCGCACGTCACTGGGTGGTATGTAGCCATAACAAAATTCTTTCTAGAAAGCCAAGGTCTTCTGTTGTCCCAGCACCTGGCCGGAACTGGATGGGTGGAAGCTGCCAGTGTGGCAGTGAAAGATTGGACTATGTTATGAACCTATCATTGTGAGGGCAGGATCTTGAACTTTCAACTGGGTGGGGAAACCTGGAAGCTTTCAGATTCGGGTTTTCCCAGATGTGCCAACATGGCTCTCTTAATAATTTGGACATTTGAGGAATCTTTTGCCTCGGACTCTGATTTACTTTTTGATGCTATTTGGAACCCTGACATAGATAGATAGATAGATAGATAGATAGATAGATAGATAGATAGATGGATGGATGGATGGATGGATGGATGGATGGATGGATGGATGGATGGATGGACGGATGGACGGATGGACAGAAACATGGACGGACAGACAGACAGATAGTAGAATATAGAGAGGGAGGGAGAAATGATAGTTGGAGATAAATGAATATGGATGCCCATCTCACAAAATGTTACTCTGGGTAGGGAACAATTAATTAAAGAAACAATAAATATATAAAAACAGTCATTATTTTAAACATGTGAAAAAGTAAGGCAAAAATAAATGTTAACCACACTAATGCAGTTACATCAATTTTCACTAATGCTCTGGGGCCCCAGACCTGATGACATAAGTTTTAAGGGACTTCCGGAACATTAACAGAGATGAAGCTAACCTGACTTTGAGGTGTGGGGGGTGAATGTTTCATAAGGTAGACACCCCAGCACAGGAGGCCCATCTTTATGAGCCATGGTGGTGCAGTGATTAGAATGCAATATTGTAGGTTACTTCTGCTGACTGCTGGCTGCCAGCAGTTTGGCAGTTCGATTCTCACTGGCTCAATCAGCCTTCCATCCCTCTGAGGTCGGGTAAAATGAGGACTCAGATTATTGGAGGCAATATGCTGACTCTGTAAATCGCTTAGAGAGGGCTGTAAAACACTGTGAAGCAGTATATAAGTCTAAGTGCTATTGCTGTTTGGGAACTCATCAAATATAAGTACCTACAACAAAATGTGTTCTCTGCCAGATCTGAGGGGTAAGCTGATATGATCGGGGAGAGGCAGTTCCTCAGATAACCCAGTCCCATGCCATGAAAGGTTTTAAAGGTCAAGATCAGTACCTTGAATTGGACCCAGAAGCAAGCTAGCAGCCAATGCAGTCTGCAGAGCAGAGGTGTGACACTTGCTGTTCTAGAAGCATTTTGGACCAATGGAGGCTTCCGGATACTCTTCAAGGGCTGCTTCATGTAAATCACATTACAGCATTCCAATTGGGAGGTGAGTAGGGCATGAGGGATTTGGAACATAGCCCCTGATCTAGAAACAAGCAGCTGGTACTTGATACAAATTTACTACAAACTTGTAGATAATTCTCCTCAAACAGGTCCACAAAAAGACAATACAATTTTAAAAAATCCTAGCTTCTAACACCAATAAGCATTTTAGTGCCAAAAACAGTAAGTCTCTCAACCTGTATGATTCACACTGTTATACAATATTTTTCTCTTCGTACTTAGAAAAGTCCACGGAATTGGAGGAAGAGTTGCCACGCCTGATAATAGGAGATTCTGCTATGAACTTTTGGTATAGACACTCTCTTGTGTTATTCTGCTGTTATGGTTTACTAACTTAGGAGTTTCCAGGAAAACAAGCAAACCAACCAGCTGGTTTTGGAAAGGAAATGTTAAAATAAACATTAAAGTAGGTGAACATGATTGGGTCTCATCAAGTTACTAAATGTGAGTGTTAATTAATTTGCCCTCACCATACCCTACAAGGAGCGGCAAAGAATATTTTATCTCATGCTTGATTAAATGCTTGCTTGATAGCAACATGATCCCTAAATGTGGAAAAGATGCTGCTGTACTTGTGCATAAATGTGCCTAATTTGATGAGTCTGTATTTAAAATTTAGTCCTCCCCAGTTAATCCATTCAGAGCAGCCATGCTGGGCACTAAAATAGCATCTTTCTCTTGGATGTCCATATAGGGCTCTAAAATGATATGCACCTGCTGCAATTTCGGAGAGATGTTTGGAAAACAAATCTACTATTTACCACCCCAGGATTTAGGGAAACATTTCCAGGAACGGGAAGACTGGCTCATACAAATGTGTTACAATGTCATCTCTGGTGGAGTCGGTAACATCTACCAGGTGCCAACAGGAAGGAATTGCGTTCTGACAACACGCAAGTCTTCTCTTGCTCCAGTTTGACCAGAGTCCTTCTCATCCCTATGTCTCGGCTGGTTTATCGGTGGAGGGTAGCATTTCAGAAAGAAGCCTAAGTGCACACTTTGGAGCACTTTAATAAACGCATGCTGATATCATCGGATGGGAATGGAATGAGGAGAACAAATAATAAATGAACCCTCAGGAGGAACGTCCTTATTTGTTGCCACAGTGCTGGATTTCTTCATTCCCCTGCTCGTTTGTTTCAGGGAAGGGGGGAAAAAAGGCAAAGGTTATCTGCAGCAGAAATATGTTAGGGAAGCCTGCCAATGGCTATGTTTGGAACTGTACTAATCCTGAAATGAAAATCAGCAGCCTTTTGCTGCTCTTTGGACAAAGCAACTGCCAGCATTTCTCATCCAGACAGATCGGGCAAGCGAGGGGGGAAGGCGCGTACAGGGCCCTCAAGTGGGATTAGTTTTTACTTCCCGCGAGGGACGAGGAGAAGGAATTAGGCCTGGGGGAAAGAACACAGGAGCCGTACCTTATATTGGTTCTATTTTCTGCTTTTCAGTTTTATTTTTGTTGTTAGCCCCTCAAGAGATCTTTCAGAGTCAGGGGAATTATAAATAGGATGAAATAAAAGACTCAGTCAGACACCGCAATGCAAGACAGATTGTTTGCAGCTTAATAATGTGGCACAGCTGGAAACATCAGCCCAGAGAGTAGCATGAATTTTATTTATTTGTTTGTTTGTTTATTAGATTATTATCCCACCTTTTTTACTTTATAAGTAACACAAGGAGGTGAACATACTTTATATTCCTTCCTCCTCCTATTTGCCCCACAGCAACCACCCTTTGAGGTAGATTGGGCTGAAAGTGACTGGCTCGAATTCGGCCAACTAGATGATTTCTCCCTGTGTCAAGGAGCTGCATGTCCTCCATTTTTTGGGTGAGTGACGCTTCATTTCACCTCTAGCCCTCCACTAAGGCTTGGCAAGAGAATCAGAAGCCTACATATTTCATAGCCCTTCTTAGGGGCACCTAAGGCACCTTATGATGACCCAAAAAAATCTATTGTGAAATTAGTTGTACCCCTGTGGAGAAGTTTTGTGCAATTTCCCGTTCATGACAAAGGAGCTGAGGCAAGGAATATTGCCAATTAATTGGAGCCGTAGTACTGCCATTGACTTCAGCCAGAGAAGCTAGGTGGTTCTCCCCATTTTATAAATTAAGGTTTCCAAAACAATAGTAGAATGATGAGTATGATTTCAGATTTGTAGCAAAAATGGGGTTACTGAGAAATAAGATGGATGTATTATCAAGTAACTGTAATGAGATCTGGTTTGATGTCATGGATAAGGTAACAGATTAGAAACAAGGAGACTGTAAGTTCTAGTCCCACTTTAAGCACAATTAAGCTAGGTGACCTTGGCCCAGTCACTTATCTCAGTCATAAGAACCAGGCAATGGCAAACCACTTCTGAAGTCTTGACAAGAAAACTGCAAGAAATTGTCCAGGCAGTAGCCAGAATTTAAAAACTGACTCCAAGGTAGAAAACCAAAACAAAAATCCATAAAGAGGCAAAATGAATGCATCAGGTAGTCTCTTGTATATGCAGGTGAGTACCTTGTAGTCTTCCTTGATAACAGTTTCTTCATCCTGCAATCTTGGCTCACTGAAGGCTGGAAATTGGAATGCCAAATCAAAAAGCCACATTTCCTTCTGAATCTGATTATCCTTATACGTTTCACAAAACTAAGGCTGACACTCTTGGACAATTTTTATACAGTGTTTGGGGATAGGGACACAATAGAAAATGAATAGCTCATCAAAATCTGAAGCGATAGAAAGGGAAGGTATATAACAGTTGTCCTAGGATGCTGGTGAATCACAGCTCCATAAGGAGGGAAACCAGTGGTGGGACTCAAATAATTTAAAAACCAGTTCTCTGCCCCTAATGACCAGCTGGGTAGGCATAGATCCAATAAGAAAACATTTTCTGGGTCATTCTCTTGGTTTATCATTTGTATATTTTTATTTTTAAATTTCAACCAGTTTTTTCAAATCATTCTCTTGGCCTGTGGGAAATTTCCAAAAGTGATTAAAAAGTGAAGCTTGTGAATTGAACGTCCTTTAAAAAGTTCCACTGAAGTTGCAAGCATGATGGCTGATCTCATCAGCTCCCAGGGCTCAAACACACAGAAAACTGCTGTCCTGTTCTCATGAGGGGCAGCTTGTCAGACCTGCCACCACTTAAACCTCTAATTAGAAACAATCTTTGGTTCCATTTGCAAGGTATAGTTTGAATAGAAGTCAAATATGTTGCAGTAGAACATAACCAGAACTGTGAATTGTGTGCCAAAATGCCTAAATTCATTTTTTCCTCCCTTAATGGCCTCCCATCACTAATCCCCCTCTTGACCAATCAGGTTTAAGCAAGATGTTTTCAGAACAGTTACTTCAAATGTAGGTTGGTATGCAGCTGAGTTCTTCCCCCAATAAGTGACCTTGAAGCAGTCTCTTGGGGAGATATAGCAGTTACTTTCACTGTCCCACAAGCATCCCCTTTCCCCAGAGTTCATGGAAGACTGTCACAACATGGTGGTGAAACACAAGCAGGTGTGAGGTGTCAGCTGACACAGTGATCTGGAGCACATGCGGATGATTTCCTGTCCTCTTCTTATCTAGAGAGGTTCAAGAAACTGGCCTACCCATTGGATCCTTGATCAGAACAACAGTCATCCGCTCTGTTTTCACTATGTACTTTCAGTATGCCATGCCTCCAGAGATCCAAAAGGAAATGTACTGTATTTTTTGGAGTATAAGACGCACTCCCCCTAAAAGAGGGTAAAAATTTGGGTGTGTCTTAGACACCGAATGTAGCCCTGCCCACCTGCCAGCCCCCACCCTTTGGCCTCTGCCTCCCAGCAATTTGCCTCCTTGCAGCAAACAGCAACAGCCTGTTTCAGTTTCTGCTTCAGCACAGCCTGATTAGCACAAGCAGCTGATAGTCGGATAGTTGGATCAGCCTCACAAACATCAGCTGTTTCTGGCTGCAGGGATTTCCATTGCCTATT
This sequence comes from Thamnophis elegans, assembly GCF_009769535.1. Classification (NCBI taxonomy): domain Eukaryota; kingdom Metazoa; phylum Chordata; class Lepidosauria; order Squamata; family Natricidae; genus Thamnophis; species Thamnophis elegans. Next base: position 85,713,325 of record NC_045542.1, read on the forward strand.
GCCATGTCTGTGCACCCCATTCTCGACTCTGCATCCCATTTTTGTCTCTGTGTATCCCTTTTTCGGCCTCCATGCACCCCATTTTCCACCCATTCTGATCCCGACTGGAAGGGGTGGAAAATGAGATGCACAGAAGCCAAAAATGGGGTATTTGAAAATGGTTCATAGGAAATATCAGGAGGAGATCTTCTGAAATATGGCCTAACAAAAAGTGAACCCACAGACTAAGAAATGAAATGAAACATTGTGCTGTATTTATTTCCTCTAAATAGAAGCTTCAATGTTAAAACACTATAAAATATTCAAGTACCAAACTGAAAAAATTATTATTAATGCAATATACAACACATGAAAAGTGTTAAGCATTAAGAAAAATCCTATCCAAGTACAGGATAACTATGTATCAATAAGGTTTATATGTTTTTTTTAAAAACTGCATTGACTCCAGTATTGATAATTCAGCAAAAGATCATATTTAAAAAAGGATGCAGGTTCTGTTTTTAAAAGAGCATCACTATTCCTTTTACAAAGCCTTTGACTGATGAAATAATGGGGAACCAGAGATGCTATTGTTTTGAAAGGGTGAGTTATGCTGCTGCCATTTAACAGGGAAACAAATAACCCAAAAAGATTGAGGTTAAAAGAGTGCTTGTGCAGACTGGCCAATTAGCAGTTTCATACTTGAGGGGGAAATTGTTGGTTCAATAAAATGGAATTTTCCCTGAAAGGCAGTCAAGTTAAGTGACAAAACAATACATGTGTGTAACGTGGCAACTCCTGCCAAAAAGATACACAGGATAACGGCTTTCAAACCTCCCTCAGCAAATCCATCAGGCCATAAATGAGGCACTTACCCAAATGTATGCAACAATTCATTATCCCTTGTTAAGAGCTCTCCAGCACACTGTCCTCCCAGCTGCTGGAGTTTCAGAGGGAAGAAAAAGAAGGCTATAAAGCCAGTGAATGAATTGGTGGCTTGGGCTGGACAGAGATTATGCAGTCTGTCTCCCTTCTTTGCTCACCGTCCATTGATTTGCTCACAATTTCTTCACCTACCTAAGTGGATTTTCTGCAAATGGGATTTTCTTGTGCATTTCTGCAAGAAATGGAGATACGGTAGTCTCAAAAACTATGCACCCTCCTAACCATACCCAGGGGCTCCAAATTCATTGGCGATGTCCATTTTGCTCTCCCAATTCATGCTCTCCCATCTCTGAATTCAGGGAGACCTAACCCTAACCCTTAGTGGATTTTTCACAAATGGGATTTTCCCCTGTATTTTCCCAGGAAATGGAGATAAGGCAGGCTCAAAAACTATGCACCCTCCTAACCATACCCATGGGCTCTGAATCCATCGGTGATGTCCAGTTTGCTCTCCCAATTCATGGTGAGCTAAACCTAAACCTAAGCGGATGTTACACAATTAGGATTTCCCAATGTAGTCTAGAAGAAAACGTAGATAAGGCAGGCTTGAAAAGTAGGACTGAATAATGGTAAATAAAGGGAAGAAAGTGTCCATGGGGAAGCCAATCCAGGGTCTAAAACTGGGGTCCTGTTCAGCAGGAATCAAGGCTGAACTCCTTCCCTGTTGGTGCCCCAGGAACCACACGCTCAACCTCTGCTCCACATTTCCCTCTTCTCCTTATTGCTTTGCCTCTCTCATGTTTTTAAGCTTCTTCCTTGCAAGCACTGAAACTGACTCAGGCATCTAACACTCTTTTTCCCCCTTTATATGTGTCACATTTCTTTAGACACAAATACTCAAGGACGCTCAGGCCTGTCATGTAAATCTGATGCTATCCAATTGTCTGAAAAGATTTAGCAAGCGGATGCTATTTTTAAAAAAAACCAACACACTGAAGATACATGCAAATACAGATAAATTTATATAGCCAGCCATCCACCAATGGAACATTAAGTAGTGAACAAGAAGTAAAACATAATATACAATCAAATCAATTAAAAGAACCAAGTTGAGACCACTGTAGAAACATCATAACAATACATCCCACATTTCATTATGGTCTCCATGAGTATCCAAATGACTTTTGAGTATCCAAAATACCTGAGTAACCAAAAGACTCAGGACTCATAGCAGAGACCCTAATACAGTGTCTAAAAAAAACTAGAGCACTCCCACACATAAAATCAAATATGGATCTGGTGTGTAGATTATGCCATCATCATCATCAACAACAACAGCAACTAGTGAAGATACATGAAACAACCCAACATCTTCAACGAAATAAAATTCACAAGGGAAGAAGAAATTAATAATACACTAGCTTTCCAGGGTATCTTGATCAGTAGAGGAAATGCAGCAGAAACAAATAGAAATACAAGTCTATAAAAAAACATACTAACTAAGTGCTCCATTGCCAAGTAAGTAAATCTTTATTACGGTCAAAGACCAGCAATACACCTTAGTTTTTACAATATGTTAAAAAGTACTGACATTAAGATATAATTAAAAAGTAGCAATAGCAATAGCAGTTAGACTTATATACCGCTTCATAGGGCTTTCAGCCCTCTCTAAGCGTTTTACAGAGTCAGCATATCGCCCCCACAGTCTGGGTCCTCATTTCACCCACCTCGGAAGGATGGAAAGCTGAGTCAACCTTGAGCCGGTGAGATTAGAACCACTGAACTGCAGATAACAGTCAGCTGAAGTGGCCTGCAGTATTGCACCCTAACCACTGCGCCACCTCGTATTGACGTTAAAAGTGGAAAATAACATACATGTCCTCAGATTGTTCGGGTCACTCCCTGGTTTACCTGGGTGCAACGCTGTTAAGTAGAGGAGTAAATACAATGGTCCAAAGATTGCTAGAGATATGTCCAGATAATTGGTACCAGATGACAACTATACTTCTGTAACCAATTTTTTTCTTATGGACATTGCAGCCGCACAGAACTTTGCCACTGCATACGTGGTAACCGGGTTAGTGTCCTGAAGGAGAAAGCCTAGATAAAAATTGTCTGCCCTCCCTGGCAATCTCTCTAATAAGGGGAGAATATGTGCAGACCTACAAGCTCTGTATAGCTCACAGTGTAATAGAACATGTGAATTATCTTCCACTTTTTCTTTACCACATATACAAACCCGTTCTGCAATAGGTGTTCTCTTATACCTTCCCTGGAGGAGTACTGAAGGAAGAATGTTAAATCTGGCTCTGAAGAAAGCTGTTCTTTGTTTTGGGAAGCTCAGGTCATTTAGATATCTTGCCGATTCCCACACATCAATTGCCAAAGTAACAATCCAACTTGCTACAAGAGAAACTCTGTAATGACATTATTCAGATGAGTCTAAATGTGCTACAGCAACCCAGAACATCAGACAAAAGAAATAGACTGTCTATACAACATCTTCCAACAAAATGTAAATCCACACAACTTTATCCAAAGAATGTGACATTCAACCCACTACATCACAAGCAACAAGTAACATTACCACACATTAAAACCAGCTTGGTAGCAACGCCACTTCACAGCTGATGCAAGCAAGGCAAGACCAGTAGAGTATTACAAACACATGGCATCACTATAGCACACAAATGAACTACAGCCTTCCAAAGCATCTTAAGTAAATTCTAAGACCCAGTACCCCAAGAATAAAAACCAGTCATCTACATCAGATGTAGAGACTACAGAGCCGAGGTGGCGCAGTGGTTAAATGCAGCACTGCAGGCTACTTCAGCTGACTGCAGTTCTGCAGTTCGGCTGTTCAAATCTCACCGGCTCAGGGTTGACTCAGCCTTCCATCCTTCCGAGGTGGGTAAAATGAGGACCCGGATTGTTGATGGGGGCAATATGCTGACTCTGTAAACCGCTTAGAGAGGGCTGAAAGCCCTATGAAGCGGTATATAAGTCTAACTGCTATTGCTATTGCTATTGCTATAAAGTCACTATAGACTATAACAGTCACTTTGTAGGACAGATAGGCAGAAAACTAGCAGAGAGTATTCATGAACATCAGCTAGCAGTCAGAAGACACCACAGCAATTCCTTAATCTCACAACACATGGGCAGACTCAACCACAGTTTCATCTAGGAAACTGAGCACCAAGACCAAGGTAAATCTGAAAACGTTGAGGAATTCCTGGAAGCTTGACATTCAGCAAACCAGCCATAAATAGACACATAGAAGTAAACCATATTTACATTCAAAAGAGAAAATTAAAAACAAATAATAATACATCCTCTCCATCAGCCAAAACCCAGATAAGCAGGCATTAATATGAGACCAACAATCAAGCAGAAAGTAATACCCTAATCAAGGAACTACCAAGGAGAAAAACACAATCCCATCAACCCTGACAGCGCAAACTACTGTATAAACAGCAAATCCCATTCATTAGAATTTTATGATGTTATCTAATTGGGCAATGAAACATCTTCAAGCAAACAATCAAGCTCAGTGAGCACCAAGAACTCCGCATCCTATCGGGACAAACCAAGCTGTATTTATCACCCCAGCCTCAATTTCTGGGTGAAAACCAAGTCTCAACAGAAGGCCAGCACAGTTGGGCCCAAATGAATCTCCAGAGGGACCTGTTCCACCACTCTGGTGACATGACATAGAAAGCAGGGACTCTCAGGTGACACTGCTTCTCTGAGCCAATCTAGAGCATGTTTGCTATGCCAGATTTAACAGGATGTAGGACTTTATAGATGACAACCAGCACCTTGAATTGTAACTGGAAGCCTATTGAGAGCCACTTCAGACAACGTAACAATGGTATTGCATAAGCATATCAAGATGCACCCAATGCTGCATGTACTGCTACATTTTAGACCAGCTGAAGCATTCAAATACTCCAAAAGGGGTCCCATGAACAGTTCCCGCAAGACCAGATCATATTGGCTCCACCCTGAGGAAAAAACTAACTCTAATATGTAACCCCCACTATGAGTTGGGCCATCATTCACTTCGATCAGGTCCACTTGAACTAAAATTTAGTCCAAAGCCAAAAGAGAGAAACATCTAGAGAGGTTCCTTTGAAAATAGAGTCAAACAGAAATAGTGCATTTTCCTGTCTGCTATCAGACTTCTTTACAGATAATGCATCGAGAAAGAACATCAAACTAATTTCTCTTTACCCTGATATAGTTTTGATTAATCTTTTCCAAATTTCCCATCTTTATCAGGACTCATTTGCCTGCACAGACTTAAACAAATCTACTGGTGTGGTGCTTGCTAAGTTATCCAATTCCAGTATATATCAAACATCATTAATCCCATGTGATGTCAGGTTGCACCTGCCTAACCAGTTCAGTTGGACTAAAGATGAGTTAAACAACTCCCTTTCCGACCATCACAGTACCACATGAGGCACTTCAAGTTCCAAAGCAAAGAATAAAAGCATCCCTACTCTTTGCATATCAACACTGAGCTATAAATAGAGCAATAAATGCCAGCCCATATTAGTCAAACAAAAGTATTTAAAAGAATGGGGAAGGGAACAGCAAGACAAGCTTAAAGCTATTCCACTTAGGAATGACTTCATTATAGCAAAAATCCAAATATTCAGATCTGTAGTGGTTGTTGTGTTTAAAGCAACAAGCAATCAGAGAAAAATCAATATTTCCCTTTGAGTTGTAATTTCCAGAGAGCAGTTCGATGGTTGACGAGAGGTTTAGGTCCATTTTAGGTTAGTAGAGATTAATTGGCTGGAAGCTATTTTATTAGCTTTTGAGAAATTAGCTAATGTTCTGAAAGCCTCCTCTTCTAAATCGTCAATGTTCACATACATAGCAGTCTGTCTAAATGTTTGCTGGTTTGCATCACTTGGAAAACATCCTCTCAATGTGGTAACCTTATTAGTCTGTTGCAACAAAAGCCCTATCTATGATGCCTTAAAACTAGCAAGTTTACATATTTGCTGATTTTTCATGTCCCACGATTCTTAACTGATTAAATGAATTAATTAGTGACTGAATGTCTTCAATAGATTTATTTTTCATTTTTTCCTGGACTGGCTCTGAAGAGCTGTTATGGTTCAAATTACAATCCAGTTTTATGATTTTTTTAAAAAATGGTTTTAGTTTAGTGCTGACAAACTTTAGGATGTCAAAAATTCAGAAATTGAATTTATTTCATTCATATGAATTGAATTGAATTTATTTCATTTATATGCCGCCCTTTTCCCCGAAGGGGACTCAAGTGCCTAACTTGACTCTTCCGGTCTCTCTTTCTCTCCCCACATTCCCCCCTGCAAACAAAACACAAACAATTACTTGCCTACTCATTTATTTTTTTTAAAAATGAATAGTCCAAACATTTGTTCTTGAAGCAGCTTCCACAACTACTACAGCCTCTGAAAACCACACAAATGCATGCCCCATTTTAGGAGGCTCCAGAGGCTGCGAAAGAGCATGGCCCTTTGCACAATTTCCAGAGCTCGTGTGAGAGCACACCCCAGTGGTGGGTTTCAATTTATTTTACTACCAATTTGCTCGTGTGGCGCTTCTGCGCATGCACAGAAACATCTGGGCAGGTGGGCGAAGTCTCCCGCCGCCGTCACTATCAGTTTGCCCAATCCGAGGCAAACTGGCAGAAACCCACCTCTGGCACACACCTCCACAGCCTCCAAAAATCAACAGGGTATCCTTTTGGGAATAGTTGTTGCGTGTTGGTGAATGCTGATGTGTCATGCAAAATGTCAGAGCGTGTCACTTTTGACACACGTTCTATAGATTGGCCATAACTGTTTTAGTTACTGTTGAAACAGTGAAAGTGACTGGTAGTTTTTTCTCTCTCTAAGTTGTCAATCAATTTAGTAAACTGCAAATTTGCTTTAGAAATTACTTCAGTGAAAAAGAACATATGGGAGGATTTCTCAAGGGTAGAGTAACTGGCATGGATTAAATTATGATGTGAGTAAACAATGTGTGTTGAGGTCTCATCTTTCATCATGCAGTAATCTCTCCTGACTTCCCACACTTGGCCTGAATCCTAGGGGGATCCTCCCATGAGCTGTTTAGCATCAGGGTTGTCACCGCTAACGGCCAGGCAAGTCTAGCTCCTAAGAAATTGTGCCGAAATCTCTCCTTCCCTCAAGGACTTTGGATAAATTATCCACCCAGTCCCTCTACTTGAAAATGTGGCCATAGTATATTCAAAAGGCCATTTGTTCTCAGCTCCACATTTCACTGTCTAAACCTAAACCCCTTTGAGACCCCTCAGGAAGAAAAATTTAAATTCAAATATAAAGAGTTAACAATAAATTGGATAGGTGTCGATCAGGATCTCTCTCTCCCAGCTTAGCTGGATTTTATGGTACAGTAAAGCTTTTTCCGTCTCTATATTTATACGGTGCACGGAAAAGTAGCTTAGCCCACAGCGCTCTTTTATCAGCTCCATTTCCTTTCTGGCCGAGGGCTGCATGAAGTCAAAAGGGATTGGGAGCCCCTGCGAACACCCTTCCTATAATTGGCATCTTAAGCTGAAAGCTTTTATAAAGCTCAGGGTAATTATTTTGGTACTTTGGGACAAGAAGACTTCCTATGGCCAGTGCTAGGGACTGGCTAGTGACCTCAGTCAGTCTCCAAGGTGGGGCGTGGGAGGAATCACTCATGGGTATTGTTACGGCCCAATTGCCTGGAGACTGAGGTAAATCTGAGGACACTCCCTCTGCTCCTCCTTCTGACTCCCCAAATTAACCTCAGTCTTCAGCCTAAAAGGAGCTATTTCGTAACTCTCCGGATTTCTTTAAATTTCCTTAAATCTCTTTAAAGTTCTAAAGTCTTTCACTACCTTTCTTCCTATCCTCCTACTTCTCTCTCCTGCGCACTCTTCCTGCCTGCACACGAGCTACTCTCGCTGCAGTTTTGCAGGCCCCGAGCCACCGGCACTCAGTGGGGAGGGGGGCTCAGAGCTCGCATGCTGCCACCAACCTCACAGAAGCAGCGATCCAGCAAAGACAGTGTGGATTATCCCTTGAGGCATCGTGGCACAGGAAGAGTGGCTCGATCGGAGTCACATCGGGCTTTCGGACCGTGTGGTTGGTGGTTGCCATTTTAAATCAAGAGCGCATGCATGAGGCGTTGAGAGGCATGCTGGTCGTAGCCGCCACAGTGCTTCAACACCGCTTTGCCCAGGAGAGTTCGTTGGGCCTGTGCTCCGCCGGTAATCCGGGGAGGTCCCTCTTACCAGCGGTGCACCGGTCTCCTTTTCGACCCGCAGATCGGTGGGTGGCTGTGAAGAGCTCAGATTCGAAGGAGTGCCAAATCCGTGTGATAGAAGAGAGACCGGAGAGGAGGTAGAGAGAGAGGCTATGAACTATGAGTAACTGCGATGGTGGAGGCCACCAGGAGCAGAGAAGTGGCTGCTCCAAGCTCCCCAGGAGGCTCAGACCCGGGCGAGGGAACCTCTCGGGAGGTATACTCTGAGTCGAGGGGAGATCCCTTCCCAGGAAGTGCTCCTCCAAGTCTTCCAGGAGGGAGGGGCCAGGCAGGAGGCCCTCTTAACTAGAGCAGCTGGCAGGAGGACCAGGAATGTCATCAGCCCTTCCCCAGCCAGATCACGTTCCCCTCACGGGCCTTCTCCCTTGGCTGAGGAGCCTGGATCTCCAGGCCCAGAGAGAGATCCCAGGGAGGGCAGCCCCTTGTCTCCTTCCTTGTCACCATCCCACTCCCCTAGGGCAAGGGGTGATCCCTTTGGCCACAGGGCAGCGAGTTTCCCCAGGCAGTGCTTGGCCCCTCAATCTCCTGGCTCCAGAGGTAACAGGGAACCCCCAAGCCTCTCTCCTGCCTACCCAGAACTCTCTGAAAGCTTCCAAAATGTGTTAGCCATGGCTATCGCAGATGGCATTGCATCAGGCATGCAACATCAATTTCAGGGAGCCAGGCATAGGTCTACTCATGGGGCTCCACGAGAGCAAGCAGTCCAGCCCGACTCCAGGGATTTCAGAGCTTCCTCGCCTTCCACTGTTAGCGAGGGCTCAGAGTCAGAGGGGGAGGAGCAGAAGGATCTTGGGTTCTCAGAGGACGAGGAGGCCACAACCCCAGAGGCCGCAACCATCATGGGCCTATTTTCTCCTGCCTTATTTAGTTCCTTGCTACGCAAGGCCAAAGCCACAGCAGACTTGGACTCTACCCCAAACCAGAACCCCACTAATCCCACTCATAGTGGGGAAAATAAGGGCCCCATTCACAGGCCCCAGGTTGAGAAGGAGGAGATCCCCACCCCAGACCTCTTCTTAGAGGTTCTCAAGCCCCAGTGGTCCAAGCCTGGTTCCTTCCCCACTCCAGGGAGCAATGATCGCAGATTTTAAAACCTGAATTCTTCTTTCACCCAAGCCTTACAGGTTCCTTCCATGAATGCCCCAGTAGCAGCCTTGGCCTCCTCCTCTGCCGTGGTGACAGGGGATATATCTAACTGCCGGGGGGGCAGAGGACAGGAGAGCGGAGCTGGTCATGCGTAAGACCTTCCAAGCTGTCTCATGGGCAATCAGGGCAGCGGCGGTGGCCTCTTTCTTCAACAGATCCACCCTCCTATGGCTGTAGCAGATCTGAGACAGGACACCAGCATCAGATGTGAGGCTACTGCAGGACATTACGAAGTTGATGGCGGCTACCCAGTTCTCGCGGATGCCACCTTGGATGTTGTAAAGTAGTCTTCCAGGGTCTTGTCATCCTCAGTGGCTTCCAGACACCTCCTATGGCTATGCCATTGGCAGGCTGAGTTATGGGTGAAGTGGCATCTGGCAGAAGCAGAGTACACAGGGGACAGGATTTTGGGGCCTGCCCTGGATCCCATCCTTGTCGAGGACAAGAACAAGAGGAAAGTCTTCCTGTCCACGTCCAGATACTCAGCCCACTGCGTAGCGCCTTATCCCAGAAGACCATCCTATCATCCTCCTGAACAGGACTTCCAACAGCAGACGTACCCTGCTCCCAGGTATCCCAGACAGGGGGATAGGCAATTTTCCAGGGTCAGGTATAGATTCCAGCAGCCCAGCAAGTGGCCCTTTCGAGGTGGGGGGCGGCCGCCCCTTCTGCAGAGCTAAGTGATTCAGGACCGGATCACCCCATCAGCGGTCACATTTTCTTCTTCAAGGACTGCTGGGAGGGCATCACCACAGACGCCTGGGTCCTCCAGACAGTCAAGTCGGGGCTCCACCTGGAGTTCCATTCTCAACCCCCGAATAGATTCCGTACCATTCCCTCCTCCAAGAACCCGGTCAAGCGCTCTCTCATGCCAAAGCCATCCGCCATCTTCTAGAAATCAATGTGGTAGAACCAGTTCTGGAGGGGGAGAAAGAGTCAGGGTTCTATTCCCACCTGTTCCTGGTCCCCAAGAGCAGGTGGAGAGCCACACTAAATCTCAAACGGTTAAATTCCAGGATTATATACTGTAAATTTAAAATGGCTTCCCTCAAGTCAATCCTGGAGGGGATCAAAGAGGGGGACCTCCTAGCCTCCATCGATCTCACGGAGGCGTATCTCCACATCATGATTGCCCTTGAGCACCGCAGGTTCCTCAAGTTCTCCTACCGGGGTGCACTCTACCAATACAGGGCTCTTCCCTTTGGGTAGGCCTCTCCCCCAGGACCTTTACCAAGGTGCTGGCTGTGGCTGTGGCCCACCTTCGTTCCTTCCCCATTCGCTTACACTGTTACCTTGATGACATCCTGGTACTAGCCCCCTCGGCTGCTTGGGAAGAAGGGGATCTCAGTTCCACCATTAGCATCCTACGGGCCCTGGGGTTCTTGATTAATCTCGAGAAGAGCCATCTAGTCCCTTCCACCAGACTTCAGCATTTGCGTACCATTATCGATTCAGTGGAGGGCGAGGTTTTCCTCACCCAGGAGCGTAGGGACAGTATTGTGGAATTGATTCAAGAGATTCACAGGATTCGATCTGTTCCCATAGCTCTTCTCTTATCGGGAAGTTCGTTTCCTGCATCGGGATCGTTCCTTGGGCTTGTCTCCATGCCAGAGAGTTGCAGTGGTTCCTCCTTCCCCACCAGAGCAACGGGACAAGCGATGCAAGCTTCAAGGTCCTTGTGACCCCCCCCCCCAGGTGCTTCTCTCCCTTCTCTGGTGGATGTCCCCAGCTCTAGCCAGGGGTTCCCTAATCAGGAAGCCAGACAGGCTGGTCCTAACAACAGATGCAAGTCTGTTCGGTTGGGGAGGGCTGACCTGCAGTCACAGTGGGCCCAGGGCTGGTGGACACCAATGGACTTGTTCAACATCAACAGGCTGGAGCTCAGAGCGATTCACCTAGCTTTTCGACAGCAAGCAGATGGTCGCCGGGAACCACATTCTGGTGCTGACGGACAACGTGGCAGCCAAGGCCCATGTAAATAAGCAGGGAGGCACCCACTCCATGGTACTGCGCAACAAGGCAAGACGTTTAGGATACTGGGAGGAGCGGAACTCCTGTCGATCCGAGCAGAACACATCTCCAGAATGGAGAACCAGCAGGCAGACTGGCTCAGTAGGGAGACAGTAGACCAGGGGGAGTGGCAACTTTACCCCAGCATCTTCAACCAGATCTGCCAAGGTTCGGTCGTCCAACTGCAGATCTCTTTGCCTCATCATTGAACACCCAGCTTCCGAGATTCATCTCGCGATTCCCAACGCGTGAAGCCATTGACATCGACTCCCTATGCTGCAGATGGGCAGCAGGCCTGCTTTATGCCTTTCCTCCCCTCCCCGTCATCCCCGGGATCTTGAGGAAACTAGTGGTAGAGAGGGCAGAGATCATTCTAGTGGCCCCTCACTGGCCATGTGCCCCTGGTTCGCGGACCTGGTGGAGTTGTCAATTCTGCCCCATTGGAGAATTCCACAGGGGGAGGGGATCCTGTGCCAGGGGAGCCTGGAGCATCCAGATCCAGAGTGGCTCCATCTGACTGCATGGTGCTTGAGTGGGAACAACTGAGGGATGCCCAGATCTCCTCTAGAGTCATCTAGAGGCCTCTAGAAGGAGATCCACCACCCGCATCTATGATGCGACCTGGGCTTCCTTCGCAGCATGGTGTCAGTCTGCACAGATAGATCCATCATCAGCCTCAGGTACTGGAATTTCTTCAGGATGGTCTGGAGAAGGGGCTGGCCCATAGCATCCTCTGCAGGCAGGTCTCCACTCTAGCCGCTATCCTTGGGGGGGGGGGGAGCTCCCAGTCCCTGTCACAGAACGCGGTCATTAAGAGGTTCCTCCGAGGGGAGGCTAACCTTTGGCCGGTGATCCACTGTTTCCTCTCCTGGAATCTACCCACAGTACTCCAGGCACTCCTGGAGGCACCCTTTGAGCCCCTTAGAGAGGTTAGCCTTCAATTCCTTACCCTCAAGGTGGTCTTCCTCGTGGCAATCATCTCCGCCAGGCAGGTGTCCAAGCTTAACGCTCTTTCTACCAGGGCGGACCTCTGCACCTTTCACAGCAGCAGGGTTGTGCTTAGGCTCGATCCAACCTTCATGCTCATGGTTAACTCTCCCTTCCATAGGGGCCAGGGGGTAATCCTCCCAGTTTTCTGTCCTTCCCCCGCAATGGAGAGAGAGCGGTCCTGGCACTGCCTGGACATGAGAAGGGCTCTGCGCATTTACCTCAAGTGCACAGCCTCCTTCAGACGTTCGGAGGCTCTCTTTGTCTCCTTCCATTCCTCAGCTCGGGGAGCTAAGGTCTCTTTGACCACCATCAGCAGATGGATCAGGTTAGCCATCTCCAAGGCCTACGAGGTTCAAGGGCTACCAGGGCAGCAGGGCATCACAGCTCATTCCACTGGGAGTGCTGCTACCTCGGCGGCCTGGGCCACCCAGGCTCCCATCGAGGACATCTGCAGGGCTGCCGCCTGGTCCTCACCTTCACCTTTCATCAGACACTATCGGCTAGATACTTATGCCTCAGCCGAGGCATCCTTCAGGAGGAGGGTCCTTCAGGGTGTCCTGGACATTTGAGAGACTCATGCCCTATGATCCCTCCCATGGACATCTAGCTTTAGTATGTCCCATCAGTGACTTCTCCCACGCCCCATCTCGGAGACTGTCAGTTAGTCTTACCTGAACTGCATGTCTCGATGGTGGCATGGGAGTAGTCACTTCCCACCCTTCAGGCGCTCTGCGCCAGGGCCTGAGTAGGATAGCTAATAGTCAGGCAGGGACCTGGGAGGGAGTTGGGTGGTCTCTGTCCCTTCCTTTCCAGGTTCCTCTTCTCATCCGTACCTCAGTTAATCTGGGGAGTCAGAAGGAGGAGCAGAGGGAATGTCCTCAGATTTATCTCAGTCTCCAGGCAATTGGGCCGTAACAATACCCATCAGTGACTGCTCCCACACCACCCTCGAGACATGCAGTTCAGGTAAGATCAACTGACATTCAATATTCGTTATAGCCTCAAGCCTTGCCCAGTCTGCTGCCCTCAAGAATCGATAAGTTAGCTGAGGAATTGTTTTGACCTGAAAATGCAGAGTTACCTTCCTTTTTTAATGTTTTGCTTTTTACCAAAGTGCATCTTCTTCAGAGATGTGCTCATCCACAGGCAGCCCTCCCTTCTCATACCAAACAGCATGGGAGTGGAGGTGGAGAGAACTGCACTGTACTGTGACAAGCACTTCAATTGGCACGTTGCTTTCATCTGGATGAATGACTACAGTATGCTACCGTGGGGTCCCAGCTGTGATTTGTTTCACTTTACTTGCCTCTTTTATACATTATTTGTAATACAGGAGGACAGGAAATCAAAGACAGCCATAGATATCCAAGGATTGTTTTGCCGACATGAATCACGGAGCATGGTCCTAATGAAAAATGAGCCAGTAATTCCAGAACTTTCACTAACCAAAAGACTCTATCAACCATTTTTTAGAAAAATGTCTAGAAGATAGTGAACATGCAGATATCTCCAAGATTGTGAAGCTGCTCAACTTTGGCATCTGACTGGTAAAACATTGGCAAAACCATGGGCAAGTCTTTACAGAACTCATTTATTAAGGCGGTAACAAAATAATCCCCAATTAGTCCATTTCTTCTCTTAATAAATATCATAAGCTCAGAAGGGTCTTCTGATTTGGAGACATTTGAGAAAATGAAGACCTTTAAAAATGGACTGTTGTATGATTAGATTAGATTAGATTAATTTTGATCAGTGACCAGAGTAAGACTTCTATGTATGTCCCTGAATGTGTGTAGAAAAAAAAATCTCCAATCTGTCTAGATATTTGCTACCCCAGACATAAGATGGTAAGAGGGAAAATGTAATTCAACTGAGATTCAGATTCATGAAAATAATTGCATAGCAATGCAGTGCAGTGGTTAAGATGATGGGTTCAAACTGGGGAGACCCAGCTTCAGATTTACCCTCAAACTATGGAAACTCAGCAGGTGATTTCAGACCAATAAGTTTCTGAACCTGACTTATCTCAAAGAGATAAAATGGGAGATAAAATGAAGGGGGATTTCCACGAAAGCCACTTCAAGTTGTTGTTTTTTAAGGCAGCATATAAAACTTAACAAAAGCAACCAAAGAAATAAATTATAAACAAACACATTAAATATGATAAAATGTACCTGGAATGGTACCCTGAAGGGGTGGCTGAGCCGCCCCGTGGCTGTCCCACCCAAAATGGACACACCATCCAGACAGGAACATCTCCTCACCAGCCACACGAGAATTGGGGTATTCTGTCACCCCACCAGAGATCACAGAAGTTATCTCATCCTCTTAAACCAGCCATGATGTCACAAATTAACCCAAACTGGAGAACGGAAGACACGTTTTGTGAAGAAACGTTTACAGTAACTTTTTACTTTTTTTTTTCTTTCAGTTTAGCCTTAAGAGTGGGTGAACCTCTTCAATTATGAAAATGATGCAAAAAAAACCAAACCCCATAGCCAATAATTAGAAGGGATTTTAATGCCTGCTTTATGGAGAGAAACACACTAACAAATATCTATAACTTATGACTTTTTTTCTTTTACACTTCTAAGAGAGCAAATATCCAAGGGCTGGTTTCATGCTGGGTTATGTGTGAAGTGGGCAAAGATTGCCGTTTTTACTCGAGGAAAATCGCCCTGCTCCCCCTCCGATATATATTTTTTTCCTAGTTGATGGCATGACAGTCTCCCTTTTCATCCTTTTTCCCCTCCCCAAGAAATTTCGGGGAGCTGCAATCCCAGGTGGGGAATCTTGAGACGTTGGCTGGCTTTTCAGGGGAAGGGAAGCTAGAGCCTTGGCAGGTACACAGGGTCTCACCTGCAGGTAAAGAGGCAGGCAAAATTAAATTCTTCCAGAGAGAAGTTTAGTTCCAAGCAACAACTGGAAATGTATCAATTTCATACTGAAGGAATTAATTAACTCTCTCACCCTATTACAATCTATCTATGCACATGTATTGGTCTTTTCTAGATAACGACCAGATGTATAGATTCAACTCCAAGAATTTTCATTGGCCTTGTTGACAGTGAAATTCTGAGAATTGATATTAGGGAAGATTAACATATCAGTGTAATTTCTATACTCTACTGATGGAGAGAATGACACACCTCTTTAATAATCAATTCCACAGCAAAATACATCATGTCTTTTGGTTCTCATTTCTCCTCACTATTAACATTGGCATACAAGGCTAAACTCCGCACTTACATGTGATGTATGGCGCATAATTGTTATTACGTTTTCACATGTGCAACAGCTAAATCCTAAACTTGAAGGAGCTATTCCCTTAGAGCAATATGGTAACTAAAAGCGGGATAGGAGTTAAGTTTTACACCCTATACCCAATGACATTATGAGGCTTTGAAGGAAGATTAAGAAGGAACTGACTATGATTTAAAAAGAAAAAAAACACTGGGTGTTTATAAAACAGATTGCTTATAATACAAAGTTGGCATTCAGATTTCTCTCTCTCATGAGTAGGTGGAATATGGGCTGGGAAATAAAAATGTGCATAAAAGCCTTCAACATACTATTTTAAGATTTAATAGAATATTTATTGGCATAAACAGCTCAAAAGTCACCAGAATCTCACAGAATAAATATATATGTTGACCTTCAGTAGCTGCTCAGTGGTGACCTCATATATGAAGTGTACAGATAATTTATACTGCCTATATACAATTACTTTGTTATTGTACATTAACTTACTCATTACACAACTTCAGTAGGGTCTTTGGTGCTAATGATACTCTCTGTGTCTTTCCAATACTGAGCATAACATAAACTTTGGAAGGGTGCAACAGTCAACCAGCAACATAACTTAAACCTACCAGTGGACCTATTCTACTGTTCCTCCCGTAAATAGATAATTGCTATTATTTTAAAAAGGGAAATGAAAGTGATTCTGAATTCCTTTATAGAATTGGCAGATGAATGTTGCAAACCAGTTATCATGTGAAATACTGAATGTCTATGAAGGTTCTCAGCCATCCAAGTCATGGTTGTCCCAAAGGTGCTTTTTCAAGAGGCAAGTGGACTTTTTGAAGTCCATGAAGACATTTCAGAGCTGAAGAAGCTTCTTGGGTGAGAAGCGAAATGTCTTCAAAGAAAAACCAGAAAGTCCAGTTGCCTCTTGAAACAAGCACCTTTGGATATGTGAACTACTGACATTTGATACAAATGGATGGAATCAAACATGAATTTATATTATATTAATATAAAAGAAAAAGTTTTTACTTGAAACTTAGGAAAATCTTCCTAAGGTTTTCGTTTTGTAGAATAATATTCATTGTTTGTTACAAAGGTTGTAAAAGTTCATTCTTAAAACATTTATAGTAAGGAGCTGGCAACCCCATTTGGAACAAGTGCCTTTCCTGTTTTAGTCTTTCTAATAGCTTCACACAGTTTCCTTACTGTTATAGGTCAATTCAAAATTTGTCTATGATTCTCTGTAACCTTCAGTTAATTCTGTTTATATAAATTTTCATCCATTTTTTCCAAGGAATTTCTTGACCTTTCTGTAAAGTAATTTAATACCAATTGAACCCTTTTTCATATATTTGCATTGTCTATTATTACAATATTTCCGTCTTGTAACTTTAATATCACTTTCTTTACTTTTTCTTCTTATGTAGCTTATGTGGCAATCATTTCTCTGGTTTATTTGCAAATTCAAAAATTATTTGTTTTGCAGAGTTCATCTTTATTTCCAACTCTCTCACTATTAACATAGACAGTTGCCTGTGTAAAAGTTTAATTTGGTAAGTAATAGTTGTCATGATCATCCCTGTTTTTTTTTTAAATTTCTCTTCCTTTTTTAATCAAATATATTTGTATTTTCTCTTGTCTTGTCTTTTTAAGTCTGCTGTTATGTTATGTAAGATATCCTGTTACAGAAGCTTTACTTGCATCCTAAACCGTTCTTATTTTTGTGTCTTTATTAAGATTATTCTCAAAAATTACTTTAACTTATTTTTATAATATTCCACTACCATTACATTTGACAACAACATCTCATTCAATATCCATCTAAAAGAACACTTTTTTTTCCTTTTAAAGTTAAAGTCATTGGATTGTGATCTGAAAAAGTCTTCGGCAATGTCTCCACTTTATAAACATTAATAGTTGAAGTCTTAGAAATAAAAATACTAGCTATTCTTGAAAAACATCTACAATTTTCAGAAATATAAATATATATTTTTGAATAATTATTTTTATATCTCCATGCATCAGCAAGCTCCAAATTATCCATTACATTTTTAAAAAATCTTTGGTAGTTTACCTTGTAAATTTAAAACTTTTTTCAGAAGCTCTGACTTTTTGTGGGAATACCATTTCTATCCAATTTCCCAGAAGACACCAATTTTCATATTTAAAAATCCAATAATTTGTCCATAGGTCCTACATAAAATGCTATTTTATATTCATCTGTGGCATAAATTCCCAATATCAAAGTTTTAGCCCACTATAGATTAACCTCCACATCAACATATCTGCCACAATCATCAAACAATGTCAGATTTGTATATAGTTGAGGATTCATAAAGATAGCTCTTTTTTTCCGTTGCTCCTGAAAAAAATTCTTTACCCAGATTTTTATGTCACAAATATGTTATATCTTTTCTAATATGTGTTCATTGTAAGCAAATCACATCGTATTTTAACATTTTCTCATTATTATTTTTTCTCCATTTATATTCCATATTAAACATTTAAAATTCATAATTAGGCTGTCTCATACCAATTCTGAAGCAATGATCTTTGTATTAATACCACAAAATTCAGTGAGAATAAAAATATCTAGGTGAGACTATGAAATATCCACAATGGAGGAATGACAGAAATTGCAGAGATGGCAAAATTGACTTGTTAGATTAGGAAAAAGACAATAGCTATATCTGCTAGTGATCGGTAGCCCTTTATGGACTTTTTGCTTTAAAATGGAAACAAATCAGAGGTGGGTTGCTCCTGGTTCGGCCCGCATCAGCCGAACCATTAATGGTGGTGGCGGGAGGCTACACCCACCCGCCTGGACACAAGCAAACCGGTAGCTCCGGGATTTGAAACCCGCCTCTGAAACAAATGAACCTGTGATTCATCTGTGAGTTTGATGACTAGAAACTGTAGAATATGGAAAGAAGCCAGCCACCATGTAACCTTAGAGAAAGAAGATAAAATGAAATTCGCAATTTTCGCAATTTAATGAGTTTATATGCCGCCCAACCCTGGGGGACTCCGGGCGGCTTACAAATACGAAATGAAATAAAATAACACACAGAGGGAGAATACAAACAATACAAACAATTTAAAAAACACAACATACATTCGGTTTAACTGGGGGTTGAACCTGATTTGAAAATCAGCAACCCCAGGCCTGTCGGAACAGCCAGGTTTTGGTGGCTTTTTGGAAGGCCACGAGGGTGGGAAGGGTCCAGATCTCTGCTGGTAGCTCATTCCACAGAGCCGGAGCAGCTACAGAAAAGGCTCTCCCCCGAGTGGTCGCCAGTCAGCATTGTCCGGTCGACGGCACCCAGAGGAGGCCTAGCCTGTGGGTTCTTATCGGACGTTGGGAGGTGTGTAGCAGGAGATGGTCTCTCAGATATCCAGGTCCAATGCCATGTAGGGCTTTAAAGGTAATCACCAGCACTTTGTAGCACGTCTGGAGACTAATGGGGAGCCAGTGCAGCTCACGGAGGATAGGTGTAACATGTGTGTACCGAGGTACACCTGATATCGCTCGCGCGGCTGCATTCTGGACCAACTGCAGTCTCCGAACACTCTTCAAAGGCAGCCCCATGTAGAGTGCGTTGCAGTAATCGAGCCTTGAAGTGACGAGGGCATGAGTGACCATTTAAAGTGCCTCCTGGTCCAGATAGGGTCGCAATTGGTGCACCAGGCGAACCCGGGCAAAAGCCCCCCTGGTCACAGCCGACAAATGATGTTCTAAAGTCAGCTGCGGATCCAGGAGGACACCCAAGTTGCGGGCCCTCTCTGAAGGGTGTAAGCTTTCACCCCCCAGGCTAATAGATGGAAAATCCAGACTATCCTTGGGAGGAAATGCATTTATAACTGTTGCAAAAAGAATGGAAGCCACTTCTTTATAGCTTTTCTTTCCTCTCTTTTTTTCTGTCTGTCCCAAAGGTGTTGTTCAAAAGGCAGCTGGATTTCTTTAGTTTTTTTTTCCCTTGAAAACATTTCACTTCTCATCCAAAAAGGTTTTTGGGACATCTCATCCATTTAAATGGATCACATCCCTTTAAAGTTAAAGTCATTGGGCTGTGACCTGAAAAGCCTTTGACAATGTCTCTACTTTACTCTACATTAATAGCCAAAGTCTTGGAAATACAAATACTATCGATCTATCTCTTCTTGAAAAACTTCTATGGTTTTTAGAAACATAAATAATCGTTTTTATATCTCCATGCATCAGCAAGCTCCAAAGTATCCACAAGGGAAATGTTTTCAAGGGGAAAAAAACCAAGAAAGTCCAGTTGCCTTTTGAACATCTTTGGAACAAACATGACTTTGATTAACTGAATCTCCACAGACATTCTTTTCTGTTTTCTGTTTTCTTTTTAATTTACTTGTCATTTTTGTCTTACTTTTTTACTTTCACTTTCCTTTTTCTTTAAAATTATACTGCTTTTATTCTGTAAACAATTCGTCGATAAAAATATTTTTTTAAAAAAAATAGAAGACCATGAGAATTGTTTCTAAACATGTATGTAATGCTTCTGGCTCAGAAATGCTGTCTTAAACTCAGTGACGTGCAGTCAGGGGAGGAAGGGGAGGCAGGGCCTCACCACTGTCATCATGAAAAGAAAAAAAAGGAAAAGGAAAAAGGCTGAGCTAGTTGCTGCCAGAGTCACAGTGGATGACTCTGCTTAGTGCTTAACTGTTTAAAAAAGCCTCTAAAAAGGTGCCCTCTACAGGAGGAAGCGGGAGAACCATGTGCCTCATTTAGTCTATCTTTATGATCACTCGAGCAGAGTTAAGCAAGGGTTAAAAGCCAAAAAAATCCTTATGTAGATGAGGCACTTGGTTCTCTCGCCTCCTCCTGTAGAGGGCATTTTTTTTAGAGGCTTTTTTAAACAGTTAAGCAGAGTCATCCATTGGGCTAGCCCAGCCTGACCTCAGCAGCTCTTGCCTTTTTCCTTTTATATTTTTACATTTTCATGATGGCAGGTAAGAGCAGAGTTGAAATCCTCTGTGAAACATCTGGAAAAGGTATGTGGGTTGGAGGGAGGGGGAGGAATTCAAAATTAATGTAATTTGTAAGTAATTGTATTATTGTAAGTATTTGTGTGTGTGTGTGTGTGTGTGTGTGTGTGTATATTTTACCCGCCTCTGATGGCATGTGGGCTGGCACTTTTTTTATGTCAGACATAGCGGCAGGGCCTTTGGACATAGCGGCCGGGCTTTTGGACATAGCGGGACGCCTCTATGTCGGACACAGTGGCGGGGCTTTCGGACACCCCATCACTGTGTCCAACATAGGGCGGCTTTTGCCCGCTTGCCTCACCAGCCATAAACCTCACCGCACGTCACTGCTTAAACTCCAGATTTGGCAATACCTGTATTGGAGAATTATGATAGGTGAAACTATGATAGGTGAAACAGCCAATCCAGGCTAGAGACTCAGAGGTTTGGAATTCTAACCCTGCTGTAGACCCTAAGCCATTTTGGGCCAATCACTCTCTTTCAGCTCTAGGAAGCAGACAAGAAAGTAAGAAAACTTCAGAAACTAGTCCAGTCAGTTGTCAAGAGTCAATACGAATTCCTCCCCCCCCCCAAAAAAAAGATAGGCAAGTGAGGAGAACAAATTCTAGTTTAGTAGACTTTAGTTTAGTTTGTCAGTTAAAATCCCAAAAAGTTAAGTGACAGACAGGGAATTTCTGCAATACTTTTGATAATCGAGACAAATATTTTTCTGAATTCAAACTGAAGGTGCAATTTTGCTTCACTCTTCCAGAAAGAAATGTTAGCTTTTAGAATAGGAAACTTCACACATTTGCAGTAAAAAGAGCTTGAGCTTAATGGTGTGCCAAAAGTATGTAGGTAATCAAAATGCCTAAAAGGACTGAAGAAATTCACTGCTACACTTAAAAACTGCTACATTTAAAAACAATAAAATAGTGGGTAGCTCAGGGAAAGAAAAATGGATTTGACATTTAAAAATTTCATTTCATAGTTTATAATGAAAAATTGAGAAGAATGTCAATTCTTAAGCTTCCTAGCAACTTCTGTTAGATATGTCTACTATAAAATAATGGTAAGCGTGCACTCTTTCACATGTGGTTTACAGTAGACTTAAATTAATGACATTCAAAGAGATTGCTCAGTAAACTGGCTTCCCTAAAGAAAAATAAATTACTGTATTTTTCAGAGTATAAGGCGCACCTTTTAAAAAAAAATAGGTGAATATCTGGGTGCATCTTATACACTGAATATAGCATTTTTGGCCTCCCAAAACCCTGCCCCTTCACCAAAATGGCCGTGCATAGTCTTTAGGAGGCTTCCAGAGTGCTCCTGGGGGCTGGGGAGGGCGGAAATGAGCGAGAAACGGAGCATTTTTTGCTCAATTTTGCCCCCCCCCAGGAGCACTCTACAAGCCTCCTAAAGGCTATGCATACCCTCTTTTTAACAAAAAACGGGCCATTTTTGGGAGGTCTGCAGAGTGCAAAAACGTTTTTTTTAATTTGCCTCTTCAAAATCTTGGTGCGTCTTATACTCCGGTGTGTCTTATACTCTGGTGCATCTTATACTCCAGTGCATCTCATACTCCAAAAAATATGGTAGGGTTAGGGGTGCAAGGGTCTTGTAACTTGACAGCTTTAAGACTTGCGTGATTCAAATGCCAGACTTTCTGAGCCAACATTTTGGTTGCTAAGCAAGAGTGCTGTTAAGTGAGTTTCATCACATTTTACAAGTTGGCCCACTCAGTCACATGACTGCCAAGCCACTCCCACTCGGTCACATGGCTGGCAAGCCACACCCACCCAGTCACATGGCCAGCAAGCCACTCCCACCCAGTCACATGGCCGGCCACGCATTCCCTCAAAGCAGGACACATCTACAAAGAGGTTCTAAAAAAATTTGAAACCCACCACTGTGCTATTCTAATTGTGGTGGGTAAATCCTATTATGTCCTAAAGATCTTAGAATTTGGGAGGGGGAATGTAAATTCTTAATCCCGTCAGCTGGGACTGTGGCTGAAGATGTTTTGTTTATGAGTAAATTGGTCCGGTCCTTCTGAACAGATACAAAATGTGCATTCCTAAAGGACAGCCGCATCAAGTTTCTTAGTTTGAAACTGTTTTCCTATCGCACGAAGATTGTGGCTGCTTTCTGCCTTTGTTAAGATTTTTCTCCATTTCTCCTTTGGGAAAATATAATATTCCCCCTCTTTTAATATTCCCCAAAATATTTCATTCTTTGGGGGGGGGCGTCCCTTCTCACACTATTCAATATGACAGAACCACACCACAATTCTAAACAGTTCTAAGAAAGCTACAATATTTTCCTTTGTTTCCATCACCACCACAAAGACAAATAAGTCTTCCATAAAGGTTATTTAGTTTCACTCAGATTTTTTTTCTGAATAACCGCCATGTTACAGAAAGTCATATAACACATTTTGATATTGGCAATGTAATTTGAAATTTTGTCTATTTATTTGTAGTTCCACAGGAATGTATAAACTTAAATGTGGTAGAAACCTCTATTTGCTTTTTTTAACCTCGATTCTGACTCCTTGTTTCCAAAAGATTGTATCTTAACTCCTACATTCTTCTATGCCTGATATCTTTTTTTATGGCACCTCTGAAGTAAGCAAGAATTGGGTTTGTTTGTTTGCCTATTTGGAAAAGAGAAGTGGTCTTATTAATATTACCACATCTGAACTGTACAGTAGATATCCAGATAATCATTAGGTGGCAGCAAGGATGTAGAAAATGCTAATCCTTTGCTGCCATCTAATGTTTATTCAATGTTTTACAGCCCAAATTTGATAGCCCTGTTGAAAGTTTTATTTCCTTTCAGAGTAAGAATGATACTAAAGTAAAATAGATAATTTCACTATAATCTCCTCACTACCTTTTATGTTAGAAGGAGTCTAAGGGATGAAATTGCTATCTTAAACCTCTGCAAGTGTTACGGCACCCATTTTGTTTCTTAATCTCTTAAAGTGGACTGAACATCTTGGCCACACTCCCTGTGTCCTTGGATGAGCTTTCATTTTTTTCTTCTTTTTAAAAGTATAGTCTTCAGGCAGAGCAAATCGGACTCTGTGTTCTATATCTACATTTGAATGAACTGAGTAAAATATAGTTTACAATTATAGACTTTGGGTGTGTTACTTCTATTTCTCTTTCATGTGTCAGAGGAAAGGCAAAAGACTTGGGACTTAGCTACAAAGTCTGAGTTCGATCCAGACAAGGCAGAAGAACAAAAAAGAAGTGATGTTTCTTGTCTGGATAATCTAGATGAACCAATATATTTGTGGTGGTGGGCAATTTGCTGCTGTCCAGATATTTAGGTTATAGAACTTTTATAGCAGTGGTGAAATTCAATTTTTTTCTTTTATTACCGTTCTGTAGGCGTACTTGGTGGCCATGGTGTGGCTTGGTGGGCGTGGCAGGGGAAGGATACTGCAAGATCGCCATTCCCACCCTACTCTGGGACCAGCCAGAGGTGGCATTTGCCGGTTCTCTGAACTACTCAGAATTTCCACTACCGGTTCTCCAGAACCTGTCAGAACCTGCTGGATTTCACCCCTTTCTTATATTTATCGATCTGTTGTAGCCTGATGGAAGATATAAGTTCAAAAGATCTGGTTGGAACCCAACATTGTCTAGCTCTGTTTCTTTCTCACATAAATGATCCAGGTTTTAGCCTTAGCATATTTTGGATCAAAACATTGGCTTAGGGGCTTAAATGACCTTGTTGGGCACCAAAGTGGATTGTTACTTTATCATCCTGGAAGTCAGCATGACAAAGTCAGGTTAGAAATGTTAAGCAAACCAAAGCAAGCCATCAAAATAATAAAAGAAAATGATGTATACTCCAGAGCAAGGAGTATAGAGATACATACATATACCAAGCTCTGCTATGTTATGTATTCAGTATTAATGTAGCAAATAATAATCATAATTTTGAAGTCCCAGATAACAGGTCCATATTAGCTTTGATCTGAATGAGCAACAGTGATTGCAATTTACACAGAAATCGCCTTATAATCATTTATATTCACACACCCCAGATACCACCACCTAATAAGGTACTGGTTCAACGGGCAAAAGTCCATCGATGCAAGCATGCAACATGTGTCAGGAGGCTGCATAGAAAGAAGCTTGCCTCTGAAGTCTGGATATTTATAGTTCTCATGCTGGAAATGCAATTAGGCTGCTGTGGATTGTGTTTTTGAAAACTCTTTCCTTCTTGCTTGTCCTTTCCTGCTTGTCAGGCTTTTAAACAGAGCGAGAAGGTGGGGGGGCTTTCTTTCTCATCCTTAAAAGGTAAAGTTTTATAAGCAACATGCAGAGAGAAAATTGGTCTGGAAAACAATTTTCTGGCAGCTGCTGACAGTCCATTTCTGCACATGAGTCAGCAGCAAATAGCTCTGCAAACATGCCAGCTCCTTGAAGACTCATCAGAGCCTGGCAGTGCCAAGGGGCTTCCCACTGCCAAAGAGAACCCGCCATCAAGGCCACCGCAGTAAAGTCAGCATTGACATTTGACCACCCTAGGCGATGATCACCTTGCCCTGCAAAGCCTTCCACGGCATAGCCAATGGGAGGTATGCGTGCTCATTTTTAAATCCAAAGAACTCGGTACCACCTTTCCTCACCACAAGTCACCACATGACAATTTACCTTCATAAAAGACCAGTTTGTCTTTATCTCTTTAGCAACAAAGGCCTCTGCCTTTTAAAGATTTGAGGTGATTTTCCTGCTGCACGGATCACAAATCTTGGCTGCAGAAATCACGACCATTACCTAGGGGGCAGTAAAGAGTTAAGAGTTTTCCATATCTTTTTGCTGCCATCTAGTGGCTATCCAGGGAAGTGGTGGCTCAGTGGCTAAGACGCTGAGCTTGTCGATCAGAAGGTCGGCAGTTCAGTGGTTCGAATCCCTAGCACTGCATAAGGGGGTGAGCTCCCGTTCCTTGTCCCAGCTTCTGCCAACCTAGCAGTCCAAAAGCATGTAAAAATGCAAGTAGAAAAATAGGGACCACCTTTGGTGGGAAGGTAACAGCGCTCCGTGCACCTTCAGCATTTAGTCATGACAGCCACGTGACCATGGAGATGTCTTCAGGCAGCACTGACTCTTTGGTTTAGAAACAGAGATGAGCACCAACTCTAGAGCCGAAAACAACTAGCACACATGTGCGGGGGAACCTTTACCTTTTCCTAATGCCTATCCAATGTTTGCCTGCCAAGTCTGGTTGTCCTCAACCAGGAAAAGATAGGACTCTGCCTTGAGACCCGATTACTATGTGATCCTTTTCTTCTGAATTCCAGAAAAATGGGCTGAAGGTGAGGATCCATTGGTATTTATCCTTTAGCACTTCATGACCAACTGATTATGGGGGGAAAGTGGAGTAAAAACAAAAAGTTAAAAATTGGCTATGGACCTGTCTGTTCTTTGGCTACAAGATTGCTGATCACAAATTAGCGTAAAGGTGGCGCAGTGGTTAAATGCAGCACTGCAGGCTACTGCTAGATCAGCAGTTGAGCGGTTCAAATCTCACCGGCTCAGGGTTGACTCAGCCTTCCATCCTTCCGAGGTGGGTAAAATGAGGACCCAGATTGTTGGGGGCAATATGCTGACTCTCTGTAAACCGCTTAGAGAGGCCTGAAAGGCCTATGAAGCGGTATATAAGTCTACTGCTATATTGCTATTTGCCTTTTTTTCTTAGGTACATATGTCCAGAGCACATCTTCCTGGTAATATGCAAATAGCTAGTGGTGGATCATTATAATGCATTTCCTGTAAATAAATCTCTATTCTGTTAATTATAAAATTTGCTTCACTAATTGTCCCTCGAATTAGATTCAATGTCACTGTAGAAAGTTAACACCCACCCCTCTCCTAGAAGAATGAAAAATTTAGGAAATATTTAAAAAGCAAATATTATATTTCCCTGGAAGGAGAAAGCAGACCCACCTTCTTTAATGGCCCACAGCAGATATCAGCACTTAAGAGATAAAGAGATAGATAGTTCTATTCATAAGCAAATACTCTCAACCAAGATCCAACAAAGGTAGGATTACCCCTCTGCCACAATAGGAATTGCCCAACGCCCCCTTACTGCAGTTCAAATTTCAACCAAACTTAGTCAGACAAACTCCTGGGATTTGCAAATGGACCCCTGGGAGCCTGACAACAGCCAATAGAATACATGTGCTTGAACAAGAATATGAAGTTCAAGTACAAAGTCCAAGACAAGGTATCAATAGCCCCCACTCTCAACTCCATGTGGTCAGCTGCACCAGAACCACAACCCATGTGGTCCTGTTCATCAATAAATGGACCCTCTTTCCAATTAGCCTCCAGGCTCCATTTTGTCTCCAATGCCTTTCTCATGGAACTGAACCAGATGGATATTTCTTCCTATATCAAGAAAGGCCTCCTTCATTTTCATACAACCACACACACACAGAGGGGAGAGGGAGGGAGAGGGAGAGAGGGAGGGAGGGAGGGAGGGAGGGAGGGAGGGAGAGAGAGAGAGAGAGAGAGAGAGAGAGAGAGAGAGAGAGAGAGAGAGAGAGAGAGAGAGAGATTTTCAGCCTCCAATACCAATTGGAAAGAAAGAGAATGGTGGATTCCCTGTTTCTTCTTCTACTGCACTTCTTCACTTGTTGATAGGGAAATTACTACCAACGGTTCTCATTGGCATGTAGTGGGTCAAAGTTGGTTTAGATCTTTTAAAGTTGATTGAGTGACAAGGCACAAGCCTGTCTTGTCAGGTTATCTCAAAATACAAGCCTAGTACTCTTTTGAAAGAGCACTAAATCTAAGTCTGAAAATAACTTGGCTGTGGGGTTCCAAGCATGAGAAAAAAGGCACAGGGTGAAATGGACAGGAACTCTCCTCTTCAGCCTGGACTCGTGCCTGCAACTTTCAATTCGGCAATCTCTGAAGATAAATATAAAATGCTTTACACAGTAAAAGACTGCCTTTGTGGGAAGGATGAATTAGAAGCACTGGGCTATGTCCTTTGTTGTTGTTGTTGTTGTTGTTGTTGTTGTTGTTGTTGTTGTTGTTGCCTGGATAGAAATATTCCCAGAACCTCCAGGAAAAAATGTTTGAAAGCTCCAGAGACAACCTATGTAAAATACTTACTTGCAAATAAAAAGCTTATATTTGCATAGACTGTGTCGAGCAGCATGTGGAATATCTTACTATTCTGTGGAGGAGCTAACATTTAGCGAGATAAGGGTGAATGGATTTAGTATATTATGTTAATTATATGGAATTTAAATCCTGTAATTGATGTGTAATGAACTGATTGGTTAATAGACTAATGGAGCCATAACTAAAGTCTTTTAATATTTTAGTAGATTAAACCAATATTTTACTATCAAGCAGTGCACTAATACAGTATATCCCATTCACTTAGTAGCTTTGCAACTCAGTATTCAGCATTTTGTTTATCAAGTTATTAAGTGTTTCAGCTTTAGGATATTAAAATATGTTACAATTCTACTTCTGGTACATATAAGATACTTGAGCTTGCTTCAGATTATTTATCCCAATTTATTTAAAATTTATGTTTCTTCACCCAAACTGTGGAGAGACCTGATCCATAGAATTGCCAGGAACTGAGCACGGTTGAATGGATAACATCATCATCACCCAAGCTCTGTAAATTATAGAAGTGGGTATACTTTTTAGAGAGAAATCTCTCCAGGGTTGTTTCTGAGCCAAGAATAATAATAATAAAAAAAAACAACAGCAACTGGTTGGACCAAAGGTGAGGTTTATTTCCTGAAAGCACATTGTATAGAATCAGCTATTAGAGGCTGCTGTGCCAAGTCCTCCTTGAAAGTGCTTTAGCTTTTGTTCCTCAAAATTGTACAAAAGTGTGTGCACTCTGGGATTTTTTTTTTCTTTTTAAAAAGTGTATTTAGGTGGCCTATCCAAGGAGAACTTTGTAGCCAGGCACTCTGCTGAATTGTGGTTTCCATTTATTTAGCATTAAGGATGGAAGGGTCATTTTCTTTCTAGGAAAGGATCTTTCCTTATTTAAGATATCCAGGTAAACTCAGCTTAGACCCAGATAGACCAGGACCTCCTTCTGCATTTTAATCTTTGCCCTTTCTACTTGTAATTTCTCATTTTTGGTTCCAGTTCCTGATTGTAATGTTTAACCTTTTGCCCTGACAGACAGTGGGAAAAGACTTTATGGCAGTAGGACTTTTCTTCCCACAACCTCTGGTCAGCAGTCATAATAAAGGTTAGTTTGCATTGTATAAGTAGTTGATTGTTTATAGATGTTACAGAATAACAGAGTTAGAAGGGACTTTGGATATCTTCCAGTCCAACTGCCAGCTCAAGCAGGAGATCCTACCTTTCTGGACAAAT
Organism: Thamnophis elegans; assembly: GCF_009769535.1. Lineage (NCBI taxonomy): Eukaryota > Metazoa > Chordata > Lepidosauria > Squamata > Natricidae > Thamnophis > Thamnophis elegans. Next base: position 85,742,283 of record NC_045542.1, read on the forward strand.
CGCTGTCTGGTCTCTTTTTTAAAAATCCCAATGATGGAGCTTCCACAACCTCTGGAGGCAAGCTGTTCCAATATTTAGCTGTTCTGACTGATCAGAAGTCTCTGCTTAATTCTTTGCTGGATCTCTTTGTTAAGCTTCCATCTGTTACTTCTTTTGCTCTGAGGTGCTTTGGAGACTAAGTATACACACACAGAGAGAGAGAGAGACACCAGCCCAACAAATATTGGAAGACTGCTATCATGTCACCCCCTCATCCATCTCTTCATTAGACTAGACATACCCAGTTTCTGCAACTGTTCATTATGTTTTATCCTCCAGTTTCTAATCATCTTTGTTGCTCTTCTATGCACTCTTTCCATTACCTTGGAATTGTGCTGAAACCAAAAGCCAGAAGTCTGGTCTCATCTGTGTCCTAAGCTAAAAAGGCAACAGAGGGCAGATCCCAGCAGCTAAAGGGAAGGGTATGTTTGCAAACAGAAAGGCAATAAGAATTGTTACATCACGTCCATAGTGATGATGGGGCCAGGAGAAGAGGGAAAATTTTAAAGCTGGAACAATTAAAGATGACTTTAAGCCACTTTTTTTTTTGGCTGCAGGCTGGGTATGAAGGCAATATGGTTGGCTGGCTGGGGGATTTGGGGAGTTGAAGAAGTCCTCAAGTCTCAAAGTTAGCAAGATTGGTCCTCCCTGGTTTAGAGAGATGTGAAAGAGATCTCTCTAGAATTGCTTCAAAGTTTCTCCAAAGACTAATTTATCTATCCATTATAAAAATATAATGAAACAGGTGGACAAATATTTTAATGAGCTAAATGTTTCTGGTTCTCCCCCCCCCCCCCCCATTCTGATAGTATTATGACTCTGACCAAGTACAGGTAGTCCTCAATTTACAACCAACTGTATTTGACACTTATGACCATTGTGGTATCTCCATTGTCATGTAATCAAAATTCAGATGCTTGGCAACTGACTCATATTTATGACGGTTGCAGTATTCCGCAATGATGTGGACACCTTTTGTGACAACCAAAGTCAATGGGAAAGCCAGATTCACAGCTACCATGTTTCTACCTTAAGAACTGCGGTGCTTCACTTAATAACTGTGGCAAGAAAGGTTGTAAAATGGGGCAAAACTCACTTAACAAATGTCTCACTTAGCAACAGAAATTTTGGACTCGGTTGTGATCATAGGTCGAGGACTACCTGTATCACCTGCTCCAAAAAATCTAGTTTTAGATTTGGATGGATAAACTTAGAACTTAGGGATCAGTAAAAATAACTCTGAAGAAAATGTAATATTTTCCTTTGCATACCCCTCCCCCTCCCCCTCCCTCCCTCCCTCCCCCCCCCTCTCTCTCTTTCTCAGGATTAATAAGTATATTGACTGCAGTGCTCTTTCTAGCATTTCCAATTTTTCCTTCCCTGCCAAACAATACTGGGTTCATTTTGGGCTTCTTGATTGTATCATGTTTAGCACTTGAGCTTAGATACAGGAGGTTGAGCTCAGGTATTGCTGCACTTCAATGGAAAAAAAATGTTTCCAAGGACACAAACACAAAAGAATTCCCTGTGCTCAGAGATGGGAACAAACATTGCAAAAGATGAAACTAAATCCTTTTCTTAAGTGACAATTAAATTGTGAAAAGAAAAAGAAGTAAACAACTGAAACATAACTGTACTGGATTAATCTCAATACCAGGGAGACTTTTATTTTAAACAATCGGCATCCACTGGAAGAGCAAGTAGCAAAAGAGCATGCACAATTTCAACACAAACCCCACTCCTTGCATACAACAATGCACAGCAAGTGTGAAAGGGTGAAGTTTATCTCATGACATCACAACCCACAGTCTCCGTTTTGGAATTACTGGAGTCAGGAATTGATGTTACGTTTTATATATGACATTTGCTGATATTCACCTTAAAATTATTATTTTATCGCACTATATGATTAGGAATGTACTGAAGTGTTAAACTGTAGCCCTAAGAATTCTCTTCCCCAAAATTGACCCTGCACAGCAATATATGATTATCAGTAGCCTGCCTATTGATTCACTCAAATGGTCCCTGTGCAATGTTGGAGAAAGCCACAACATGTCAGATCAGATGTCAACAAGAATAAAGTATGAATTATGGAATTATGATGTATTCCTTGGAGCTTTTCTGGATGTAACACATGATTTCAGCAAGTACAGAGAATACATTTTGGGACCCATTTTTAGCCACGGGTGTCAAACTCGATCGCATCATGTGATGTATTGCGACGTATCGTGATGGGTTTTTTTGCCTTTGCCAGGAGTTAAGCACGGTTAACCTGAAAAGATGTATTCTTTTCTGAAGTACAAAGATACTATTAACTAGTACCTTTATGTTATTTATCAAAGGTATGTACAATGCTTTCATTTGCACCCCAATATGTTCTTTACAACTTCTCCAGTTTCTTTGGATCTTTCTTAAATGGGGTATCCAACACTGAATATACTACTTATATAGTATAGTACTACATCTACATATAGATGTAGAATACAACAGAGCTATTCTTTTTTGTGTTTGGTAAATTGTACTTCTATTATAAGGTGACCAGACGTCCCGCTTTTGGTAGGACAGTCCCGCTTTTTACCAATTTGTTCCACGTCCCGCAGCATTTTAAAAATGTCCCGATTTTTGGAAAGAATGCATGACATAGAACACTTAATACATAAATCTGTCATCCTTAACAGTTTGATATCCGCAATCCTGTACACTCCATATACAACTATTTAAATACTATTTTCTGTGTTTTTAATAATGGGGTGAGGAAAGGCTACACCGGGGAATGTAACAAAAGCAGGCTCTTTTTTTTCTTTTTTTTGCTCGAAGGAAAGAGGATTACGGTGGCGGGCAGAGCAGCGTCACATGAGGAATCGAGGCAGGAAGCTGGTCTACAGGCCTTTTTGTTTATTCCCTGCTCTTTGGAGCGGCAATGGAAAAGTTTGCAAGCCCGGGCAAAGGCAACGGCTTGCGCCTCTTGAAAGCAGTGAAACCAGGAGAGTTGCTGTATCGTGTGGTGCCCTTCGCTTACATTGTCAGCAAGAAGCACCTCAGAGGCGTGTGCGAACATTTTCTGTGCAGGTATTGGCTGAGCCTCTTTCCTGGTACTCTAACGCACCACTTTCTCCTTCCGTTTTTCCTTGCCGGCAGCGAAAAAAACCGGCTGGGTTCTCATCCCTTGCAGAAGCTAAAGCTATTTGAGTCGCCATATATAGTTCTGTGAGCGAGTAACCTTAGACAGGAACAGGATAATTCTACATTGGTTTTGTTTGTTTTTTGTTTTTGTTTTTTTGTTGTTGAGGGGGAGAGAAAACCTCATTGGTTGAGTTTCTACTAACTTTAAATCTGGGAAGTGGCCTATGGCAGGATGCGGAAGGATTTTTGCAAGCACCAGCTCCCTGGAATAGGTGTTTTTACTTTTTTGGGGGGAGAACCTTATGCCAAGAGTTTCCTACCTATATACTTCGACCATGGGGATTTATGCACAGAGTCACAAAGGTGTAACTAAAATATTGATGTAAATCACGAGTAATTATCTCCGGGACATAGACAAGGAAGCTTATACATCCGGTATAGCAGGGACATTTTCATTCAGCTAATGTTTTCTTCCATTACTTTTTGTAGCAAACATAATAATTTCATATACTGTATTAAACCATGGTTTAATTTTAAGTTAGTGTGTTGTGTGAATCCTGATTTAAGAAAATGTATTTAGCTTGTCATAGCTACGATGAGTTCATCATATAACTAGTCCTCAGTTAACTATGTTCAGTGAGCATTAGAAGTTATGGTGGCACTGAATGAATGGTAGTTAGGCCCAGTTGTGGAAGTTATGACCATTGCAGTGCCCTCATGATCATGCATTAAAAATTCAGGCACTTACCTAGCCTTTCTTGCGAAACTTCAAAGTGTCAGGAAGTCCACTCACAATTTAGACAAGGTGGGAAGAAGCATTACAGGAAGAAGACAGTGGAGATAATTGAGAGTTGCAGGGTGGCCAAAAGAGAGATGGAAAGGAAGGCAGGTGGATAAAGAGAGGACAGTCCTTATCCCTTACTCACACTTAGAACTTGGACAGAGCAAGCTGCAAATGACTTGGATTGGAGTATGTCGTCACCAAACAACTGGGTGGGATTCAGTTAATGACAGCAATCAGGACTGCTGTTGCTATATGAAGTCGTGCTTTATGATTGCATTGCTTAGTAACGGAAATGCCAGTCCCAAGTGCCAGCGTTAACTGTGGGCTACCTGTAAAGAATCTCTCATCAGTGTTTATTCAAATATCAAATATTCTAGCCATAATCACATTGAAAATAAAAACAAAATAAAACTTTTCTATTTATTGGAATTATGATTCCTGGATAGAGGCAATTATCAGGTGGTGAATATGTACATTTGGAAACTATTCCTATGTACTGAAAGATAGTTTTAGTTCACTATGTCGAGTTATTGTTTAACACATACCAAATTAATATTAATTAAGCAATATAAGTAAGGTGACCGGACATCCCGCTTTTAGTGGGACAGTCCCGATTTTGTCCCGTGTCCCGCGGCATTTTTAAAAAGTCCCGATTTTTAAAAAAAAAATTAATCACCCCCCACCCCCCACCCCAGTCAATGTTGTCCCTCTTTACCAATGTTAAAATCTGGTCACCTTATTCTATTAGTGCAGTCAAAAATTGCATTTGTCTTTTTATCAGCTATCTTACACTGCTGAATGATATTCAGTTCTGATCAAGTACAATTTCAGCTACGGTATTCTTCAACACTTGCTATTCCCAACTTCCTTTCCCCACTTGTGCCTAACCACAAGACCTCACCAAAATGCAAACCTTTTTCTTTCTATGGTGCCCCTGTGACAATCCTTTTTAACTTATCTCTACCTCAAGTGACAGGTTTAAGTCATACCTTTCTGTACCACAATTAAAGTAATGTTTCCATTCCTAAGCCAAAACCACCCAACTTAAGGTTTGTCATCATCTACGTTCTACAACATGGGATGCCAAATTGACCAACACGGCATGTAATCACAGCTATGTATTGTCCATTTCTGCCTGTTATGCCATTTGTGCCTCTCCCATAGTTCCTCACAATTTCTAAATAGCTTCTAGTTATTTCTTCCTCTCATTATTCTCTAATGGTTGTTGACATATTTTGAGAGCAATGGAGTGGATATTTCAGCAGTCAAGAACAGTTAAAATGTCTATTTTTATGCCCCACGCCATCCATCAAATTCAATCCTATTCAGGTCTTCTCAGGCCATTCATTTGAAAGAGACATACTATTATTTTCATGGACAAAGCACAAGGATTTAAAGGCAGACTTTATTCTCCCCATTTATCTTCCTTTTATTTTCAATATACAATTACAAAACCATATGCTTCATGTGTATTTCAAGTTCAAACACTCCAGTATTAGATACCTTGAAAGCAGAGCTTTTCTGGAGGGCATTTGGAAATCAACACCAGATATTGTTTGGGGTTGTATGTTTTTGTTGTTTCAATTACTTATGCATTCATTGTTTCATTTTGTGAGCTGCCAAGAGTTTATTTATGATTGCGATGGGATATCAATGCAATTAACAAATAAATAAAGGCTGCTAAAGACTTAGCTGGAGCAATGCTCTGCCAATGGAACTCAGACTTGGGGAATAACACTGGCCAGACTGTAAGATGTTTAACTTGATGATCTTTACAGATTTAATACAACATTGAAAGAGCCAAACAGTAGGAATCAGGGGAGTAACATTTCCCACTCTCACTCTGTCTCCTGAATAGAGCATGAAGGAATCTGCAAGTCAGCAATCGTTGCCCATTGAAAGAAAGGGCAGAAAAAAATCCAGGCAAATCTGTGCCATTCCTGTTGCAGAGCTCTGATTAGGGGATATTTTCCTCACCACCTTTGGAGGGAAGGCAGCAAAGATAGATGAGACAACCCACAACTTCGCCAATCTCTTTATTTAACTCTTTTCCCCCTAAATGACAAGTTTTAAATGGTATTCCATTAATTTCAGGCCATTTTTCTACCCTGCCACCATTTCTCTAACCTACCTGGGTTACGTTTACCTGACCAGTTAATTAGAATGATATTGTCAAATGCTTTGATAAAAACAAGATATATTATGCCCATAACATTCTCATAATCTGTTAAGCTACTTCATCACAAAGTGAAATCTTTTCTATGTTTTATAGGAAATGCTCTTCTCCATCAAACAACGTTCTTCTTTAATATAAAATTTGAGATCCTGGACTTGGATCTGGAGAGAGTACTTCACATTATTCGTTTTCCAGGAGATTTTGGAGTAATTAAACTTGTCCATTCCTATTGTTCTGAGTACCATTGAAAGATTATATATGTGCTTTTAGAAAACGTTCACATCTTTTCTTTCGTTCAACAGTGGATTCCAACATCAGTACTTTCTTTTCTTTCTTTGCTTAATTTAACCCAGATGTTATCTTCATGTTCATTCACTTGGATTTCTTAGCAAGCATGGGTAATTTTAGCAAATAGTGGTACTATCCTTCCTTTCCTATTGTTTCTTTTCCTTTTGAACGAGGATGAGCACTCCCTATAAAACACAGAAAATTCTTTGTTTCCTTTGAACAAATTGTATCCTTGAACTTCTATTTTCTAACCATGGGAAATATACCACTTGTCTGTTATTCTGATTCAATCATATTAAACTTCCTGCACTAAATGTTCCAGCTCAATTGGTTAAGTTTCCATACACTTAGCATAATAGCAATCTCAGCAAATGCTATGAACCTTATGTGTCAAATTTCCTGATTTCTTTTTCTTCAGTGGAGTGGTCTAGTAAAGATCAGTTTGGTTGCTCTTGCATTTATTTCTTTAAGTACAAAAATCATTATAAGAGCTGGAGGATTCTGTCTTTAATTCATGGGAGTCAGTTTAACAAGAGAAAAAAGAGGCTACAAAAATCTAGACGAATCTTCTATATCTCTTTGCTGCCATCTAAGGAACATTTGAGATTTTTTCAGAATTGGTAGTCCTAATAAAGTCCTCCTAATTAAGCTTAGTATGCTTTGGCCACATATATTCTTTGTATCCATGTAGTGCCAGCAGCCCGTCAGGCAGATAAAATAGACTTTGGCCCAAGAAATGAAACCTCTTCCATTGACACAGCTTTTATAGCCCGTCATTCACTTCAAGTATCTTTCTTTCTCCAGTTGTCTCTCTTTAACCCTCAGATGCTTCAGTTTTCTTTCTAGGGTTTTGAAGTCCCAGGCATAGTGGTTATAGCTGCTTTTGTTGGTACATCTGTCTCCATGAAGATGTGTTGGGAATAAATGTTATGGGTTTCTATAGCTGCTTTGGTATATTCCTGACCATGCTATTGTCAGTCAGTATACTCCACATGTTCTAAGCCCAGCAGGCATATTATAATTAATACAGAGCAATAGCAATAGCACTTAGACTTATATACCACTTTACAGTGCTTTACAGCCCTCTCTAAGCAGTTTACAATGTCAGCATATTGCACCCAACAATCTGGGTTCTCATTTTACCGACCTTGGAAGGATGGAAGGCTGAGTCAACCTTAAAGCTGGTAAGAATCGAACTGGTGGATTGCTGGCAGCCGACAATCAACAGATGTAGCCTGCAGTACTGCATCCTAACCTCTGTGCCACCAGGGTTCTATTACAATTATTATCTTGTAGGTGCAATCCTATGGCCTCTGCTTTTCAAGACTCTAGCCTCTTATCTTCTGGGTAATGTAAACTTTTGTTATTTCTGCTCTGAAGATCATTGTCTTCTGCAAAGGCCTGAAAGCTACTACTGAATTCCAGCACTAGTTCTTGTTTCTGTTGTTCTTTCTCATCCACTGAACTTGGGGTTTTTTGCTGATTGTCTTTCTTGGAGAATTACTTCCTCTGTCATCTTCTGGGGTAGCATTTCTTTTGTTTGGTCTAATCAATCTCTGTCTTCTGTGATGAACTGAAGTAGGACAGCCACCGCTTTTCTTCTTCTTCAAGCATAGTTATTTGCAACTTCCCCCACATCTCAAGTTGCTTATTAGTTAGTAATAAGGAGCTTTCTGAGGATGATATGCTTTCTGCATCTCTAGGCAGGATCTTATATGGGTGTCAAATGTCTTCAGATTGTCAGTTTGTATAGAAATAATTGTTGACTTATCAAACACGGCTAGTACAGTCTGAGTGGTTAAAATGAAATACTTGGTTAAAAATCCAGAGGATGTTTTGCTGTTAGAAGGTAATTTTACTCATCAGCTGGAACATCATTGGAGGCACAAATACAAATGCTACTTTCCAAATGAACAAGTAGACTTATCAGAAGCAGTCTTTTCCTGAAAGTTTTCACTCTATAAGAATCCATTACCTTGGTTAGCAAGGGGAGAAGTTATTTATGGAGATTCTCAATCATCCAGGTTATGGTTGTCCGCAAAGTGTTTTTCAAACGACAACTGGAGAAGGTGGCATATGATCTAATTTCCAAAACAACATTCCAACAACTTACAGAATTTACAGAATTACAGAATTCTAGATGAAATTCTCCATTGAAATGTCTGAGGTGAAGAGGTCATTCATCTTTAATTGTTCCAGGGCTGGTTTGGTATCTCTTTTTGGTATCCATAGTGCCAAGAACTTAAAGGTACAGATTGAAAACTTAAGTTGATGAAATAAGTGAAATGTTAAAAATAAAATTTGACAAGAAGAAGCAATAACAAATCCCCCAAAAATGCAAAGAGTTTGTGCAGAACTTGCTAAAAGTTATTCCAGCATCATTTCAGAAAAAAGAAATGAGGAAAACATTGTGGCTGGATGTCTATGGATTCTACTTTATGTAAGTGACATGATCCTCCTATTGAACAAATCAGTCTGAGGAGTGTTGCTTTAATATTCTAAAGAGGAATAATCCACAAAAAGTGAACATTGTAGGGATATTTTATAATTCAGGTAATCCTCAACTTACAACTGTAATGGAGCCTGCCCATCACGGTCCATAAATTGTGACAATTGTAAATCAGGTTACCCATGGGTAATGATTCAATTTTATGACTTTTTTTGCATGGTCATTAATTGACCACCAAGGTCATTAAGTGAACCTCTATGAGTCAGTTTTTCCGAGAACCAAAAGTAAAGGCACGTTTTCAGCAAAACTCTCATAAAACACAGTCACATGACCATCAGATGCTGCAAATAATCGTACATGCATGCCAGCTGTCGAGTATCTGATATGCAAGGGGGTCCAGCTTCAGAACCTGTCTCAAGTACTCCCAGGGAAGTTCATCGTAAATTCCTGTAGTACCAAAACTTATAACTGGTATACAGGAGTTACGTGTTCGGCAATCTATTCTATTCACTTAGCAAAAGCTCGGTCAAGCTCTTATGAGACTGCTTTCATTTATCACACAGGACAATTGCAGATCATAATGGTGGACAAGCTGTGTACTTGTGGCTTTGCATTTGAGTATTTGCTAAGAGCAGGATGGATAAGGCCAATTATAATTAGACACTGCATCAGCAGTACTGATCTTTAAAATAAGCTGAGCCAAACTTTAAAAATCAACTGACCACTGAGAGAAACTCAAAGACTCATCCCTGCAGATGAGCAGACAATATCTCTCTTCTTACCTCTTGTAATTAACAATGGGCTTTCTCTAGAGCTCATTTTAATTTCTCCCTCAGCTATTTTGGATTGCAAATTAAGCAAAACTCCATTATGACAGGGGTTTTACCCATGCAGTTCAGGTGAAATGAATCTGTGTGTGTGTGTGTGTGTGTGTGTGTATGTGTTTGTGTGTGTGTGTGTGTGTTAATGCTATATATTTTATCCTGACCTGACACAAAGGCTATTGCAGCTGCTTTTTAAAAAACTGCCTGGTCAAACATAGCAGGTTTATATAAGTAACTTTATAAGCTGACACAGATTCCAATATTATCTTAGTTGTCAGATTTTGCCACCAGTTACAATGATATATCAGAACATAATTATGGGACAAGGTGACCAATGTGGCTATACTGATAGCTACTGGGTATTTAAGAAGAAGACACCATGCTTGCCTCAGTAATTTATTTTACTGAGCCCAGTCTATTATTGTAATATTGTTTTTACTTTGCTAAGATGTTTTCAAGAGGAACACAAACATGCCACAAGCACTGAAAGTCATGATCTGAGAGTTGTATCATTTGTCTTCACTTTTAATATGTAGGACTATCAAGAAAAAAAGCTTTGATTTCTTTCTGTTCCCCTTTAGACATTTGGGTTAGCTAAATGCATAGCATCCATGGAAAGAACATTTGTTACTGACACACGCATACACACCTTGAATTTTCCTTTCAAACTCCTGCCTTTTTTCCCCTATTCACTTGCTCAGTGAACTTGCTGCCTGGAAACTGCATTGTATTCCTTCACAGCTTTTGTAGTAGGAGGTGCTAACCCTTCAAAAGCAATCAGCAAACTTTCTGGGCATATCCTTTGCAATCAGAAGTTATTCAAGTGATAGTTCTACCAGCTGAGCATACAGCTCTCAAAACAAACCACTTCTCTGTTAGTTTCTTTCTTATCTCTTCCTCCTTGAACCCTACTATGAAATTCCTGTTAACCCTTCTTGGTTGCTCTCTCAGCAGGCTCATTCTCTCTAAACTTTGTACAGCATTTCTCTAAACTTTGTACAGCATTCTCAGTTGCAATTGCAGCATTATGGTTCCATAAAAGTGGGCAGGGATTTTTTTTTCTTTCCTGCAAGAAGCTGTTTTTCCTTAGGCATAACTGTGAGGCAGAAGTAACAGTGGTGGGGCTTGAATCAGAAGTGGGCAGCAGTACCCATTCTTGGACACCTCTCTTCTTTTCTGAGTGACAGTCAACCAGAAAACAGGATATGGACAGAAAAGTCAAGATGGTTGCTATGATGGCGTAAACAGAAGCTGTGTTTGGTTTTTATTTGTGTTACAGGTGCAATAAAAAACAGGTGGAGTTTTGATCGCATTATTGTGCCACCTCTTGACATTTTTTTTACCACACCCAGTGGAAACCACTTCAGGGAAGAGACAATTTATTTTACCATTGCTTGATCTCCTATAAAGAAAACATTTTTTGGGGGGGGGCCTCCAAAACATGAAATTTAGCTCCAGATTTGGGTTTGATGGCACCAGAGAGATCCAGTACACTTTGCTAACTTCTAATAGTCATCTGGATTTCTGAAGTCCAGAATCATGTGTTCTGAAAGAGAGACTAATGTCCTGAACAGTAGCTGACCAGCACTAGTAGGGATAAAGTATACAAGCCAGCATAAGCCTGTAGCAAGATAGGAGTAGAAACATTGGTGTAGTTTGGGGTGGTTTTTTTTTGCCAGCTAAAAGATTGGTGAGACCCAGTCTGCTGTGGTGGATAAGGCATCAGGTTAGAAACCAGGAAACCATGATTTCTAGTCCCACCTAAAGCACAAAGCCAGGTGGGTGACCTTGGGCCAGGCACTTTCTCATGGCCCTGGGAATGAAGCAATGGCAAACAACTTGGGGGGGGGGGAACCACCTTGCCATGAAAACAGTGGGGACTTTTGTCCAGGTAGTCTCAGAGAATTAGACATGACTGACCTGAAGACCCAGGAAACAAAAAAGGATTGGTAGACAGAACTTCAGCCTGGCTATGAGCAATAGCCCTCAGCGTGCAATTGTAAAACGGAATAAGGCAACTTCTTATTCCATTTTGTTAATCAGCCTCCTGGGCATGGTTCTCCCCTTCACTAGGAGTATCTTCAAGAATGCACACAGACTTCAGGCAAGGGTTATTATTAGTGCAATTCCATAATAAGCAGGATGCCTTCTTAGATTTAACCAACTCACTTATCCTTTTGCTTTGATAGGCTGTTGCCACTTGGGGATTCTTCCAATCTGCTGGCTGTGCACAGCACAGATTTTCGCAGGTAGGGGAGGCAAGCTCCGACATACCGTAGACTTAGCAACGAAATGGGCACCAAGGGGTTGGAGCCGGTGGTAATATTGCTTCAGGACTGAACTAATAAATAAATACAGCTGACCAACGGGGAGGGGCGGAGGAGGGCGAAAGGCCATTATACCCAGCAACTAAATCACGGTGGCTGAGGGAAACGCGAGAAAGAGACAAATCCCCTTTCCTGCTGATCAATGCTTGCTCCGATCTTCCATTTCCGAGCCTCCCCGAGCGTCCCCGCCCCCGTTATCTGCCTGCAGAAGGCAAACGGCGGAATAAGTTCATTACGGGGGAGGGGGAGAGAGAATGGGAGAATGGGAATAGCGGAAGCGGAGCGGGAGAGCCGATTTCTCGCCGCAGAAGCTCGCGCGTCCCCTTCCCAGGGAAGCGCGTGAATCATCGCTGCAACGCTTCTCCCGACCGGGCTCCGACACACTCCCTGCCCTTCCCCCCCCCCCCACGAAACACACACACACACACACACATCCCAAGCTCTGCCTACGAAAAGAGCCCGCTGCAGGGGCATTGATAGAGCGGAGGAGGCCGCCCGGGGATCTTCATAGCGCCCATTCCCTTTCCCCTAAAGGCTTCAAAACAACGGGTCGCGCGGGGCTGCGAAGCTACCGTTCCCCGCTGCAAACATTTGGAGAGCCGCTCAAGGTCAGCAGAGAGACGAGGTTTTCTGTGTCTCTTTGCTACCCGCTCCAGCGATCACTGAGATTTTTTGCAGCCCCAAGACAGTAGTCATGAGGAGCGACGGAGCGAGCGAGGCAAGAGAACCGGTGTGCTGCCCGGGACGCTTCGCCTCAGCAACGTGGGCTGGAAGTGGACAGTCCCTGGCAGTCTCTCCTGTCCGGTAGGCTGCCCCCCCCCCCTTTTCTCCTTCCTGTGAGAAGCGACAAGTCAAGTCCTTGTTGCCATCAAGTGGCCATTCGTATTTTTGCGGTCTGGGTGATACAGGTTTGCCTTTGAGATCCCAAGGTCTCTCTCCTTGTTCCTGGCCCATCAGCCACGCAGCCCAAAGGCCATCCTCCAACCTCCACTAATGCGTTTATTTCATCTCCATCGTGCTCTTAGCTTTCAAGTTTCCCTCTCCAAAGGGTGAAACATAAATAAAATAAACATATATTTTTTTAGTCTCAATTCTCATCTTTAAGGTTGTTGTGATTGGTGCAGCTGATACACAAACAAGCAACAGCAACAACAACAATTATTACCACACCTACAATCATGCTTGTCTGGAAACGGGAAAAGGTGAAAACCACATCACGGTCTTGATGAACCTGAATATTTGCAGTGTTCCACCTCACCCAATCATGTGTTTCTCACTTGCCTTCCCCACCTACATACAGTTCAGCAGAGTTCAATGGCAAAGGATGAATCAGCTGGATGGAAGGAAATGAAACTGTGTCATCTTTCAGCTTTCATAATGTGGCATTTGTCCCATTTAAAAATGCTGAAATCAGCAAGGGACACGTTGAGAAGTGTTCTGAATTTGGAGCCCAAAGAAACATAAGCAAATGGATAGAAAAATGGTCAACTAAACCTTTGGCTGGAATAACTTTCCAAGGGATGACTATGTTGCTAATTCCTGTAGTGAAAGAATCTGCCGTTCAGAAATTATGACTACTCTTAGGTTTTAATATTTTGCTTTACCAGTATTATTGTGTGATTCAGGCAGATAACATCCCTAGTTGCAGTTAGCTAAATTCCCTTTTATCCATTTCCAGTGGTGGGATTCAAAACATTTTTACTACCAGTTCAATGGGCATGGCTTGGTGGGCATGGCAGGGAAAGGATATTCCATTATCTCCCCACTCCAGGGGAAGGTTACTGCAAAATCCCCATTCCCTCCCGATCAGCTGGGACTTAGGAGGCAGAGAATCGATGGGGTGGCGTCAGTCAAAGGTGGCATTTACCCTTTCTCCAAACTACTCAAAATTTCCACTACCAGTTCTGAAGAACTGGTCAGAACCTGCTGAATACCACCTCAGATTTTAACTAAGTGCTGGGAGATCATGTCAAGCTTGGATTCAGCTGTTACTAAACAGGAAGGAATGCTACCCCTGGGACCCTTGTGACTTGTCTCAAAGCTTTCCATGTTGGATCCCTAACAAATGTGCAGCTTATAAGAAGGTGCCTCCTTTTATAGTGTATCTGACAGGTTGCTAATAGGGCAGCAATTACATTATTAGGTGCCCAGGATTTATAGAACTTCCCAAATCCCTTGATTTTTCCAGGAACATTAGTCTCCAGGATTCCTGATCCAATATGTCTCTTTATGCGCAAAACACATTTGTCTAAGATCTCCTTTAAAAGCCCACGTGTTCCTGCCAAGGTCCCTATAAGTTATGTGTCATGTTTAGCTCAGGCAAGGACAGGAAGAATTAGACTGCGACATGTACATATGATGCAGAGCAGGAATGGAGGCCACAGGGAACCAGTTCAAATAGAACTAGACAATATAAGCATTCGAGTTAATTGGGAAGCTGCTGACACCAGCACCAACATTTGATAGTGGCTCCTTTCTTTCAAAGGACACAGTTGGATCTTCCTCCCACAAGAAATGATGGCACAATTTGTCTGGATGCAGGACCAGCCACAGGGTAATTAGCATCCTTGTTATTATTATTCCTTGGGTGTAGCACAGTTGTAGATCATTTGCAAGGAACCAGGTGCACAAAGGTATATTTAATACCCGTGGAAGGGCCTTTATTTCTTAATGATCATTTTGGTTGGCTCTTGAGGAAACAGGCAAGAACATTAAGAGAGGCAATCATCTTGGATAGCTGCTCTGTGGTGAGTGGAGCAGAGTCTTATTAAATCTTAATGTGCGCTTTATTCCTGGGAAATGTACAAAGCAATTAGATAAAAAATTCTCATAATTTAATTAGAAAAAAAATATGTGGGAAAGAGAGCATCCTGTGGCACTTCAGTTGGAGTCAATTCTGTTCTGAAAAGGGAAAAGCCAACTATGCAGGATAAGATTTGTAACATTGCCTCCCCACCTGACATATTTAGGACTTCAAAGTGATGTCAGAAGACAGAATAATACAGACAGAATGACATCACTGTGATACTCTGTTCCTGATGTCACTCAACCAATAGAGGAGAAAAGCATGAAATAAATTTAAACATCAAAGGATTGTTATCAAAGATTAAGAACTAGCTATATAAAAAAGGTTTGAACTTGTATTCTAATAGTTTTTGTAAGTTAGAGCCCAGCTTATTAGAAATGTCTTTGTGGAAATGGAAGAGTGCTGCTAAGAATGAGGCGGTTGCCTCAGGTGACAAATACTGAGCAGTGAAGACAGTTGTGCGTCACCTGGCCTCTGGACTCTCTAAATGAGTCTGGAGGAGAGCTCTCTGTCAGTGCTGAAGAAGTATGACATTGCCAAACCCTTTGGCTTTTTTGTACAGAAAGACCAGGCGGGGAAGCCATCTTGTTTCTTTGCCTCAGGCAGCACAGTCATTTGGGCTGGCCTTGAGACAGGATTTTTAAATATAGATCTTCCATGAAGTGCTAAAATATCACAGTCAATTTGTGCTCTACACGCATTGTGCAGTAGAAAGATAAAAGGCAGGAGCAAGAATGCTGTCAAGTCCTCTTCTTCCTTTCCTCTGCATCTCGTCAGCCTTTGCCGCCCCCTCTGTTAAGAGGAGAGTTGAGTTTAAGAAGGCAGAGCCTTTTCTTTTTTGAGCAGGAAGTATTTCAGCCTGCAGGTTCTGTGGCACGCAAGTTGTGCACTAAGATGCCATCTTCTGGAAGCTGGCAGTTGTATGTGAATGTATTTTGACAAGAGATAGTCCAGGCACTGTCTCGCTGTTAGCAAATAGTAAAAGATTGTCCCCGGGAGCTGATGATGAGGCTTCATTTTCAAACCCTTCAGCTTGCATATGATAAATTAGTATCAATATTAAGCATTTTAGATATTGTTTCCATCATTCCAGTCTGCAATCACAGTCTGTCTGACAATGATGATTATCATCAGATGTCAGGTCCCTTAGTATTTCTTATTTTTTTCCTCACCCTTCTGGCAATCTATCTACTTTTAAAAGTTATTAATGTGTATTGTTATTCAGCAAAACATATATTTATTTTCCTCCTCTACTTCTATTTAAAGAAGAAACTGGTTTTCAGAAACACTGAAGGGCTTTCTTCCCATCTGTACATGAGTGTGTGTGTAATTAGATACATCTTAAGAAGAATTAAATTAACTTGCTCTGGAAAAAATGGTTCTTATCACAGTTCTGCTCCTAAGAGTCCCCCAGCGGATGAAACAAATTACTAAATCTGATCCATTGGCCAGAGACATACTGCAGATGCCATTTCTATAGCTCCCCAGAAGTAAATGTATAAAATGAATGGAGCAAGTAAATAGGTGTCAATGGGAATAGATATGTGCTGAAAATCCTCCATCTCCCAGTCCAATAAAGAAGATCTCCAACAGAGAAATGTGTGCAATTCATACAAATGCATATCCATATCTCTTGTGCAATTGGCTAGGGGAAGAGAGGGATATGGAGAAGATATGGATATTGACTTATGTGTATATGACTGAAGTGGAAATGGAGGCCCTGTCATATTAATATTGCAATGCTTATCCAATCCTTCCCTCTTTTAATTCTACCTGCAAATTCTAATGGATTATTGACAGTTCCAAAAAGGATAGATAAACACTTGTCTGCTGAGCTGCTTGCTACTGCAGCTGTCATCACATTGCACTAGAATGGCTCCTAAATTAAAGAGCTTATAAGAAGGTTTTGTTTTTTTTTAAACATGGAACAGAACTAAGGAACTCTTAACCCTTCATGCTGAACTATAACTCCCAGAAATCACAGCCAGCATAACTGATGGTGAGGAATATTTGGAGATTTTGCATACAGATTCCCTATTCTTTACCGTTTGACTGCAGCTATTGGCAGAATCACATAAACAGATCCAATACCATTGTGGAAGGTGAAATTCACTTTAAATAGGTTGGGTGGGGGCTATCCTGCCTAGAGTTATCTGATGGGAAACAGTACCTGGGGACAGGAAATTGATTTTATGAGTCTGGCTGGATAGCTGTTATTTGATTTAGGCCTAAAAGAGGTTCAAGAGGAACTATCTGACTGAATGAAGGCCGGTGATGGAGAGATTGTAATGCTCTATGTTCTGTATCTCAGATCAGTGTTGATTTCTGGCAACTACTTGGAGAAGTCCCTGCAGCTTTCTTGACTAGATTGCAGACGGGCTTTGCTATTACCTGCTTCCCTAGGATTGAGATAGAATGACTGGTTCAAGGTCATCCAAAGTGATTTTTTTCTATGTTCTACGTTTCCTAAAACCTGGGAATAACTGATTTGCATGATTCCGTACCTTTCTCTTTTGGCATTTCAGCATGTTTGCTGTATTACCTTTCCAAACAAACTCAAATTAATTTTAATTAGGGTTATAAAGAGTCATCACCGCTTATAGTTCAAGCATACTGCAACTTAACATGGAAATTGAAGATTCTGATTTCCTGCTTGAGTGAGCCATAAAAATATGCTCACTGAGTTCAGAATTGTATCATAAAATTGGGTTTTAATATTTGGAAAAAACATAGTCAATGAGAGTTTTAAAAATCAATATAATTCTTAAGCTCTAAAAATGGATGGGGCTGTCCTTGATCAATAAATGTATAGCTCAGATGAGCCACTTTGTATGTGTGAATACACTGTTCAGATATATTCTGTGGAATGTAAAGGCTTAGGTTAATAAATATTGGAAGACCAGTTATAAAGGCCCAGAAGCACTAAAGTTAAAGAGAAATGAGAGGGAAAGGCTGTGGGTTGTCAATATTGGGATTCATTTCACTTCACATATACCTGAAATATTCCTGAATTTCAACAGATACATAAAACAGAATATCAAGAAATAGAATATAACACTTACTTCCAAAGGATTAAAGCTAGGTTTGGTATGGAAATCACATACCTACCTATATTGCACAGTTTGGAGCCAATATAACTAGGGATCTCTCATAATTGAACAACCCTCTCTCAACAGAGGGGGAGGGATATGACATCACCTATCCTCAGTCTACAACACAGTCCTTTCAACAGTTCCAAGAAGGCTCCACACTCATTTGCACCACTCAGGTGACCCTGATGACACAGATAAACCTCCAGGCGGCCTCAATGACTCTATAAAAGAATGCAAATGATCAGCTGTCTACAAAGAGTATAAGCCCTTCCACTCCCCATCATCCAGTCAGAGCTGAAGAAGCTTCTTGGATGAGAAGTGAAATGCTTTCAAAGAAACACCAGAAAGTCCAGTTGCCTCTTGAAAAAGTACCTTTGGGACAACCATGGCCCACATGATCGAGAATCCCCATAGACAAATCTGTCACAATATAGTTGGTAGCTTGGAATATTACTTGGCTATACTAAAGACTTCGATGCCAACCAGGGGTGGGTTTCTCGCCCCGTTCCAACCGGTTCGGTTGGAACGGGGCCGGCGGCATCCTCGTGCACGCACGCGGCGCACACATGCGTACTAGCATCTGTGCGATGCTCCAGCTGCTCCTGGAGGATCGCGCAGGCGCTGTATGCGTCCTGCGCATGCGTGGAAGTGCAGAACTCATCAAAACCGGGTAAGGAGGGCGGGCGGCTGGGCCAGTCGCCGTTCCCGGAAGTTACTTACTTCCGGGTTCGCCGACCAACCGGTTCGCAGGGACCGCCGCGAACCGGTTGAAACCCACCCCTGATGCCAACTGAGAATTGAGTTCAGCCCTATCAAGGCAGTATCCTTGTTAATCAGTTAATTTGTAGTCTAGTGAAAAGGATTGCCCTTTCTCTGAGGAAACATTTCTGGGTTTAATCCAGGTACTCTTTATTTACACACCCCTAACTAACTTGAGGTGTGACTGTGTAAAAATCTGCCTCTTTCCAGAGGAATCTGAATATAAACAGACTGGTGTCCCCTGTCCGTTCATCCCCCCCATCCCCCCCCCACCAATATAGCAGCATCAAGGTGCATCCAGTTAGGTGATGGTTTAGTTTAGTTTAGTTTAGTTTATTGAACACTTATAGGCCGCCCTTTTCCCTGAGGGGACTCAGGGCGGCTTACAATAATGAGGGAAGGGGGTGCAAGACGAGACATAAAAGAAAACGTGAGTAAAAAAATAATTAACCATAAAAGCACAACATTCACTCAGCATTCGGGCGGGGAGAGAGTAAAGTCCTATCCCCAGGCCTGACGGGATAGCCAGATCTTGAGGGCCGTGCGGAAGGCCTGGACGGTGGTGAGGGTACGGATCTCCACGGGGAGATTGTTCCATAGCGTCGGAGCTGCAACTGAGAAGGCTCTCCTCCGGGTAGTCGCCAGTCGGCACTGACTGGCGGATGGGATTCGGAGGAGGCCTACCCTGTGCGATCTGATGGGACGCAGGGAGGTAATTGGCAGAAGGCGGTCTCTCAAATAGCCAGATCCACTACCATGGAGCGCTTTATGGATGGTAAGTAGGACCTTGAAGTGCACCCGGCGATCAACAGGTAGCCAGCGCAGCTCACGGAGGATCGGTGTTATGTGGGCTAACCGCGGTGCGCCCACGATCACTCGCGCGGCCGCATTCTGGACTAGCTGAAGTCGCCGGATGCTCTTCAAGGGCAGCCCCATGTAGAGCACATTGCAGTATTCCAGCCTAGAGATCACAAGGGCTCGAGTGACTGTTGTGTGGGCCTCCCGGTTCAGGTAGGGCCGCAACTGGCGCACCAGGCGAACCTGGGCAAATGCCCCCCTGATCACAGCTGACAAGTGGTGGTCGAAACTCAGCTGTGGGTCCAGGAGGACTCCCAAGTTGCGGACCCTGTCTGAGGGGTATAAATTTTGCCCCCCCAGCCTGATTGATGGAACATTAGCCAAATTGTTGGGAGGAAAACACAACAGCCACTCGGTCTTTTCCGGGTTGAGTACCAGTTTGTTAGCTCTCATCCAGTCTTTAACAGCCTCGAGGCCCCGGTTCATCGCGTCCACCGCTTCATTGAGTTGGCACGGGGCGGACAGATACAACTGTGTATCGTCCGCGTATTGATGGTATTTAATTCCGTGCCTCCGAATGATCTCGCCCAGCGGTTTCATGTATATGTTGAATAGCAGGGGGGATAAGACCGAACCCTGCGGCACCCCATAAGTTAGGGGCCTCGGGGATGATCTCTCCCCCCCACCAACACCGACTGCGACCTGTCCGAGAGGTAGGAGGAGAACCACTGCAGAACAGTGCCGCCCACCCCCACCTCCCGCAGTCGTCGCAGAAGGATACCATGGTCGATGGTATTGAAAGCCGCTGAGAGGTCAAGGAGAACCAGGATGGACGCATGGCCTCCATCTCTGGCTCTCCAGAGATCATCGGTCAATGCGACCAAAGCGGTTTCTGTGCTGTAACCGGGCCTGAAGCCAGACTGGAAGGGGTCAAGATAGTTAGCTTCCTCCAAGGTACGCTGAAGCTGGAAGGCCACCACCTTCTCAACAACCTTCCCCACAAAGGGGAGGTTGGAGACTGGACGGTAGTTATTAAGAACTGCTGGATCCAAAGACGGTTTCTTCAGGAGGGGCCTCACCACCGCTGCCTTAAGCGCGGTGGGGAAGTACCCCTCCCGAAGAGAGGCGGTAACAACCACCTGGATCCAGCCTCGTGTCACCTCACTGCTGTTGGCAACCAGCCAGGAGGGACACGGGTCCAGTATACAGGTGGAGGCGCTCACAGCTCGCATAGTCTTGTCCACATCCCCGGAGGCAACATCCTGAAACTCAACCCAGAGATGGTCTGCCAAATCATTCCCTTGTGTCTCGGCTGGATCTGCAAGAGTGGAGTCCAGGTCCGATCGAAACCGAGCAACTTTGTCCGCCAAGAACTGAACATACTCCTCAGCCTTACCCTGTAGGGGGTTCCCCGTCTCCCTCCTATTTAGGAGGGAGCGGGTTATCCTAAACAGGGCGGCTGGGCGGGACTCGGCGGACGCTACCAAGGAGGCAATGTGTGATCTTTTGGCTGTTCTTAACGCCCGAATGTACTCCTTGGTGCATGCTGTCAACAGTGCTCGGTTCGACTCGGACCTATCGGACCTCCACAGGTGCTCTAGGCGTCTCCTCCGGCGCTTTATCTCCCGGAGCTCCTCGGTGAACCAAGGAGGCCTCCGTGAGCCGCTGACCCGGAGGGGCCGTAGTGGCGCAATCCGGTCCAGAGACCCTGATGCTGCCGAGTGCCAGGCCGCAGCAAGAGTCTCCGCCGAACTGTGGGCGAGAGCATCTGGAATAACCCCAAGCTCCGTCTGGAACCTAACAGGGTCCATAAGTCGCCTGGGGCGGAACCACCTGGTCGGTTCCTCCTCCCTACGGTGGGGGTTTGGCCTCCGGAAGTCTAGCCTCAGTAGGTAGTGGTCTGACCACGACAGGGGAATGGTCTCATTTCCCCTCAGACCAAGATCATAACTCCACTGCTCCGAGAGGAATACGAGGTCGAGTGTGTGCCCCGCTGAGTGGGTAGGGCCTCGGATTACCTGGGTCAAGCCCATGGCTGTCATGGAAGCCATGAACTCCTGCGCTCCATCAGAGTGTTCACCGAGCGAAGGCAAATTGAAGTCCCCCAGAACCATTAGCCTAGGGAACTCAATTGCTAGCTCGGCTACTGACTCGAGGAGCGAGGGGAGGGCTGCTGCAACGCAGTTGGGAGGCAGGTACGTTAGCAGCAGGCCCACTTGACCCTTGAGGTCCAACTTCACTAGTAGGGACTCACACCCGGCAAGCTCCGGAGCAGGGATCCTACGAGGTGCTAAAGACTCCCGGACTACAATAGCCACACCGCCACCCCTTCCCTGGGCTCTCGGCTGATGAAGCACCTGAAATCCGTCTGGGCACATCTCTACGAGGGGGACTCCTCCCTCCGTGCCCAGCCATGTCTCAGTAATACATGCCAGGTCTGCCCCCTCGTCTACAATCAAGTCCCGGACGAGGGGAGCCTTATGAACAACAGACCTGGCATTTAGCGACAGCAGCCTGAGACCAGGGTCCTGATTGCTCGCGCCATCTGACCTTGGAGTGGGACTCATAGGGCCGGAAGGAGGGATCTCTGCGATATAGCGAACCCTCCTTCCCCGGTAATGGCCAGCCCTAAAGTCCCCGCCGTATCTGCCTCTCCCTGTTATGACCGCAATGCTCCGACTCTCTCCCGTGGATGTAATTCCCCCAACCACCCCAATGACCCCCGCATGCCCCGCCAGGTCCTCCGAATCAGACATACTCAGACACTCACACAAACAGTCCCCACAATATAGTTAAAAACACAGAAAAAATACAGCAATAATAATACTAAAAGTGGGTCTTTCATACTAACACATTCAATCCCATACACTCAACATACCTGATTAAAATTGCGCAAAATTTGTAAATGGTGTCATTTACAAATTTTATTTATGAAAACATGACAAGGAGTAGTCTTCAAACTTTCTTGAATTCATACATTAATACTTGGAACTTGTGTTTGACCTCATTGTTTCTCCCCAGAGTTGGGGCAATGTCAGTAGTCAAAATCCCATCCCAAGTACAAGAGCAGAGGTGTGAGAACAATTTTAACAACAGTTGGAAGGGACTTTGGAGGTTTTCTAATCTAATCCTCCTCCTCCATAATTTATGGTCTTTTTCAGAGGTCCCTGTTATGTCATGACATCAAGATTATTTAATTTCTGAAAGATTCAGAAAACTCCCATTATCATATTCTCTCTATATCTTTCCCTAACTGCAGATGGATGATGAAGATTGTTTTTGTTGGTTCCAAAACTTTGTTATAGTAATGCCACATCTTAAGATCACAAAAGAGATGCTGAGTCCAAGTTCAAATCAAATATTAAAAACAAAATGTTTAGTCAGAAAAAATAGTTTAAGAAAGAACAAAAGAAGTGGAAAAAAATATTTGTGAATGTTGAAACTGTGACACCTGCATTTAGCTATAGATTCTTCCAGATGGAAGTCTGATATGCAATGTATGTAGTAGAACATCTACCTGAATGATATCATCCTTAAATTATCCTTTTATTTTTCATCCCCCTTTGTCCATTTGTCTATTTTTGGAGGCTAGACCCAGAAGCACACATTTCCAATGCATGATAGCTTCTTAGTAATTAAACTCCTGTGTGTGGGTTGGAATGTGCACACACACATACAATATGTGTATGCATATCCATGGTCAGGGTTATGCAGTGGTGGGATTCAAATAATTTAACAACCGGTTCTCTGCCCTAATGACTGGCTGGGCAGGTGTGACATGTAGCATTCGGCCTCTTGCACCACCACCCTGAAGCAGAAATGGGCTGGGGGGCACGTGCTGCACCCCTTGGACCCCATTTTAGGTCTAGTAGGCCCCCAGCAGCCTCCTGGGAGCCAAAATGGGCTGGGGGGAGGTTGCCTTGCACTCACTGTGCCCCATTTTGGGCCTAGTAGGCCTCTCTGCAGCCTCCTGGGAGCAAAAATGGGATGGAGAGGGGCCTGTGCCGCACCACCCCCCATGCCCCACTTTGGGCCTAGTAGGCTTCCCTGCATTTACCTGGGGGCCAAAATGGGCCGTGTGGGTACTCCAGAAAGAGGTGGGGCAGGAAGGGTGGGGCCAGCCAGCAATTTAACAACTGGTTCACCCGAACCAGACTGAACAGGCTGAATCCCATCATTGGGGTTATGTTAATTAAGTGGCCTGCCTTTTAAAAATGCTTTGCTAAATCAATAAGAACTACTTATTGCACAAGTAGCTGCTTGCAAGAGCTAGATTGCTTTTTTAGAAGCAAGTCACCTGCTAGAATTCCATGCAACACAATTAATGTAATATTTATCATTTTTATATTGATTCTTTTCATAAAACAACATTGCTTTGATATCAGCAATGACTGTTCTCATCCTTCCTGTTTCTGTTTCCTGCCTTTTGATGTTTCTACGGAGATTTTGAGTGATGTGATGGTAACACTCGCTTCCCACTCAGGAGGTTGAGACTTCAATTCTAGATAGTGGCAGGTGTTTCTCTCCTGGGTTGAAAACAAAAAAATATTTGCTGCAAACTCCATGTTGGCGTCAGGAAGGGCATCCATCCAGTAAATGCTCAGCTCCATCCAGTCACACCAATTCTACCCCAAATTAAGGGATTTTAACAGTGGTGGGTTGCTGCTGGTTCAGCCCGGTTCGACCAAACCAGTAGTGGAATTCAGGCCTGGGTCGCAGAACTGGCAGTGACCCAGGCCTGTCAAACCCCCGAACCATTTCTCTCACTGCCACTTGGGAGCCACCATTTTTTATTTTAGTGACTGCACATGCACAGTTCACTGTAAATTGTTCTTGCATGCATGCAAAACATTTTACATCAAACTGCGCGCATGTGCTCATTGCACGTGGGTTGCGAACCATCAGTAACGCCAGCAGCAACCCACCTCTGGATTGCAGGGTAGTTAAAAAGGGGGAGATGTTTGTACAGAGGTTCCTTACATCTGAACTTTTCTATATTCTGCCAACTAGAATTTCAGAAGATCAAAATACCAAAGCACTTTTTAAAAACTAGTCTATACACTAGCATATTTTATTGGGTGTGTACAGTACATATGTTAATGAACTAGGTTATTATTCTGAAGGGACAACTTATTCAGAGATTAATTTCTCTCTGTTGATCTCCAATTTCAAGACAAGGTTTCATGACAAGAATAGCTTATGTTACTAGAAAGCCATGGAAAGCTTTATGGCTTAGGATGCCATTAGCTTGAAGACATCTGATCCAGATGCCTGGCATTTTAATTTGTTTGAATACATTTTGACATGGGATATGTTCTAATCTGTGCAACCTAGAGTTTCTAGCATGGAAATTAATAGCATTCATGTATAAATAAAGGAGGGGAAATCATTAATAGGAGTCAGCTGCAAGGTGGACAGTTGGCTTCTGCTGACCCTTACCTGATTCATTGCTACCTTAGATACCACTTGGTTCATACATCACACAAACTCAAGGTTTGCTTAGTCAAGGTCTAATAAATAAACCCAAATTGGCTGTGTTCACCTACTGCACTAAACCATAAATTATGGTTTGTAAAGTACAGTAACTCAGTTCTCATAACCCAAACGCTACCCCATTGTCTTCCTGCATCTGTCAACAGTGTGGTTCTGTAACTTTGTCATCTTGGCCATTCTATTAGGACAGATTTCATTATCCTTTGTTTGGGTCAACCTTTTCCAATATAGGTTCTGCCCAGATATTTTGTTTAATATTGTAGGCCAGTAGAGAAACGTATAAGAAATTATGAGATGATGGGTTAAAATTTCTGGAGGGAAACAGACATAAAAAGGTGCTGCTTAAGGTAGATATCCACTACTGGCTTCAATTTGTCTTCTTTTGATCTTAGGTTATTCCTTGTCATTGCTCAGACTAAGAGACTTGTCACTTAGAACTTGACACTTTATAATGAAAATCATATCACTAAAAGGGTATTTTCCACCGTTACGTTCAGACTGAATTCAGTACAACATAGTACTAAGGTTCCCTTTTAAATGGCTTGAGAATACCATTTGCGAAATGCCACTTTCAAAATCTTGGCCTCTTCACCCCAGAATGATCTCCTTGGAGAGTCATGGCACTGAAATCAAGGCCTGTCTAGAATTGATATTTTTTTTTAGTGTCTAGATAAATTGGTCTATTATATTTGTCATCTTCAGACCCTTTCTCCAATGGATTGATAATTTGTTGACAGGCAGCAGGAATAAAAGACTTCTTTTTCAGTAGAAAGAGGAAGGAAGCAGATTCTGTCATTTGTGTTAGGCAAAATGCTTTTTAACACATATAAATGATCCTAACCAAAAGGTTAGCAGGTGGCCATGGTTGCAGATTGCATACAACTGTTTGCTTTTCAAAAACCAAAGTCAAGGGGCTCCAAAAAGATCTCTGTAAACTGGGTATTTTTAAAAAAATGCAGATGAGGTTGTTTAAGAAAGTCTAAAGTGATGCATAATGAGCTAAACAAAGCTGATGGGGAAGGTTGCTGTCTATAATTAATCAGAAAAAATAGCTTAAGTGTCATAGGGGATACCTCAGTGAAGATGTTGACAATATACAAAAGCTGTATGTCAAACAAATTATATACTAAAATGTACAACTATGGAAGAATAATGAAATCTCCACAGTGGAATGATTGTAAAAATATCAGAATTGATATTTGGTCAGAGGAAAAAACAACCAAACTTTTCTGAAAGACTGGAAAGCTTATAGGGACTTTTGCTGAAAGAAAAAAAATATGATTTATATATTTGAAGATTAAGATATGGATTAAATAAAGCGCTAAAGGGACATGCTATATCTAAGAAGGAGGAACAATAAGTTTGTAATTATGTTGGAAAGATTGGAAGACATGTATTTCTTCACTTTAATTTTTTCTCTTTTTTGTTTCATATATATATGAATATATATATATTTAGTGTCACAACCCCTGGTAAGCCCCAATTATGGGAGGAAGCTAACTGCTTCCATCATCTGTCAATCGGCTCGTCACAAGAGTCCATCACGACAGAAACCCATTTTTTTTTACTGTTGCCTTTGTTATATTTGTGTTTTATTTGTGCTGATAAATAAATAAAGG
Source organism: Thamnophis elegans (assembly GCF_009769535.1). Classification (NCBI taxonomy): domain Eukaryota; kingdom Metazoa; phylum Chordata; class Lepidosauria; order Squamata; family Natricidae; genus Thamnophis; species Thamnophis elegans. The sequence continues at coordinate 85,768,860 of NC_045542.1, forward strand.
GAGACTAGTATAGATTTATTTCAAGCTATTTAGCTCTCATCAGCTAGCCATACCCTTACTGGGATTTGAACCTGTGCTGTATTGCATCTTAGGCAAACGTCTTAGCCATTATGCCACAGGTCTCCTCCTTATCAGCTAAGACGTCGGCTAGCTGATGAGAGCTAAATAGCTTGAAATAGATCTATACTAGTCTCCCTTTATTTATTTATCAGCACAAATAAAACACAAATATAACAAAGGCAACAGTAAAAAAAATTGGGTTTCTGTCGTGATGGACTCTTGTGACGAGCCGATTGACAGATGATGGAAGCAGTTAGCTTCCTCCCATAATTGGGGCTTACCAGGGGTTGTGACACTAAATATATACCTTCTTCCCTGGCTTCAGCTGATAAGGAGGAGACCTGTGGCATAATGGCTAAGACGTTTGCCTAAGATGCAATACAGCACAGGTTCAAATCCCAGTAAGGGTATGGCTAGCTGATGAGAGCTAAATAGCTTGAAATAGATCTATACTAGTCTCCCTTTATTTATTTATCAGCACAAATAAAACACGAATATATATATATATATATATATATATATATATATATATATATATATGTGTGTGTGTGTGTGTGTGTGTGTGTGTGTGTGTGTGTGTGTGTGTGTGTGTGTATGTATTTGTGCTGATAAATAAATAAAGCTTTATTTACTGGGATGCCAGGGTATGGCTAGCTGATGAGAGCTAAATAGCTTGAAATAGATCTATACTAGTCTCCCTTTATTTATTTATCAGCACAAATACAACAAAATGTAACAAAAAAAGGCAACAGTAAAAATATTGGGTTTCTGCCTGGATTGTCTCTTGTGACGAGCCGAAGGACAGAGAATGGAGGTAGTGATCTTCCTCCCATATTTGGGCATACCGGGGTTGTAAAAAAAATCATATATATATGATAAGGAGTCGAGCCTTGTAGCTCAATGGTTAACACATCTGCCTGAGAGGCAATAGAGCACAGGTTCGATTCCCAACATAGGGTATGGCTAGCTGATGAGAGCTAAATAGCTTGAAATAGATCTATACTAGTCTCCCTTTATTTATTTATCAGCATAAACATAATATATATATATATATATATATATATATATATATATATATATATATATATATATATATATATAAAAGTCACAACCCCTGGTATGCCCAAATATGGGAGAAAGTTCACTGCTTCCATTCTCTGTCCATCGGCTCATCGTAAGAGACCATCCAGACAGAAACCCAATAGTTTTACTGTTGCCTTTGTTACATTTGTGTTGTATTTGTGCTGATAAATAAATAAAGGGAGACTAGTATAGATCTATTTCAAGCTATTTAGCTCTCATCAGCTAGCCAGCTATATATCAGATATATATATATACTGGGATTCGAACCTGGGCTAGGGTATGTATGTATACCAGTAAGGGTACGGCTAGCTGATGAGAGCTAAATAGCTTGAAATAGATCTATACTAGTCTCCCTTTATTTATTTATCAGCACAAATGCAACACAAATGTAACAAAGGCAACAGTAAAAATATTGGGTTTCTGTCTGGATGGTCTCTTGTGACGAGCCGATAGACAGAGAAAGGAAGCAGTAGGCTTCCTCCCATATTTGGGCATACCAGGGGTTGTGACACTAAATATATATACTCTGTGTGTGTGTGTCTGTGTGTGTGTGTGTATACACATATACATAGACATACGCTGGTCTTGTTGTATTCGGGTCTTTTCCCGTGTAAGATTGAGATTGTCTTGGCAACGTTTCAGTGAGGTCTCACTCGCCATCCTCAGGCTGGTGTTTTTGGCTTAGAGTGTGATTGAAGCTGCCGTCTTTCTATAAAACTTGGTGGGGGTGTGTGGAGTGCTGGCGTTGTTTCAGTAAGTGGATTGATTGGATGTGTGGCTGTATCATGATTGGTAGATTGGTGCTGATTGGTGCTTGCTGTGTGTCCATTGTTGTTTTGTGTTGTAACGGCCTGGGTGGTGGGTGGGGCTCGTTTGTTGATTAGGGCTGGTTTCCAGATGAAAATCTACGACAACAAATGTGTGTGTGTGTGTGTGTTTTCGTAGATTTTCACAGGTGTAGGTATATGCTGGTCTTGTATATCTATAAAGAAATCTTTGAAAAAGGAAGATCTGGGGAAAAACCATAATGGAACAACTAAAATGATTAGGGGGCTCAAATACCTTTAATATGAGAAGATAGAAATGTTTGAAATTCTTTAACGTGGATAAAAGATGAGTAGATGAAAATATCAAGATATATAAAACCATGCCTACGTTGCACAAAGTGAGTTGGAAGTTTTTTTCCTTTCTCTCAGAAATTTAAAACCATGGAATATTAGATAAATGTACTGGAAGATCTACAATGCAGAAAATACTTCTTGATACAGGAAATAATATGTAGAATTTATTACCACAGGACGTGGTGATGGCCATCAACTTAGGTGGCTATAAAAGGTGATAGATAAATTTGTGATGGTCATGACTTCTCAAAGGCTATCAGCCTTGAAGACTTTATGTGACCCCTAAACTCCAGTTGCAGAGGAAAAAATCCAGCTGGAGATGCATAGTTCCAATTGATGCTTGTAAGCATTGTAGGGGTGGGTTGCTGCTGGCATTACTGCTGGTTTGCAATCTGTGCCAGACGCATGCTGTGTGCGCATGCACTGTTCAATGTAAATTGTTCTTTGTGCATGCACAGAACAATTTACAGTGAACTACGCATGCGCAGTTACTAAAATCCAAAATGGCGGCGGCCAGGTGGCAGTGAGGGAACCGGTTCAGGGGCGTGGCACGCCTGGGTCACTGCCGGTTCTATGACCCAGACCTGAATTCCACGACCAGTTCTGCTGAACCGGGCTGAACTGGCAGCAACCCAGAACATTAGGACATCTGGTTGATTGCTATGAGAAGCAAAATACTGAATTAAAAAAGACTTTGGCTAGATCCTGCAAAGCTACTGTTATGCTTAGCTGAAGGATTATGGAGTTTGTGTGACCAATGGATATACCCTAACTATGTAAGTTAGGTAAGAAAAGGAAAATTATGGGAAAAGGCAACTGTCCTTTCTTAGGAATGCTGCTCTTTAGCCTGGATTCTTGTCCATTTAAATTGAAAGTGCATATATTGTCAATCTCAAAAGTCTTAACAGTAAAAAAGTACAATGAAGTAGATCAGAGGAAGGTTGGCAGCTTATTCTTGGAGGTTGAGATGCTGCTAACCCATAGCTTGTCATGTCTTTGTAGAAGTAAGACTCTGTAACAGTTGGATAAGGTCAGGTCAGGAATCAAATAAATCTCTGTGGATGATTTCATGTTTACAATCCTCTAAATAGATCTGATGCTACTGTCACATGGAAAGATATCAGCTTCATAGTCTTAAAATAAAGGGTAAACAGGCTAAGCTCTTCCCTAGCATTTGAACAAATGTTTTAACTGCTCTTGAAAATCACAAGGCTTGAACAGGGCAGCTTGAAGCCCTCCCTTTTGTCCAAAGGGATTCTGTCTATGCCAAACATTGCCAAAAGACTTGGGTTCAGCTTTCTTGAACTTCATATAGACATTTAGAGTTGACACACAAATAAGTGACAATGCACATATGCCTGATTTTTAAAGATAATGATGAAATATGTGTATTCTTTTGCCAGCCAGTTATTTTCTGCCCTAGTACATCTAGATCCAGAGCTGGTATTAGGGCATAATTAAATACCACAGTATTGCTGCAATAAAAATTTAAATTTATATCAATAGTTGCATCACATTTTTTGCTTTGTCTCAAAAACAAGCAGGGGAAAGATGAAATTCTAGTAATACATACTAAGTGAGGCATATTTCATATGAGCATTTTATTAGTTAATTTTATTTTTTCAGCACACGGTTGCTGTCCTTTAAATGAAAGCTATTTAACAAGCCACCCCCTCAGTGGGGGAAAACATTGCTGCACGCACACACGCACACACACAGAATTAACAACTGAACAATTTTGGGAACTATTTCCTGAAATTAAGTACATAACTTTTAAATTGACTGAAATTGTTCCATGTTGAAAGAAGTGGGAAAGGGAGGGGAGGATTTCTTCATATCACAGAAGCAATTCCCATTTAAGTCATAGAAAAAGTCATTTTGTATATCTGTATCTATTTCCTTTTTGGTAAATACTGGTACACTATTCTAGCAGAGGGGATTAAAATAGAAAAAGACTGGCATTATGCATATGCCTGAAACATAATAAGATTTTTAAACTGCAACTCAAATTACTTCTACGCAAAGCCTAATGGAAGAAACTGTATGAACAATGATGAAGAATGTGTTTATTTAATAAACCACAACAATGATGCCTATCCAGTTTGCATATAACTTCACTGTGTGTGGAATTCATGCAGTTTCCTTTAAGGAGAAGAATCTCTATAAAAAAGTTTCCCTTGTCTTAAGCAGCTCTGATAATGGGATGAGAAACAAACAACAAGCATGTTTTTCACATACTAAATTACTTTCCTGAAAGTATCAGCATTTTCATTTAGAATTCTTAACATATATTGCCTCTTCCCCATTTTTTATGTTAGAAGACCAGTAGGGCATTCCTGTCATGTCAGTAATGCGTCTCGTGTTGTACAGGTAGTTCTCAACTTACAATCATTCATTTAACAATCATTCAAAGTTATAACGGCACTGAAAAATGTCAATTACAACCAGTCCTCACACTTATGACCATTGCAGCATCCCCACAGTCACACAATCAAAATGTGGGTGCTTGGCAACCAGCTTGTATTTATGTCAGTTGCAGCAACCTAGGATTGATTGTCATTTGTGACCAGAAGTCATATAAACAGTCAGTCAGGGAGTTGGATTATTTACCGACCCCACGATTTACTTAATAACTGCAGCGTTTTGCTTAATAGCCATGGCAAAAATGGTAACAAAATTGGGTGTGACCTACTTAACAACTGTCTTGCTTAGTAACAGAAGTTCTGTTCCTAATTGTGCTTGTTAAGTCGAAGGCTACCTCTAATTTCTTTTACCTCTGCAAAATAGCAAACCTTCCATTTCATGTCAGTTTGGTTAGTGGTTGGCATCTTGAGTTGCTGTATTTGCTTGCAATGTTATACAGCAAGGATCCACTTAACGTTGAAAGTCTTCCAACGTTTGTGATTGAATTCCAGAGCAAAAGATGAGAAATAATCAGTTGTTATTTACAATTTTGTATTTGGACGACAAATTGCTGTCATATCTGATCCAGCGTGGTTTTTACTGTTTTGCACCTTTTTTACTTAAGAGATACCCATTATAAATATTAAAATTAAAATAAAATCTAAGAAGGACAAATTTAAAAATGTAGAGTTGGAAAACTTGCCAGATTCACTATGGCAGAGGAGAGATCCAATTAATAGTGTTGGCTATCATTCTACAAATTATTTTATGTTGTATCCAAAAGACTTGATCCACACATTATTTCACTCTAGGAGGCGGCTTCTTTACAGGAACACATGAGAACATAAGGACACATTAAAATAAGCTGTATGAACTCAAGTCCTACATTAACACCAACAGGATAACAAAAAGATTGAGATGGCTACACAAGATCAAATACTGAAAGAATTATTCTATTCTATTCTGTTCTATTCTGCCCTTCTTTTATAGATCTGAAAGTGTTACATTTAAAATGAAGATTCAAGGAAGATAACATTTCCAGATACCAGCAGGGGCAAACCATTTTTCTAATTCCTTTGCAATAACTAAAATCAAGATGCTAGTTCCTGCCAATACTAATCATTCTATTTTTATGAAATGTCTTGAAAAAGATGTCTTCAGGTTCTAAAAGCATTTTGAATGAAAGGGGAGAAAAACTAAAATGTTTGCTTTGATCTACAGAAGAGATCAACAGCAAGCAGGATGAGAGTTACAGGCAGTATAAACAAATTGATTTAATGGTCCTTTATTAGAACCAAAGATCTGGTGTGTGTGGGGGAGTTTAGTATCTTCCCAAAATATAATTGCCTTCTTAAAGTTAATTATATATTTGAACAAATTTTAAATGTTGTATTTAGATGCAAGGTAGATCACATTTGGGATAGAAACATTGCTAAGTAATGGGGTTAAGTGAGTTTAGAGTCTTTTTTTGTCATGTTCATTAAGTGACTCACCATAGTCTTTAAGCAAATCTGGGTTCCCCCATTGACTTTGTTCATCAGAAGCTCCCTAAATAATGATTATTTGACCTCCAGGATAGGGCAACAATTGTAAATGCATGCTGGTTGAGAAACGCCTGAATGTTGATTATGTGAATATGGGAACTCTACAAGGGTTGTAAGTGCAAGAACTGGTTGTAAGTTACTTTTTTCAGTGCCATTGTACCTTTGAATGTTTGTTACGTGAACGGTCATAAATTGAGGACTACCTGTATTGTACTAAAGCTCAGCAAGATACCATTGACCATATCAACTTTGTCCTTTACGCTCTCATTTCCAGTTTTTCTGAAAATGCATAAGGGTATATAGCAGAGGTGGGTTTCTACCAATTTGCACCGGTTTGGGTGAACTGATAGTGGTAATTTGGCCTTGGTCGCAGAACCGGAAGTGACCCAGGCTGGGCACGCTCCTGAACTGGTTCCCTGGTTGCCACTGCTGGCATTTTTAGTAGTTCTTCGCGCATGCACAGAACAATTTACAGTGAATTGCGAACCGGTACCAACACTGGTAGGAACCCACCCTTGGTATATACATCAGTGAAAAGCTTATTTCCTGATAATAAGTATATATAATAAAACTAATTGTAGTTCTTCAAAAGCCCTACATCCAGGGCTTTACACAAGGCAGTCTAACAACTCAAAACTACATGAGGCCTTCTTGTTACTCAAATCTACATGAGGCCTTCTCATCTTTCACTTTTAAATCTAGCCTATGAATCTTAATCAGCAAAGGAAAGCAGTTTCAAATAGCGTCCATAGAGGGCTCCCTGTGCCATCTGAGCACTTGGCTTCTCAACTGAAAGAAATTACATGCAAGGGCACTAAGATTCTTAGAACAATTGATTGCTCTAAAGCAGGAGTGTCAAACTCAATTTTATTGAGGGCCGCATCAGGATTGTGTTTGACCTCAGTGGGATGGAGTGGCTGTGGCTAGGGTGGTGTGGCCAGCTTGGCATCACTCGTGTTAGGGGCGCCTGCAGTGGCCTGAGCACTCTGACAGTGAAAATGGCATTTTTGCTGGCAGAGGGTTGCAGGAGGCTGTCGCAGCCGAAAACAGAGCTCGCCAGAGCTGACAGAGGCACCATGGGCCAGTGCTTCTCTGTTTCCAGGTTGACCCTGCGGGCCAGATCTAAGCACCCCATGGACCAGATCCAGACCCTGCACCTTGAGTTTCACACTCCTTCTCTAAGGGTATTTTTTCATTCCCTAAGTCCATATTTGGTGTTCCACATTTTAAATCAAAATATGAAACTTTGTGGCAATGCCACAAAGCCAAATTTTAAACAAAACCATGAAGTTGATACACAGGTCCTTCTCTGAACCACCACTTTCAGTTTATTAACAGATATGCAGTTAAGAGAAAATAAAAAATAAAATTCCATCTCTGTAGCCAAGGATGGCAACAAAGTACTGACCTGTTCTCTATATCATTTGAATGGCAATCAGTCACCTTTTGCAACCTTTGACAGGTTGCATGAATGCTGTGACAGGAAAGACAAATGCTCTGAGCAGTGGGTAAGTTACACCGTACTCAATCCAGTAACATAATTCACACAGGAACCAGGCTTCTAAATGTGTATTTGGAGGACCAACCCAATGGTTTTCTAAAAAGCTGCACTCAGGCACCCACTAGCACTACATGATGCACTACACAATGAGACAGTAGTGCTCCTTTCTTTACAATGTAAAAAACAGTGACCGAACATTTACATCCACAAGCATGGATAACGTTAATGTGATTCATTCCCAGCGTAAAGGTAATCGAATAAATAATATAAAAAGTCTACAGTACATGGAAATTATACTGCATTTTAGAAAACTATCCCACAGATTCACATTTTAAAACATATTTACTAGGTTAAGACACATTAAAATGAAACATGTCCCCATTAAAGATGTCACGAAATGGGATTTAGTTTTATTGCATGACGTTGCATAAGAAAGTATATTATTGAAAACTGTAAGGCATCATGCAATTATTCATAAAGCTTATTCATGACTATCCTTTGAGGAGTCGTTATTCACTTTACATTTATAAAATTGGTTCTGAAAAAAAGACTTAAAAATTTAACATGATGAGCATTAAATAGGACCAACAAGTCTGTGGGGCTGAGCTGTTAAAAAGTGCATTTAAAAAACATACTGTGTGGGAAAGCTAAAAAGAAAAATGGGTGAGAACTGCAGACAACATATAAGTTAATCCAAAAAGAAGGTGGCTTGATAGGCCTAGGGACTAATGTTACAAGATCCAAATTGACAAACTTGCTTAAAATCTGTTTTCAGTCTTTACGCTTAAAATTTAACACAATTGATACAATAAAAAAAATACGCTTTTGTAACCAAAATCTATTAAGTTCAAGTTATGTACACTGATTGATCAGAACATGAACAGGTTTGGATAGTGTGTAGTAATGTGAATTTGGCATTAATCAATGTATTGTGCCATCCAGCGAAATCCTTCCCCATAGCCTTGTCTCTTCAACACACTGCACATGAAAACTTCTAAGGGCCGAGTGTTCAATTCCTTCACTGAGACATTCCCCTGGAAATAAAAAAAAGAGGGTGCAGATTCAGTCAAGAATTCTTGATTTCTTTACAAGAAGGCAATGCCCATCAGTACTATTTGATAGTGCTGACCACCTTTAACTCTTGTAGCTTTTTAAATCTATTGTTCAACCACACTTGGCCACTTAAGAACATTCTATATTCTAGATATAACTATTCCTGGACAGAAGTACCATGTTTCCCACAAAACAAGACAGAGTCTTATTTTCTTTTGACACCCCCCCCCCCAAAGAAAAAGTGCTTGGCCTTATTTTCTGGGAGGTCTTATTATTTTTGAGGTGCATGAGTCGGCGAGCATGGTCACCTCATGGCTGCCACTGTGTTGCAATATTTTTGGTGAGGGCTTATTTCTGGGGGAGGGCTTAATTTAGCGCATGCGCTCAAAAGCCCAATCGGGCTTATTATCTGAGGAGGTCTTATTTTTGGGAAAATAAGGTAGTTTGGCTTAACTTTCTGGGTAAGCAATATGTAGTTTTACAAGAGGGGGGGAGGAGAAATTTACTTTTATTGTAAATAACACAGATAATGGATTAGGGGGGGAAATCCAACAAACTTGTTACAACTGGATTCCTGACATATTATTAAACTCTACAGAAATATGGAATTGCTACAGAATTTTAGACAAACTAGAAGTAAAGCAGAGCTGAGAGGAAAAAATATGGCTAATACACTGAATCCCAGAGTTTAGGGTTATGAAAAAAGATACCTACCTTTCCTGTTGTCTGGCCATACAAACCAAACATTTCTCGTAACCTCTCTTCACTGATGGCTTCTGGTCTGTCAATCTTGTTGCCAAGAATTAGGATAGGCACATTAGCAATAGTTTCATCTGTCATTAATGCCTAAGAAGAAAGGAAGAAATGTATATTTTAGGTTTCATACAACCAGTACAAAATAGAAGGACATCAAACACAAGGAGAAACTTCTGAAGACCTTCTGAAGCTGTTCTAGACAGTATCTATACTAACTGACTGCCAGATCTCTTGAACATTAAAATAAGAAAGAAGAGTCAGATATTGGCATACAAAATGGCTTTCTTCCATGTGATTCTACTTCATAACATTAAATAAGGATCAAATATGGATATATAATAAAGGCCCATCAATGGATTCCTATCTTAAATGTTAGAATAGTATCAACCAAACTAAGATTGATTCATCAGAAATTGTATTCAGGGTACATTAGATATCCCCGCCCCCTCAAATATATTTGAAAGGATGGACAATATTGGACATCAGATTTTCTAAGCTGGAGGTGTTGAAGTTTACTAACTCATGATATGGTCATGTGACCTTTAATATCATTTTAACTTCATTCAGATTATAACATAGTGGCTTGTATATTATAACAAGTGGCAACTATATTAAAATTATGATAGGGTAATTAGTTAGCAATTGCAATTAAGATTTGGGGATTGGGGTGAATTGTTGCTAATATTCCTTTTCTAGAAATATTCACTTCATTTGAATAAAAATAATTTCTTTTAAAGTCTATTTATGTTATGAAAAATATAATGCTCCTTGATATTTTCCTACAATGGCTTGCAAAGAGATGAAAAATTGACCTCACAATGCATATTGCTTTCCAGTAATACTACCATATAAGAAACATGGGGAAGCTTCCTCTAGAATATGGGGTCCCTCAACCCCTGGTCATGGATCGGCACCAGTCCACAGCATGCCAGCAACTGGGCCACGCAAAGAAGCAAAGCCCCATTTGTGAAATGCAGGCAGCACGCAAAACTATGCCCCAGTGGAAAAACATATCTCCACAGAACAGGTCCCTGGTGCCCAAAACATTGGGGGCCACTGCACTAGAACATAGATGTAGAATATACATTATGGGCCTTGAACATCTTCTGTTGACCAAAGACATCCTTTGATAGGGAGAAGCAGCCTACTTAAGGACACAATTCTGATTGGGCAAATTGTGGACCTCCTGGTTTGTGACTTTTGATAGTCCTGACTTTACTAACCCAGATTTAAGGAAAAGTAAAGGATAATAGAAACTGGTCTTTCCCACAATGACACAACAGACCCACCCAAATGTTGTATCGTAAAAGCTTCCCCACCCAGTCATTGCAATGTTGGGCTTTTCATCTGGATTTTAGCAAGTGCAGAATATATATAAACTCACATCAAGTTCTTGCTTAGCTTCAGCCAATCTTTCATGATCCGCACAGTCCACTAGAAAGACAATGCCGTTGATGGCAGGCAGATAGTTTTTCCAAACCCTGCGAGCTAATAAAAGAGGGTTATAAAGAGACTGCAACGGGGAATTGCCTACGACTCTTGTTACTCTATTCATAGATGCTACAGGTAGTCCTTGACCTATGACCATAATAGGGACTTAGAATTTTCATTGCTAAGCAATTTGGTTGTTAAACGAGTCAGGCCAGATTTTACAACCTTTCCTGCCACAGTTGTTGAGCAAATCACTGTATTTGTTAAGTGATTCATGCAGTGAGAAGTGAGACTGACTTCTCCCACTGACTTTACTTGTTGGAAGCCAGCTAGGAAGTTTACAACTGGTGACTACATGATCCCGGGACTGAGGCCATTGTAAATACATGCCAATTGTCAAGCAATCAAATGTTGATCATATCACCATAGGGATGCGGTGATGGTCTTAAGTGTGAGGATCTGTTGTATGTCATTTTCAATGTCGTAACTTTGAACCAAACGAATGTAAGTCAAATGCTAACTGACAGTAGCATTTCATTCAGTTGGATAAACTTTTTAAAAGGGCATTTGGATCTATGTCTATTTATCCCCCTTCCCTTGTCTATTGTGAGCCGCCCGGAGTCCTTCGGGAGTGGGCGGCATACAAGACAAATAAACTAAACAAATAAATAAACTAAAAGGTTTTTGAAAGTGATTTTTTTTTGCACTGGGTTTAAAGCTGAAAACAGTATCATTTATATTGAGAAACACAGTTTCTTGTGAATTTATTGTTGAATTACCATGTAATATTAAGAGCTTTTAAAAAATTATTATATGTTGAAGTGGATTTTTTAAAAAAATGTTTAATAAGTACAGGTAGTCCTTGACTTATGACCACAATTGAGCCCAAAATTTCTATTGTTAAGTGAGACATTTGTTAAGTGAACTTTGCCCCATCTTACAACCTTTCTTGCCACAGTTGTTAAGTGAATCACTGCAATTGTTAAGTTAGTAACCCGGTTGTTAAGTGAATCTGGCATCCCCACTGACTTTGCTTGTCAGAAAGCCGCAAAAGGGAATCATTTGACCTTGTTACTCATCAACGGTCATAAATATGAACCAGTCGGCAAGCATCTGAATTTTGATCACATGATCATGGATGTAGAGGTTATACAAAGGTTACGTACAGGCATGCGCAGCAAACTGCCATGCGCCTTAGTAACCGATTACCTCAACTATCTATGAGCTAACCTAATTAGTAGAACCAGGCACTACCAGGGGGTTACATGAGATTCTACCCTGGCTGGGATGGTCTTAGAGATTGACAAGGAGAATAAGCCAATAAGAGGCTGTTGCTACCTATGCTTTTGCTTTGCTTGTTGAAACTGTATAAAAGCCAAATAAACTCTGCAGAGGCAGGCAGACATTTTGGACACCTGCTATGGTAGATTTCTGAGTCCTACACATGGAGATGCTGCAAAGGTCATAACTGTAAAAAATGGTCATAAGTCATGTTTTTCAGTGCTGTTGTAACTTCGAATGGCCACTAAATGAACTGTTGTAAGTTGAGGATTACCTGTATTACTAAATCATCTTATTAAAAAGTTAAATAGCACAGCCTTTCAGGAGCAGCATTTCATGTACTCTAGAAAATATCATTTTGAAACCATTGGATAGTCAAAGTCGAAACTGATAAATATATAAATACGTAGCAAGAATGACAAGAGGACTTAGTTACTCTAATATTGAACAGCAGAACAAAGCCTTTAATAATTTGTCTTATTCCATATGTAATAAAAACCAAAGAAGGGCATAATTTTATCCTATTAAAATCATAAAACAATTCTAATCATATTTTCTGTTATTATTAGAAATAAAAATTAATCACCGAAATTTGACTGGAAAGTGTAACAGTGAAGGTGCATTGATACAACATTTAAGTTGCCTTCACCCATGCAAAGGATACAAAGGATTACCCTTCGTATGTGCATTTATTATGAGGGAAAAAAGCATCAGAACGATGTCTAGACAACAAATTTAAAATCAAATACAATATTAAAAAGATTTTCAGAACAGGAAAAAAAAGTTGTATGATCACCTTGGAAAAGAAAGATTAAACTAGCTTCATTTAGATACTGCAGTGAGGATTCTGCCTGTTTGCTTCTCTTACCTTGAGCATGTCCTCCTAGATCAAAAGTTGTAAATGTCATTCCAGCAATTGTCAGCTCTTCAGAAGCTATAGAAACATGAAATTATTTTTTTAAAAAACAAGTGTTTTTCAGTAAATGCTCCCCTTAAATTTCTGAAAGCAGCTAAGTCCTGGGTTGGTTAATGGCCTATGTCATTACAGGAGCAAATCAGGGCAAATAGGGGAAAAAAATAAATGACTGTTTCAACTCCTTCATCAAGTTTTTAAGATTTGATTAATTTTTATTCTAATATAAAATTTACAGTTTGTACATTTGTACAGTTCATTTTTACTGTTGTAAGATATTTTTGAGTGCTTATATAAGAAATGACGGCAAACATTTAATAAACCTTTAGCTATTTGATTTGCATTTGACATTGCCATAAATAAAAATAATTTTTATTATCAGCAATGAAAAGAGAGAAAAAGAGAGAGAGAGGGAGGGAGGGAGGGAGAGAGAGATAAAGAAAGAAAGAAAGAAAGAAAGAAAGAAAGAAAGAAAGAAAGAAAGAAAGAAAGACTGCCATTACCCATTTTAATTCCTACCCTTCCCCATAAGCTTTTCGGTGGCCTAAAAATTAATAAAGCATACATCAGCTTTGAAGCAGTGCTAAATATACATCAAAACTAAAACATTGACTTACTGGGATGTAATGTGGGGACATGTTGTCCCAGTCTGTCATCTTTAAGCATGTGCAAGAGAGTAGTTTTTCCAGCATTATCCAATCCGAGGAATACTAGTTTACCTGTTTTCTTGTATAATCCTGAAAAAGAATGAGACTGTTTGGTGAACAGGGATTAATTTTCTCAGCTCACTCCAAAATGGTATAAGAAATCCTTTTGACGAAACCTAGGCATTCTGTATAGCACCATGTGCTCCTAGAATTTAAAATCCAGACACTGCTCTGGAAGACTCTGCTTAAAATATGACAGGTGAATGCTGACACCTTCAAAAACTAAAATGTCAACCATGTTTCTTCTAGTTCATGCTGATTATTTAAATCAGGGGAGGAAAACCATGGCCCTTTTATGACTTGTGGACTTCAACTCCCAGAATTCCTAAGCCAACCATACACTTGAAAATAAGCATTAAAACAGTAGACAGTTACTATTCAATGACTCTGTGAAGTAAAAACAAAAATGAAACAACATTTTAGTTTTCTGAGGACCCTACTGTAATCTCTGGTTCAAGGGTTTTTGGGAGTACAGAACATCAATCTCTGGGCAGAAAGATCTGTCAAGAAAGTCTCTTTGAAGACAGGGTGATTGATTGAAGCTTCATCTTGTGTTCATGTGTACAATAGCCACACATTAGTAAAAGGGTAATACATTGAATGCCCTGCGGCAACTGCCCTATTAACTTTTTTTTGACCTTCAAATGTGGACACTGAAAGATAAAACCAGTTTATCTGGCAGTACCTTTCAGAGGCTCATGCAGTGAGTTTGACCATCATGCAAGCAGGTAGCTACTTGCTAACTACTTATGTGATGGCTAGCCTCACTACACGAGTCTCTGAAAGGCACTGCCAGATTTATAGGCTGCCAAGCTACTTCATCTCACATTATCTGCCAGATATATTTTTGTCTCTCTCCATCACCCCACTCTTTAATCCAAAGGGTCCACTGTTAACCAAGTCAAATCATGCATTAGGCCTAAAAAATGATAAATGAATTGATACACCTCTGCCCCATAAATAAAATTATTTCATTGGGGTAAAGTTTGAGATATTGCTTTTATTTACCTGTGTATTCTCAAACTTTGCAAGCTTACCCAGGCAAGCAGGGACCAAAGACCAGAGTGAGTTTTGACAAGACTCAAGCTGTTCCTTTGCAAACCTAGTCACATTTAAAAAAAAAAAAAAGGTCCACTCCCTCTAGTTTGGACATGCCCTTCGGAGGGTCACAACTCACCATTTGAGAACCCCTGCCTCAATCCATTTACCAGCACCTTGTTACTCACAAAGCAAAGGTAGGGAATAATATATCTCATGATAGTGTTTGGCAATTGCCAGGAGCAGGCTTATGTACTAATGAATCCAACAATCTGAATGGGGGAGAGGGGTAAAAGGGAGAAGATACCGTATTTTTTGGATATAAGACGCACCAAGATTTTGAAGAGGTAAATTTTAAAAAAGTTTTTGCACTCTGTAGACCTCCCAAACCCTCTGCACGCCTCATTTTTTGGTGAAAAACAGGGCATGCAGAGAGTTTGAGAGGCCTGCAAAGTGCTCCTGGGGGCTGGGGGGCAAAAATGAGCAAAAATGGCCTGTTTTTCATTCATTTTTGCCCTCCCCAGCCCCCGGAGCACTTGCAGGCCTCCCAAACCCTCTGCACGTCCATTTTTGTGAAGGGGGCAGGGTTTCAGGAGGCCAACAATCCTGTATTCTGTGTATAAGATACACCCAGATTTTCACCCTCTTTTTTGAGTGGGGGGAAAGGTGCATCTTATAGTCCAAAAAATATGGTACTTTGGAAAAAGTAGCTGGCATGCCACATCAAAATGTAAAGAAAATTTGAACCAGCAACAGGGACTAACATGATGGACTGTTGGCAGGCATAGATTAATTAATAATGGAAGAGGTTGGAGTTTTCTGTGGAGAGAGAAGTATTTTTATGCTAATGTGAAGGTCACATTCTGTTCTTTGTGATAGACTCAAAAGCCAAATTGCCAAATACTCTATAGATTAAAAGTAACATGGCAAATAGCTCAAATTATTAGCTTTGCTTTTTGATGTATTTTAATATCATTTACTGTAACTAGAGATAGTTCTTTAGGCTGAGACAGAGAAAAGAATTACAAGTGTTTTTTGTCTGTATCCTTCAGCATGTCTAAATCAATAAATAAGAAATATCAGTCAATCTGCATCAACCTAAATGAAGTTGCTTAACCAGCACTGTGTAAAGAAAACAACAACAGAAAGAAATAGTCATGAATGTAAATTAGAACATTGACATGGAATTGTGGATACCTTACCTAAAAATTGCAGTACACTACTGAAGCCACTGTAAATCCAGTCAAATATAAAGGACATTTCAAAATCTTATTGGATCTGAAAGAAAAGAATAGTAATCACAGGTATGAGGGGCATTTAAAATTTACTGAAACAGCACATGGGAAAAGGAAGAAAGGGTAAGGTATATATACGGGGCGAATCTGCTTTAACTGTTTTGTTGTGAAACTACTAAAATGTGAACTGATTAAAATCTTAAGTACTTAAGTGCTCCAGAGGGAAGTATTTTTACGCTAAAAGAAATGCCACATTCCCCCCCCAAAATGCAGCTCAGTCTTCCTGTTGGTATTTCTCCAACAACATTCTCCAATGGGAGACTCACTGCCTAGATTTCTGATAAGTGGCATTGGGTGCAGAAGAGGAGGGGCATGTCACCAATTCAGAGGCACAGAATAACATCACATCTATAAACTATATATTCATTTTCTGTAAGTTTATGTAACTATAAACTCACAGAGAATGAATAGTTTTTTCCACATCAGCATTATGAGGTCATGACTAAAAGGCATCTGCAGTTCAAATGTGATTTTTCTTCAATTGCACAGGAAGTGGCTGCAGATATGATTACTTGACAAGTTATGACTCCTAAACTATAGCATTGCCAATTGAAGGTGTCATTATCAAACTGAATTGCTTGGGAGGGATTATTACCATCATTGCTGTATCTGTGTAAGCTGATACCAAGTGATTCAAATGTGTCTTTTTAAAAAAAAGAAAATTATGTGTATATATGTTAGTCTTTTTTCTTTTTTAAAGACACTTCTACTTTTTAATGTCTTATTGTTGTGTTTTTTACTCTATTGTCCTTTTAAAAATATTTTGGGTGTTTTGTATTTTAACCTACTTTGAATAAATTAAAATTTTCTGGGGTGGGGTGGGGAGTGATTCAAAGGTTTGCACCTGAAGGCTCTTCAGAGTTAAATCCAATGGTGTTATACCTGCCATCAGTTAAGATAAAATTTGCTTCCTTCTAGATAAAATATTTTGTAATCTGCTCAGAATCAGGTTACAACAGGAAAAACTATCTGCTTGACCAAAAACCTAGATGGCCCTTGATCAGGTTTTTTTTTTTCCAGACTGCTCAGTGGCAGAACAGTTTCCGGTCCAACTTTAGATTAAACTACTTTAAAGAAGGTCAAAAAGATCCCAGTGATTTAAAATGGTCTGGACAATTCCATGAGACAAAAAATAATACAGGCAGTCCTGTATTATTTACAAAATTTAGTGATTGTTTGAAGTTACAAAAGCAATGAAAAAAGTGACTTATCAGTTTTCACACTTTCAATCATTGCAGCATCTCCATGATCACATGATGGAAATTTGGACACTTGGCAGCTGGCATTTATTTACGACAGTTGCAGTGTCCTGGTGTCATGTAATCACTTTTTTGCAACCTTCTGACAAGCAAAGTCAATGGGGAAGCCAGAGTCACTTAACAGCCGTGCTATTAACTTAACAACTGCTGTGATTTCCTTAATAATTGTGGCAAAAAAGGTCATAAAATGGGGCAACACTCACTTAACAGATGTCTCACGTAGCAAGAGAAATCTTAGGCTCAATTGTGTTATAAATCGAGGACTACCTGTAGCATCTAGGGCTTTTTCATTTGAAGCAAAAAGAGTTAACATGACAGAAAGGTATAAAATTAGGCATTGTATGGAAAATATGGATGGAAGTAAGTTTTTTTCTAGTAACATGAGGACTCAGAGTCACCTACTGTATTGAAACTAAATATGTTGAGAATTCAAGACTGATAAAAATAAGTATATTTTATATAATGTATGGTTAACATGGCGCTGCTTCTTTTAGCCAAATTTATAGCTAATGGTTTTGGTAATAGTATACCTAAATACCAGCTATTAGATAGCAACATTGGAGGAAAGCTACTGCTTCCCTGGCCACATTTGTGAATTTTTAAAATATTCCTGGTTGACTTTTAACACCTAATGTTGGATTAGATAGGCATGTGGACTTGACCAGCAAAGCTCTTCTTATGGTTTCAAAGCTGAAGGTATCAATCCACTCCAAAGAATACTTCACATAACCCAGAGATGGGTTCCTACCAATTCGCACCTATTCGGTAGAACCGGTTCGTCAAATCTACCGAACCGGTTAGAAGAGGTTCCACCAGTAGACCCGGAAAGCAGGCCACATCTACAGAAGAGGTTCTAAATTTTTTTGAAACCCATCACTGGTCCTTGGATATGATTATTCTACACTATCATGCTCATATTTATAAAACTCAGTGCCTGTGTGAAAGATAAGGATGACTACTGCCTTTGTGGTGCAATCAGAACATTGCGTGTGTTGAAGTTGTTTTAATGCAAACCAAAGATGCCTTTTAAAAAACAAGTTTACATCATATTCTTATGCATGCCAGTGCTGTGTGTGAGGTAATTTAAGGTGGTTCTGACAAGTGTTGTCGGCATCTTCATATCCGGTCACATGGGTGGCAAGCCACTCCCGCAAAAGAGGCCACACCCACAGAGTAGGTTTGAACAATTTTTGAAACCCACCACTGACATAACCTCATCTTTTCTAGTAAACCTTGTAAAACCTAAAAGCTTACATCATTAGCTATACTTGCTTCTGACTTTCTGCTTTATCTTTTACAGACCGCTTAAACTCATCAATGACTGCAAAGCTTTTACTATAGCAAAAGGCACTGTTTCCCACCCCTACTTGAAGCATCTAATGATACAGAATGAGAAGTTTATTTATTTACATATATTTCTACACTACCCACTTTCCGAGACTCCAGATGGTTTACTAAAATGTGAAATGTGTCATAAGAAAATGTATCTGGCATATCATATGCAAATGATTAAAAAAAAGTAAAACACAGATTAATTACAGCCACTGTTCTGAGCCGACTGTATTGTAATGTGTTACTTGAATTTTAGACTGGTAAGAAGCACTTCTATTGCTTTCCTACTGATGGTCCTTGTGCACTATTTTAGGATTAAAATATTCTCAATCAATCAGAATAGAGCTGGAAGGGACCTTAGAAGTCTTCTAGTCCAGCCCCATGCTCAAGCAGGAGACCCTATAACATTTCAGGTAGGTGGTTGTTCAGTCTTTTCTTAAAAACCTCCAGTGATGAAGCACCCACAACTTCTGACAGCAAGCTGTTCCACTGGTTAATTGTCCACACAGTTGGGAAGCTTCTCCTTAATTCCAGGTTGCTTCTCTCATTGATTAATTTCCATCCATTGTTTCTTATCTTGTCTTCTGGTGCTTTGGAAAACTTTGATTTCCTGGATCATGGACTATATTACCTACATGAAAGACTCTTGGCAAAGGGACAGGCTGCATCTCACAAAAACGGGAAAATGTAGTTGGAAAAAGATTGGCCTAATTCATCAGAAAGGCTTTAAACTAAAATGTGTATCTGTGTGCATGTATGTGTGTGTGACCAGTCTTTAGAATCTCTAGAATACAAAACCAATCGTAAATCCCAACAAAACAAATAAAATAATGAGGTAGGGAGTGATTAGAAAAAAGAAAAACTCAAACAATAGCAATAGCAATAGCAATAGCAGTAGACTTATATACCGCTTCATAGGGCTTTCAGCCCTCTCTAAGCAGTTTACAGGGAGTCAGCATATTGCCCCCAACAATCCGGGTCCTCATTTTACCCACCTCGGAAGGATGGAAGGCTGAGTCAACCCTGAGCCGGTGAGATTTGAACCGCTGAACTGCTGATCTAGCAGTAGCCTGCAGTGCTGCATTTAACCACTGCGCCACCTCGGCTCAAGTAGGAGATACAGGAAACATACCCATGGGAAGGCATAAAAGTCTTAAATACAGATACTCAAAGTTTGGGGAACAAACAGGATGAACTAGAAGCAATAGTACACGAGGGTAGGTATGATATAGTTGCCATTACAGAAACCTGGTGGGATGAAACCCATGACTAAAATATACTGATGGATGGATACAAATTGTTCAAAAGAAATAGATCTACAAAAAGAGAAGGTGACATTATATTATATATATAAGATATATAAGATATTTACAAAAATGTACCTGATCAAAGATAAAACCCCCTTGAATGTATATGGGCCAATATAAAATGGAAAAAGAGTGATATTGCCATATATTACAGGCCACCCAACCAAACAGAAGAAATAGATGAACCTTTTGCCAACCAGTTAACAAATGTATGTAGGAAGCATATCACAGTAGTAATGGGAAACTTTAACTACCCTGATATCAACTGAGAGACAAATTCTGCAGCAAGTGGGAGATCAAACAGATTCCTAACCAACCTAGCCAACAACTTTGTCATCTAAAAGTAGGGGAGGGAACTAGAAGAAAAGCTACTCTAGATCTAATTCTTACTAATAAAGAAGAAGTAATAGAGAGAGTTGAAGTTGCCGGAACCTTGGGTAAAAGTGTCCATGGCATACTGGAATTCAATATAATGCAAACACAAGCAATAGAACATAATCTAAGCAGTGTCTTAAACTTTAAAAGAACTGATTTTAACAAACTCATAGAGAGCCTAGGAAAGATTCCATGGATAAAAATCCTAAAGGGGAAAATAACTCAAGAAGTGTGGGAAACTCTGAAAAATGCATTCATAAAAACCCAGTCCAATACAATACCACTGAAAAAGAAAAACAAGAAATTCAAGAAGAAACCAGTATGATTGCACAACGATCTCTTTGATAAACTGAAAGACAAAAAGGGCAAGTACAAAAAATGGAAAGAGGGATATATAACTAAGGCAGAATATCAGCAGATAGTCAGAATCTGCAAAGATGAAGTCAGGAAAGCAAAGGCTGAGAATGAACAAAGACTTGCAAAAAAAGTCAAAGATAATTTTTAAAAAGTTTCTTTCAACATAGTACTAACAAGAAAAAAGTCAAGGAAATAGCTGTGCCACTAATGAGAGAAGATGGCAAAGAAGTAACAGGCAGTAGGGAGAAAGCAGATCTGCTTAACACATTCTTTGCATCAGGCTTCATGTAAAAAGAAATAAAAGACAAACTAGAAATAAAAATTAAAATAAGTAATAAAATGGTAAGAGAACACCTATCTGATCTTCAGGGCTTGCCACAAAGAAGAGGGAGTCAAACTATTTTCCAAGGGACCTGAGGGTAGAACAAGAAGTAATGGGTGGAAACTAATCAAGGAGAGACGCACCTTAGAACTGAGGAGAAATTTCCTGACAGTTAGAACAATTAATCAGTGGAACAGCTTGCCTCCAGAAGTTGTGAATGCCTGAACACTGGAAGTCTTTAAAAAGAGGTTGGATAGCCATTTGTCTGAATGGTATAGGGTTTCCTGTCTAGGCAGGGGGTTGGACTAGAAGACCTCCAACGTTCCTTCCAACTCTGCTATTGTATTGTATTGATGAATATAAATCATCAGGACTTGACAGATTACACCCCAGAGTTTTGAAGGAGCTGCCAGATGTTATATCAGAACCGTTGTACCATATCTTTCAAAAATCCTGGAGCACTGGGGAAATTCCTGAGAATTAGAAGAGGGCTGACATGGTTCCCATTTTCAAGAAAGGGGGGTGACAGACTCAGGAAATTAGAGACTAATCAGTCTAATATCAATACCTGGGAAGATCCTGGAAAAGATCATCAAAAAACAGATCTGTGAACATCTAGAAACAAAGACATAACCTGTAGCTAGTACAGATTTATTAAAATAGTTCATGCCAAACCAATCTTATTTCGTTCTTTGATAAAGTGACTAAATTAGTAGACCAGCAAAATGCTATGGACATAGTATACTTAGATTTCAGTATGATATTTAACAAAGTAGAGAACAACATACTTCTTGGTAAGCTAGAAAAATGTGAAATAGACAATATCACCACTAGGTGGATTTGTAGCTGGCTGACAAACTCTACTCAACAAATAGTCACAAAGGTGCTTTTTCAAGAGGCAACTGGACTTACTAGAAAGTCCAGTTGCCTCTTAGAAAAGCGCCTTTGGGAAAACCATGACCTGGACAACTAAGACTCTCCATAGACATTCAATGAGTAGTCCTTAATAGTACTACATCTACATGGAGGGAAATAAGCAGTTGGGTACCGCAAGATTCCATTTTAGGTCCGGTACTCTTCAATATCTTTATAAATGACATAGATGAGGGAATAGAAGTGCCATCTGTATCAAGTTTGCAGATGACAGTAAGGTGGCAGGAATAGTCAACACCCCAGAAGACAAGCTCAGTATCCAAAAAGATCTTGACAAACTTGAACAATGGGCCCTATCCAACAAAATGAATTTTAATGTGGAGAAAAGCAAAGTTTTACATTTAGGCAGGAAAAACCAAAGGTATAAGTACAGATTAGGTGAGACCCAGCTCAAAAACAGTAACTGTGAGAGGGATCATGGAGTCCTAATGAATGATCACTTGAATATGAGCCAGCAGTGTGTGGCAGCAGCCAAAAAAGCTAATACAATCCTGGGATGTATAAAAAGAGACATAGAATCAAAATCACATAAAGTATTAGTACCACTTTATAAAACCTTAGTAAGACCAGATCTGGAATACTGCTACTAATTTTGGTCACCACACTACAAAAAAGATGTTGAAACTTTGGAAAAAGTTCAGAGAAGAGCAACTAAGATGATCAAAAGCCTGGAGACTAAAACATATGAAGAATGGTTGCAGGATTTGGGTTTGGCTAGTCTAGAGAAAAGAAAAACTAGGGCTGACATGATAGCAGTATTCTAATATTTGAGGGGCTGCCACAAAGAAGTGGGGTGTCAACTTATTCTCTTGGTGACACCAATCCTTTAGCCAGTGTTTATTTCTAGCATTCTTTTTTCCCCTCAATGGGTGTTGACTTTTCATTGGGAGTACTAATAAGAACACTACTTGTGTTCTTAGCTCCTTAACTTTATTGCCTGTCATTATTAGATTTTGTTCTGTCAGTATTAGAAAACAACAGACACCACAAATATATTTCATTCTAACCTCCCAGTTAAATATTAGTAATCTGGAAGCATCAACAACTTTAAAATGAGTCTTCTTTAGGATATTTCTGTGTCTGTCTCCTGAGAATAAAACACTACAGATGATCTGACTAAGGACTATAGTTTGAGATTCCTCGTTCTGCAAAATAACCAGGAAACACTTCAAGAGTGCATGAAAACCTAACTGTCTCCTAGTTTTAAATGGGAGATCTGTCACATAAAGTTCAATAAGCAAACATATAATGGGTATTAGAAATTGTACTATCTGCTTTGGGTGCAATAAGCTTATGGCATGATCCTATATTTACTCAGGAGTTCTTCACTGACTTTAATAGGACTTATTTCCATGCAAATATGCAAAGGATTATGCTATAAAATATGAAGTTGAACTACCAAAATTTATTGAAGATATATGATGAAGGAATAAAATTAAGGAATACAATTATCACATGAACTCTTGGTTACACAACACCATGTGTAAGGGCTATCTCTTACACGTCTGAAAATCAAAGGTCAAGAACAAGCTAACACAGCAGTACATACACGTCATCTGATTTATTTATTGCTTGAACAAAATACCGTCCAGAAAAAGCTTACAGGAGGCTTAGGAAATCTATCTTCTCAAGTAACATACAAATCAGTGCAGAGAGCATGAAGCAAAATAACTACTCGGGTTTCAGAAGTGAAAACAACTTCTTAAGGCCTAGTCATATTCAATTAAAGAGAACTTTTTAGGTTAAGCCCCAAAGTCATCTTCTTTCTTTAAAACTATATTGGAAAAACCATGCTAATGTAAAGATAATGTAGAACAGGGACAGGCAAAATGGCATGTGGGTCTTCTGATTCCTTTTCTAGTCCCTCTCCCCAAATCATCTGCTTGAAGTCTAGCAGAAAAGAAACTTAATGAAAAAAGATTTCCCACTTATTTTCAGTGGGGAATGAAATAAAACAGATGTATTATGGAATAAGAAGGCATAGCCCGCCTCTCCACCAACCTCTATAAAATCTGATTTAATTCCATTCTCCAATGAAAGAAAGGGGGGCTGTTGACAATTCCAGTGCTCTGGAGTTGTTATTTGTCACCACAGCATCTATTTTGGCTTTCACTGGAAACCGTAAGAAGAGTGATGGATGGTAGTGTTGATGACGATCATTCAATTACAAAAGATTGCCCATCCCTGTTGAGGCAAGTGAAATGAATTTTTACCCATTCTAAGAACAAATGTGTTCAATGGGAGAAATATACATTAAGAAGTTTGAAATGTTGTAAATATACAAAGACCCTTTAGGGCCCTTTAGGTTTAAACCTTCATCTGGGAGCTGCTGCAGCAAGAACTACACGCAGGCAAGTAACTCTGTGGAGAGAACACCAAACTACCCTGTTGTAGTCACTCCAGAACTCTTGCTTAGCATTGAAAACTGCTGAAGGGAAGAGAAAACTCACTACCTCTTTTCTGTTAACCCAAAACAGGCTAGTAAGTTTTCTAAACTTATTTACAAGGCTGGATTAAAACGCAAGTATCATTTTGCAATTAGGGACAACTATATACAAGCAAGATGAAGGGAGTCTTTACAACCTACTTGGATTGATAAAGCTTAACCAAAAGGAATGGGAGAAAAATACAATCATGAAAAAACCCACAAACAAAAAACAAACAGTGAATAAAAATGAACTGCAATAAAAAATAAAAACATTTTTGATTATGCAAGCATTTCTGGGTTAACAAAGGAGCATTGTCAAACTTACTTTTCCCCCAGCCATGGAAGCTCCCTGAATTACTTTAAGGTAATCACTCTCTCTTATTCTAAATTATCTCACAGGATTGTGGTTGATGGGATGGGGGAAAGCTGGCAAACTATTTTGGATGCCAACTTGAACTCCCATATATACGTAGCAAATAACTAAAATCAATAAATTAGGTTTCATTCTGCATTTTTCACATGTACTTCAGTCATTATAAAGCTAGAGTGAAGAAGGCATAAAGAGTTTGATATATGTCAGCAGCAGGATGTAATGGCTAGTTCATACAATATATTAAAGGAATGGTGAACATCAGACTGTCCCATCCTTGGATTATTGAAATTGAGGTGCAGATATATTAATATATACCATTATAAAGGATAGATAACATTTACTATTTTATCATTTGCTACATTTTATTAGGCTAGTTTTTATGCTTCTTAAGAATTCCAGAGAACTCCAAACTGTGCATTCCTGTATTTAATAGTGAAAAAAGACTCAATAAAATATAGCTTCGTTTATTGACATATTAGCTGTTTGTGCTAAGTGATAACACTGTTTGGTTAGCTTTGATTTAGTGTATTCTGTGTTCCCAACTCTTGCTGCTTCTTTAACAATTTTTTTTTAAAAAACCTATGGCTTAGTGACTTGGTAAGCTACCAGACAAGTTAATAAACAACTTGACTGCACTTTAGTCATTGACCCTGGAAATTCTGTCATTTCAGGCCACCAATCACCTAGAAACAACTTGGCAAATGAAAGTTTAAAGTCTACTATGTGACTGCAAAAATCATATCGACTTTAGTCAATTTAGACTTAGGTTAATCTCAATTCTTCCAAGAATTGTCCATGTTTTCGATTGGTTTTCTTTTCAGTAAATTCTATTACAAGTAAAGCAGAAAAAGATTTCTTCATCTTGTTAGCAAAACAATATCTGATTCTGATTGCTGATTTCTCCCGAGAAAACATACCACTACAAAACTTATACATATTTCAACTTGTTATGAAAAATTTCCATCTTCACAAATGAATATTCAAATAGTAATTCTTTTAATTGTAAATTCTTACATCTCTGATTTTACAATATAATGCAACTTGAACACAACCAGCAATATGGCATGCAAGTTACCATATACCGTGTTTCCCTGAAAATAAGAAGGGTCTTATTTTCTTTTGATCCCTGAAATAAGTGCTTGGCCTTATTTTCAGGGAAGTCTTATTATTTTTGAGGTGCAGAAGATGGCGAGCGTGGTCACCTCATGGCTGCTGCTGTGTTGCAATATTTTCGGGGAGGGCTTATTTTCAGGGGAAGGCTTATTTTAGCATATGCGCTCAAAAACCCAATTGGACTTATTATCTGGGGAGATCCTATTTTTAGGGAAACAGGGTAGGATGTGTTCTACTCCTGTTGGAATAGAATGTCCACGTGTTTAATTCAAAAGAATTAAAGAAAATAACATACAAGTAGCAGGGTAATATAGTATATGAATAGATTATTCACATGTTTACTAAATTCTGATTTTTTAAAAACTAATTTGTTGAAATAACCAAACAAGCTAAACCAATAGCTGGGTTCATATAACACACTTAGCTAGAACTGGAATCACCTTGAAGGGGATATGGGAGGCATAGAAATTTAATAAACAAATAAATAAATTAAGCAGTCCCATGGTTCATTCTTAATTAAATTTTATGACTAACGCTATATAACATTTTGCATTTCATAAACTTGTGTCTCTCTTAATAGAAGCATATAATACAAAATACTAAAAATGATGCTATTGCTATCAGACCAGATCCTATCAATGCTCTGATAAAGGTTTTCAGAATGTTTTCTATACCGTATATACTTTTTATAACAGTATAGAAGGTATAGAAATATAACAATACAATAAATGGTTCAGATTTGGGATTGAAAAGTAAGAAAGACTATACTGCAGAACTATTCATGTTGAATGAAATTTTACAACCAACATAGGCAAATAAAATGAACTACTGAGCAAGATCTTGAAAATAAATGTAGGGCAAATGTAGTTCAGCAAAAAGCAACAGCTAAAATACGATTTCAATTAAAACATTCATAAAATTCCTTGAATATTTCATGCCTCTGTGCATCAATAAAACTAAACGTATGAGAATCTCCAGGACAAACTTTTTGAAGGCTTTATAATTAAATGTTTATTGCTACATGAAGATATTTCAATAATGAAAAATTCTAGAAAATATAGGATCCATATTTTAGGGATCTATTCTAGGAGAAAAGGTACAGCATGCTGCATTATGCCATGAAATAGTATAGGGAGCTAATAAGGTCAGTAATTTAAGTTTAATTTACAAATTTAAAGTTTCAAGACTTGACTACAAATTTAGTCCATTTAAATTCAGAATGAAAATATAGTGGAAGCATTTTTATATCTCATATATCTGTATCCTCATCTTTTACTATTTGCAAATTAGTATTCTTTCTTATTATTATAACATCATTTCATAGATTTCTATCAGCTAAGGTTTCAGATCTTGCAGATATCCTTCTTGCAGAAACTTGCTGTAAATTCACCAATGTACAATCTACTTTGATTAATTTCACTGAAAAACTATCCAGTGAATTGATTCTATTTCATCTTGAATTAATGTATTGATTTTAAAACATGTGGATTGATATATAATCTGTTCTGAGAATTCTGGGTGGTAGGGTGACGAAGGTTACAAAATTCTGAATATGAAGTTCTGATTGATTTATATTTATTTTATTTACTACATATTTTGCCGCCCAATCTCCTACACAAGATGACTCTGGGTGGCTTTCAAGCTATAAAACAAGTAAAAGATACTGTAATTAAAATAACAAAACATCAACATTACATAGATTAAAATATTATTAAAAACTGTACTGAAACTGAAACTAAGAGAGCTAAGTGTTGGATGGGACGGGACTGAAATTTCTTACCACACCTCCAGTGATAAACATCCCACTCAGAACCCTAGGTCAACCAACTACATTTTAATATTCTTCCAGAAGGCCAAAAGGAAGGGGACAGTTCTCAATTCCGTCAGCAGAATGTTCTACAAGGATGGGACATATAGTCCCTTCCACCCATTCACTACAGCACACAGATGTTAAACAAACTAAAAAACATTCTATACAATCTGAAGAGATGCCAAACAACCACATTGATTATGCACCAATTGTATATGCAGAAGGATACGGAAGGTTTTACAAGTCACAAGCTTTGTTTTGCTTTAAGCACAGGACAAAGTTATTGGCTGTATCTATAGAAAACCTCCCAGAAGACAAGATTCAAACAGTCCAATAAAGAGTATGCATTTCATTTTAATCCATCCAAAATAATAGGCAGTGAGATCCCAATGAATTCAGTGATATAAGTTTGTTTTCCACAGTCATTTTGGATATCTGCCTGTGCTTTCAATTTAGATGAAACAGATCAGGAATTTTAGAGCACATGTTATAATCTAAGCCCTACGTGAATTCATTAACAGTTTGAGCAATCAGAGGGCTAAGGACCTTGGAAGCAATATTGCAATCGCTTGATTGCCTTGGTTAGTCATCTTAGGAGAGTCATCTTTGCCCTGACCTTTTAACACAACCATATGCCTACTTCTAATCATTCATTTCAATTGCATTACTCTACTTCCAAAACTGAAATTTTTTGGCATGGTATGTTTGGTTCAACTTCATGCATCTACACTTTAGAACAATTTGTATCGTAACAATTGAAAAATTACGATTTGAACATTTTCATGGTGTTGATATCAGAAGCCTCCTGGGAAGAGAAGATGCAATTGTTTTGTGAAGTAGTGAACTAAGGACACTACAAATAATTTAATGCAGTAATAGCAATATTATTTTTTATTTAAGTAAGGTTAATTTAAAAGTTTGGAGCTGATATACTTGAACTTAACCCAGGGGAAATCTTGTGCAGAAGATACAATTGGTAACAATTTGCCACTCATACCTCATTAAATCCTTGAGGTTTATGAGCTCTACATGAAACTTGATGCCCAATTTAATTTAACAAAAGTTTTACACAGCAGTGTCTTCCATAAACTAATCTATATCACTTACAAAATCTCTAAAACAGAATATATACATTTAAAAAGGTACAAGATGTCCATATTCTGTATGTCAGAGTCCACGTAAATATTATCATATCAGAATAGCCAAAGCAATGCTCTTTCAGGAGTAACATATGGTTATGAAAGTTTGATACTGAGAAAGAGAAAACGTACACAGATGCAACCTACACATAATAAATTAGAACAATGATGGCTAACCTTTTTGTTGCCAAAAGTGCAAGTGCACACGTGCGATAGCATGTGCACATGCCTCCACCCATAATGCATAGTGTGCCCCCACATGTGCATGTGCGTACAACCCTCCCCCCAGACGTGCCACATTGCTCGCCTCCAAGCCGAGCTTTGTATTTCCTCCGTGGCGCTGGGAGAAAACGTTTTCGCCCTCCTCAGGCTCCAAGAAAGTCTCTGGAGCCTGGGGAGCTGTTTTTTACCCTCCCTGGGCTCCAGAGGTTTTCCTGGAGCCAGGGGAGGGCATAAATGGCCTCCCCCCAGCCCCCTGGAGGCTCTCTGGAAGCCGGAAATGGAGACTTTCCTGGAACCTGGGGAGGGCAAAAACGGCCTCCCCTGGCCCTCCGGAAGGCCAAAATCAGTTAGCCGGTGCGCGCTTGCATGCTGGAGCTGATGGCTTGAATACCAGCAGATATGGCTCCGCGTGTCACCTGTGGCAAGCGTGCTATAGGTTCGCTGTTGGAATTAGAAGAATGATTTGGAAACCTGTCCTATGTTGGATTTACAAAAGAGACAAGTTAAACTACTGAAGCTGTTCCTGAAAACAGACAAAAAGAAAATGATAAGAAATCAACTCGTGGACATTATTCAGTGGAATTAAAAATATGTTATTAAAATGTAAGCAGAAGAATTATAAAGTAAAATTTAACTGGGTAAAATACACGTTATGGTTTCTGGTAGCTCTTAATGGGTCTTCTTGTTGACCAGGACTGAATGATAAGGCAGGTTTTAAAGAACTATTTATAAGATATTTTTTTTGTTTTATTTCTTAAAAAAAGTAGTAGGTTGGATTATAGATTGGATTTATTTGATTAAATATATATATAAGATTACTCGGGAAAAGACCCGAATACAACAAGACCAGCATACCTACACACGTGAAAATCTATGAAAACTTATATATAGGGTTGACTCAGCCTTCCATCCTTCCGAGGTGGGTAAAATGAGGGGCAATATGCTGACTCTCTGTAAACCGCTTAGAGAGGGCTGAAAGCCCTATGAAGCGGTATATAAGTCTACTGCTATTGCTATTGCTATTGCTATTGCTATTGCTATATATATATATATATATATATATATATATATATATATATATATATATATATATATATATATGCTCTTAATAAACTTTTGTTAATTAGAACTGAATGATGACGTTTGTATAATTTGATTATTAATATGGAATGATATAGGAAAAAAAGAGATTTTTAAACTGAAATATTAGAGAAGGCTTTAATTACTGAAATGGTTTATACGTGTGGGGAGAGAGGAAATCACCTTTTATATATCTTCTTTTTTCTTTTTTCTATAATATTGCATTTTCCTTTTTGGTTTTTATGTTTCTTATTTGTATTAATTTTTTATCTGTCTACTTATAAACATCAATAAATTATATTTAAAAAGCAGGTATCTCTTGAGTTATGGATCTGGGGAAAGATACAAAAAATATTGTGGCCTGCAAAAAGAATCAATTAATTAATCGCAGACCAAATAAAGATGAATTGCTAAAATGATGATCACCAAGCAGAAACTTACATATTTTGAATATATGATGCAAGCAGATAATAGACTAGAAAACACCACTATGTCTGGCAAGGTTGAGGAAGGAGAAGATAACAGATAAGGTGGATGGACAGCATTAAAGAAATTATAAAACAGCATTTAGTGTTGCAATGGACTATCACTAGAGCAAATTTAGGCTGTAAGAATTCAACATGCAGTATCAGGAATAAAACCCAGTGTTTTGAGAACTTGACAAAATACAAAATATGAATGAAAACAATACTTTTTCTGGTGTTTATTTCTGAAGCAATGAAAAAAATGATTGTCCCCTTGTCTAAAAATCTGCAAGATGACATATTCAGCACCACACATAATATATACCATATTATTAAATTAAGAGATATGTTTTTAAAATTATGTTTCTGGCTTCGTCATATACTGAAAAGCTGTACATATTTTTTTTATTCTACACATGTAAGCTCACAATCCTTCTATGTTTTTTCCTGAAATTACTATTGCTACTAGACTCATACTCAATCCACCAATATATCAACACTTATTCATTGCTGATATACCTACAAAGGGATGAGTCAACTAAATTTTGATTACAAAGAAATGAAACATAATCTGAAAGAACAAACCTGTATGAGGCAATCTTGGATATCCATACCCACTTCAAAATGTGTAATAGAAGCCTTGTTTCATGACAGCTGGTGTTACAAAAACATTTTAGTCATATGTATTAACAATTCAATAGGTGTTTTTTTTAATATATAAAATATTTTTGAACTGAGCAGCCAACAGGCTTATTAGAAATAAGTATTATATAAAGGAATGCAAGTTTTCCCAAGTAATTGTTTGTGATCTTACATTCCCTGAGAATGTAAAAGGAAAAGCTTTTAGAAGTACACAGTAATTGTAAGGGAGGCAGGATATGCTAGTCTTGAAATAGAAGTTTGACAGGGAGAACCTCTTTCCATGAAGGCTCTCCCCATAAATGAAGACTCTGGAAAATCAGGATCCTCTGTGGTTGAAGAGAAATGTGACAAAGATGGGGCTAACCTGTTGACTGTACGAGGTTAAACAGTCCAAAGCTTATTTGCTTGGAAACAAAAGCCACCAAATGCAATGATTCTTAGTACATGAAGGTTGCCTAGGTCTGTTGTGTTCTCAGTCTAGGACTGAGACATCTAACAACTTGTTGTTTGCAAAGAGAAGAAAAACCAATTCAATACATCAAAGATTTCTTCTCTACTTATCCCCATCCATAGCACATAGGACAAATTTCTAGCATAACATCCCAATATGCATAATTGGGAGTAACTGGATTCAATACAATTTCTTTCACGTTGTGAGAAGTAGTTAGGAGTTTGAACGTAAATAGAATGACCTGTGTGGGTACGTGTGTATAAATACAGATATGTATCAAAGCATATATTTGGGGGAGATGGATGAGGGAGTTTCCATACTTGTTTTGAGTGAGAACTGGCAACCTAGTTGACAAACAAGGAAAACTGGACTGTGAATATAAATTTAAGTGTGTTTATAGCTTTTTTTCTATCTAATCCATTTTTTTGAGGAGAGTACAAGATTGTCTTACTTTTGGAGTTTTCCTTTTTTTGTGTAACTGTAATTTGATGTGCTTTACATCCAGTACCCAGTTTAAGAAATGTAATTCAATTGTAATGTATACTTCAGATGTCTGCCTTTTTGACAGAAAAAGCCAAAAATCATAACCAAACTTCATTGTTTTAAGTGGTTTCAATGATTATTAGTCAAAAGCAGTATTATTCCTAAATTAAGAGATTAAATCTAATTTGCTGATAGGGTCTAGGGAAAGAAAGTGTAAAATATTGTATACTTGCTCTTCTAAGTAGTACTCCTAAACTGCTTGAAAAATCCAGTTCCATTGTACTATCCTTCCATAAACCAGGAAGCAATGACAGTTTTCAAACAACTCACGTTCCTCTCAAGGGTATCTGTTGTTTGCTTCATAGCAGTGGAAGCTCACGAGTATTAAGTTTATTACTTAATAATTATCAACCAGAAAAAATTGCTAACAGGCATTTTAAATTATGCTTTTAATGAGGATGTGAATATACAGTTGCCAATCTGGGAAGCTTGTCTTTCACCACCTTCCAAACTATATGTGCCATGAAAGCTTTCAGCAAATCATTTTGAAGTTTTGTCTCTAAATGGTCATTATCACTGCCTAGATGAACTAGAAGGGGCAGAAACTGACAAGCATTTAGCACATAATCTGTACTATATTAGTGACTCGTAATGAGAGATGGATATGTGCCAGCACACAGGTCAAATCTCCAACCTAGTTTCACCTCTGATCTCTTTTTGTACTGACTCACTCTGTGACAACAGGGCGGCTCACCCAACCTCTGGTTTCCTTCCTATAATAGGGTGCTCATTTGCTTAGGGAAGGTTATAAACAAAGCGAATATTAATGGGGCCACATCGGTATCCCACTTATATACGCGCACCCTCACACACTGTACAGCGCAAAATAAAGTAATGGTGGTGGGGAGAGTTATGGAATCAACGTGAGAAAATTCGGCTAATGTTGAAATACAAGGATCGCGGCCGGCGGGGGGACGGGGACGGCCGAGGGAGCAACCAAATCTAAGAAAACAAGAGACACAATTAAAGGCAGAGGCCAAGAGGAAGCCTTGAAAGACGAGGAATGCGTGCAAGTCAAAGGGAGTCTGGGGAGTGGTGGGGGAAAAGGATAATAGAACAGAAAGGCAGATGAGAAGGATCGCGATCATGGGAATCAAGAGAAAGGGAGACAATCCAGAAGCCTCTCACCCACCCCAGCCCGATGCCAACCGCTTCCTGCCAAGCCGAGAAGAGCCACTCACCCTGTGAGCAGAGCCGGAGATTCGCACCCTTCATCCACAGCTACCGACACAGGAGCCTGGAGGCCTCCCCTCTCCTCTGCTCTGCTTCTCCTCCGCTCCGCCCCTCCACGGCTCCTTCCTTCCTTCCGGGCCGTGTGGGCGAACCGGTCACCCGGCTCACGCTTGCGATCTGGCACGCGCGGCAGATCGGGATCTTCCCTCCTCCCCTTCATGGTGGATTCCCGTAGGTCAGCCTCCGGGGCTTGCCCTTCACGGCTGACATGGAAAGGACTGGACGCACAAGTTAGTCTCGCAACCCAAGCTGTCAGCAGAGTTTCAGGAAGCCTATCTGGAAATTCAATGTATTTAAGGCGGGCTCACTGCTATGGCCCTTCGAAGGCATTAGATAAGTAGATCTTAGGAACGAAATAGGAAGAGTTCTGCAGGTAACCTACCGTAGTAAAACAGAGAAGATACTTCCAGACACAGCTGCCAATGAATATCTATTAATTGTTTGCTACCCAGAGTAACTTTTTGTGAGATGGGCACCCATATTCATTTTTTACCACCACCTATCATCTCTCCCTCCCTCTCTATATTCTATCATCTCTCTCTCTCTTTCTATCTTATTCTGTCTTTACTATTCTATAAGCAACAAAAATTAAATGGGAAGAGGTAAATCACAATTGCTTAATAAATGTTTCATATGGAAGTGCCTAACTATACGCTGAAGAGTAAATTGCTTGCAGCAAAAATAGCTCTGTATTATAGTACATTAAAAGTGTATTATTATACCAGACATTGCACTTCCATCTCCTGTTTCTTTTCCCATAACAAGCACTCTTTGAGGTAGATTGTGCTGTAAGAATTATATAAGTCTTCTATAGAAGAAGACTTGAAGTCTTCTAAACCAACCTTCTACCCAAGGTAGGAGTCTTCTGACCATTCCAGATAAATATCTCTCCAAGCTTTATTTGAAAATCTGCAACCATGGAACCTCTACAACTTAAGGAGGTTGGCTCTCCAACCTCTTAATAGCTTTCATAGTCAGGAAATTTTTCCTTATTTCAAGTTTGCATCTCCCTCTGTAAAGCTTTCACCCATTTGTATCTTGTCATGCTCAAAGAAGCATATGGAATCTTATGTCCCAATTTCATTGTCTTCTGAATAAAAGTCTGACATGTAGAACATGAGTTCTCAGTAAAACAACTAAGATAATTGAAGTCAGCTCTGTCATATAGATGAGCTTAGCAGGCATGCTATTCAACCAGTTTTTAGGAAATTAAGCTAATATTAGGTCTAACACTTAATGCTAAACAGAAGTTTAAAAATCTAGAAGGACATGTATTATACTGCAAGTAAATTTACCAAATGCTTTTAAAATAACAATTTTGATGGGCTTAGAAAAGTATTGTGGAGCAAGAACAATTTCATCTGTATGTATATCACAATTTCTGTTGCAATGCTAAACATTCCTATGAAAGTTGTTTATAGAGACAAAATAAAGGATACTGTGACCAATTTACAAATGTAAGAATCACAGTACAGATAGTCCTTGACTTACAACCAAAATTGAGCCCAACATTTCTGTTGCTAAGTGAGATTTTTGTTTTGCCTCATTTTACAAACTTTCTGGCCATGCTTATTAAATGAATCACTGCAATTGTCAAATTAGTAACAGGATTGTTAAATTATTCTGGCTTCCCCACTGACTTGCTTGTCAGAAGGTCACAAAAGCTGATTACATTATCCCATGACACTGAAACCATCATAAATATGAGTCAGTTGCCAAGCATCCAAATTTTGATCATGTGACCATGGGGGTGCTGCAACAATCTAAGAGACCGCCTCCTGCCAGTCACCTCCCAAAGACCTATTAGATCCCACAGACTAGGCCTCCTCCGAATTCCATCTGCTGGCCAATGTCGGCTGGTGACTCCTCGGGGGAGGGCCTTCTCTGTGGCTGCTCCGGCCCTTTGGAATGATCTCCCCATTGAGATCCGGACCCTTACTATCTTTCCGGCCTTCCGCAAAGCAACTAAGACCTGGCTGTTCCGGCAGGCCTGGGGCTGTTGAACTATCCAGCCCCATTCGAGGTTACGACTGTTGTTGAATTTTAAATTGCTGTTTCTATTTTATTTTTGTATCCCCTCCCCTTTTTATTGTGAGCCGCCCTGAGTCTCTCGGGAATAGGGCGGCATACAAACCTAATAAAATCAAATCAATCAAATCAATCTTAAGTGTGAAAAAGAGTTATTTCACTATTTTCAGTGCCATTGTAACTTCAAATGGTTACCAAACAAACTGTTGTAAGTCTAGCACTATCTGTATACAATATTAAAGTCCAATTTATGTAACATTGGAAATCACAAAATGTAATTTATTTATGCAATTCTAAATCTTGTATTGGTTTTCTGACAATGATACAACAATAAATGCATATTAAGATTATGTGATTTACTTATTGGAATTTTCAATTTCTCTTTCCTTTGTATCAGAACACCACAGAAAGCTAATTTATACCTTATAAAATGTATAATTTCAGATTATTACAGAAATTACAGAATTAAAGGATTGAAAATGACCCTTCCAGATAATTTAATTCAACTCCTTATTACGATTAATGTGACTAATTTCATAATGCATTTGGTATAGTTGTAATATTGTTATTCCAAATAAATTTCAGTTGGTCCTCACTCTGAATTTTTTCAGCTGGAAATCCTATATATGTTTATATTCAGTGGGATCTATTCCTAAGTAAATATTTATATGAATTGCAGTTTAAGTTGTTGTTTCTTTAAAAGTACTTTAGCAGATTTTTAAAA
Organism: Thamnophis elegans; assembly: GCF_009769535.1. Lineage (NCBI taxonomy): Eukaryota > Metazoa > Chordata > Lepidosauria > Squamata > Natricidae > Thamnophis > Thamnophis elegans. The sequence continues at coordinate 85,805,181 of NC_045542.1, forward strand.
TCTAATATTGACCAGTCCTCAAAGCTTATTAAATAATATATTTATAAGAGCAGATGTATCTTGCTCAACAATCTTTAGTCACTTTAATTTTAGGATTAAAACTAATGTGTGTGTGTATATATATATATATTGCTCAGGTATGGATGCCTCTGGATCAACATATTGAAAAATATAAAAACACTTAACAAATTATCCCCAAATAGCAAGAGAATATTGATAATCATCCTCAGTATTTGTGAATTTGCAAAGTATTTGCAAAACAAACAAACAAACAAACACATTAATAAGGTTTTACAAAGCTGCAAAAGTAGCCCTGGCACATCAGGAAACAGTTACTAGTGAAAACAAGTGTTGTTTTACTACATAAAAGGATGTATAGTAGTTACAATGTCTACATTTTATGGAGCATCAACAGCCTTAAAATCGGATGAAGTCTGTCCAGGACCTGTAACTAGTTCTGAAACGCTTACATTTCTCTGAAAAGCAGATGATTTCCCCCAAAATCATTTAGTTTTCAGATGGAAATGTCTTTGATTAACTGAGGATACATTAAAAGATGTGTTAGACACCCAACGGAGAAGTATAGATCCACATTATTTAGTTATTAGCTAGTTATTTCTTATATAGCAACTCCAAATCATGGAGCAAAAAAAAAACCCCAATAAATTTTCAGAAGTTGTAGAAATTGTTTTGCAACTTGTGCTAGTGTTTTTAACCTTGTAATTCTTTTAAAACAATTTCTCTAAACAGCTCTCTAATTAGCTAAAAAACACAAGGACAAGCAACCCCTCCGTGTGTGTGTGTGTGTGTGTGTGAGAGAGAGAGAGACAGAGAGAGAGACAGAGAGAGAGAGAGAGAGAGAGAGAGAGAGAGAGAGAGAGTGGGGGGAGAGGGAGAGGGAGAGAGAATTAAGAGATCATGGATTAATACAATATATATCCCAAAGCCTTGATTCTAATTAACTTTTAAGCAACAGACTCATCAATACCTAGAGTTCTTGGATATATTTTTTTACTTTTGGGTTTGTCATAGTTGTTTAGTGTGTGTGTGTGTGTGTGTGTGTGTGCGCGCGCATATTCAAAAGTAGCTGTTAAATTTAATAGAGCTTAGTGTCTTGTATGATTAAAATTGTAAGATAAAATTCTGAGATTGAATTCTGCTAGCTGGGAGACTGAAGAATTATCCTATAACTGAGGACACCTCTAGTGGAACTGAATTTTCATTGAAAATTAATGTTTTTCCCATTAGAATCAAAAGAATAGAAAAGGTCAAGAAAAAAAACCCCACAAAACATTGTGGCCACATTGCATTGTCACCACAACAAAGTATAGGCTATGATGTAACATTAGGTCCCCCCACCCCTTTCAGTCAGTATTTGACTAAGTAGTTCCTATAGGTTTTTTTATTTTTTGGGAAGTGGTTTATGTTGCCTTCTTCCTAGGACAGAGTGACTGGCCTGAAGACAACCAGCTGGCGTTGTGTCTAGGGTGAGACTATATCTCACTGCTTCCTCATTTCTAGCCTGCTTCCTTGATCACTATACCAAGCTACTCATTATTCCACACCATACAGTAACACAATAGAGACCATAACTAGTCAGATAGGCAATCGCCGGTATATATCTTTCACCTTGTATCATGTATCTTCCAAAGGCATAGAATCCATTCAACACTCTCCCTGTGTGGATCAATAAGAGATCCATCAATAGTGTTAAGTACCAATAGTGACTGGGATGCTCTCTGTCAAGTTGTTAAATCTGCCAAATGCAGATGGGCATCTTTATGCCTATTGCTACAAGCTTTGTGCTTTTAGGGAGTGCTAGATAATATGAAATTCTCTCTCCCACCAGAATTAGTCCAGGTTTTAGGATTGAAGATGTGAGGGCAGGTGAAAGGGCTACTTGATGAGCCCACGAACAACGATTCTCTCTGTGTTCATTCAGTAAAAGGAGATTGTAGAATGGGTGTTGCTGCCAGTATGCAAAGCAGTGAAGCAGAGAACTGGGGCAGAGAAGATGATGAGGCTAAGGCAGGGGTGTCAAACTCACGTCATCATGGGAGTGTCACATGACATGTCAGGACTTTTTCCCCTTTCACTAAACCGGATGTGGAGTGGTCAGTGCATGACACATCCCACCTGTGGGCTGGGAGTTTGACAGCCCTGGGCTAAGGATTTGGCTTGGCAGTAAATCTGGCCTGACAAGCAACATTGTCAGAATTGTTACATTAGTCACTATAGATTTCTTCAGAAAGATTGGTTGACTATGGTAGAATCAATAAGGAACATTTCCGTACTATTTGAAGTATAGACCATTATGGCCATTATGCCAACATTATGTAACAGGGGAGGTGGAGCAATGTCCCTTTCAAATTCAGATGATCCCAACCTGCCAGCCTTAAATTCAGCCATAAAAAAGCTGGTCATAACAGGTTAAGTGTGGTGAAAGAGAAAGCATGGTTTGTCGCCTAGATCCATGAAATGGTATTGTAGTGGAGATCTTGTCTCTATCAAGAATGGCTTTTTCTCCCAGAACCCAAAAAGCAAATGGGTCTGTATTGACACTTTTCTCCCCTGCTGAAATTAAAAATTTGGTTTCTTTCTTCTCAATGCTCTATCAAAAACAACAGCCATTAGTGTCTTGAATGAGATCACGGAGAATATGTGACACCATCAATGAAACCTTTCATGTTCTGGCACATGATTGGTGGGAGTCTAATGGTGTTTCAGGGACAGTGTAGTCATGCATTTACCATATTTTTTAGTTGTCTATTCCCCACCCTGCTCTCAGGATAAGCAAATTTAGATACAATGGACATTGTACCATAGTAGTAGTGAGATATCACACTCCTCTTCCCAAAATACAAATCTCATACATATTGTTCTTTATTCTATCTGTGTATTCATTTAAAACACACATTTCTATCCCACTGCAATCCAGAGACTTGTTTGCCATTTCAAAAGACATCTGTTTCATTTAGAATACTTATTTGACATACTATTCCTTTTAAATCTTACCACCACCACCACCACCCCCGCTAAAGCATCCTGTTATCTGGATAGAATTTAATGTAACAACAGAGCTCTGGAACACCATATTTATGGGAAATCAGTTCAGCAAATCATATAAAAGATGAATTTTTGCAAAGTACTCAGCTGAGAAGACTGCTTTGATTTTTTCCGTTGTCATTTTCCCTATTAATTTTTTCCTTAGTTAAGCTGTCATTTTTTTAAAAAAAAATCTTGCTGTTTGGATTAAAACTATCAAACTTTTGCAGAATCTTAAAAATACCTTTCTTTTATCTTTTAAAATACTGTTATAGAAGTTGTCGCCTAGCTAAACCTGCCTGAAATGTAATGGGTGCCATGGAAGCAAGAGAAAGTTGAACGCAGTGTTCTATTGTGAAACAAGCCCTTCCCTTCTGTATGTAGATAAGAGGTGGAACTTGTATTGCAACATAGTGCAAGATTCTGCAGATGCCATTGCTGATGTCAAAAAACTGAGCCACATCAGCTCTGCTTAGGTGGCAGAAGTCTAAGAAATATCACAGCTGCAGCATAACCTACACTGGAAAGGTGAAAAGTCAGGCCAGATGATGCAGTGTGGCAAACTCTTCTGTACAGTGTTGTCAATTTTTGACTTGACCTTACACTATACTAAATCTCAAACTCTGGGTGAGCTGAGTTCCCAGGATTGAAGAAAATTCACTCTCCGAATCCTAGAAGACTTATTGATTTACCCACTGATGGTTCTGAGCAGCTATGGGTCGATTTTTTTTTCTTTAAAATTGGACTCTGAGCAAGGTGAGCCTAGGTGTCACTGAATCCCGCCTGTCAATTCAACGCTTTTAAAGCAAAACCCCGCCCCGATGATGTCCCCAGAGTGCTATTCCTTTAAATCTCTACCGCGCCTCCAAGGCCACGGTTTTTCAACCCTAAGCCCCGCCTACGGCTGCGGGATCCTCCGTTCCGGAAGTGCCACGTGTACCGAGTGCGCCTGCGCGGCCTTCGTTTACTTTCTTCCGGTGTGAAGAGCAGGGCCTCCCCTCCTGGGCTTGGCGCCGGAGCAAGACTCAGAGACGCCCGCGAAGCGATCCTCTTGCTTGCCGCTATGGCCCAGCCGGGAAGGCCCGCGTATAATAGCCTTACTAGAGCCGGCCAGCCGCCGCCACCGCAGCAGCCGTACAGCAATGGTGAGTGAACCCGGCCGCACCCCGGGTCATCACTGGCTCCTCTAAAGGGGGCTTGAATCTCTGGCTCCTCTCGGCAGGACAGTCGTATGTCACGCCGCGGAGGGGCAGGGCGGCCGGGAGCGCGGAGGATCCGTGTACGTGGCGGCGGCGGTACGCGGACCCCCTTCGGCTGTCGCCCCTCGAGGAGCTGGATGGCACTTCGAGCAGAAGACGGGCTTTTTGCTAGGCGGGCTCCCCTGGTTTCCCATCCCGAGGCCCTGCTTTCCTTTCGCGATGGCACTCGTGCTTGGAAGGCGTTGAGGGTCATAGGGAGGTCCTGGGAGAAGGGACTAGTTGCAGCCGTGGCATCCGCACTAGTAGCAGCTGTGGAGCATTTTCTTAGCGTTCTTGGGGACGAGGCAGCGATGGGCGCTCCCTGTGTCACTCCCTGGCGATGCTCCTAACGATGAAACGCCTCTGCCGCTTGAGAGTATTTCCCAGAATTTAACACGAAGACACGGGAAGCGGCTCCCAGAGGGAGAAATAGGTTAATCTGCGTAGCAGAATATATATATACATATATTAATATATATGGCAGTACCCTAATGTGGCTTGCAACCTATTGACGCTGTATGAGTTTATATATCTTTAGAAAACGGGATGGTTTACAATATTTGTCTTTTGTACAATTAATTGATCAATTACTCTTTTGAGACGGCTTCCCAGCTGACCAGTCTTCCTACAGATATATATAAAAGCACTGTTGTGAAGAAACAGAATGGATGCTACTTGCTTTCTGGGATCTGTGGGTGTAAAGAATGCTGTGCATAATTCAAATGCTCCTGGTTTAAGGAGTTCATTATGCTGGTATAATCAGAAAAATCTCTCAGCTGACTAGTTGCTCAATTTCTCCTCCTCTCTGGAACTGAAAGCTGACAAATGAGGCTGGCTGAGGAACTGTAAACTGTGTCTCAACTGTGTGCCGACCTGTGTGTTCTTCTGGTAAAAATAGAGCAATAGCCAATCTTTAGCTGTGTTTCACTGTATAGTTTCATAGTTGGATGTTGACAGTAATTAGTATTCTATTTTTTTTAAAGATTGTAGGTCTAGGAAGAGAATCAAGGTGTATTAGTACTTATAGGAGTTGTACAAATTTTGTTTCTTAAGAGATTGAAACTGTGATTCCATGGTTCTGTAATACAGAACTTTGTCCTTTCCCCTTTTACTACACCAATTTGGAGTTAATGATCATAGGTTACATTATGTGAGTTTCCTATTTAACATGAAGTGTAGAATTCTAAATTGATATGGGCATTCTGTATTGTAAAGTGATAGTGACATAAAGTTAGCTGGAAATGACATGATTGTTTATTGCAACAGGATCATTGCTGGAGCTGATGGGCAACAAATAGAGATGTAGAAAGAATGCAAGCCAATGGTATTGTTTAGTGTGTTGCAAACTGATTTAGGAAGAGTAGCATTTGGCCTGTAGATTCTTGATATTTTGCAAATCAATCAAGATGGACATATAGGCATGGTGTGTGATTTTTAATCAATATGTTTTGTCTTGATGCAAATTACGGTACAGGTAGTTCATGACTTACAATTCTAGCTGATGTTTAGGTGTACTACCTGTTACCAAAACTATTAGCTATAAATTTGGCTAAAGGAAGCAGTGAATCCCATTTTAACTTTGCATTATTTAAAATATACTTTGTTCTAACACTCCTGAATTCTCAACATATTTAGTTTCAATAAGTAACTCTGAATCCTAATATTGAAAGAAAAAACCTGCTCCATCCGTATTTTCTATACCATGTATAATTTTATATTCTATCATGTTATCTTTCTTTACTTCAAATGAAGGCCCAGATACTCCAGGTAGTCCTTGACTTACAATCACAATTGAACCCAAAATTTATCTTGCTATAAGCAAGACAGTTAAGTGAGTTTTGCCCCATTTTACAACCTTTCTTGTTGAATGAATCACTGCATTTGTTAAATTAGTTACACAGTTTAGTGAATTTGGTTTCTCCATTGACTTGGCTTTGCTTGTCAAAAGGTGATCACATGATCCCAGGACAGTGCAATCATCATTAAATAGGTGTCTGAATGTGTGACTACAGGGATGGTGCAATGGTTGTAAGTATGAAAAAATTTCATGTCACTTTTTCAGTGCCATTGTAACTTCGAGGTAACTAAACAAATGGTTGCAAGTCAAGGATTACCTATATGGTGTATTATCTTTCTTTAGTTGAAACGATTTTAAACTTGTATAGGTCTTATATTTTAGTTTGTCTGTGTGGATTTATGATGATTTAAAATATTGGAAAATCTTGAAATTTGCACTCTAAAGTCTTTTAGGTGTTGTCAATTAAAATTATTTTTTTAGAAGTAATTCTTTAAATTATATTTTAATTAATTAATTACATGTATTTTAGCTTAAAAAATATCCCAAGACTCATTTGACTTAATTGCACAGAATTCTGAATGTGGTTTGTGGTTACCCACAATCTTGTGCAGCTTCTGTGGCAATAGAGGCAGTAATTTTGAATAAACTGCAGTTTTAAATAGAACAATATACATACAGACGATACTAGGTGACTGGTTGATATAAGAATGCTCTCTTATTAAAAATGTATAATTCTGAATTAAGGAATTATAGATTCCACTTGTTTTTACAATCAGGGCAAGCCTAAAGAGAAAACATGTTCGTCTTATGCTAGACAAAATAGTAAACTATCATTCTCCATTACCTTTCTGCTTTTCTAACCCAGTAGTGGCAGTATTCATTGTCTGTTTGAAAACTGGAATTCCTTTAATATTTAAAGGAATCACATTTCTGTAATTATAAAACTGAAAATAAGACCTGACATCCTATATAAAAAGGAAGAGGAAATGGAATTAGGCATAGTATGTAGCAGAAATTCTCATCTCTGATTTTCTGAGCATCCAAGAAAATTTTAAGTCATTAATTTATTTGCATTAATGCTGAATATTGCTTTGGAAGACTAAAGTGTTACAAAGAAACATAATTAGAATTCCAATTTGTTTCTGAAGTAATAGGAAAATTTATGTTCATGCTGCCTTGTAATTATTAGCCATTTTCTATGTAGAGAAATGGGTTCTGATCCTGAACATTCTATGGAAATTCTTATATGGAATGATGGGAACATTTAAGCTTTTACGCTTTCCCCAAAGGAGATGTACTCTAGACTTGTTATATAATTTGATGCTGTATTTAGTTACACGGGCATAGCACATTTTAGAATCTGATGTTTGAATTGTCACAGTATGAGCACTATCCATCCCCCCACAAAAGTCATTTGTCATTGTGATTTGCCACAGCTCTGAAAAACTAGAAATGTTGCTATGAGGCTCCCTACTTTGTGATTTCAAGGCAATTCCAGTTAGAAATTTCTTATAGGTCCTATTGAATTTAAAGCTGTCCATACTGTACGTATTCTATAGGTTCTTATTTTGGCTGATTTAATTCTAATGGCTTTTGGTCAGATGAGTTTGATTACCTTGTGATATAAATCCATAGTCAGTAGCATTGTATTTAATTACTTAAAATCATCTTATTCACTGTAGTTCTCAATAAAATTACAGGTGGTCCTCAACCAAGGACCACAACTGAGCCAAACATTTATGTCACTTAGCATTTGTTAAGTGAGTTTTGCCTCATTTTAGGAGTTTTCTTGCCATAGTTCTTAAGTGAACCACTAGAGTTGTTGAATTAGTAACACAGCTGTTAAGTGAATCTGACTTCCTCATTGACATTACTTGTCAAAGGTAACAAAAGGGTATCAGATGACCCTGCGACACTGCAAGCATTGTAACTATCAGTCAGTTGCCAAACATCCAAATTTTGATCATGTGACCATGAGATGCAGCAATGGTTGTAAGTGTGGAAAATGGTCATAACTCACTTTTTTCAATGCCTTTGTAACTTTAAACAGTCACTAAAAGAACCGTTGAAAGATAATCCTTGACTTATGACCACAATTGAGCCCAAAATATCTGTTGCTAAGTGAAACATTTGTTAAGTGAGTTTTACCTCATTTTACGACCTTTGTTGTCATAGTTGTTAAGTGAATCACTTCAGTTGATAAGCTACTAATCTGGTTGCTAAGAAAATCTGGCTTATCCACTGACTGCTTGTCAGAAGGTCGTAAAAGGTGATCATATGACCTTGGAACATAGCAACAATCATATGTATAAACCAGCTGCTAAGCATCTGAATTTTGATCACATGCTGCAAAGGTCATAACTGAAATGGTCATAAGTCACATTTTTCCATGCCACTGCAACTTCGAACGGTCACTAAATGAACTGTTGTAAGTCAAAGACCACCTGTACCTATATATTCTTTGATATAACTTTGAATGAATAGTCTTAAGAATTCCGAGAAAGGTAGGTACAATTTTAGAAAGTGTATGTACTTAATCAGAAAATTCAGATTTAGATAAAATGATTTGTCTGTTTTTCCTACAGTTGAGAACTTTCCGAAAGGTGGTAGAATTAATTGTCCATTGATATTATTAATTTTTACTAAACATAGCTTTGGATAAGGAATTTAGTTCTCAAATCCTTGAAACTGCAATAGTGTGCTCTGTTCTCTTTTTGCTTCGTTTTGTATTCTTTCCTCCATTCTTTGCATAGATTCTTTATTGTATAAATTGTACTCATATTCACTATTCATTAACCTTCTTAGTCATTGCTCTTTTACTGAGAAGTCTAGTTAACAAGCCTGTTATCATGCTTGCTTCTACTGAATATTATAAAGATTAGTATATTATAAGAAGTTATGTTTTTCATTTTGTATTTGTTAAGAAATTTTTAAGAAAACGTGTACCATCTCATTTTAAACTTGACTTTTTAATTTAAATTTCATCCATCATTTTTATCCATCCTTATTCATCATTTCACTTTGGCTACCATGTTTGCTATGCAGTGACAGTTGCAATTGTTACTGATATTAGAGCTAGGTGTGTAGTGAGTCACTCTTGCATGGAGAATATGTGAGCAGGAGAAGTTGCAGTGGGAAAGCACTGAATGTCTAGGTGGGGGAAATGGGATCTCTCTGTTCTACCACAGCCAGGCCCAGCTGTTGTCCTGCAGTTGGCTTACAGATCCCACCACTGTCTCCCTCTGCAAGGTCTTTCCTTGAGGCACCTTGGGAAAATGAGAGCATAAGTCCAACCCTGCTAGAGCCTGCTCGGCCCACTGTTTGCTGTGACCCCTCCTAACAATAGGGTGAAAAGCATCTGCTTCCACAGGAAGTAGACCAAGACACAGCTGCACCCCTAGCCTTAGCTTGATGTAAATTGCAGGCAGGGACAGGACCTGCTTCCACAGGCACTGCTACTGTTTGATGTGGTTGGCGATGCCTCAATGTGAGGCTAAAAGTTCAGCTGTCTATACACGTGGCCTACTTGAAGCTGCCACACAAGATGTTGGCCTATTTCCTGTTGTCACTGGATATGAGGTTAGCCATCAGTTTGAGACTCTTGTTTCAAGTTGCAGAAAATTTGAAGAAATACCTAATATGTTCTTTTTCATACAGGAACATATTAATTTTATCTGGTTATTATTCTTTTGATAAAATATAGAATCCGTATAGCTATTTTGAAATAACAGCACATGCTGTTAGAAAATATATCTAGTTGGCCACAGCAAAGAAGGTGGCTGATATATTTCTTTCTGTCAGTTCCTTCCCTGAGGTCTTGTAATACCATTATGCCTCCAGGTTTCCCCACTATGTGCAGATAATTGTTCTCTATTTTCAGGTAATGGTTATTCTGTTGACAAAAATGCATCCTTTTTAAAATTACATAATTTAATGTAATGCTGAAGTTGATGGTGCCCATGGGTAATACTTCATTTGGATTTTTTTTTATTACTTCTCCAGCATTTCCCTATGACTTCTTTTAAACCATTGCTAAAGAGAGGGTTTGTACAGTTGTGGAGTTGCCGGGATTCACTTACACATCTTAAGTATCCGTACCTTTTATTATGGAATTACATACAGTAATGAAGCTGTGGGATTTCTGAGTAGTTCAGCAGTTTGTAAAGCCAAATAAAGTTAGTGGTTGGCCTTATTCATTTTATTTTAATTACTGAAATAACCTAAGGTTTCTCAACAAAAATGTTTCTCATTTATTAATTGGAAATGTCTTCCTTTAGGTCCTGTGCCAGGCTCATTGATGAATTCATCACACTTATCAGATGGACAGGGACATAACTCTTTGATCCCAAATATGTATACTCAGCAAATTGCAACAAAGAATCCTCTGCATGCCACCTCCGGACAATATAGCCATGGGACATCTTGGAATATACCTTCTGGTCAGACTCTTAATAGAACCCCAATGGGATCTTCTCTGACAGCATCACAGCCAAGTCCTGTTGCCCAAATGCCTTCTTTGTTGCAGAACTCAACTGCTATATCAACTTCTGATGGTAGTTTTTATTCTGGAAATAATTTCTCAGCTAATTCAAACTGGCAATATATGCAGAATCCTTTGACTCAACCTAATATAGTATCTCAACCAAATCATTTTGCTCACACGGTAACTTCGCCCTTGTTGCCATCAGGGAATACAAATTTGCCCACAAACTACCATTATGTTTCTTCTGCTGGAGGTCCTCCAATTCACAACACCTATACAAGGCAAGGTAAGAAAAAGGAAGCAATTCCAAGACTCATATCCCATCTAGGGAAAAATCCTAGGTATTTTTCATCCCAGAAAATGCTTATGAACATGAAACCAAGGATTGTATAAGTGGGCTTGTACTAAAATAATGGGATTCCCTCAGTCTCCTCCTCCTTTACAACTTCTAAGATTCCACAAATTTGTGTCAGAAGGATTCCCCTTTCATGACAGAGTTGGAAAACCAGTTTAGTCTGTTTCAAATGCTCTGTTGGCTGACAGTACTGCAAGTTGTAATTCAGTTACAGTATTCAGCAGCATCAACCAGCATATCCAAAGATAAAGAATATTATATCTGGAGGGTTGCAGATTCCTTAATCCAGTAGGTTAAACAAATAAGATTTCAAACCCTAATTAGCAATAATGTTCTATTTCATTAGCAATAATAAATTTTCTTGCTGTTTAATGTGAGTCATTAGTTGGCAACTGATTTGTTGTTTAGTGAATTTTCAGCTCTCTGATATTTCTGGGGGTTAAGAAATTATAGTAGAACTGTGTGGCATGGTAGAATATAATATATAGATGGGCTGTAATATGAACTTGCAAGTACAGTTAGTCCTCAACTTACGATCACAACTGAGCCTGAAATTTCTGTTGTTAAGTGAGACATTTGTTAAGTGAGTTTTTGCCCCATGTTAAGTGAATCACTGCGGCTGATAAGTTAGTTAAGTGAATCTGGTTTCCCCATTGACTTTGCTTGTCAGAAGGTCACAAAAGGTGATCACATCACAGCAGCGGTCATAAATATGAACTGGTTGCCAAGCGTCTGAATTTTGATCATATGATCATGGGGAACCTGCAACAGTCATAACTGTGAAAATGGTCATAAGTCACACTTTTCAGTGTCATCGTAACTTTGAATAGTCACTAAATGAACTGTTGTAAGTCGAGGACTACCTGTATTGATTCTGTCTTGCCACAGATAAGTAATGCTGATGTGGTGATGAGAAAAAGGGTAGCTATAAAGAACATTCTATCCCTGCTGTAGAATGGATATGCTGGCCTGGGTTGCTGAACTTCGTTCTTGCTGCATTCTCTGTACTTCTTGTCTCTTGTCTATTAAATGATATGATACACTTATATAGAACATATATTTGCATAGAACAACTGTATGTGAGTCACTATATTGTAGTATTTAAGGGAATTGAAAACCTAATAATCCATCTCTAGCTATAGAAACACACTGTATGATTCTGTAGTAATGCGTTTCGTCTTCGTCAGCAACTTCTCATGGGATAATTGCATTGGGTAAGATCTGTGATTTTGCTTATGTTAACATTAAACTTAAATTACTGTAGTTTTTTTTTTCCAAATCTGCAATAATGATTTGATTTATACCTAGCACTAAACTATAAGAAGGGGTGGGCTGCTATGGCCCTTTTATGATCTGTGGACTTCAACACAGTAGCTGGCTAGGAATTCTGGGAGTTGAAATCCATAGGTGGTAAAGGGGCCATAGTGCCCACCCCTGTGGCACAGTGTTTAGAGTACAGTACTGCTGGCTAACTGCAGTTTGGCAGTTTGAATCTTGCCAGGCTCAAGGTTGATTCAGCCTTCCATCCTTCTGAGTTTGGTAAAATGAGGACCCAAATTATTGGGGACAATATTGTTGACTCTGTAAATCAATTAGAGGTCTGTAAAAGCACTGTGAAGTGGTTTATAAATCTTAAGTGCTATTGCTATTGTGCTAACTAAGAAATAAACAGACTCTGTATCAAAATTAATTCATTGAGAAACTGAGAAAAGGTGTAAGTTCTACTGGTTCTTGTGGATACTGTTCCACCGCAAGCTAATCAGTTACATTTATTTGCCAGTTCAACCTCCTTTAGGACCTTCTGCAGTTGGAAGTCCAGTTTATACACACCCCTCTGCTCCCCCATTAGCTCCTCCCCCAGCAAGCACTGCATCCCAGGCTGTACAGAACTCATCAAGTATGCAAGAAGGTAAGCATTAACGTGGTTATTAGAGGAATAACTGCTTTCATCCAGTTAAGAGCAAAAATGTGAATTATGTAAGAGTAATTGAATATGATTCAATTCCAGTGGTGATACTTTATTTAGGAGAAAAGGAAACCTATTAACAGCTGAAAAGGAAAAAAAAAACACTTTCCCCGAAAATATGACCTATCCCAAAAGTAAGCCCTAGTTTGATTTTTACACATGCACCCAATATAAGCCCTACCCTCAAAATAAGCCCTAATTAGGACCCCACCCACTCCAATGTGCATGGATAAAAATTAAGCTAGGGTGGGGATGGAGGGGTGGACCTGCCCTACTACTTAACTTTGGAGAGTTGCAGCCAGACCTCACACCCCCTGGCAGCTGCCTTGCCGGCCCATTTCTTCTATAGCTAGCAAGGCTTTCCTGAAGGCCTCTGCAGCCGATAACAGAGCTCCGGATCAATCCAGAGCTCTTATCAACTGCAGAGGCTTTCAGGAAAGCCTTGGTCGCAGAAAAAGTTCCTGAAGGTCTTATTTTTGGGGAAACATGATAGTGTAGCATAATTTTTTATGGACCAAGTTTTTTTAACTTCATAAGCAAGGACTGAGTTTATATATTCTACTGAGCCATGATTTATTTTAACCATAGTATATTGAATGGGTCATAATGGCCCTATTTACACATAATGTTAAGCTATGAATTATGATTTACAATCTACATTATGATATCAGCTGTGATCAGTGTTACTTATTTCTAATAGATTATTTTGTTAATAGGTGATACTACATGCCCTGCTAATGATGGACTATCAGTCCCAAACAATTTTGATGCAATAGAAGGAGGTGGTTTCCTGGGTAAGATAGTTTTTATTCTATTTCCATTGCTCAAAAGTAAGTTAAATGGGGAATTAATTGTTTCTATTGTGCCTGTCCATATATTGTTTCAAAACAGCCACACAACACAATTATGAACTATTTTGGTATAGAGGAAATGTGCTTTCTGGAATTGAAAATTGAATATATATATTTATACATTATGTATAACTCTGTGACTTAAAAGTGATATGGACACCTGCAGTAATTTAACAGACATTTAGTAATATTATAATACTTCACTCAGCAGCACTTTATAGTCTGGTTTTAATCAAGATGTGAAATGTGTGTTTAAACAGGATGTAATGGATTTGTTTAAAACCTCAAGACAAAGCTGTAGTCATAATTAGTTAACAATGAAAATGCTAGGTTAACTATCAACAAAGCAAAACAGTTTTGAAATTTATCCATTAAAACATTAGACCTAAAATATTTTTCTTTGTGATTGACTATTAATAACAATTTCTATTTTCCTTAAATTAAAGAAGTTGCCCCTGCATGATTCATCTTTAAGTGGGGGTGTAGTATAAAATGAACTGTCTTGCAGAATGATTTGGTCTAAAATCACGTGATTTAACTTTTGTCATGCTGGTTAAATCTTAATGAAAACTAACATATTATACATTACAATAATTGTTAGGTATGTGTAATGCTTGGTATATTAGATTTAAATCACTAATGGGGGCAGCTCATTTAAATTGTGATTTACTCATTAGAAAAGTTCTGAAATCTTCATTTTTTACTAAAAGAACTCTATTCTTTTTGATATAATCTGAATAGTTTTTCTACAGTATGTGAATAGGTATTAGTAATCAAAGATGCAGTTTTGTATTTCATTTTTGAAAAGTAAATATGAAGTAGAATAATAAAGACTGAATTTTTTAGGGTAATATTACTTTAGAACAAAAATGCTCTTAGAACCAAAGAAGTAGATAAATACTTGTGATATTGGAAACCAGACCAGTTCCAGTTCAGTTAACTGCATTTTTGGAAGGTGTTCTTGAATTCTAAAATTTGCAAATATTTTTCTATCTAGATTTCTTTAATTTGTACTAAAAATGAATTCTTTTAAGAAATTGTGGGGTTTCTATCTCAATGATCTCTGAAGTAAAATACAGTACATGTTTTTCACCATCACTTTTCTAGATTCTTATAAATAGCAAGAAAAATATATATTGAATGGCTCACTTTTGGTTTAATGACCTTGGAGAGGAGGGTATACAGGTAGTCCTCAGCTAATGACCACAATTGAGCTCAAAATTTCTGTTTAGTGAAACATTTGTTGAGTTTCCATTTTTTTTACCTTTTTTGCCTCAGTTGTTAAGTGAATCAATGCAATTGATAAGTTAGTAACCCTGTTGTTAAGTGAATCTGGCTTGCCCATTGACTTTGCTTGTCAGAAGGTTGCAAAAGGTGATCACATATAACTGTGAAAATCTGTCATAAGTCACTTTTTTAGTGCCATTGTAACTTTGAACGGTCACCAAATAAATTGTTGTAAATCAAGAACTATGTGTACTATTTATCGTATTTTTCAGAGTATAAGACACACCAAGATTTTGAAGAGGAAAATTTTAAAAAAAGTTTTTGCACTCTGCAGACCTCCAAAAAATATCCCATTTTTCGTGAAAATGGGCCTTTTTTTGTTTAAAAAAAGGGCATGCATAGTCTTTAGGAGGCTTTTAGAGTATTCCTGGGGGTTGAGGGGAGGAGCAAAAGCAAGGAAAAAAATGCCCCGCTTTTCGTCAAACAAAGGGCATGCATAGCCTTTAGGAGGCTTATAGAGTGCTCCTGGGTGGGGGAACGGCCTGTTTTTTGCTCATTTTTGCACTCCCCAGGCCCCAGAAGCACTCTGGAAGCCTCCTAAAAGCTATGCACGGCCATTTTTGCAAAATAAAGGTGTGTTTTATACTCCAAAAAGTACAGTAATCTGAATATTCATTAAAATGTTGCCCTTCTGAACACAACTAATCAAAAATAAACAAAAGTAAATCCACCTTAAGTACATGTAGAATGTAAAAAGTTTTTAGTAATTCATTTTATGTTTGAGCAAATTACAGCTGTATAACATTTCACATACATTAAGTATCCTATCAAAATCAGTTTTACCTTAATTACAGAACAGGGGAAATGGCCAGTAACAATTGATACAGGAGGAAGCCACTTAGCTATGGTTGGTTTGAAAAAAAAAGTGTTTAATTTTAATTGGATCTTAGAAACAATCTGTTTCTGAATTATCTCCTGAAAAGCAGTTTCATGATCTGACAAGAACCTAATGAAAGACATTACAGGTAGTCTTTATCTTATGTCCACAATTAAGCCCCATTTTTTTGTTACTACATGAGACATTTATTGAGTTTTGCCCCATTGTATGATCTTTATCTAATTCATCCACTACCACAACCCTCATGGTCTTTGATTGCAAGAATGGTTCACAAGCTTGCTGGTTAATACTGTGTTCCTCCCTTTTGACCCCCGAAATAAGCACTTTGCTTTATTTTCGGGGATGTCTTATTATTTTTGAGGTGCAGGAGGTGGCAAGCGTGGTCACCTCATGGCTGCTGCTGTGTTGCAATAGTTTCACGGAGGGCTTATTTTCGGGGGAGGGCTTATGTTAGCGCATGCACTCAAAAGTCCGATTGGGCTTATTATCTGGAGAGGTCTTATTTTCAGGGAAACAGTATTGTGTTTCAGGGCAATAAAGTGTACTTAAAATTCTCCATCTTTTGTGCTTGATATTTTTAATAACAAATGGCTGGATTCATTGTCAAGAGTTAGGAAATTTTCAGCATGCTCAGGTGATTCTGATTCTGATATACTCAAGCTTTGGGCATTGAGGGTTTGAAGAATAATCTGGGAAAAGTGAAAGTAAGTCATGTCCTTGGTGAATTGGTTCTTCCAACAATCTTGGACAACATGACATGACTTTTATAACAACTTTTGCGATCCATTTTTATTTATACAAAGTGGCGGCAAACTGTCTCCTTGCTGACCTTCTGTAACAAGACATTAATCCATGTTTGAAGGTCTGTTATTTGGAACAAAGAAGCAGCGCAAACCAGTCTTGTTTATTGCAGATTTGAGACTACAAAGCATTCATACTGCATGGTTTTATATACATTTTTCATCAGTTTCAGTGTCTAAAACATCAGGACCAAAAAGGTCCAAAGTTCCACAATGTTGATGAAATCCCTTTGCTGGCATGGAAATTTGGATTCATGTGATTTTGCAGTTGCATTAGCTGCTGTTTTTATTTACTTTCCACTTTCTGGCTCCAGGTTCAAGCTTGCATCACACTGCAGAACATAGTTGTTCAGCTTTCTCTTTGCTTTGTGAATATCAGATCCAGTTTGCTGTGCTCTTCCTAAACATATGCAGTAGTCACCCCAAGTCCTAGTTACCTAAGAAGTCTATTTTTAATGTGTGGTTAAAATTTATTTTGTCTATTTCCTAACCACCATTTTTCTGCCTACTGATGAACTATATGCTTGAGCACTCCGTGATTCAACTTAGAATTCTTATGAAACTTTGAAAACATGTTACCAGCATTCCTAATTAAAGACAACACTTTCCAGAATAATGTACAAAAGACAGCTAATCCATGTGCAAAAGATATGATGCTAGCGAATCTGCAGATTTAAGCACTGGCTGGATTACTTCAAAAACATTGAACTTTGAATGTAAAAAATACATTCGGGTGAAGTCCTAGCAAAAAAATAGTCTCTTGTATCTGAAATCCCAAGTTAAGGATGGGCCTAGCTGTTATTGAGAATATTGCCAGGAGAAATACCTGGAAATAGTGTGTAGCCCTGATAGTTCCATCTATTTCTTTATGATATTGTTCCCAGATTTCCGTTAGCAGTTTTTGATGTGGTCCTCCAGATAATGTAATAATGTGTTTTATTAGACATCAAGATCATGCGATTGCAGCTTGGTTGCTTGGCAGCTGGCTTGTAATTACAACATCACAGTGGCCCGTGGTCATATGATCATTGTTGCAAACCTTCTTTGCTGGCTTGTGACAAGCAAAGTCAATGGGAAAGTTAATAGGAGATCGCAAATGGTGATGTGACCATGGAATTCTGCAACCAGATTCAACGGCATTTGGGACTGTTGGAATTGCTATCATAAGACAGCGCAATCACATGATCTTGTGTCTTACTTAGCGTTGGAATTCCCAGTCTCAATTACTGTTGGGAATAACTACCTATATGTTCAAGTATCTGTTCTTAATCATATGAAAAGGAAAGTTAATTGAACAAAATCTTTATTTTTTTTCCCAGCAAAAAATGCTTGCTGTAATCTATATTTTGTTAAATGATCTATTCCTATTTCTGTGTGATAGAATTTCTTTTTAAAGTTATGAATACTATACCAAGTCTTCATTGGAACACTACTCACGCTACTAACACTAACTCTGATATGATAGTCACCAGTGATGGCACTGAGAGTAGTGCAGGTACACTGTCCTCAAACTATTGTTTGTATGCCAATATTGGTTTAATATTGGTGAGTTCATGTTCTGATACCGTGTTTCCCCGAAAATAAGACATGGTCTTATTTTCTTTTGCCCCACGAAATATGGCCTTGGGCTTATTATAGGGGGAGGGCTTATTGTTTTGGGGTTGTTGGGCAGCTGCTCCCTTGTGAACTGGCTCCCGAACAGCCGGGCACATCCTCGGGGCGAAGCAGTCTTGAGGTGACCACGCTCACTAGCAACCGGCTGGCCCTCTTCAGCTGGGCAGAGCACCATTCACTGACCTAGGGAGTATCCTTATGGCACCAAGGCACGTAGCGCTCTGCCCGCTCCCCAGCTCCCGTGGCTTGGTACATTCGGGATACCCTCTAGGTCAGTGCATGGAGTTCT
The DNA here is from genome assembly GCF_009769535.1 of Thamnophis elegans. Classification (NCBI taxonomy): domain Eukaryota; kingdom Metazoa; phylum Chordata; class Lepidosauria; order Squamata; family Natricidae; genus Thamnophis; species Thamnophis elegans. Next base: position 85,823,745 of record NC_045542.1, read on the forward strand.
GCCCGGCTGGAGAGGGGGGTTGCGCGAGCGCCTGTTCCGCCCCCACCGCGCTCCGAGCATAACTTCTTCTCTGGCTTCAAAACTCCAAAACTCAGCTGCCGAGTCTTCCAGCAGCGGCCACTCTAGGAGTGTGCTCTATGGTTGTGGGCTGGCTGCTGGAAGACTCTCTGTCTGGAAGCCTCTTTGTCCGGCAGCCTCAGATGTGAAACATTTTGAAATTTCAGCTACAGTTGCTAATTGTTTTCTTTGTTTTTTACTTTTCATTTTAACCTTTTTTTTACTGAAAGAGAGCAGTATAAGCCATTCAGAGTTCTTTTAGATTGGTGCCACATGTCAGACCTATAAATAAATATTACAGTATAATGACTAGATTTTTGTTCAACGTGAGAATTCCATTTGTAATTTAAAGCCTTCAAAAGCTGTGATTACAAAAAGGTCAATGTTTTGTTTAATAAAAACAAAAAGAATAGGGTGACATAACTGTATTTATTTAGACTGAGCATGCTGAGGCTCTCCAAAGCAGAAACATCATAAACTGAAGCTTTATTGAGGCAGCTAAATGATTGTGATGATTTAAGTTAGCAATATTTCTGCCAGGGGTGGGAGAGGTGAACTAAAATTGGAAGTTATGTTTGTGGTTTTAGTTTGAATTATATTACTTTGTTTTGAAAGTATTTAAGGTTTAAAATTATTTTTTAAAAACACACCACATTTATTTGTCTGTAAAGTAATGCTATATAACATAGCATGATCTGTTTACTGTGTATACTGTACATTGTATTTAATTACTAAAATGGTAAAAAAAAATGTTATCATTTACCATTCAGTGTATTTACTCTTTCAGCAACCCCACATAATCCTGCTTCTCAAAATGCTAAAGTAAACAAACATGTTGGGACTGCTTATCCCAGCTTGCCCCCAGGCTACCAAAATGCTTCTCCACCTGGAGGACCAAGAATGCAGTATCCAGGAGGACCTCAGCAATTCCCTCAGCAATTCCCTCAGGTAAATCCCCCCCAATTTTACTCATATGTTATTTCTAGGTTCCACAAAGGCTTTGTTGGCCTTGTAAAAGTTGTTCTTCCATAATTAAAGAACTCAAATTTTAGAAAAAAAAATCAAATTTCTGATATTGATAAAATGCCTTTTGAGGTGGTAGATCCAAATTTTTTAAAAATAGAAATCAGCTGTAAATCTTGTTTTCAGTGCTACAATAAAGTATAGAAGTTCCTGCTTGGTAAATTTGCATTTTTAGACAAGAAAGACAGTAGACAAGATATTGGATAGATACATAGATTTGTATCCAGAAAGTCTTTTTTATAGTAGAATGGGTAGAACTGGTGATCGGTCACCCTTTTTCTGGTGGCTAATAAGTCTACCATTTATTTTATATAGATAGAGAAAAGAGGGAAAAGATATTTAAATTGTATAAGTGGAAATCTGCTTTTGAAACATATATAATATACATGAACAAAATGTTAAATGGTTTAAATTAATGGTTCCTGAGGAATTATTTAGACGTGAAAAATGCACTAGATTTCTTATTAAATGGTTATGCAAATTAAAAATTATAAACTGAATTGCAACTTCCCTAAATTTAGGTTGTTATATGAAAACACAGTTGGCTTTACACTGATTCCTTTTAATCCCACCCTGACCAGCCTAAGGATGAGATTTCTGAACATATATGCATTTGGTTCAACGAAAGAGCACACTAATAATTAGATATAGTATGGAGAGAAACTGGAGATTCTCAGTTTCTGCCAAGAAGTGTAAACAGGTACTTCTCAACTTACAACAGTTCATTTAGTGACTGTTTGAAGTTGCAGTGGTAAAGAAAAATGTGACTTATGACCATTTGTACACTTATTACGGTTGCAGCACCCCCATGGTCATGTGACCAAAATTCAGATGCTTACAACTGACTCATATATATATATAACAGTTGAGTGCCCTGAGGTCCCGTGATCCCCTTTTGTGACTTTCTGGCAAGCAAAGTCAATGGGGAAGCCAGATTCATTTAACAACCGGGTTACTAACTTAACAGCTGTAGTGATTCACTTAACAACTATGGCAAGAAAGGTTGTAAAATGGGGCAAAACTCAATAACTGTCCTGCATAGCAACAGAAATGTTGGGCTCCAATATTGGTCATAAATTGAGGACTATCGATATCATGATGTGCATTTTCATCAAGACCAAACATATTGATGAAATATCACATGCCATACCTACAAATCAGTCTTGATTGATTTGCAAGGTATCAAGAATCCACATGTGAAATGCTACCCAAACAAACAGAACCAGGAATTTAATGTGATTCTGGTTCCGGATGGAATTGTATTCCTCTAGAAGGAGCACACACTTGTGATATGCTTGTTATCACATTCAATATAATGTTATGAAAGTTGTGTATAAAGTTATGAAAATGTAAATTCAAATTGAATATTTGAAAAAAATATTCTAATAGTAACAATAGTTTGACTCTGGAACCAATTATCCAGAATTGGTGGACGTCCTCTTCATTAGTTGCGCTCAAACAGAAGCTAGAAAGTCATCAGGGATATTCTGATTCCTATCTACAATAAGGGGTTGGAGCTGTTTGCATACATGATATTTCTATTCTCTGGCTAATCAGTTCCTAGTTATAGCTAGATTAGAACTGGTTGGTTTACAAAAAGAATGTGTTTTATATGAAAAAGAGCTGTTTTTAATTTTCCTATGTTACATTAAGAGTTTCTCTATTACATTTCTGTCCTTCCTGTCTTTTTTTCCAATTCTAAACAGAAATATGTTAGAGCCAATTAAGTTGATGAGTAAGACTAGCTCGGCAATATTAAGCCACTGCTAAATATTTTCTGCTGTTGTATAAAAGGAGATATGCCTCCAATTTGAGTTAAGCATCAGGCGTTATATTTTCTCACTCAAGTGAGCTCCACCTTCTCATTCAAGTTTGTGCTTTATAGATACACATATAATTGGCTAGATTCTCCCCTTCATGTGATTCTGATAGATATTTCAAAATTATCTCATCCCTCTTACAATACTCTCCTTAGTTATTAATAATTCATTATGAAATTGAAAAAATGCACTTCATCTAAACATTAGCCTTCATTACTTCCTCCGGTCTTTTTAATAATCAGTGTTGTCTACATAATAGGACTGCATAATTCAATATACTTTATTTTTTAATTTAGTGCTAGTATAGTGCAGTATTTAAGATGTTGGACTTGGACTGGAATTATCAGTGGATAATTTTGAACTCTACCCAGGCTACTTACGTTATTATTCAGATAAAATGAGTTTCCCCAGGTATGCTTGCACAAGGAAAACATGATATAAATGCAAATAACTAATATTACTGGAATTTATTAAAAATAAATATGGACTTTTATATCTAGATTACTTTTGAGTGCTAATAGGATGGTGAACTAGTTTATAATAAAATACAGGTAATCCTCAATTTATGACCACAATTGAGCCGGAAATTTCTGTTGCTAAGCAAGATAGTTGTTAAGTGAGTTTTGTCCCATTTTAAAATCTTTTTGCTATAGATGTTAAGGCAGCAAATCATTGCAGTTTAGTGAATCATCTGGTCATTAAGTAAATTTGGCTTCCTCCATTGACTTTACTTGTTGGAAGCCAGCTGGGAAGGTTACAAATAATGATCACATGATCTGGGGACATTGCAACCGTCATAAACACATGACAGTTGGCAAATGTCTCAATTTTGTTCACATGACTGGGGATGCTGCAACAGTCATTGTGTGAAAACTGTTCATAAGACACTTTTCAGTGCCATTGTAACTTTGATTAGTCACTAAACAAATGGTTGTAACTGAGGATGAGCTGTAAATAAACTACTATAAGTGCTTTATGAATTATGTATTTACATCTAATATTAACTCCACCATCCTCCATTGTGTCTCTGCATGGATTTAAATGTGTTTCATAAAGGTTAACTTTAATTTTTGTTTTGGGTGCAGCCTGGCATGGGAGCAAATACCTTAGCTGCATCTATGGGTGGACTAAGTCTTCAGCCTGAAGGATTAAGACCTATCAACCTTCTTCAAGAGAGAAATATTCTTCCTGGAACCCCCTTGCAAGCACCCATTCCCAATTTGCATCAAGATATTCAAAAGCTCAACTGCAATCCCGAGTATGATTAATTAATACTGCTTGTAAAATAATAAATCTCTTCAATTTCTATTATTTTGAAGGTTCTCCCTAGTCTTTCTGGGTATTTTAAAGTATTTAAACAAAAACAGACTGAGAAAGATTAGGGTTAGGGTTTAATTTTAGTACATCAACAAGAAGATACCTGAAATGTTAGGTTTTAATCACATTTATAAATCCTAAATCATTACTTAGATGTCTGCCACAACTCTTGATAAAAATACAACTCTTTATTCACTGGTGAATAAAAATTTACTGTATTTTTTGGAGTATAAGAGGCTGAAAAGAGGCTGAAAATCTGGGTGCGTCTTATACACGAATACATTTTTTTGCCTCCCAAAGCCCCGCCCCTTCACCAAAATGACTGTGTACAGCCTTATGGAGGCTTTCAGAGAGCTCTTGGGGGGCTGGAGAGTACAGAAATAAGCAAAAAATGGCCGTTTCCCCCCCTCCAGCCCCTAGCAGCACTCTATAAGCCTCCACAAGGCTATGCATGCAATTTGTTTTTCAAAAAACGGGCCCATTTTTTGCTCATTTCCCCCCCTTCCCAGGACCACTCTGCAAGGCTATTCATGCTTTGGGGGGGGGGGGGAAATGGGCCAATTTTTGTGAAAACCGGGCCGTTGGGAGGTTTGCAGAGTGCAAAAACTTTTTTTTCCTTTTGGAAAGCTCTTTAACTGATCGATGAGAATTACATTGATCAAGTGCTGTGCCAGCAGAAACACCTACCTATCTACTGTATTTCTCTCTATCTCTATTTCTCTCTCTCTATCCCTCTACCTACCTACACAGACACTCTCTTTCTATTTCTCTCTCTCTCTCTATCCCTTTTATCTACCTAGCTAACTACTCTCTCTCCCTCCCTCCCTCCCTCCCTACTGTATTTCTCTTTCTCTCCCTATCTATTCCTCTACCTACCTACCTACTTTTTTAAAAAATGTGCCTCTTCAAAACCTTGGTGCATCTTATAATCTGGTGCGTCTTGTACTCTGAAAAATACGGTAATCTGTTTTTGATGGTTCCAATTAATCCTATGTAAAGGAAAAAATGTAGGCTCACATGGTTCTTTCTATACATAACAATTGTACCTGAATACTTTCTGTAAGAAGGTTGAAGTTATTAAAATGATAGCTGAATTTAAGATTGGATCCTATAAGCTAAAATAAAAATTAAAAAGCTGGCATGATATTCTTTTTCAAATATGAGAGCAGGGAGAGATTGTAAAGAAACAGTTATCAGTTCTTATGTTCATGGATGAACAGAATAGATAGCAAAATGTATGGACTTTATTTGGCTCTGTTGTGATAGGGTATACTAATTACATTTGTGGGTTATTTGAATAATTTTCAGATAGTTAAAATTTTATATGATGGTTATGATATTGAGGTTTATATTTGTATTCAGGAAGTCTTCAACTTAGTGGCGACCTATGTGAAAAAAAAGGAGGGAAAGGGGAGTTGTGGCCTTATTCCAAAGTTTTGGTGGTTTCTTCTCCCATTCCCAGATCACATGGTTGCACTTGGCAACATAGCTGTATTTACAATTGTTTGCAGCATCCTGTGGTCCTATGGATCACATTATATGACAGTTTTGCCACAAACAAGAAGTTACTTAGATTTGCTTGATAACTGCAGTGCAACTTTCACTTAACAACCACCACAAAAAATCAGGTTGGTTATGTGAGTGACCCAACTTACGACCATCACAACACTTGATAGGAATTGGCAGATTCCATTACAGTCGTAAGTCAAGCACTACCTACGCCACTACATTGCAATTAAAGTCTACAATATAGCAGTATTTTTCAGCTGTGTTGGTATGTCCTGCTGGAATGTCAGTTGCACAAGGCACTGCTTCACAATTTCATAGCCCAAAGAGTTTGAGAAGATAATTTCTACAATGCTGATAAGCCAAAGCTTCGTGATTAATCTTAGTACATACAAATTATGGTCTTGCAACTGGGGAATACCCAATTTACTAATTGCTTGAATCAAAATAAAGCTCTTATTAACTTGCTGTGGGTTTCAGTGGTTTGTTATAATAGGAAGCAAAATGAACATTGGGTAAAAAGGATTATTTGCACTTTTTCTATATTTGAGTATATTGCTAATGCACATTTAAGTTTTGAGAAATGTAAACATGTTTAAACATTTGAAAGTTAAATGCTTTCAGTAAAATAGATTCTGAAAAGAATATAAGGAATCTTGTTTTGATGCTTGATAGTAACAGTTCTTTTAAAACAAAAAACTAAATATTGTAGAAGCTGTATTCTTCCCCAAATTGCAAAAATTGTAAGCACCTTTAACTACAGATTTATGGATTGCCCACCCAAGTGACTGTGTCCATCAAGACAAATGTTATAGAAATTATTCATACTTGTATGCTTAATATCATACTTGTATGCTTACACATGATCATCTGTATGAATGTAATTAATCAATTATGTTAGATTATGTTTTGTGAATAGAATCTAATGCTTGGTTAGCAATTTATGAAGGCTTCATTAGAACTAAGCATTGGATTCATTTGTTTTCCTCAGTGAGAAAATATTTTGTTTGAAGCAATGAAAACCTGAGGTCAACTTTGCTATTTTCTGCATCTCTTCTTTCTCAATTGCCAGCTTTACCCCTCATATGTTTCTGTTATTTTTATTTGGGTTTGCTTTTGAATATTTAAATTATATATAGATTTGTATTCTAGCTTCAGAAATATCCTGTTAGATGTAAGGCTGTACTGTAGATATTTAAAAAAACAACAGTTTGCAAAGGCTATTTTGGATTCTGGTGGTGAATAAATAGTATAGATCCAGAAGTATATTTTTCAAAGTGTGGTGTTACGTTTTTAATGTTTTGTTTCTAATTTGGTCAGGATATCTACTTGCTTTACAAGTTAATAAATGACTGTAGCAGGAGATAGTTTGGTTTAGCAATTAAAGCGCTAGGATACAAACCAAGGGGCTGTGAGTTCTAGTTCTGTCTTAGGCATGAAAGCTGACTTTGGACCATTCACACCCTTAACCCATGACGTCAAGCTCAAGTGACAAACCAGTCAGTTTAATTCCTGTTACAACCAATTTGGTTGGCATTTGGTTGATCAAAAGAAAAAAAAAGAGATCCCTGCTAGGAAAGAAAAAAATAACTGGTGTAGCAAAATCCTACAAACTATTAAAATTTAGCATTTGTTATAGTTTTCCCCCCCTAAACTGAATGCTGCATAAGATATAGGGTGGTCCCCATTCTTCAAACATAAAGAGAGAGAAAAGTAATGACTGACTGTGGAGATCAGGAAGGTTGACACATTTAGTAATTCTTTAATCCTTTGATTTTCCATATAGGTTGTTCCGGTGCACCTTGACTAACATTCCTCAGACTCAGGCCTTACTGAATAAAGCCAAATTACCCCTGGGGCTTCTACTTCACCCTTTCAAAGATTTATCGGTATGTTATTTAATGTTTGAAAATGTTAGGGTGTTGATTTTCAGAAATACATAGCCTATATTCAAATTACTCTAGTCAATATTCTTCATATTATAAGAAGTGTGGAGTTCAATTCTCCAGCTGCAGCCAATTCCCAGAATTCTGGGAGTTGAAGGCCACTCATCTTAAAGTTGCCAAGTTTGACACTGCTCAACACTGCTCTAGATAATAATAGAATTCTACATGCATGTATTATCCGTAATTGTCTCAGAGATTAATTCCAGAAATTTCCTTTGATGTATGTAATCTGTTGTCATGGCCAAATTTGAGAAACTCTGGCTGCAGCAGTTTCTACAAATAAAAATTCCAAAATCTAGTTTTGTTTTTGGATGATTCTCTTAAATTTTAGGAATTTTAGTTTATTGATTTGGGTATAGTACAAATTATTTAAATAAATTAAATCCTTTAACCAAGAGGAATTGAAATTGAAAATTAGAAGAAATTCAAATGAAATGACTTTACCAAAAGTGGCATTTTGTGTAAGTTGCTTTTTTATAGTCCAGTTACAGCACCATACGGTATTTTAAATATCATTTATTTATTTCATATGTATGTATGAATGTACAGTGCTCCAACAGTGATGAAACTTTACACAGATTGAACTAAAGATTGATTGATTGATTGGATCTTTCAGTTTTTTCTATATGTTTATCTTTTAAGGCATTTCAATAGATAATATTTAATCAAAGTTGGGAGTATATTTAGTATCGTTTCTTCCCTGATTTTAATCTGCTGTGAAGGTTGTGTTTGCAAATAATAAAGAGTTACTAGGCTAGGGAATAACCTTGTGGGAAATGGGACATCAGTTGTTACAAATTAAACAGTCTATCTTGTCTCCTCATAATATATTTATTTTTTACATAACTTTTACATAATTGTCTGCTTGAATGCAACATACAACATTTTATATAGGTTCTCATCTTCTGCATAAACATACATTGTTAAGTGTGTTGTCCAAGTCCAAGTAATTTATTGGTAATATATTATAAGATGTTTTATGAACATTCAGGTTTTTTTTCTGCTTTCAAAATAAAGCAGTAAATGAATATTTTAATTTTGTCTACAAGTATGAAAACTGCAAAGCCATGTCTCCCACTGGCACACGACTTTAAAGCCATCTCTTAATTTAGAATCTCATGGGAAAAAACACTAGATTGAAATCAGAATTGCCATTGCAAGCATACCTGTCAAGGCTGTCCATTTTTATTGTCATTATCATTATTTAGTCTTATGCCAAAAAAAAAAGAATTAAATTATACTTGATGACAAATGTTCTTAAACAAATGACTCAAACGTTCCTCTTTTCAGCAATTGCCTGTAGTAACTTCTAGTACAATTGTGAGATGTCGTAGCTGTAGAACGTATATCAATCCTTTTGTCAGCTTCCTTGATCAAAGGAGATGGAAATGCAACTTGTGCTACAGAGTGAATGATGGTGAGTTTTTTTATGAGTTTAAATCCAATAAAGAATCAGTTGACTTCATGTTAAGTTCTTAATTGTACACATGTATACATACAAATAAGCTGTTTGATTCCAGTAAAATACATTTATGACATCAATCTCTAGCTGCTTTTAGGTAATTGAACATATTATGGGAATAAATATTTCTTTAAAAGACTACTAGGCTGAAAAATATTATATAAAATACTGTAAACCTTGAGAGTTACACTGGTTTATAAAGTGTATTTTCCTCCTATAGTTCCTGAAGAGTTTATGTATAATCCTGTCACAAGAGTTTATGGAGAACCTCATAAAAGACCTGAAGTTCAAAATGCCACTATTGAGTTTATGGCTCCTTCTGAATATATGGTGAGATTCTGCCTCCCCACCTTTCTTTCTCTTCCCCTCACTCCATGTTATATAATGTGTAGTTATAATACCTTGTGCAGAACTACTCTAGCTCAACATTTTTCTTCTTTTTTTAACCTTTATTTATCCATTCTTGTATAGCTATTATACAAGCTATTATGAGACAAAGTGACTGCATATAGTTGTAAGAGAACTTTGCTACCTCTTAGAGCTTTCAAGTAGTTGGTTGGATTCTCAAACTCTTTATCAGCAGCTTCCTTCTCTATTAAAAACTGCTCTTAAAAACAGCACCCTTTCATATACTGTGAAGTGTTATTAGAAGAAAAGTCAAGTAGTGTGTCCTTGCTTATGGAACAAATCGGGCTCTATGGAACTGTGTCTTGTTCCGCAAGTTTAGTTATCTCATTTTCCCTTACTTGTTGATGCTTATGCACTGTAGTTCTAGGAAAGCTTATTGATCTTACATTGCACCAGAGAAAGAGTTATTTTTCAATGAAGACACACTTTTCAGTCAGTTTATGGGTTCATGTAGTTTCTGTGACAGAAATGTGGGAGTAGTTTGTCATTGCCTTCTTTCGGACTCCACCAGCTTCTGTGTCTAAGGCAGTGACATGCGGTGAGGTTTATGGCTGGTGAAGCAGCAATTTTTTTAGACTTGTGGACTTCAACTCCCAGAATTCCACAGCCAGCCAGGCTCAGTTCCGATTTAAAGTGGTAGCATTTGTTTTTCTCCTTTGCTAAATAAGTTTCCTTTCTTTTTCTTCTCCCTTCTCCTCCTTTCTCCCTCTCTCCCTCCCTCCCCCCTCTCTCAAACACATACACACGCACACACCAGGGACGTGCAGTCACTAGAGGCAAGGGAAGCGGGGCCTCACCAGTCTCCTGAGGGAAAGGAAAGAGTTTTAAATATTTTTTTTTAAATAATTAAAGCCAGGATAGTTGCTACCAGATTTCAAGTCACAGTGGCTTGGTGTCTGCTCTCAGTGTTAACTAGGAGGAGGCCAGAGAACTCGGGGCCTCCTTTGCATAAGGAATTTTTCGCCTTTTAAAAGTTAAGAAGGAGTTAAAAAGCAAAAAATTTAATATGCAAAAGAGGCACTGATTCTCCCGCCTCCTGATCTGGGAGCAGCGAATCATGTCTTGCACTTGAGCGACTGCGCAAGTGCAAGGGTGATTCTGGAGAGGTTTTTCTTTGGCCACCAGCCGCCATTTCTTCAGCAGCAATTTCTTCTCTGCCCAGCATTTTCTACTGGGTGGCTTGCCCTGGCCTGCAGCCAGCCCAGCACCGAGCGGGGAGGACAAGGAGGAGGAGGAGGAGAAGAGCGGTGATTCCTTGTGGCTGGCTGGGGAGGGACTCACTGCTCTTCTCCTCCCAGCCAGCCACCCACCCACCCACCTCCGCCCGACCTGCTCCCTGCCTGGCCGGCCAGCCGGCACAAGGATTCACCGCTCTTCTCCTCCCAGCCAGCCACCCACCCACCCCCGTCCGACTTGTTCCCTGTCTGGCCAGCCGGCCGGCACAAAGACTCACCGCTCTTCTCCTCCCAGCCAGCCAGCCCACCCACCCCCACCTGACCTGCTCCCGCGAATGTCAGCGGGGACGAAGGAGGCGGGAGGGGCGAGGCAGCAGAGTGCGGCAGCGGCGAGAAGCAACACCCCCGCCGCTGTGTCCGACAAGCGTCTCGCGTTTATGTCCGTCATAAACCCGAGACGCCTGTCGGACACAGCGGCGAGGACGTTGCTTCTTGCTGCTGCTGCACTCTTGCCTCACCAACGGTAACCCTCACCACACGTCACTGACACACACACACACACAAACACACAAAGTTGTACCAGGAGGATGAAGTTTGAATTCCTCCCCCTCCCTCCGACCCACACGTACCTTTTCCAGCTGTTTCAAAGAGGATTTCAACTCTGCTCTTGCCTGACATCATGAAAAGAAAAAAAAATGTAAAAAGTAAAAGGCAAGAGCTGAGGTCAGGCTGGGCTAGCTGCTGCCAGGGTCACCGTGGATGACTCTGCTTAACTATTTTAAAAAGCTGCTAAAAAGCACCCTCTACAGGAGGAGGCAGGAGAACGATGTGCCTCATCTATGTCAGAAATTTTTCGGCTTTTAACCCTTGCTTAACTCTGCTCGAATGATCATAAAACGCCAGACTAGATGAGGCACGTCATTCTCCTGCCGCCTTCTGTAGAGGGCGCTTTTTTTAGACGCCTTTTTAAACAGTTAAGCACTAAGCAGAGTCATCCTTGGTGACTTTGGCAGCAGCTAGCTCAGCCTGACCTCAGCTCATGCCTTTTTCCTTTTACATTTTTTTTTCTTTTCATGATGACAGTGGTGAGGCTCTGCCTCCCCTGACTGCACGTCCCTGGTCTAAGGAGGACCAAAATGTAGGCCTCTCTGCTTCTAATCCAACACTTCAACCTCCATCCATACTGTTCAAGATTTGAAAGAAATATTGACTCTAATGTATTGCATCTTTACAATAAATATATATTTTTATGTCATAGGGGTTCTCAGTCCTCTAAATCTTTCAATCCAGTATACTACCATTTGCTAGCTTTTTAAAACACTGTGTGGTGTACATACTATGCTTTTTCTTTCATTTTTCTAACACAAATTAGAAAGCAGAGTTCAGTAAACTTGCTACAATTAAAATTTTCCATTTTCACAATAGAGAACTACTCAAAAATAGATTATAATATGTAAAAGTGCATTGTATTTTTACGGTATTAAAAATTCAGACTACCTTACAGCCAAGTAAAAAAGTCAGCGGTCCTAGATTGACATTTAAATGTTTATAATTGTGTCTTGTTTTTTCAGCTACGTCCACCTCAGCCTCCTGTGTACCTCTTTGTATTTGATGTGTCACATAATGCAATAGAAACAGGATACTTAGACACTGTCTGCAAGACTTTGTTGGATAATTTAGATCTGTGAGTCCTTTGCATCTTTTCAATCTATTGATGTAATCTTTAAAATTCATATCTGTCCGATCCTGAACCAAGCACAAACACACGAAGGGGTAATTTTGTTCTGTTTACTAAATAAATAAGAGTTGGAAACAGATGCCCTTGCAATATAAAGTCCTCCCTCCCCCGAAGTTCAGCAGTTTTGCTTTACAAGTGTTCCAAATCAAAGCAACACACAGGAGAGTTATCAGGTGGAGTCCCTGGATCAAAGCATGGAGCAGATTCGTCAGGATCTGTTTAGGATCATGACAAATTGTTTAGGATCAAAGTCAGGGTTGCAAGGTTCACAAGTCAAGGCACACGGAGTCGAAGTTAGGGTGCTTGTCTTCATGGAACAGCTTGTACTTGCTGCTCCATTTTAATAGAAGCAACCCCAGTGCAGCTCATGTTAGGGCGAGACCTCTTCTGTGGTGAGCAGTCTCACAGAGCACAAAGACTCTACTCTCTTTGCAGCCTGTCAGGCTCTTGTGTTGAGAAGGGGGAAGTAATTCTGCACTGTCATCTTCAGAAAGTGACAGCAGCTGTGTGTGTTGTTTTGGACTTACCTCTTTGCTTGCTCAGGCAGCGGTCTGTCTGATGGTACGTGGGCTGGCTGCTTGTTGTTTGTCAGCACTTCTGAAGCTGGCTCTGGCTGCTTATTGTCTGTTCCTTCCTCTGACTCAAAAATGAGCCCACCAGAATGTATAAAATTATAGTTACGAGAGTATTCGTTATTAAGGTATATTTACAGAATTGAAAAACAAGATAGCATAAACAATTGTTTAGCTTATTGCACGTTGACATCAGTATACAGACAACATAAATTTACACAAACCTGCAATGATGAAAGTTTATGGACCTTTTAGAATTATCTGTAATCCAAGTAGCATGACTCGCAACGTGATTTGAGGCTCATCTTTTAATAAGAATGGATGAACTGTGTTGAACTGAAGTACATTCTTTAGGAAATGTGTCCATAATCCGAAAGGACAGTTTGCTTAAGGAACTCTGTATGTTGCAATGTTTATAAGAAACAAATAAAATGTCTCTTTCTGTAATGAAGGTAGAATTTTTCTCCATTTCAGAATATCTCCCCTGGGTCGTTCTCTGTCTTTCTGTTTTGTTATCTTATTGTCACCCTAAAATTCTATTCCACTACTTTGAAAATTAATAACGAACCCAGTTGAATGTGAGCTTTATAGCTGTTCATGGAATAATAATTTATTTATCTACACTTAACATGTTACATGAAATGTTGTTTTAGGAAAATATATAAGTTCAACTTAAATGTGTACACTTTATATATTTAATGCCTAGCCCTCAATTTCTCTGCTTCATTTTCAGACTCCCAGGGAACACTAGAACAAAAATAGGCTTCATAACATTTGACAGCACAATCCATTTCTATAGCCTCCAGGAAGGTCTCTCACAGCCTCAAATGTTAATCATTTCAGATATTGAAGGTAAGAAGAAATAATCTCAAATACTAAATTTATGAAGTATGCTTTATGACTCTTGTCATATACTCCTAAATTGGAACATTAATCCAACACTTTTTCTGTTTTCAAAGAAGAAAAAAACAGTTACAGGACAAGTCTTGGTACTTTGCTATTAAAGATGATTCTCAGTCATACTATAAGCTAGGAGAACAAGAAAGGAAAAAGAGCAAATGTCCTCTAGTCAAACACAGCTAGAAAAACACTCCTAGGTAGAATATGCCTCAGGGTCTTTCCTGTTTTTCAATTTTTGTTTTGCAAAAAAAAAACCACCCTAGGGTTTAAAATTTTTCATTGCAGATTTTGTTTCACACACACAAACTAGCTATCTGGAGCAGTAGATTTGTGATAGTTGTCTCATTTGCTATAGGCATTTTAGGGATACCACTTAGGTCACTTACAAATTATGTCTTATCACACTTCCATTATAGGGAATGTCAAAGAAGCAAAACACTTCACACACACCTCTCAAGAGGTTTTTTTTTGCTTTTCAATTTCACTGTCACTTTCTGGCTATAGGTCCAGGAAATAAATACTATTATTTCTGTAGTTTCTAGAAGATCTCTCAGGACTGTAGTAGTTTGTATTGGGGTAATGTGGACGTTTTGCCCACTTAGATTTTGTGTGTGTGTGTATGTGTGAGTGAGTGAGTGTGTGTGTGTGTGTGTGTGTGTGTGTGTGTGTGTGTGAGAGAGAGAGAGAGAGAGAGAGAAATTTAAAAGGTTGTTTTTCCTCAGTATTTTTCCCCAAATCCAGATCTGTCTGTTTGTCTATCATCTATCTATCTATCTATCTATCTATCTATCTATCTATCTATCTATCTATCTATCTATCTATCTATCTCTTTATTCATTCAGCTCATATGCTGCCTATTTCGCCTGGAGATGACTTTAATAATTAAAAACCAATAAAACATTACATCAATAAATAGTAACATTAAATTAGGGAGATAGGAAGCAACATACATATGGGTGGAAGATGGAGTCGTAGTCCATTAACCACATCCAGAAAGATTGCCCCCATTGGAATACTAGGCCATTTGACAGAGGCAGGGCTTTAGGCTTTTCAGAAAGTCAGAAGGGTGGGTGTGGATCTCACCTTGGGGTTAAACCTGGGGGGACAGCTTTTGATGTCAAAATGGGATACTCTTGAGTTTTAATCACAGGCAGCTATGATTAAAAGATGACTGGGTGACTATGGGCTCATCACTCTCTTTTAGTCCAACTCACCTCAAAGGATTGTGTTGTGGAGAATATAGGTGAAAATATATTATATATTATATCATGATGTTTTATCAAGGGTGGAAGTGCTTTATGGGGTGTAAAGCAGCCTTTCCAAGGCTATCATAACTGAATAATCATTAAATCCAGTGATAAAATGAATACTAAATACTTTGTTATCTATCTTGTAGATGTGTTTATACCCATGCCGGAAAACTTATTAGTAAATTTAACGAAAGCAAAGAGGTAAGAGTAATATTATATGTTGTAAGTATAAGCAAAAGTGTATTTTAAGCAATTGAAAGAATTTAAAACTACACTTTAAGACTTTGAAATATTATTTTGCCTATTCCATGTAATAAAATCTAAAACATATTTTGGCCTAAGGAACAAAATAACTTCAGTTAAAATGTTTGATACCTAATAATGGGACAAATGGCAGCCATCAGTCTGAAGAGTGACTCCAGTCCACTTTTCAAGAGACACCCAAAGCAAAATCTTCCCAGATAATTGGACAAGACTGGGTCTGAGTTATCTACACCAGATTGTTATAGTCAGAGGGCAACTACTGAGCTTCTGGTTCATTTGTGTAACCTACACTCTCGCCCACTGTACTGTATAACTGACTTTTAAAGCTCTAAGGATCTGATCAGTTATTGTACTGATAAGCTTGGAACCGAAAATCAACTTTTGAAGCTTTCAGTTCTATCAGATGACATGATGCTGTTACACGTTCTTTAATAAATAAACAAAATAAACAACCACGGAGTGATTAAGGTCTCCTCGTTGGAGAAACCCTGATTGTGGATGGTATTTCCAATGGTGGTACATTGGCACATACATTTTAACACTAGACAAAAAAATTTCACTTAAAACTACTATTGATTTTATTTTAAGTTTTATTTTTTTAAGCTGCAGTGTGAGCTTCAAATATTGGATAATATAAAAATGGATAAATATAGCAAATAAAAAGATGGAAATTTGATTGATTTCAGCTGATTCAAGATTTATTGAGAACTTTGCCTCAGATGTTCATTAAATCTTTGGAAACCCAAAGTGCTTTGGGACCTGCACTACAGGCTGCCTTTAAACTTATGTCATCTACTGGGGGTCGGATTACTGTCTTCCAAACTCAGCTTCCATCTTTAGGAGCAGGTGCACTCAAACCACGGGAAGAGCCTAACCAAAAAGCATCTACAAAGGTTAGCAAAACAAACTTTTACGCCTGATTTTTAAGTGTCTCTTAAAATCTATTTTTATTGCAACAGTTCTTTTTAAAAATAGTTCTAGTCTGCAGTGGGGCTGCAAAAATGCAAATTTTTCAACAGAAGAATATCTTCTAAACCACAGGAAACTATAGTTCTCCTTTATTCTGCTTTGGTCAGATTTAACATTGAGTTCTGAGTACTATAATTTAAGAAAGATTCAGAGAGACTGGAACAGGTTCAAAACATGGCAGTGAGAATGATCAACAGAGCAGAAACTGTTCTTTGAAGATACATTTGAAGGCACTAGGCATATTTAGCCCTGAGAAAGAAAACTAAGAAATATTAGTGCAGTGGTTAGAGTGTATTATTGCAGGCTACTTCAGCTGACTGCTAGCTGCAGTTCGGCAGTTCAAATCTCACCAGCTCAAGGTTGATTCAGGCTTCCATCCTTCTGAGGGGGGTAAAATGAGGACCTGGATTGTTGCGGGGGGGGGGGGGGGCAATATGTTGACTCTGTTAAACTGCTTAGAGAGGGCTGTAAAAGCACTATGAAGCTGTATATAAGTCTGCTATTGATATTGCTATAATACCACTATTCATATATCTGAAAAGATAATGCACAGAACAGGTTATGTACCGCTATAAGAATTACAGATATATGTTACAGGGAGGCAGAGTCTGACTGCATATTAGAAAACTTGCTAAAAGTAGAGCAGTTCAACTGTAGAATTTATTTCTAGACAGGTGGTGAACATTTTTGGGTGTGCATATGTACCCTATAAGTCAGTATTTACTCTGGAGACTGTCTGGACAAATGCCTGTAGTTTTCTTGGCAAGATTTCAGAAGTGGCTTACCATTGCCGTCTTCCTAGGGATGAGAGTGGGATTGGCTCAAAGTCATCCATTGGCTTTGTGCCTCAGGCAGGACTAGAACGCTCAGTCTCCTGGATTCTAGCTTGATATCTTAACTACTATACCAAACTAATTTTTGATTGTCTCTACAGGATGAATATAAGTATGAGCTGTTATAGATTATTTAATTTCATTACTATACTAAAAGGCTATTGAACCTAATGCCTAAATGGCCATTTTCAATTTTGATTGACTACTAGAAGCCTAGACTCAAGCCATTGTATAATGAAATCCTTGCGTTAGTTTGAACATTACTAGTATTTTTTAAAAATATTGGGCAATAGCTAGTGTAAATCATTTGAACAATGCTGTCCTTACAGTAAGGCTGTGAACAAAGCCTCACTTTTCAACCGTCTACACAGCTGCAACTTCCTTTACCCAGCGTTCCTGGTGAAAGCATACACACCAAAGATTGTTTCGGTGTGTATGCACCGCATACATACACAAGCATACGGAGGCAATTTAGCACAAAAAAGCTGTGCTAAAACCCTTGGGAGGATGCAGCTGCTTCAGTGCTTAATGAATATTGCTTTGTTGGTGAATGAATATGAATGAAACACCCCTTCAAGTGCATTTTTTGCCTTTTACCAGGATGTTCCTCTGACACCATCTACTGACTTCTATAAAAAATTGGCCTTGGATTGCTCAGGACAACAGGTTGCGGTTGACTTGTTTCTTCTTAGTGGGCAGTACTCTGACTTGGCTTCATTAGGTAAGACATACTTGTTGCTCTCCATTTAAAAATGCTTTGTTGAAATTATAATCTGTAGATTACAGATTATAATCAGGGGGTGATTATAATAAAATATGATTGTCGTTTATCGAAACTGTTTCGTAAAACTATATATGCATGAGGAACCCTGTTCTACTGGTTTGCTTTCTTTCCTGCTTGATTAATAAAGGTATAATTACAGATTTTAAATTGTAAAAACTAAAACATTACAATCAAAAGATGGAGCAATACATTTCAGTAATGATCTATTTCCAGTTCATAATCTTAAAAATCTGTTTTTTTAGGAAAGAAATGTATTCCACTTCAGTAGTGAGACTACTGCTTGAAAAAAATGTGCATGTTTATTTTTCTTACTATAAAACTTCTATTTTTATATTATATTACTTTTAAGTCTAAAAATGAAATAAATTTACTTTTTTTTAGGGTGTATATCAAGGTATTCTGCTGGTAGTGTATATTATTATCAAGCTTACCATCATCAACACAATCCTCTTATGGTGGAGAAATTACAGAAAGAACTAAAGCGATATTTAACTAGGAAGATTGGCTTTGAAGCTGTCCATGAGGATAAGATGTACAAAGGTCAGACCCTTAGCCTGCCAGTGTTAATTGAAGCATTGTCATAATTGCCTAAATAAGTTAAAAGGTGCATGTAAATATTTGAAATTCTAAGTAGCCTTGAATTTGGAATTCTGACAAATGATGTTTGATACTCAGCATTGCTTAAGTTATTATTCTTTCTTTACAGTCTTATGTATGAGCTTTTATGAGAGAGTTGTCATAGAATATTATAAACCAATTGTATAATCAGTGAAGGCTATTTCCACATGTGTAAATTGAGATTGTTGATCTCAAAGATCATGGAAACATGGCATCCTGTTCCCCAGGGGCAAGGTCTTTCATATATTGGATGGTTACAGTGGAAGCAACTCTCCCTCCCTCCTTTTCCTAGAGCTTGCTATATTGTTAAATAAATTGGCTCAGGGGAATCTGATATGCCTATCATAGCAGATTGGTACTGCTAGGAAGATTTTTAAAGAATGCATTGTAAATCCAAAGGTAAATTTATGCCTTGAATGTTCTTTTTTGGTAAAAGGATAGATTTTGGGGGGTTGGGAGAAAGAGGACATCTTGAATCAAAAGGTAATGCAAAATGAGCTGCACACAGGAATGAACTTGCTTTGGAATTTATAGGGATGCGGTGGCTCAGTGGCTAAGACTTCTGATCGAGCTTGTCGATCAGAAAAGTTGGCAGTTGGCAGTTCGAATCCCTAGCGCTGCGTAATGGAGTGAGCTCCCATTACTTGTCCCAGCTTCTGCTAACCTAGCAGTTTGAAAGCATGTAAAAATGCAAGTTGAAAAATAGGGACCACTTTGGTGGGAAGGTAACAGCGTTCCATGCGCCCTTGGCGTTTAAACATGCCGGCTACATGACCACTGAGAAATCTTCAGACTGTGCTGGCTCTTCAGCTTTGAAATGGAGATTAGCACTGTACCCTAGAGTCAGGAACGACTTGCACATATGTGTGAGGGGAACCTTTACCTTTATCTTTGTATTTATGAATGAGATGATTTTTTCTAAATTTAGGCTTATTTTAAGCACAGTTTTCAAATGTTTTCCCGCTTCAAAATAACATAGCCCTAAGTCTATACTTCTTCTTTACTATAAAAAAAATACATATTTTAATTTGGTTCAGTTCAGTTATTGAAAACATAAAGAGACTTATAATGATAATGCTAGTAGTATATTTGCATAACTCATTTAAGAATATTGTAACCAACCTAAGCCGTTCAAGAGAGACTGGCTGCATTTAGATTGCCCTTTTTATGTGGTAAAATCCTCTCTGCTTGCACAAAGAAATACTGTTGCTCACTACATTGAGAATAATATTACAAAAGCTTTATAACAATGGGGGGTGTTTGCCATACAGAAATTTCATTTCCCACACATTGCTTCTGCTTTGATGTTTTTACCTGTGACCCGTCAAAACCGCGGTCGACAAAAGCGCGCATCGACGAAAGCGTGTACCTAACGTCATCAGCAGCGCGACGAAAAAAAATTAAAAAATAAATTAAATTAAAATTAAAATAAAATTAAGCAAGCCGATTCACATAAAGGTAAGGGTTAGGGTTAGGGTTAGGTTAAGGGTTAGGGTTAGGTTAGGGTTACGTTAAGCGTTAGGGTTAGCGTTAGGTTAAGGGTTAGCGTTAGGTTTAGCGTTAGGTTAAGGGTTAGGTTTAGGGTTAGGTTTAGGGTTAGGTTTGGGGGGGTTAGGGTAAGGTTTCGGTTTAATTTTAAATTACCGCTCACAGCGCGATGTTTTCGTCGCGCTGTGATGACGTCACGTACGCGCTTTCGTCGAGCGCGGCTTTTGTCTACCACGGTTTTGTGGTGGAACCGTTTTACTTAGTGACAGTGCTTAAACATAATCTGTTGAAAATTGAAGAGTGAATACTAGTAATTTTAAACTTAATTAAAATGTTTTAAACATTATAATTCTTTCCAGGCCTTTCAATTCACACCTTCCATGGCACTTCTTTGTACGGTCAACTGATCTATTGTCTCTGCCAAACGTGAATCCTGATGCAGGATATGCTGTCCAAATGTCAGTAGAGGAGAGCTTGACAGATATGCAGGTGGTCTGTTTTCAGTCAGCCCTCCTGTATACATCTAGTAAAGGTAAGCAGCCTGTGGCATCTGGTATACATTTCAAAGCCATATCCTCCATGCTTTTAACAAAAAATAGTTGTTATTAAAATCTTTAGATTTTTTGCAGTTTTCATGATTAAGAACTTCATAGGTTATTGGCAGATACTCATGACTTTCACTGTTAAATGGTGCTTTGGGTTTGAAAAAAGCGGAAAATAACAAATTTGGTTAGAAACAGCAGCTTATATTTAAATTTGTAAGATGAATGAATTTGTATATTCTATACAACTTCTATACGAATTCTATACACCCCATGTCCGCAATAGAATTAATGTATCATGGTTTTTGAAGGATACCCTGGATTTATTTTAAATGCTATTAAAAACTACTTTTTTAACAGGTGAAAGAAGAATACGTGTCCACACACTGTGTTTACCTGTTGTAAGCCATTGAGTGATGTTTATTTAGGAGCTGATGTACAAGCTATTACAGGCCTTTTAGCCAATATGGGTATGTGCTGAATTGTTGATTGAATTGCACAATATTTTTTGATTCGTTGATACTATCTTGTACAAAGTTTAAAGATTGGTGGTAATGAATGTTTTGGTTGAGATTGTTAGAATGCATAAAGGTGCTTATAAAAATGTATCTAAAAAGCTTGGCAACTGCCACAGCATAAAGAGATATAGATACTATGCAGTGTTGCTTTGTATTCTTTTTGGTAAATTGGATATCTCTGTGTGTGTGTGAGAGAGAGATTGAGCAATGTGAATGAATCATTAATATCCATTGTTAATACTCTTTATTGTGATTGTCTTTTTGACATTCAATTGACTATATTTTGTTCCTTTTCAGCTGTTGATCGGTCAGTTTCTGCTAGTTTGGAGTGATGCCTCGAGATGCATTGGTGAATGCTGTAATAGATTCTCTTTCTGCATACCGCTCATCTGTCCTAACCATTCAGCAACCAGGTCTTATGGCTCCTGCATCATTACGTCTGTTTCCATTGTTTATCCTGGCTCTTTTAAAACAGGTAAAAATAAAAACAGAAAATTGCCTTAGAAATAGAAGTTGGTCTAAGTAAATTTTGCTAAATTAATGATGACCATTTATAGTATATTAGTAACTTTTTCCAGATATTTATGCAGTAACAATTTTTTTAAAAAAAACTATTCTATATTGAGAAATATAGCCTGAAGTAAAAAAAGGTATGGTTTAAATTTATGATCTTGACACTCTGAATAACTTTTAGTTGTCTTGTTTTTTCTGTTGCTACGTTTGCTTACAGAAAGCATTCCAAGTAAAACAAATACCCGTTTAGATGAACGCATCTTTACAACGTGTCAAGTGAAAAGCCAACCATATAGTGTACATCATGCTTATTATGCATCCCAATCTGTATAGAATTGACAATCTTACAGATGAGGTAAGTTCTTCATCTAAATTTGTCTGGAAATCATGGATGTATCTTCCTAGTCTCAGATATTATACAAAATTGTACTAAAACATTTGACTTTAGTGCATATTTTATAGTAAAGGTATGCTTTTCAGATTCAGGGAGCAGTTTTATTCAATATTATATGTCAGTCTTGCTTTTTCCAGACCTCAACTCTTGGAAGTTTGGAAAAAGGAAACTTTTTCCCCTTCCCTATCTAAGCCTTGAGGGGTGATTTAGTTATGTGAGTATTGACAATCAAGAACATTGCAAATAGGTACCGATATTTGACATAATAGGTGAAGGCACAATTATGAAGATAGCAATTATGACATACTTTGAGAGTAGATATAAATATAACAGCTGTTAAGTTATAGTATAAATTGTGACTTTTATGAATTGGATTATTAGTTTGGCATGTACCAGAAATTTTATAAACTGTTTCTATTTTTGTATGTAGTTGTCTAATTTTGTGCTTGATATACTAATCATTTAGCCATCAAATTCAGTGTTTTAGTGTGTGTTTAAATGAATGGAGATATTAAATTATAATGGGTAAATTGCAAAGGACATTGAAATTGAATGTATGCAAGTAGAATATCTGATATTACAAATAGAATTAAATTTAAATGGTATGCATTCCTTCATTTTAACATATGTAACAATATTATTTATATGCAAACTAAACATTGTTAAATTTCTTTCAAGAACAACTATGATTGGTTAGTGCAAATGTAAACACTTTTGATAGTGCAAGGAACAGAAATTGTGTTCAATTTGCAAACCACTTTATCTGGAAACATTAACAATTGCTTAAAAATATTTCTATTTATGTTATAGATATATGCTAATGATATATGCTTTAACACTTGATATCGGTCAGGGTGTGGCAGCCCATGTTTATAATACATAAGATCTATTGTTTTATTTGCCTATTAGAAATCATTTTATCTATTTAGGAGCCCTCAACATTGGTGACAGAACAGTACCTCAGCCACCCATTCTTCAGCTCTCTGTAGAAAAGCTAAACCGGGATGGTGCTTTCTTATGGATGCTGGCTCTGTAAGTAGGATTTTATATATACTATGAGCAGCAGGAGTCATCTCATTCTCCATAAATAAACCTTATAAAATAGCAGTATTTTATTAGCCTGGTTTACTTTTAGTATTTTATTGAGGTAAAGGTTTAATGCATACATTATTTACTAATTCCTGTGTTTGAATATACAGGTCATGTTTTTATGGGTTGGAAAGAATTGTGGACAGAACTTTATAAGCCAAGTACTTGGAGCCCCAAACTATGCATCAATACCACAAAATATGGTAAGAACATAAGACGGTAAGCAAGGATAGACAGCCTGAGCTCCTTCATAGTTTTGGACTACAACTTTCATCAAGCCCAGCCAATATGATAATGGCTAAGGATTTACAAAGTTGTAGGACAATACCATTACAGCAGATGGCAGCATTTAGTCAACCTGGTCTTGAAATGTTAAATAGGTCAGATCCAATATGCAGCTGGATGGGAGATCACCATGAAATCCTAAGAATGATTGTAGAGTAGGCAAAGTTAAAAAATGTCAAAAGGTAAGAACAAGCCATTTTCATACTATATTGCTACCAAGAAAACAACAAAATATCGTTGCCGAAACCTGAACTGACTCGAGATTTAAGATGAGGTATCAGTCAGGATATTGTTACCTACTTCTATTCCTTGATAATGTGACTCCTTAGAACTACCCAAAATTATTTAAGTGTGGCCAACAAAGTACCAGTTGTGCAAACTGAAGTTTTATTGAATAGACCAACAGAGAGCTTTGTGATTCTGGCTTTTAGCTATCCTTATGAATGCCTGAGTTTGCACTGTATAATTTAGAAGAACTAAGTCAATTTCTCAAAATGTTATCATTAAATGAACAGTTTATGCGCTATATGTTTCTGTTTATTGTAACATTCCATTTGCCATGTTATGTACATAAAAATTACCTACAGTTCCAGTCCCTTTGTCTGTGTGTGTAATATCACATGAGAAAGAACAGACTTTCTACTTTAATAGTTATTCCTTTCCAACTTAAATGTAATAACGAAAAAGATTTTCTATGCAGGTAGACTTCAGCTCATGACTGCAGTTGGGACCATAATTATTGTGGCTAAGCAATGCAGCCATAAAGTGTGACATCTTGTGACCACCTCACCTCTAGCAATGGCAATTCTGGCAGTCTGAGATGCTATCATTAAGCAAAGCCCTTGCCTGGCTGTGACTTCTGACTTACCCATTGACTTTGCTTGTGGGAAACCAGCAGGGAATGTCGTAAATTGTGGTCCTTTGTCTGTGGGAGTTGTAAGGACCTGCCATTAAATTCCCCTCATCTGGTGTCACTGTAACTTTGATTGGTCAATGAAAAAACAGTCATAGTTGAGAAGTTAAGTTTGCTTAAGTATTCTTACCCTCGAACCCTCACCACCCTCCAGGCCTTCCGCAAAGTCCTTAAAACCTGGCTGTTCCGACAGGCCTGGGGCTAAAGAGCTGTTGCCCCCATCTCGAATGGTATGACTGTTGTGTGTTTTAAATTATGCAATTGTTATGCTTTGTTTTTTAAATTTTTGTCTGTATCCCCCTTCCCTGGTTTGAGTTGTGAGCCGCCCTGAGTCCCCTTCGGGGGGAAAGAGCGGCATATAAATATAATAAACTGAACTGAACTGAACTTACAGTGCTCTGTCTCACAAAAAACACCAGAAAAAAGATTTACTTGTTGTGTTCTCAAAGAGAAAAAAGTATACTCTTGCAGAGGTAGCTAATAAAGTTAGAATCAGTTCATGATGTATAGTATTCTGAAATTTTATAATATTTTGCTCCATTATTACCCCCATTTTTGTTTGTTTTTGACAGACACATCTTCCAGAATTGAACACAGCTGAATCGTCTAGAGTTCTTGCTTTTATTTCTGGCTAAGGGAGCAAAGGCCTTTCTTTCCATATTATATTTTAAAGTAAGTAGATTGCTTGTGGAATTTGATTGGTAGATTGAACGAAAATTTGCATGATTGCCTTTCTGAACACTAAAAATTGCATGCATGCAAGTACCTTAAATTGCAAACTTCCTTCAGTTCATGTCTGGCACAACAAGACACTTTTGCAGAGACAGAAAGCATATTCAGTGAAAAAAAAAACTACTAGCCAAAAGTATTAAGTAACACCATGGAAAGGAATAAAAGAGGACAATGAAGATGATGCAAATGGAATTATGACATTGTTAAATTTATTTGCAGGATTGTTAGCTATTTAGACTCTAAAATAGACAAAGTTTTTAGTGTAAATGTTGCACATTAATTCTATGCATACAATAAATGTTAACTAAATATGATCATTGCTGGTCAGTTACCATGATGAATAGTTTTAAAAGGAATAAAGTATATAAGCTGTACTTATATGGCTTTCTGTTTATATTTTGAAGGGATGAGAGTCCATGGAAACCAAGTTTCTTAAAATATGATAGAAGACAGAACAGAATCTGCATTATCATATTATGAATTTCTTTTGCATATTCAGCAAAAATTGAATAAATGATCTCTTTCTTAAATGGTTCATCTGCTCAAAGGAATGTACCCTCGGTGCAAAACTCTTATTCCTGTAATGCTCCTATAAGTTGTTGGCCTGGTGCAGTTGATGAAAATCTCACTGTGATTCCCTCTCTTCTCCCCCCCCCTCCCCGGCTGCAAAAGAAAAAAGAAAAGCAAAAAAGGACTGTGGAATCTTTAAGTACACTATTGTGTAGTTGTACGTTAAAACTTTAAAATAAATTTGAATATGTTGGTCATCTTAATTTACTGCAAAAATGTTCACAGTAAGTAATTGTGGCATAAGTTAAAAGGCAATATTGGAGAAATGTTTATAAACTAACTTTTTTACCTTTCATTTTTATTTTCTGCTTGTGTTTTGCTGCTAGAATTAAAAATTCCAAGACTTGAGTTTCCAGGAAACTATATTGTCTTGATTATACAGTACATTATTCGTTAAAAGTTGCCTTTTTAAAGGAACAATGAAAAGTACATTGTGAACAAAATACCTGCAGTTTCAATGAGCTTAGTTTCCATTTCTTTTAAACATTGATTATGATAAGAACAAAAGTAAACTTGAAGTAGTCTACTTGGGTTTAAATGAATATCAAATAATTCATTTGAATATCTTTAGGATGTGTCAGTATTCTAGGTCTTGAAAGATTAATGAGATTACGTTATATTCAGTAAGAATTAAAATTTAAAAAGATCTGATGCAGCTGAAAAAAATAGTGAACAATATTTGATCCTAGTCTTGGCTGTTAGCATGATGTGTTTGGTCTTAATTCATTGAAAGTAAATAGGGGAACAGACAGTAAACCAAAAACCATTATTTTCGTATTGTTTATTATTTTTTCAGTCATCTTTTTATAATGGGCTGAGGTTTTCATAAAATCCTTACTGGTTAAATAATACATTGGAGGTGTATTTAATAGCTTGTTGAGATCCAAAGGACATCAGTTTTAATAATAATAATTTTGCTATTCAAACATTTGAGGCTTTAATGGAAAAACTATAGACAGGAACCCTGCTCAATTCAGAATGTTCAAATACTGAGCAGTTATGAAAGAGAAATCTTACTTTTATGGTTCCCTGGAAATTGCTATAATTTAAGTAATATAAGTGTATTGACATTTGTAAAACAGAAGGAACTCTGGTGGTATATTATGGCAATCACTGGTTTCTACATTGCCCTTTACTTCACACACACACACACACACAGCCCCCAAATTGAATGGAATATTTTTCTGCTGCAAATCCTTCCTGGTAGTTTTGGTAGAATCATTTGCATTGATTTGTTGGTCATTGCTTTAATTTATACAGTTTCACCCATTTGAGGAATGACTAGATCATCATATATGCAAAAAGCCAGTGAAGTTTTTTTTCATGAACTATAGTATTTATCAACTGCCAACTGGAATAGCAATTGTAAGAAATGTTAGCGATACTGTCTGCATCATGATCTATTTAGTTTGTTGGAATGATTTATGAAGATCTGTAGAAAATGGTTGCTCAACATCTGAAAGAAAGGGGGACATTTCTTTAAAATAATTCAGATATCTAAAAAAATTACCTACTGACTTCAGGAACCTTATAACTGAATTCACTGTTTTAATATTTTTTAAATTCAGTTATTTTGAAATGTTTTTTTTAGAACACTGGTAATCTAATTTAGAAACATATGATCATGATGAGATATGCACTTGTAAGTTATAGAAATCAGTCAAGTGCTTTAAAATACAATATATAACGGAGGATTAATTAACTCTTCTCCAAAAAATATACACAAACGTGTATAAGCCAGCTTTCTGAAAGAAGGTATAGGCAAAGATTAAGTATAGGGAAGTACCATTGGCATCTCATGCTGGCTGTGGGTTCCTCCTTGCTTCATTCAAGTTGGAGCAGAGAATTGGTGTGATCAGATTCTGTAGAACCTGAATGGTAAAATCCAGACAAGCAGCACCCTGCCTAACATCTGTATTTAAAAATATTCTGCATGGAAAGGAGGGGAAAGCATGATGTTGACATAGGTCTACTTCATGTGGGATAAAAATAATGGGCTTTGATTGAATTATGGAACCTGATAAACAGATTTCAAGAATGCATCCCTAACTAACTCTAAAAAAACGTTAACTGAGCATATTATGCTCTTTGGATAGAATATTGTTCATGCACTTTGAAATAGAAGTGAATTTTCTAATTCTTTCTGAGGAGAAAATTGATATCCTCCTCAACTTCTTAAGAAATCCAGGGCAAATCCATGTATAAATGTTAAATCACAATTTATATATGTTTTAGGTTCTTTAAAACATAAGTAATCAAGAGTAGCCTTGATGCTCCCATCTCAGCATGGCAGTCACCAGCAAATGTTCTCTATTTTTCTAGTTCAATATTTTAAAGAATTCGTATAATTTATCAATATTCTAGATTTGATCGTGCAACAACATATTAGCATTTACTTTTCTGTAACTTAATTTGCGTTTGGATAAATTCTGATTGTTTTGCAATAATGTGGAAAAACTTGTTTATTCAAGGTTAATAATATATATATATATATATATATATATATATATATATATTATTCATATATTATATATTATTCATTCATTCATTCAGAATATCAAGGGACCATCAAATGTGACTAGCCTTCTCTCCACTAACTACATATTAAAATCTTACAGTCAATTTGATTTTGTAAAGTAGTGTAAAAATATTGTAATATTAATCCTTGTTTTCTGATCTCAGACATTGATCTTTAGTGTGCAATTGTAAACCTTGCTCTTCTGACTTGAAGACAAGGTTTTACTTGTTCCCCTTTTTACAGTTTGTAATTTTCACTTTTATTCCTGTAAAAAGTCATTTGTAACACATGCAAATGCTTATTTTAGCTGTGCTAATTTATCAAATTGGCTACTCAATAAAATTAATTGAAAGAGCTTGCATAGAATTTTATCGGTGTTTTTAAACAAAATGGAATATGCAGAGACTATCTGACCATTTAATGAATAAAATGATTTTCAGTGCATAAAGAGGTACTTCTATGAATGATTAAACCTGGGGATTAATGCTATTTAAATGCAGTGCAAATTGATGTGAAAATACAAGTATTTTGATATAAGCAGTTATCTTCTGAAACTTCACATTCAGCAATTAGTTTCAATAAATATGCAGAATTATAATGTAAAGAATTGCTGGGTCATTGACTTAATATGATGGTCTGACCATTAATTAGAATGCTCCTCTGAGAATTGTAATTAATCAACTTTAAGCCAGTTAAATTTCAGTAATCATAATAGACTCTTCACAATATCAGAAAATATTATATATCTCAACTTGTCCACGATTCTAACCAATACATCTATGTACATAAAAACTTTGGAAAGTGAAAAAAACTTCAGTATCTATTTGGAATAGTATATCATTTTGTTAAATTAACTCAGACTTTTTCATGAAAGATTAAGATTTTTGGAAGTATTTTATTATTTTTCACAAAGGTAGCTCAGCCAGCTTTTTCTTACATTACATATAATGGCTTATTCATTATAATTACTTAAATCATTTTGTCCTGTATCCAGGAAACACATTTGGTTATAAGCAACATATTATACAGTCAAGCCTTAGCAGTGAAAGCGTTTAACTTTAACTGGGTATATCTGACCCTGATTAGAACTGGACAGGAAGTTTAAGGAAAAACAAGAGCTTAAACGAGACTGGGAAGTTATCTCACAAAAAAGCAATGGCAAATCACTTCTTTATTCTCAACATATCTAAAATCATGAGGAATTTAGTTTGGCTTGGAAGATTTTTATCAATTATAGTAGTATATTATTATCTGTACTATTTTTTTCTCTCTTTTCCTATCAAGATCCTATTATCTTCTGCACATATAAACTTGATAGAAAACTTATATTTAAGGATCTTTCTACAACAATCAAAGCCATGATAATTATCAACTCCTTCAGCCTTGAGAATACATATTACATGCAGTTTATAAGAGGGAAAGTATTTATATCAAGGAACGATGGAACAGAAGGCAAAAATTAACATCTAGAACTGTTCTGACCACCCCCCTCCGTACAATGAGTCACGACAACATAAGATTACTGCTAGACAATTTATTCATAGTAAATTAACACTGACAAGACTTTGGCAGCAACCCAGACTTCCACAGATAAGAAATACATACAAGAGCTTCTCCAGCTTTAGTATAACGGTGGTGTCCTGCAAAAAGCCTCCTCCAAAAGTCTCTTCTTATATACTCTCTTGGGAGGAGCCTAATCACAACCACCTGGCCCCCAATTATCTTCTATATCTCTGTAGTTGCTGTCGGTGCTTATCTGCCCCCTTTGCCTGGCGTCCGGGACCACCTCCCTTAGCTCCTCCCCACTGCTCCAGGGCCTGATGTCAGGGACAAGCTCCCTTTGGCTTTCACGCTGCTCCATGCCTCAGGCGCCTCCTGGTGGCCAACCAACCTCTCTGGTCCCTGCTCGGAGTCTGAACCCTGTCCAGGGTCCTCCACATCTTCCAGAGCCGACTCATGGGGTCCCTTGCTATCGGAGTCTGTTTGCAACTGCAATGGTTCCTGCTGGGCCACAACACAAAACTATATTTCTGAGGTTACAAAGTTGCTAAAATAAGTAACTGAACATATATGATTGGGTTCAGTGAAGAATAAGCTTAAAGCTATAGATCCAATGGGGAGGAGGGGTTATTTTTCTTCCCCTATAATTCTTTGTATCCTTCCCTATACAGGCAGTCTTCAACTTCTGACCACAATTGAGCACAACATTTCCATTACTAAACAATACAATTATTAAGTGAATTTTGCCCCATTTTACAATCCTTGCCACAATTAAGCAAATCACTGCAGTTGTTAAGTTCGTAACAAGGTTGTTAAGTGAATCTGGCTTCTCCGTTTATTTTGCTTAACAGAGATTATAAAAGGTGATCACATGTCCCTTGGACACTGCAACCATAATAAATACATGCTAGTTGTCGAGCATCACTCTGACGATACTGCAATATTGTAAGTGAAAATCAGTCATAAATCACTTTTTTCAGTGCTGATGTAATTTTGAACAGTCACTGAATGATTGTAAATTGAGGAGTACCTGTAAATCTCCACTCAACGTACAACCTTTGGCTAAAAATATGATTGTACACTCATCTTTAAAACCAAATCATTAATAAAATAATTAAAATTAGAAGACCCAGAACTGTTCCTACCGGTATTTTACTTCAGTGGTCCCCAACCCCCGGTCGCGGACCGGTGCCGGGCCGTGGAGTATCTGGCACCGGGCGCGCAGCGGCCGGGGGCCATGATCGCTGCAGCGGCCGGGGGCCATGATCGCTGCAGCGGCTGGGGACCATGATCGCTGCAGCGGCCGGGGGCCATGATCGCTGCAGCGGCCAGGGGACATGATCGCTGCAGCGCAAAGGCTCCTGGGCCGTGCGCAAAAGCTCCTGGGCCGTGCGCAAAGGCTCCAGGGAAGAGAGCCCCACGCAGGTACGCAATCAATGTGTCGTCGCGAACAACGCCCCCCCACCCTGCGCACGCTCAGCGGGCCACGGTAAAATTATCAAAGGCTGACTGGTCCGCGGCGATAAAAAGGTTGGGGACCACTTTTTTACTTGATACCTCAAATCTAAAGAACAAAATTTTTAAAGCATTTTCTGACTACAATTTTCAAGACAGTTATTTTCATGCCATGAAGCTTGCTATTCAGCATAATGTGGGAGTCTTTATCAAAAACTTCATTTAACTCAAAGCATATTTTCTCAACAGCATTTTAATAATCTATTAAGGAAGTTGTCAGATTGGAATTGATAAACTTCTTAGAGAAGAATTTGTTAGATCAAATCCATGCTAGCATCTGGCAAGTACTACAGTAGCTTTTTATTATCTACTCTAGAATCTGTGTTGGAATGGTCCATAATATGCTGATCTTTTAAAGATACACAACATTTATTCTGCAGCCATCTGGCACTTTAGAAATTTCCAAATTTTCCAGTAGTATGTAAGAATTCATCTATATTGTAGTTACTGTAGTTCATTCAATAACCTTGGATGCAAACATCTGATCCTAAAGTTTTAAAATAATCCAAAACATGGAAGTTTCTCTAGATCCTCTTTATGCTGAACTCAAACTTCAATTTTGCCCGTCAGTTTCTTGATAAAACTTTTTTTTTAGTATGAACCAAAGATGGAGTTGAGGAGATTTCTTTTCTATCTATTAATATTTGAACTTCTTTATTGAGCACTTATTATAGTGAATATTTTATTTTGAAAGGATCCTTTTGTTTTTATATGTTTTCCTCAGCTCATTTTGAAATGTTGATTTTTGGACTGGCTGTACTATTCTGAGTTACTAGACTTTTTTGTGGACCTTTTTATTTAAGCAAGCAGAGATTTTGTCAAAATAGCAAAATAAGATGCAATACAACTTCCATACTTTCATGCAAGTCATATTAGTACCAAAGGAACAATGATTGTTATGATACATCCAAATGCTCATGAGCCTAACATAGTTTACTTTCAAAATTTGTTTTTTTTCTCTTCATAAGCCCTGACTTAACTGTCCTACCTTTTGTTGTTTGCTAAGTTTTTTTTAAATCCCTTTCTCTAAGCCAGACCTGGGTATTTTATGGTTTACATACAGCTCATAAGAAATTAAAAATCATATGTAAATAAGTGTAGTCCATACACACAATACAACTGAGTTGCTTTTATTTTGAAGGTGACTGCAATTTCAGTGCGTATGTGAGGGTGCATGCCTACGAACCTTCACAGTTCCAGTTTAAAATCTTACATATGATTTGCTATTCTAGAAAGTAAAGCACCTTCTCTCCTAGAAGAATGAATATTAAAAAGGTAGAATATTACATTTCCCTTGATGAGAAATGGAAAAACGTGCTTTGAAAAGGAGTCCCCACCTTCCTTAATAGCCCACAGCAGATGTCAGCACTTAAGAGATAAGTTCTATTCTAGCTCTATTCATAAGCAAATTCCATGCATCAAGCTCTGAACAAAGGTAGGGTTAGCCCTCAGCCACAATAGGAATTGCCCAACATGCCCCTTCAATGCATCAGCCAAATTTCAATCAAACCTGGGAGTTGAGACAACCTACAGAGCCAGTTATAACTCCTACATTAGCCAATAGAATGCATGTTCTTGCATACAGAAAGTTTAAGTTCAAAGCCCATGAAAAGGTATAAATACCCTCACTCTCAACTCCATGTGGTCAGCTGCCCACAATCACACTTGCTTGGTGGTTCTGCTTCATCATTAAACCATCTTTCCAATCCAGTCTTCAGCCTCTATTTTGTCTCCAGTGCTTTTCTCACGGCTTGGAACTGAACCAGATGGATTTTTCTACCAAGACTATGCTCAGCTTTATTTCCTCTTAAAAGCCAGAGTTCCAACAATGAATCTTTTACTCCCAACACTCCTGCTTCCACTTCCTATTTTTTCCTCACCATTCTTTATTCCAAACCATGCCTATATATTGGAATTTATTTGTAGCACTCAAAATTAATAATAAATAATTCCTAACCACTTATATCCAAAAGTATTACAAAACATTACATTTGTGGCATTTTTTATTTAAAGTACATTAGCTCTATGGTTCGCAAAACATGTAACTCAGTAAAAACATGACATTGAAAAAACATGAAAAACACCAAATAAATCTAAACCATTTTAATAAACTAATAAAAAACAAGTCTAGCACAAAATCACTTTTAAAAAAAATCAATATAAAAGATGAGTAAAATGAAATAAGCCTGCAAGCCAAAGGCTAGGAAAACAAAATCCTTGCCTTTTGGGATTAGAATGGAAAATAATTTTGGTGTTTCCTTAATTATTTGGGGGATAAACCATCAACTCCCGCGATCAGGTGACTGCCAATTGAAATCCGCGGAGCCCCGCCTGAAGCAGCCCGGAGCTGACCATGACGGAAGCGATTATGATTTTTTCCCCTAACCGATGAGATCATACTCAACTTCAGCCCTTTTCACCCGCTTCACTCCCGAAGCCTTCTCCGCCATCTTTTGCTAGGGTCGGCGGCTTCTGTACAACGGCTTTAAACCGGCGCCGTCACCGCGCTGCCGCTTTTGCTCTAACAGGGAGACCCTCACCTAAGATGGCGTCGGTCGTTTCAGCGTCCGAAGGCGGTCCTCAAATGGCGTCAGTTACGCTTGCGCGTTAGAGGGCGGCTGTCGGAGAGTGAGGGGGGGGAGGGCTGGTGATTTCCATTGTATTATTTGAGGAGAGAAAAGCCTTGAAAGTGTTCGCGGCTCTTTCGACGAGCGACGGGTCATGGAGGCAGATCCTGTGGAAGGGGACGGGTATGGTAGCAGCCACCGCGAAGGAACCGGTGGGTCTTCCCCACCGCTGAGCGGACTCACCGCCTCTCAGCGGCGGGCCGAGATCCGCCGACGAAAGCTCCTGATGAACTCGGAGGAGCGGATCAATCGCATCATGGGCTTCAATCGGCCAAAGGCGGGTAAGGACGGGGCGTGGCCTGGGTCGGGGGGCCCCGGGCGAGGAAAGCCTAGGCCGCAGCCGGAGGGAGGGAGGCGGGAATTCGGCGGTTGGGCCCTTTTCCTCCGTCGTCTCAAAACCCTCACGCCCGGTTCCTCGCCGCCCCCCTCGCCTAGGTTAAAAATCGGGATTTTTTTTTGCAGCAAAACTTTGTTTCCAGCAACACTGCAAACGGCTGGCTTAAGGTAGCGGCCAGATGTTTAGTGCTCCGAGCTCCTCAAATATAAAAGGAGTCGTCATTCTTGGATAATGGAAATTGAATGGAGTTGCTTTCTGATACGTTTTAAACCCATTATTCATTTAAATGGGACCGGCCCAGTCAAATAGTTACACTGTGTAGGTTGTTCAGGAACCGCATTCTTCATTTTTGGAAGGAAAAAAAAAAGTCAAATTTGAATGGCTTTAATAAAAACGCAGTATCTGTGAGTTCATCCAACCAAAAAAACCGTACGTTAGTGAATAGCCTTTTAGCATAATTGGTAGTATCTTGTTTGCTATCTTAAATTTAGTGAAGGAGTCGAGATTTGTAAGAAAATTATTACATTTTTAGTCTTGCCAATAGCAATGGATGCTAAGCTGAGGACACTGCCCTTGCAGCTGAAAAGCTCTAATAATAAAATCAAATAAGGTAGTCCTTGACTTACAACCACAACTAAAACTAAAATTTCCATTGCTCAGCAAGACTTAGTAAAGTGACTTTTGCCCCCATTTTATTACATCCCCCCCCATAGTTGCTAAGTGAATCACTGCAGTTGTTAAATAAATCATTGGTTTTAAGTGAATCTGGCTTTCCCACTTGATTTTGCTTCTTGGAAGCCTCCTGGGAAGGTTACAGATGGTGAACACCTGTCCCTGGGACAGTGCAACTGCCATAAATACATGCCAGTTGCCAGGTCCCCAAGTTTTGATATTGTGACCATAGGGATGCTACAGTGGTTGTAAGTATGAAAAACCGGTCGTAAGTCACTTTTTAGTGCCGTTGTAACTTCAAATGGTCACTAAATGAATGGTTATAAGTGGAGGACTACTTGTACCCTAGTGGAAAAATGGGACTAAAATTGAACATAAAGAAGACCAAGAAGACTCTAAATCAGGTAGAGTAACCAGCCTTGGAAGATATTGCAGTGCTAGATAGCCTCTGCTTTTTGGATCAACCACCAACAGTTAAGGAAATCAGCAGTCAAGACATGCCACAGAATAAGGCAGAGCAACCATGAAGGTCTTGGAAAATATGTTCTTGTACCATGATCTCTCTATTATCTAGAAAGATCAGAATTATATAAGCCAAGTATTCTCTGTGACAGAATATGTATCATTTTAAGATGACTTTATTGTGAGCTACAGATGCATTACAAGTGACTTCATGAGGTTTTCTAAGCATGGTTAGAGAATATCTTAATTCTGTACTTAACAGGATATGGGAATAAGTGACTAGTCTAACTCTCTAGGCCACAGGTGTCAAACTCGCTGCATCATGTTGCTGTCATGTGATATTTCGTGACGGTTTTCCCATTCACGGAGCTGGGGTGGGCGGGGCCTGTGTGTGATGCATCTGGTCTGCGGCTGCCAGTTCAATACCCTATTCTAGGCAGTATATTATATGATTATCTTTGATCTTTTAAATACTTTTTTCAATGCATAAATGATAAGCCAATGTGAAACTCTGTTTGAGAGATGATTATTACAGGAGGGATTTGTTCATTTTTTGAGCAATCAAAAGATGTGCACCACTGTATTTTTGCATAAAACATTGTTTTATAATGATATTTAGGATGTACATAGATAATTTCTGTAACCTCATTATTATTGACAATGGAACATTTGGGCATATGATTCTTTGAGAAGCAAGAAAAATTGAGGGAGTTGTGACAAAATAAACAATATTTATGAGTATCTGTGTGTACTTCTTTCTATTTAAACAGTTTTCATCCTTTTCAGATTGGGATGCACTTCTAAAATTTACTGCATAAATATATTTGCTAATTTCTCTTGAGAGCTATAAAGGTATTAGAAAAAAGTACATTGTTGAAAATATTGTTGAACATACATACAATAAGGTATACTCAATTTACAACTATTCATTTACCAAATATTTGAAGTTATGACAATACTGAAAAAATATTATGACTGGTGGTCTATTTAGGACCATCACAGTGATCAAATCTGGGTGCTTGATAACTGGCATATATTTATACCGTATTTCGGTGTCCCAGGATCATATGCTCACCATTTTCCACCTTCAAATCAAGGACCTCTTATACTTTCCTCTGCTGAATCTGTTGCAATTATGGGCAATTTATAATATATTTATATTTAAAGAAATGCACATGGGAAAGTATGAATTTTAAATGTGATTAGGTAGAAAAGGACTCTGACTAACTGAAGCATTGTATCAGTTGTTGACATCCTGTACTTTATCCTACACCTCTAAGAAATTATTATCAACTTCAAATCTGTGGTATGATTTCAGTTTTTGTTCTGTTCTCTTTAGAAGATGATACTCATTCAGAAACTAAGCTTCAACTGGAACTGGATAAACCAATTTCCCTTCCTGCTCTTGTTTCCAAACGGATTGTGCTTGGTGATACAGTCTGCAACTTATCAGGAACGGCTGACCACACAAGCAGTTTAGCAGAGCACAAAGGAGAAAAAATAGACTTATTTAGCAAAGCTCATGAAGTTGGTAGTGATGGCAGCAGTGACCTCCGGCAACGCAATAGAGGGGAACTGTTGGACGTTCCACAGCGAGCACCACGCCATGGATTAGATCAGTATTTATCAAGGTTTGATGAAGCGATGAAGCTTAGAAACCAGCTGATGAATGAGAAGCCAAGTCAAGAAAATGGAAGCATTGTGGAGGAATTTGATTCCTTTCACATTTTTAGATTGGTGGGCTGTGTACTCCTTGCTATTGGCGTTAGAGCTTTTGTATGCAAATATTTGGTAAGTTTAAAAAAAAATCTTACTATTTTCATTTTTCTCCCTTTTCTTTGACTTGGTTACCTTGCTGACAGGTTGTAAAGTAGTATATGTATGGAATAATTATGCTGAACAACTATTTTCTCATGGCTAAATAGATTCCGGTTCAAATCCATAAAACCCATCTATTGTTTTAGCAGTAATTGTTAAGAATTGTGTGAAAGTCTGTACTTCAGAGCATCTTTACAGTAAGTAACTTAATGACCAGAGTTGGGACTGGCCATTACATAGCTAAGTGATGCAGCAATTAAGCAGAACATCAGGTGATTATGCCAGACTTACGATGTCAGTTCTATGGTTATTAAGCAAATCACTTGTGGTCATTAAGCATGACATCATGTTTCTTTGTCTACTTGACAGAATCCAGCTGTGAAGCTGACCATTGGCAATTACACATCCATGGGATGCTTTGACTTTTATAAATGTGCGCCACTTGTGAAGCGCCTGATGGTGATGTAATTGTACTAGAAACAATGTCAGGGAATTGTAACTTATTACAGGTAGTCCTTGACTTACAACAGTTCATTTAGTGACCATTTGAAGTTACAATGGCACTGAAAAAGTGACATGTCCATTATTCACACACTACAGCATCCCCATGGTCATGTGATTTATATTTGGATGCTTGACAACTGGTTCCTATTTGTGATGATTGCAGTGTCCAGGGTCATTTGATTATTGTGAACTTCTAACAAGCAAAGTCAATGGGGAAGCCACATTCACTTAAGAAATGTGGCCAGAAAAGTTAAAAAATGGGGCAAATTTCTCCCTTAGCAACATAAATTCTGGCTCAACTTTGGTCGTAAGTTGAGGACTTCCTCTCTTGCACTTCGTTCTTGGCATCAATTAAGCATTAGAAGGGGTTGGAAATCTAGGTAGAAAGCAGTGGCTGTGTACCCTCTTTTTGTTAACCATTTGAAGTCCTAAAGCACAGCTGACAATTACCCTTTCAAAGTAATCCTAACTAATGCATTTTAATATTATGCACTGGATGTTCAAAGAACTTTGTATTGGAAATAAGTGATAACCTGATTTAATTAATCATTAATATATTAATATTTAATTTATCACAGATATCCAGCCTCCACCTATCTCTGTAGCATTGTCTAAATATATTTAACATTATGAGTTATTCTTTAATGCAATATGTTTGATTAGCAGCATTTTAAAAAGTGCTTTCTCATTTTTTATGTTCTACAAGAAATAGAAGCTTTCCTTGAAAGCATCTATTTGGTACAATTTCTCATGATTATCTGGTAAAGTATATAATTTTTATTTCATTTTTTTCTACAGTCAATATTTGCTCCATTCCTTACTTTACAACTTGCATATATGGGACTGTCGAAGTATTTCCCTAAGGTAAGTGTTTTATTAGAAAAATCAGATCCTTAATATTACTACCTTGGAGTGACCAAGGATGGAGGATTCCCTTTAGTGATGACTGATGTGATAAACTTAGACTTGGGAGATTCATGTTCTCAGTCAACTATAGAGTCCTTGAGTGATCCTAGACTAATTGTTTCCTTATTTGGCACAAGTTGTGGGGAAGAAGAATAGGTTCTATAACATTTAAAATGAAATAAGATGCTTTAAGATGAAATTTCTGAAAAATTAAACTTTGTTGGTTTTTTTTTTTTGCAGAGTGAAAAGAAAACAAAAACTACAGTATTAACTGCTGCTCTTTATTGTCTGGGATCCCTGCAGAAGTAATTAGTCGTTCCATGGACACTTACAGCAAAATGGGAGATGTCTTTACAGACCTTTGTGTTTATTTCTTTACTTTCATTTTCTGTCATGAACTGCTTGTGTTTTTTGGCTCAGAAGTGCCATGATAATAGCTGTGGGATTCAATACATCAGCGGGACTATTTTAGTCTTGAGTTCATCCACATCCCTCTGTAAATATACAAACAGGGTTAAATGTTCATTGTTCTTTATTCTTTCTTAATTCATTACACTTTAATCACAGCTATGAAGGAAAAGCTGCATTCCCAACGATGAGGGTGAATTATTACAGGTTAGATACAGTATCATATGTGTGATCTCAAACATGGAAGACAGAGTAACAATGTTTCAAAAGCAGGCCTTTCCTGCTATTAAGGAAGACATTAATTTTCCCACTATTGCAGATGCCACCTTGTACTTTAATATTTCTCTTTGGACATGAAACCCCAAGATAACTAAGGTATTGTGTGGTTGACTGAATTACATTTTATGGCTTTGTTCCAGAATACTTGTCTACAGAACTTATATTGAAGCTCATGTTGAGCAAAAGGTGGGGAAAGCTATTTTGGCCTGTTCCTCCATTTCATGTGCCCCTCAAAACACTGGGATAAGTACCCTCTGCAAGATCATATAAAGGGCACAGACAGTTGAAAGGGGTGCTTCTCTTCCTCTCATCAGAAGCCGTTCTTAAAAAATGACCTTTTCCACAAATGGAAAGAGATCTACTGTGGATCAATCCAGAATGATTTCTTAAGATCATTCCTCTGTGTTAATATTTGTCACTTCAATATACTAGTTCATACTTTGAGCAAGTGGCATATGCTGAAAAAATGCTGATAAAATTCAGAGGCTTCTGGTTTTAGTAATGTAATTAGACAGTCAAATTATTTTTTTGTTGTCTTCATTACAAGTGGTAATGTTCTGTTGATAATATAGAAAGCTGAAGTTAAAAATAGCAGTGCATTGACATTTGTGCACATTCCCATTTGAATTGGAATCTTTCTACTTTGTTTACATGAATTATGAATATGCTGCATTAAATGGACACTGAAGATTGAAATACTGGTCTTTGGGTTATTAGCCCTTTGAACAGTTAAGTGTCACCAGTTTTATTCATCTCTGACATTTCAGTCAATGTTAGATTTTTTCTTTGTATGACAAGTTAGGTTAAACTTTGGTATCTTATCCCATATATTTTCTTTTCAAGAATATGTGCATGTTTAGCATCTTTACCTAAACCAAGGTACACTGCAGGGCAAGAAGGTGCAAATTAGTATTTTGCCCCAATGTTAGTCAAGTGTTTAATATGCATACTATTTTAGAAAACAGGTAGCTGAAAATATGGTCTTTATATAGTAGAATGCTAATTTTAAAATACATAAATTGGTTCTTATAAACCCATCTGAAAACAAAGTATCATCCACTGAAGTTAGCAAATCCTGATGTTCCTTTTTGAAATGTTTTGTTTCTTGGCCTTCTCTATAGTCAAGCCTTAACTCAGTTTTAAAATTGGTACCCTTTTATAGTTTTGTAATTATACAAGCAATTTCCCATGTTATGTAGCCAATCACAATAGCTATAAATCATAAAATGTGGCAGACTTTATTAGTTAATCTTAATTTGCATTAGATTTTATGACCTTATTATGGTCTGAAGGAGATGTCATGTATCTGCAATCCTTTCTTATGTTACAGTTCTTCCCTATCTTCATCTTGTCACTGTTATGTATATGTAGCCCATTCTCAGTAGCCGTAAGTGGATCTATCTTGCAAAGATTTGGAAATTAATCGAAGACAGAAATTATACTAGTGGAACATTTTCATTATTCTGAAAAATGAGATTACTTTTTTCTTAGATTTTAATTTTTGAAGTGTCTGCTGTCAAGTAGCTTGACTTAAACTGGAAATATCTTTTGCTTTGCCTACAATTATTACAGATAATTTAATTTTACAGGCTAAATTAAAACATAACTGGGTTTTTAAAGACTTGATAGAAAGTTAAATTGATTCTTCCTTTGTAATGGACTCATAAGTTTCCTTACATTGTAATTTCAGTGATTGCATTTACTGAACCAAAATTTACCACTGCTCCTTGGAATAGGTGTTTTGGAGACCAAGTCATGGCTGAAATACACAAAGAAATGTGCATATTTTGGCAATGCAGTTTCACTCGGTTTAAAAAACAAATTTGACTCTTTACAACATGAACTATAATGGAAACACCTTGAAAAAAGTCTATTTTTAGGTTTTTGCACATTTAATTTTTCTAAATTCCTATAATTCATATTTTTGATGATGGACCTTCAAATATTGATAAAATAGCATAAATCTAAGATCTTGTTTGATATATTTTTTACTTCAAAAAGCAAATGTAGGTATAGAATTATCAATCCCAACTCTTGATATTTTGATAGTATCTTAGGCATTTTTGTCCAATGACTGCCATGGTGAATATGGACATTTCTGACAGTTAAATCTTATCTAAGTTCCAGGTACAGGATAGACTGTTTTTGGATAGTGATTCTAGAAGATGCAAAAAAAAGCACTCATTCCATAGAAGATAAAACAGATAAAAGTAGGAAAATTAATGACCAACACATTAAGATGGAGAACTGCAGGTTTTTCCCCAAATGCCTGCTCTATAAAAACAAAATTTTGATGTGTTAAAACCCACCACAACAAAACACTATTCACCCATCTATACTTTTTTTAAAAAGTGGGGTGGGGGTAAGGGAGGGCGATAGGAAACATCATAAACAAGATTGAAGTTTAAAAAAATCAATACTGCATTGAAAAATGTTCAAAATATCTTCAAGTGTGGCCCCTTTCTAAGAAAATTGCTAGTATCACTATAGTCATAGGTTTTTTTGGCATCCTTATTTTAATATATTTTACATATTTAAATGCAAATAGAAAATAAATGGGCAGAGAGCCTGGTGGTTTAAAAATAAGTTTTCCAAGCACAAAGAAGGAGCAGCTCTCCTATGCTGTCTAAAAGTATGTATATGATGAAATAATAAGCTGCTTTGTGTGTTACTTTTCAATAATTTGACTTCTCTGTAAAAATCTGATATTGTTGTAATTGTTGCATTGATTCTGTTAAATGCATTGAAGCTATGTTACAATTATTTATGCTTTGGCATTACTTGAATATACATTAAAATGTCTGCAATGATCAGATTTTGTTAACTTTCCTTATTTCTGAATTACTAGTTTAGCATACAACATTCTGGTTCCAAGAGGATTAAGCTTTATAGCTGAACTT
Organism: Thamnophis elegans; assembly: GCF_009769535.1. Classification (NCBI taxonomy): domain Eukaryota; kingdom Metazoa; phylum Chordata; class Lepidosauria; order Squamata; family Natricidae; genus Thamnophis; species Thamnophis elegans. The sequence goes on from NC_045542.1 coordinate 85,865,877, forward strand.
AACAGTGTCCTACGTACTATTTGTTGGATAGAACACTTCCTGGATCTATAAAACAAAACAAAATGTTCAGAAAGTCAGGTTATTTCTACATTTCTTTGGTAATAACTTGTTATATAAGAACAGCTTTATCCTTTATCCCCATATGATCCATAAGAATTCATTCCTCAAAACCGCTATCTTTGACTTGATGATCTCTTAATGTGAATACCATAAAGATTCTTGAGAATATGATACAGCTATTGCCATGAAAATGTCAATTTCCAGAACTGACTATAATGGAAGAGTAAAGATAGTCTAGGATTTCAGGTAAAACACATGCAATTAGTTTTTTTTAGAAAATTAGTTCCTTTGATTTTGTGCCACTAATACCAAATTTTACCAACTCTGATTTTCCCTGTCTATTGAGAAAGAGAAGATAACACCGCTTGGGGGTCTTTCTGGAAAGTTGCACATAATGTCCAGGACGATTTATGTGCTGAGTTCAAGTTTTTTGTACTATATTGGTAAAAATCCTTAGAGCTATGATTCTGGAAATTGGTTCTTTGCAAAGAGTTCTGATTTGTCTACGTTGATTTCATCTGGGTTAGATGTAAAATCATGTGAAGCCATGCATCAGATCCACATGTTGGCACCACTGGGATAACTACTCAAATAAGATACAATCAGATTAGAATCATTGTATGATTACAATCATACAATAACAATGAATCTAATTACAAAACATTGTAATAAAAGAACTATGATTTGTGTTTCATGCAGATACATACAAAAATAATAACACATGAAGGCAACCTGATCTCAAATCCTTGGTTTTGCACCATGTATGAACTTAAACTGTTTGCAGTGGTTCACCCAGTTCAAACAAATGTGTTCTGTGAATTGATCCAGATTAGAATCCCATCAAAAGTTAAGTGAAGTCAAGAGGACATTCTTTTGTATTGTTGCAGGGCCCCAAGTTGCCCAACAGTAATTTGGTAATTTTTTATGCTTGGGCACACATGGATCGTGATTTGACCTTGATTTTTTTTTATGGGACTAAGAAAAGTTTTTTCTGATCCATTTTTTAAGCCGCAGTGGAATCAAAACAGGACAGAGAAAAATTGTTGGGATGTACGCCACACAGAGAATTGTAATCAGAGATGGTGATTCCAGGCATATCCCTCAAAAATATGAAATCGAGGATCCACATTTCATGCCAAGGATCAGAAGTCATAGGCGTTTCCATTGTACAACAAATGAACAGTTGTCTATGGGGATTCTCAGTCATCCAGATCGCGGTCGCCCCAAAGTTGCCTTTTCAAGATGGCAATTGGACTTTCTGGTTTTTCCTTTCCTTTTTCCTCAAGAAAAAAAAGCAGGAAGTCCAGTTGCCTCTTGAAAAAGCACCCTTTGGGTGTGACCAGTTGGCAGCAGACTACGAATAAATATTAAAGCACAGGTATGCTCAGTTCTCTCCTCATGATGGGCTTAACAACAGGGGTACCGTAGTTTGCCTGCGACTTAGTCACTGTACACCAAGTGTTCTTAGGACAAACTTACCACCCGCTTAAAATTCAGGCGGGATACGCAGTTGCCCCGGAGAGCGCCTGCTGGTGCTCCGCCGGGCAGAAGAGGCTGCTGTGGGCCGGCTGTAGGACATCATCCGGGCCCTCTTCTTCGCCTTCTTCCCCTTTCGGCGTCGGTGATGCATTTCCGCTTCGCTTGCTTCTCGGAAAATGATTGCGGGCGCCGCTTGGCTTTGAGTAGCCGAGGCGGAAGAGAAAGCCGTCCTCCTTCGCTGCTCCGGGGGTGGCTGCCATGGGTCGGGAATCGAGGTAAAGGGCGACGAAGGGGCGGCGGATTTCAGGAGCTTGGCTTGTCGCGTTACTGCGGGCTTTGCCGGCTTGGCCTTCTCTCCGCAACTGGGGCCGAAGGGAGGGGATCGCAGGCCGCGTAGGAAGGAGGCCGGGGCAGTCCAGGAGAAGGCCGAGAAGTCGGCCTCGTTGACGTTGGCGTGGTCGCCCGATTGAAGATTGGACAGTCTATATAACGCAGCCAGTTTAAATTCCGGTGCTTCAAGATAGGAAGAAGCCTTCATCACGAGGCGATTTGCAACATGGAGGATAAGGGCGGTCCGTGTTGCCTTTGGGTTTAAGCCTCTGGCTTCTCTCTGGGTAGCCTCTGGCCGCCTTTTCCTCATGGGGCCACGTTCTTTCTCGTCGTTAAAGCCCAATTAGGTCGTCGGTCTATTGGGACGAATCTGTGGTCACGTTTCCCCCAGCTTCCTCGTATTTGATGCCCCTTATAGTTGTGATTTGGGCGTCAAACATTATCGCAGATTTTATTTAATTTGGTTGCTTCCTTACTGGCGGTGGCTTTCCACTGTAATCCTTTCTGCTACACATTTATCGATGTATTCGTCTGCTAGGCGAGTTAGGATGGCATGTAAAACGAGTTAGAGTGTAATATTAAGAGAACAATACATAAGAGCCAAGTTCAGGAAAAGATTGTCAGATTGCTCCTTGTGAAAGATGCTTCTGCATTATTATAAGCAAAAATAAATAAATAAATCCATTATTGCAACATCTTGATTCACCAAGACTTCTCAAACCCTTGTGCTAACATTATTCTGGCATTATTGCAATGCACTTTATATACATTTGGATGGATATTAGTTCTGCTTCTCCTTAGATTTTTTTAAATTTTCCTGTACAATGAAGTATAATAAGGCTTAAAAATGTTGCATGTGGGTTTTGTGTGTGTGTGTGTGTGTGTGTGTCATTCATGGCTGCTTAATACACAGAGTTGGAAGGGACCTTGGACATCTTCTAGTCCAACCCCCTGCCTAGGCAGGAAGCCCTATATCATTTCAGACAATGGCTATCCAACATCTTCTTAAAGACTTCCAGTGTTGGGGCATTTACAACTTCTGGAGGCAAGCTGTTCCACTAATTAATTGTTCTAACTGTCAGGAAATTTCTCCTCAGTTCTAAGTTGCTTCTCTCCTTGATTAGTTTCCACCCATTGTTTCTTGTTCTATACTCAGGTGCCTTGGAGAATAGTTTGACTCCCTCTTCTTTGTGGCAATCCCTGAGATATTGGAACACTGCTATCATGTCTCCCCTAGTCCTTCTTTTCATTAAACTAGACATACCCAGGTCCTGCACACGGGTGTAATCCATCCGGTCCTGGTGATTTGAACTCCTCTAGGGTAGACAGGTGCTCACTTACCATTTTCTTCCCTATTTCAATTTGTATTCCTAATCTGATTTTTGTGGTGCTGTTTTGATAGGTTGGACTGTTTTATCCCTTTGTGTAAAGACAGATGCAAAAAATGAGTTAAATAGTTCTGCTTTCTCCCTGTTGCTTGTCACCTTCTTGCCACTTTCTCCCAGCAATGAACCAATTGTTTCCTCAACTTTTTTTTCTTGTTTTAACATGTTGGAAGAAGCCTTTTTTGTTATATTTTACTTTTGTGGCAAACCTTTCTTCATTGTGAGCCTTAGCTTTCCTTACTTCATCTTTACAGGCTTGGGCTATTTGCTGATATTCTGCCTTAGTTATGTCCCCCTCTTTCCACTTTTTATACTTAACTTTTTTGTCTTTCAATTTGTCAGAGAGTTCTTTATGCAGCCATGCTGGTTTCTTTTGGGAGCTATTATTTTTCTTCTTCATTGGTATTCTGCTAGACTGGGCTTTTGTAATCTCATTTTTCAAAATTTCCCAAGCTTCTTGAGTTGTTTTCCCCTTGAGGATTCTCATCCATGAAATTCTTCCCAAGCTCTCTCTAAGTTTATTGAAATTAGCTCTCTTAAAGTCCAAGACTCTAGTTTGACTTTGTTCTACTACGTGTGTTTGCATAATGTTGAATTCCAATATTGAATGGTCACTTGCCCCAGGGTTCCTATGGCTTCAACACCTATCATTTCCTCTCTGTTAGTGAGAATTAAGTCCAATATGGCTGATCCCCTTGTTCCCTTCTCTACTTTTTGGGAAACAAAGTTGTCTGCTAGGTTCGTTAGGAACCTGTTGGATCTTTCACTTGGTGCAGAGTTTGTTTCTCAGTTGATGTCAGGGTAGTTAAAATCTCCCATTACTATTGTGGTGTGCTTCCTACATACCTTAGCTGACTAGCAAAAAGTTCATCTACTTCCTCTGCTTGGTTGGGTGGCCTGTAGTATAGACCTATGGCAATGTCATTCCCCCCCCCACACCTTTAATATTGACCCAAATGCATTCAAGATAGTTCTCATCATTGTTGTGCTCTATTTCTGTAGAGATGTAGTTATTTCTTATATATAGTGCAACTCCACCTCCTCTTTTATTTGGTCTATTTCTTTTAAATAATTTAAATCCTTCTAGCTGTATGTTCCATTTGTGGGTTTCATCCCACCAAGTTTCTGTAATGGCAACAATATCATATCTGCCCGCATTTACTTGAATTTCTAATTCACCCTGTTTGTTCCTCATACTCTGTGCATTGGTGTATGGACATTTGAGTCAATTTTGATTGACACTGTGTTTACTGTCTACATAACCTTTGTTATGCCTGACTGCCCTTTTTTCTTGCCACTTGCATGATTCATGCACATGGTATGGCATTGACTATTAAATGCTTGGTTTTGCTTGACAACAGGAGTGATAATCTTACCGCACAAACATCTGTGTTACATGCACTGATAACTCTATGAGTTTTAGATTGCTAGGGATTGCTTGTCAGAATAATTGCATAAATAAATTTCAGAACAATTGGATCAAATATCTGAGAACACAACTGTCCTCTCGCCATTTATGTTTTCCTTCTAATAGAGAGATCCTTCTTGTCCAATGAGGCTGTTTTGCAAATGTTGGAGTCTGTCCAAATGGGAAATAGTCATTAGTGAAAAGTCAGTTGCATAGCACAATCTTGGAAAACATCCATGATTTTCAGATATGAGGTTTGGTCAATCACATAATAAACTTGCAGTAGTTTGCATAGAATATTTCATAGGGGAAGCTCAGTATTATAAAAAAAGCAGAGCCTAACTGTAGCTGGCAGGTTTTGAAAGGTTTCATGCTGAAATCATCCAAAATGGATTTAGTTGAAGATACCATCTTGCTTACCTAATCTCTCTCATTTTTTTAGATCAACAAAGCAACAGTTGTCCAAGCAAAAACAGTGAGTTCATCTATTTAAAATAATAGTTTTTATCTCACAATTTCTAAGCACAAATGTACTATGTAAATGATTAATGATTGTATTAATCAAATAGTTGCCACCTCTTTCAATATTTGTGTGTGACATTCAGTTCAGATGTTCATTGGGATTTCATGATTCTGTTTTTCCTTCAGTGTATGATGGATTCCTATTTTATATGAAGTGCCACTATAGTCTATGCTTTGCAAAATGCAAAGAGGACAGTTAGTTAAATAGGAAAGAGGGTAGTTTTTAATTTGTTTTACTTGTATAGTCCTATATTTATATTTTGGGTGCATTGTGTTCAGCAAACTTGGCTACTTCAGAATCAGATTGTATTTTATTTGAGCATTGTTATCTTATGTATTCATATATGCTAGAAGTAAAATACATGTTTGACCAACACCTCAATAACCCTGGGCTGAAAATATAGTCTCCCTCTCCTCCATTTGGGAGCACATCACTTGTCACTTGAGTGATGAGCAACATTTATTGGAGGTTGCATTGGGCCTGGGGAAATAGCTAATTATAGAGTTGTATTTTCTATAATTCTATAGATAAACAAGAGCATATTTTATCCTTCCCCAGAAATTAACAGTATTTATTAAAGAGAAAAAGAGTAGGGAATATATACGTATTAACTGACAGGAGATATATTTGTTTGTTTTGCTTTGTCTTTCCTTCATGAAAAATTCATAAGCTACTTCCTTGCTATTACTGTTGTGGCTCTTTAACTTTCCACATTATTTTGAATCCAAAAATTAATAGCCTGGAATGTATATAAATTCTCTTTTAACAAATTATATTTCATTTTATTTACTCCTGCTAGAAAATTTAGGACTCCATAGCTAGTATTTCCCATTTAGTATTTTAACAGTTACAATCAAGTGCGATTGCTAGAAAACACTATCCAGAGAAACTCAGAAGTTTGTAAAGATTTCAGTCTTGGTCTCAGTTTCGGACTAATCCTCTTATAAGAAAATCACATCAATTCAATAGTAAAAATACTGAAAATAAATCACATATTTCACAGTCTAGTTTGGAACATTTTGAATGATTTTAATCATAGTCTTCAGTATTTGTTTATCACATCCTTTACACTTGAGTTTCTGTATTCTTTGTATTCACCCTTCTTTTAATATACAACTGCAGGCATTATCGGAAGCGCTCCTCATCACGAGGGCGCTCTGGTAGCCGTTCACGCAGTCGTTCACCATCTGACAAAAGAGCAAAACGTGGAGATGACAGGCGTTCTAGGAGTAGAGAGAGAGACCGCAGGCGTGAGAGATCGCGGAGCAGGGACAAGAGAAGGTCTCGATCACGTGACAGAAAACGGGTGAGGTAAGTTGCAGTCTTTAATAGACTCCTGCAAGAAAAAATCTTAGTAAATGCTGAACATTTTTCTAAACAAATTGACGATATGGAGAAGGAATATTCTTTTGTCACTGTAAAAATTGGTTCTTAATTTATTAGAATTCGTTGTTCCTTTATTGCAGGGTGTCAAACTTGCATCATCACATTGTTGTCACATGGCATAGTGTGACTTTTTTCCCCTTTACTAAAATGGGAGTGGGCATGGCCAGCACGTGAGACATCTGGCTCGCGTGCCATGTTTGACACTCCTGCTTTATTGGAATTCATTGCTCTTTTATTTTCTGAAATGAGTATTTTCTACTGACTCTTGGGGAGTGATGTTTTATGAAATAGAAAAATATATTTTACGTAAGATTGTACCTCAAATCTGCTTTGTACAGGCGCTCAAGAAGTAGAGAGAGGGAAAGGAGTAGAGAGAGAAGAACGATCACGCAGCCGAGAGAGAAGACGATCTAGAAGCCGGAGCAGAGGCAGACGGTCTCCGATCTTCCAGCCCTGGCAAGAGCAAGAAAGTAGAAAACAGGTAATTGAGTGTGTGCATTTTTTTCTAACTCTAATAATATAGCTGCTATTTTGATCATATTCCGTTATGTAGGTATGAAATTCTATTGTGGAATGCTGTTTCTATATTGTATTTTAATATGCCAAAAATTATTTTTGCTACATCCGGTTCACTATATGAGACTATCCTTTTCGTACACCTAGTTTAATGCTTATTGTGAGTACAGTAATACAAATCAGTGTTTCTCAATCTTTTTTGCCTGTGGCCCCCTTCCAACCTTGATTTTTTCCTGTGGATCCCCTATCCACGTCCCATTATCATGAAGAAGATCATCACTTGCCACCTTGGTTTGTACAGAATATATATTTTATTTATAATAATTTAGTAACTCAACACACTCCCTTGTCAGTTGTTTACTGAGGGCTTCCACCATCTGCAAATGAATCGGCTGACAATGATGGCCAATTCCATGTCTCAGATACAGACACAGGACAGTATAACTGGTGTGTTTTCACTGTCAACAAGACAGCATTTACTTGGCTTTTTGTGGGCCCATGCCGACCCTTCCCTTACATATTTTTCTCTTGAGGTTCCCTTGTAATATCCTGGTGCCTCCAGAGTTACCTGGTCAAAACCACTGGTATAATTGAATAGACTAGAAAAAAATCATAATCTTACTCATGTACTGCAGTCTGGAGCTTGCTCTGCAAAAATTATCTGATGTTTGGAATGATTTTATGAAAAGGAACTGAACAAACTAATCTATGTACTGTTGTTAGATTTCTTGCTTATACTATCACATATTTGATGGTAAATCCCACTGAACTCAGTGAAACTTGGGGCGGGGGGGGCTATAAGTATACATAAAGCTGTTTCTTTGCAGATTTTGATGCATTTTAATTCTTTAAAATCAGCGGACCTAAGTGTGGCTAACTCTGCATTGGATAGAATGGTCATCTTTTTTGTTCCGAAGAGCTGAATTTTGCCTTCAAGAATTTTATTTTATCATCATCTCAAAAAAGAGAGATAGAAATTTCCCTTCGTTGTCATTTTTTTTTTTTGCAATTTTTTTATATTCATTAAACAACACAAAAAAAGAATCATTTTACATTACATCTTGTAGAAGTGTGTAAATTGGTTACAAATAACTTTCGTGCATCTCTTTCACAGTCATTGCTTATATTCATATCAGATATCAATTTTTTTTTGAATCTTACTGTCAACATAGCATAATTCTCATTTGACTAAAGTTGTTTTAACGTCCTTTTGCCTAATATAATCCATAGTTTAAAAACACAACCACCTGATGGCATTTCATTAGTTATTACAAAAATCATCCAATAACCTTAAGCCTTTATAACATATTCTAAATTAAAGATTAGTTAACAAATTTCTAAGCCTTTTTTTTCAAGTCACTGGTTACAATTTGTGTCCAAGTTCCTTTTGTTATGGTAGTATATATATATATATATATATGTAGTATGTATGTATGTATGTATGTGTGTGTGTGTGTATATATATATATATATAGATATATATATATATATATATATATATATATATATATATATATATAATTAACTATATCCCTTATCATTATGATTCCATTATTGTTACAGTTATGTTGGTTAATAGAAAATCCTTTACTGTTTATATCCAATTTCTTCTCATCAAGTTAACACATATGTGTACGTTATTGCCATTATCAATTATTTATTTAACATAACAATCTAAAAGTTACTAAATTATTACTTATTAATTATAAAACTTAGTTATTTTTGGTATCAACGTTCATATATCCAGTAACATTACACCTTTATAACACATTCAAAATAAGGATTAATTAACAAAATTTCTAAGGCTTTTTTTCCAAGTCAGTTTGCAATTTATATTCAAATTCCGTACCTTAAACCAGTACATATGTATATCATTAACTATATCTCATCATTCATTATTATTGTTATCATTAATATTTGTTAACAAATCATTTACTATTTATATCCAACTTCCTCACATCCAGCCAACACAAAAATGTACCTTGTTGCCATTATCAATTATTTATTTAACATAGCAATCTAAAAATTACAAAATTACTACTTACTAATCATCAGACTTAGCTACTTTTATTATCAACTTTCATATATCAACCTATGTCCTTCCAATAGGCATGTAGTCTTATTTCTTTTGGCCATTTGTGGAATGAATCTTCTGTTATTTCCTTAGTAAGGTTTTTGTGGACATCTCTCAGCACCTTGTTATCTTGTTGCATCTCTCAGGTAGTCTCGGTGCCCTCCATTTGCTACTTTAATTAATTTATCTTGGTTGTCGATCGTGCTTCTGGTAAGGTTTCTCTCCTTAAAATCATCATTTTTTCCCCTTTTTTCTTCTGTGCCTTGAAATTTGGAGTAGAGCTCCAGTTCATCAAATTCCCTTTTCATACTCCCATTTTTTTCGCTTTCAAACCACATTCACTCCACAAATCAAATAATCAGTTTCTTATCTTTGTATTCATTTTTCTCTTCAATTTTTGGTGCTCCATCTCCACCATTTTTTTCTAGTAAAAACTCTATCTTCTTCTCAATTCTCCCAGTTACCTCCAGTAAATTTTGAATTCCATCCCAAATATTTTTGCAAAATTAAAGTTTCCTCTTCTGAAAATTGATCCGTATTTCCAAATTGTAAATTGCTGCCACTCTACCTTCCAGACCTTTTTTTTAATATTTAACTTAAACGCAAGATCATTTGTAATCTTCACAAGACAGGGGTTCCAGTTTTTTTCCTCCCTCTCCCAGTGCTGATAAAGCTCTCAAAGGACACCTGTGCCCTTGGCTCTTATCACTTTTGATTACGGAACTTTGAAGTACAGAAAAAGGTAAGATCAAAAGAGAAACAGGAGAAAATGCGTAGTTTCAGAAACTCTAACCGTCCGAGCGGCAGTATTGGTTCCTTTCACTCTAATGTCTCAGCTTAAGGGAAACAAAGTTCTTAAATGGAATTTAATAGCAAATAGTAGAAACTTTTGTTAAAATAGAAAAGGAGATTTAATCCTTAAGTTAAAAAGTAAAGCAACAAAAATAGAAGAAAAAACCGTCCGTTTACTTTAAAAAGAGGAGAGAAAAAAAAGTTGCGAGCACTTCAATCCGCAAAGTATAATTACCAAAAAAGGAAAAAAATATACTATCCAAAACAATCCAATGCAAATTAATTCCGCCGCTTACTTCTTCTGCTTAAGGATTTAATTTAGCTTAAAAAGAGAAACTTTTTGGGCAGTCTTTTTCAAAACAAAGGATTCCTCACCAAATGGACACACTTTCTCTTTCCGCTTTCCTTCCGTTCCGGAGCCATCCCACTTCATCAGCCTAGGCTGCCTTTTGTCACCAGCTTGAAAACCTTCTCTTGGATCAATCAGGGACTTGCAGGGTCCCTGAGATCAGCAAGACGTAGTCTTCCTGTTCATCGTCTCTTCGGGACAGTTTAGGTCCGATTGGACCACCCGGCAAAAGTATTGGCGGCAGTCTCGGAGCATCGAGACTGCATGTCCGTTTCCGTCGCAACGTTGGCTCCTCCATTTTCAATTTTGATTAATTGCAATTTAAGTTTGCATCCAAACTTTAGAGACCCCTTTCACAAAATAGTTTAAGGGAAAGGTATGTATGGAATACAGGAATCATGTGATTGAATTGAAGGTTATGGGGTTGTTAAGCAAACACAGTGATTGTAAAATTCATTTTCTGCAATGGGCGTTTTTTACCAGGAACCAAAAGTGAATGCCAGAAACTAGCAAAACAAAATCCACAAATTGCAGCCATCTGGCCATAGGCTGCAAATAGCCATAAAGATGATCTGGTTGCCAAGTAGTTAAAATGCCCATCACATCATTACAGAAATGTGCATTCCGGCTGAGGTAACACTAAAACTAGATCATAACTAGCTCTGAGGAGATCTGTTGTAACTTTGAACCATCAATAGCAACTGGAGATAAATTGAAGACTGATTCTATTTTCCCAGTACCTACAGATTTAATGTCTGCAATTTTTTAAGCATGAGTATGAAAGGGTTGTAAAGATTCTGCTATACATAAAGAACTATGAACATATTTGGGCAGCGGTATTAGGCCATGAATATGCTGTCTACACACTGGCAAAGGGTATCTAATTTGTTCTAACTTTAGGAAAGCACAATTTAAATTGGCTTATTTCCCTAGCCCAGTTTATAATAAATGAGTTTGTCTAGGTATAGACATAATACTGAATCTCAATTAAAAAAATTGAAGTGTCTTCCTTGCATGCATGTGCCAGAAGGGCAGAAAAAGGAGTTCAGAAACTTAAGACTTGTTTATTATAATTTAATTTCATTCATGAAACAATGTATAATAAAAACAATTATTGTATTCATTAATATTGTCTGTCAAGAGAACAGAAAGCATTATGCAATACACAATGCTCTCTATGTCTTTCAGATCACGTTCTACAGAAAAGATAGAAGGTGTGGAAGTTAATAAAGACAAGAAAAAAGAGAAAGAGGACAAGGAAGAAGAAAGGATAAAGATGTAAATGTAGTACCGAAGAGTTCTAGGTCTATAAAGTAACAAGCCATTTTAAAACCATAATGTTGAAGGTTCTAAATAATTCTTAAGTTTTAATGAGAAATAGCACAACAAATATTTAAATAAGTAATTGTAATATTGCATCAATTTTAAAGGTTGTTTCTATTCAATGTAGCCAGGCAGTAACTGATATCATAATGATAATGTATTTTAAAATCTGAATAACTTGCATAATGTGTTGTTAACTAAAACCTCTTAACCTATTTTATCTTTCTGACATTTGTTTCTTATTTTTGTTTATCAAAAACACCATGTAGACTTTTAGAAAGATAAGTTTTTTTTAATCTAATTTTGTAAAGAGCTCCTAGTATGCTGCTACACCATACTACTCCATTTAACAAAATAGATGTATATTCTATTTCCTTTTCCTTTGTTATCCACTGGTCTAGAACGTAGTTTTACTACATTTTCATTCTGAAGAAAGTTTACTTTCTGAAAAAGTTGTTGTACTGGATAGAACTGAAAATCAGGTTTCACTAATTGTATGCTTCCAGGATCTAGATCAATTTCATTTCTCTTTAAGCTGTGTTAGAAATTTGATACTACCTTTTGGATGATTTTTTTTTCTGGAATAGAATTTTGATCAAAATAAATTGGAAGAGGAATGAGAAAACGAAAAGAACGAGTAGAAAAATGGAGAGAAGAGCAGCGCAAGAAAGCTATGGAAAATATAGGAGAACTGAAGAAAGAAATTGAAGAGATGAAGCAGGGAAGAAATGGAGTTTAGAAGAGATGATGGTATTAATGTCTTTGCATTAAAATTATTTGTGAAGAAATAAGCTATATTCTTTTGAACATAACTGAAGACAATAGCCACAGTGGTTCTTAAAGTTCTGTATGAAATGGGGAAAATATGTTGTTTCAATCCCTTTGCTCTCTAGGGTTATATCAATTTGTTTTGGATCAACTCTAGTTAGACAACTGAAATTTAAAATGCTTTTTGTTTTTAATGGATTTGGAATGAACAAAATGCACATCCCTCTGTAACTTCTCAACTGTTCCTCTCCATCCTCTCTCTGAAGCTGCTGAAACCTTGGAGTTTTTATATGCTTCTCTCTGCTATTACTGTGCAGAGCAAATCAGGCTTACACAAATGAAAACACCCCAAAGTTGCATGTTTTGGTTCCCAAACCATCTGAAACTGGGTGTTCTGCCCATATAACAGTCTATGCATGTTGTTTTTACACTTTATTTCTTATGCACAGAGTCTATATTTTGTAGAGAATTTGAATATAGAGAATTGTATTTTTCAAAGTATAAGAACGCACCTTTTTTCCCTCAAAAAAGAGGCTGAAAATCTGGGTGTGCTTATACACTGAATACAGCATTTTTTGCCTCCCGAAACTCCACCCCCTTCACCAAAATGGCCGTGCATAGCCGTTTTTTGCTCAATTTTGCTCCCCCCCCCAAACCCCTAGGAGCACTCTACAAGCCGCCTAAAGGCTGTTCATGCCCTTTTTTGGGGGGGGGGAACCAATGGGCCCTGTTTTGCGAAAAACAGGCCGTTTTTGGGAGGTCTGGCGGAGTGCAAAAACTTTTTTTTTTTAATTTGCCTCTTCAAAATCTTGGTGCATCTTATACTCTAAAAAATACAGTACTTTTATAGGTAGAAAAAAATAACAATCTCCACATTCAGCAGTTAGACGGTGCAGAAAATCAATGTCACTGTTTATATAGAAAAGAGTCATCTTTTTTACCATTAAAATATACTTAGGAAAGTATGAGTTACATATATAGGAACAGATTGTATCCTAGTATGGTTTAAAAATATATTTCATGTTAGATGATGATGAAGAAAACTGCAGAAGGAGAAAAGAAGGTAATGAAATTGAAGATGAAGAGTTAGATCCACTAGATGCGTATATGGAAGAAGTAAAAGAAGAGGTCAAGAAGTTTAATATGAGAGTGTAAAGGTGGAGCTGGAAGGGAAAAGGTAATTGGATTTGATTCAGATTTTGAAATAGCTTTTTGAATATTATGACACATAAATTCAAAATTAGAGTATTAAAGTAATTCATGTTTCTGATTTGCTTTGTGTGCTTCCAAACTCAGTAAAATGCCCTCCCCTTTTATTTTCATTTAAAAGAATCAGGTCCAACAGTTACAAAAGTAGTAACTGTAGTGAAAACCCAAAAAGCTTCTCCAGAGACTGAAAAGAAGAAAGGAGAACTCATGGTGAATGATCAAGATGCAATGGAGGTAATTAATTGTGTTGCATGATTTCACATGAAACTCCAGGAAATACTATGTGTTTTAAGAGATAGTTTCAATCATGGAGATAATTTTATTTTGTTTCCCAATCTGTATAATAATGAACATATTTAGATTGGAATCAGATAATTTGTTGTTACTTTTGTATTGTGAATGCTTAGGACTTAAACTTTTTTCAAAATGAGGTATCCCTGAAGGGAGCAGAAGGAAATCCAGTGGGATTGCTCAGCATAGTCAGAATACTATTAATATTATGGGAGATGAGTTTTTACTTATGTTCCTCCATCGGCTAAAATAATGTAGAGAGGACAGTTGAAGAGCTTGTAGGTTCCCCTTTAAAAGGGGAGCATATGTCAAGTGCTATTTTCACTGCTTGAACAGTTCTTACCTCAGCATAGGGCTATGATAGTTAATAAGCAAAAGCAAAACAGATAGGTAGGATATGTAGGTTTTGTAGTAAAAGTACAGATACTAGGAAGGATAAAGCTAGTAAATGTGTAGATTTGGAGGAAAAGAGTCATGCAAGCTACCTTAGTAAAAAGTACATTGTAAAAGGTGGCATCTGAAGTTCTAAATATATAAGTTAATTAAATAACATTGTAACAAATTTCATAATGAACAAATCTTTGTTAATCACTGCTGTCATGCTTTTGTAGTTACCTTGTTAGTTTTATTTTTTATTATCTGGTTTTATGATGTGTAGTGCTGCAGAATTTCAAACGTTTTATAAAAATATAGAAATGCTTTATATATATTAAAAAATCTTCCTAAAGGTCACTTTTTCTGCTTTGTAACCCACCAGTATTCCTCTGAAGAGGAGGAAGTTGATCTCCAGACTGCACTGACAGGCTACCAAACGAAACATAGGAAATTGCTGGAACCAGTGGATCATGGGAAGATTGAATATGAGTCTTACAGAAAAAATTTCTATGTTGAAGTTCCCGAGCTAGCCAAAATGACTCTGGAAGGTAATCAGCAGTGTCAAAGAAACTGCTACCAAATTCAGTAAATTAAATTGTGAGATTTTGTGAATTGGGTTCATCTCAAGAAATATACTACTTCCTCATCAAATTAAGTCCTCATTAAATGAGAAAGTGGCAGTTTCTTTATCCTACTACTCTTGTATCTCTTAAAATTTTCAGGCTGAAAGCTCCTTGAATAGTGTAGGAGGCTGCAGAGAATCCTCTACACTCCTGTCAGCCTGCTGTCTTCTGGATTGTCTTGTCTTTTTGTTATGTGGTAATACAGTTTTTCTGTGGCAGCTCTGAAGTATGTGGTGTT
Source organism: Thamnophis elegans (assembly GCF_009769535.1). Taxonomy (NCBI): domain Eukaryota; kingdom Metazoa; phylum Chordata; class Lepidosauria; order Squamata; family Natricidae; genus Thamnophis; species Thamnophis elegans. The sequence continues at coordinate 85,881,006 of NC_045542.1, forward strand.
TAACTCCCAAAGTTCCTCAACCAGCCAACATCTCAGCCAGCATGCTGGCTGGGAATTCTGGGAATTGAAATCTACACATCTTAGAATTGCTAAGGTTGAGAAACATTGGTCTAATAATAAATGTACCATATTTTTTGCTCCATAAGACACACTTTCCCCCCAAAAAGTGGGTGGAAATATCTGTGTGTCTTATGGAGCTAATATGTCAGCACCACCTGGAACAGCTGATTGGCGGTATTCTGGGAGGCGAAGGCTCCAGCATTCCCTGGCAGAGGCAGCAGACATGGAGGAGACAGCAATGGCGGCATTTTCGATCGGCCAGCCCACGATCAGCGGGGCTACTGGAGGCCAGGATCCAGCCTTCGTTTAGCTGACCGGTAGTGGGCGCAACAGAGCAGAATATTTTTTTCTTGTTTTCCTCCTCTAAACTTAGGTGTGTCTTATGGAGCGAAAAATATGGCATTTTACTTTCTACACCACAACTACAAATTCCTGCTCTTATATCTGGAAAGATTATTGGGAGAGAATAAGAAGCACCTGATGAAATCACATCAGGGTAAAAAAAAATGAGAAAAAATCTTCTAGTCAGGAAACAGAGATTTATAGATCTGCATAGTATTTGATTCTTTTTCAAAGCTAACAGGAGAACACATTACTTCTATTGAAAAAGCCAGAATGTCATTAGTTTGGATTCAGAATAGCCATTCCACAAACAGGCTTCTTTCTTGTGTACTATGAGCCATATGTTCATATGATTTGTAGTCTTTAGCTCCTTTTCCAATATTGGGACAATAAGAATCAATTTGAGATCCTTGCTCACAGCTTTCTTATTGAAGAGCCCAAAGTAGGGTGCTTTCTCTTCTTTCCTGGCTAAGTCCTAAGTACCTGCTGCCCTAAATAAAACCTTCAGGTTTTTTGTGTGTGTTAAAAAATAAAGTATGGAGAGAGAATTATTATTCAAAGTGATTTGCGTAGTCTCAGAGTTTTGGAAGCTTCCAGAGTTAATTGCAGTCATGTGAATTGCAAAGCCAGGATTTTTTTAGGCATTTCTTGTGCAAGCTATAATAAGAGAGAGTCTACTTATCCAGAATCAATCTAATCAGATTATGGTTTACTGTGGTCTTAACTAGGCTAACAGTCTGTCTAATTAAAAAGCTACTAATTATTTGTATTACAAAGAAGATGCACAATAGTTGTAGAGAATGATGCTGATTGCATGATTTTCATCAGTTATGTTAAAAACTTTGTTTTATATTGCTCATAAAGATACCTGAATATACCATCTTGTAAAAAAGTGATCGAACATGAATAGCATTCTTCATATAGAAGACATTAATAAAAGTCAACAAATGAGTGATTCATATATTAATTCAGGTTGTATGTTGCAGAGGTGAATGCATACAGATTGGAAATGGAAGGAATTATAGTCAAGGGTAAAGGATGTCCCAAGCCAATCAAAACCTGGGTACAGTGTGGTATTTCTATGAAAATCCTGAATTCCCTGAAAAAGTAAGTAAGCAATATGGAAATAGTAGCTTATATATTTTATGATTAGGAAAAATTGTGAAGAAATTTGCAGTGTACAGCAAAAAAGGGGGAGTGTACTGCTTCATATCAAACTGTAAACACCTATTAGCTCCAGTCAAATATTTATAAGGCAGTTCTGCTACATGCCACATGCCAGAAATTAGGAACTTGTGATTCTTCAGGTGTTGCTGAAATATAATTCTCAGAAACCTCCTAGGTTTGGGTGCAGTTACTATGAATTATAGCTTGGACATCATCTAAAGGTATCAGAATAGGTAATAGTTCCCTATATTATAATTTCTTCACTAATCTATAGCTGTACTTTGTGAAGTATGTTATGTGATATTAGAACTGAAAATCAGTGCTTTAGTAGACCCATATATGATATTGTTCATGTCCATAAAGTATCTTTGTATTTCCTTTTAAAGACATGGCTATGAAAAGCCCACCCCTATCCAGGCCCAAGCTATACCTGCAATTATGAGTGGACGTGATTTAATCGGCATTGCTAAAACAGGAAGTGGGAAGACTATTGCATTTCTGCTGCCCATGTTCAGACACATCATGGATCAGAGATCATTAGAAGAAGGCGAAGGTCCAATAGGTATGGATGCAGAGGTGGTAATCAGCCAGTTCAGATTGGTCCACCTGAACTGGTAGCGGAAATTACAGGTGGGACTGCCCACCCACTCTGGCTCTATGCCATCCTATTTAGGCACATTTTTGAGGCCGGGCACATGCGCGGAAGGTGCGTGAGCAAAGTGCATGCATGAAAGGCCAGGCGCATGTGCATAAAGGGCGTGTGTGCCATGAAGTGAGTGTGCCTGCGGCGAACCAGTGATAACAAAATGTGAAACCTGCCGCTGTATGGATGTGGTTGTTAATTCAATCACTCATGTAGAGAAACAGGATTTTTATGCACAGACTCCTAAAATGTTCCTTAAAAGAAACAAAATGCAATAATAAACAGGTTTTGAAACAATGCAGAGCATAAACTAATCAGTTGAAAATAACCATATTTTTAATTTCATGCTGGAAAAAGCTTCATGCTGGAAAATATTAGTGATGGTTTTGCTTTAGTAGAAAGAGAGTTCTGTAAAGTATAACAAAACAAGATGTTTTTTTCTTGTCACAATAATATGTGAAAATCTTGAGGAGAGTCTCAGTTTTATTGAAACTTCTGGTGTGCTCATGATGAGGACTTTTGGATTAAATTTCTGGTTTTTTTTCCCCAGCTGTCATTATGACACCTACTCGAGAACTAGCTCTACAGATTACAAAGGAGTGTAAAAAATTCTCAAGACTCTTGGGGTTAGAGGTCGTGTGTGTATATGGAGGAACGGGAATAAGTGAACAGGTATGTTATCAAACTTATATCACAATGACAGAATCTAGGATTGCCAGACTTTACATTCGGTCTCCAAAAAGTGCTTTGAACATACAATTACTAGTGCAGCACGCATTTTAAACAGTCATACCTTTTCCCAGATGGACAGAAAACTAGCAACCTGAAACTAGGAAATAAGGTGATATAGACATAGTGAAACATCTTTCCTAGATTGAATCTGAAATGCTGAAGAGCTGCCAATAAGATTATATTGCCACCTATGTAATAAACAACTCTTGTCTTTTTACAGTCAGTTTGGCAGTTCCTTCATAACTTAATTATTAAGATTTTTTGTACTGGATTAGATACCAGAAACAAGTAACTCCTGCAGTGAATTTCCTGATTGTCCTCTGTTGCATCTACCATACTTCCTCAGACTGCTTCTGATGGTTAAGAGATACAAGAAGTCTAGATAGTGTTTCTTTAACAGAAAAATATTTTTTCTAGAAAAAAAAATAAGCTTTTTGCAAAAATAATCAGATTGTTTTTAATCTGATTCCAAAAGAGACTTCAGTGTTACAAATATTACAAATATTGGGCTTCTTTGCACTCTTTAATTGATTCTGGGGAAAGACCCAGCTGTTTTGCAGACAGGTGCAATGTTTGCATTTCAAAGTACCATTTTCAAACTGAATCTAAAAAGTCTGCACAGTGTTACTTTGTACATCACAGCACTGGAAAACATAGATTGTTTTAGCCAACTTTCCAAAGAGAAAGAATATGTACAACTTTACAATACTCAGAGTATAGTGGATTTGAATTAGTCAATTGTTCAACAGATGCTGTAAAATCTGATTAGTGAGGTTTTCCTCAGTCAAAGGTTCACATACTTAGTGACTGGTTTTTCTGGTAACAAAGTAATATTGGAGATAGGTCTACATATCACACAACAATTATATATTTAAAATAACCCATTTGAACAATGTGATGGCAGTGTACAGAAACTCCGTCCTTTCCTCTCTAGCTGCTTTTACACATTTTTTCAGAGACAATTCATTTTTCCCTATGTTTAGGAAGAGGGTGGGATAAGGGAAAATAGATGGACTTTATCCAAAATGTGAGCTTAGATAGAGGGGACCGGTGGATGTGAGCCCCCAATTCCCTCTCTCTGTGCTAGCTGTATATTTCTCTGACATTATGTATCAGTTAATAATTGAGAACAGAAGGAAGCATATTTTAAAACCCAGTATTGATAATTTTAAGTATTACTTGTTATAAATTTTACACATTAAAATAGTTTCTTCTGCTTATTTTATATTCAGATTGCTGAACTGAAAAGGGGTGCGGAAATAATAGTTTGCACACCTGGCCGTATGATTGATATGTTAGCAGCTAATAATGGTAAGAAATACTTTTTATTTGTAAAGAAATTATGGCACATTGTTTCCCTCCCCTTCAATAATGAAATTCGTAGATCTGTTGAAGCTGTGGTATCTATTCTAATGTAGAATGTAGTCTTAAAAATGACTCTTCAATATCTTTCATTATAAATTTCAAAAGTATTTGATGAATGGAAACCTTTGAAGCATTTCTTAAAATAAACATACTCATTTTGGGATTATAGCTCAACTTTAGAATTGACTTTCTAAAAAAGCTGTTTGTCATCTATCATTTATATTAAATCGTGTTCCCTATCTAATGGTTGTTGACACTGTTAACTTTTTGTACAATGAAGTTTTAATCTCTAAATTTGGGAACAAAACATAATGGTTTGAGTTTTAAAAAACGGCTTTTTTTTCTCAAAATGTTAGGTTATTCAATGAATAACCTAAACGGAGATATTGCAGCTTTAAAGTACATTTTACTGCAACATTATGTGCTTATCACACAATGTTTGATTGATTGTTTATGTATTTTTCTATAAAAACTCTTACTAAACTGTTGACATTTGACTTCTGTGGAAAAAGTTCCTTCAAGAGTTATAGAACTGGGCTTCCAAAGACTAAGCCATCAAAGGTAGGTACAGCAATGCTGTTCCAAAGTAATGTACACTTCTACAGTAAGAGCCAATTTTTTTTAAAAAAGTGTTGCAAATTTCTTATTTTGATCTATCAGAAATAACATGCTACAAAATGTGTTCAGAAGTAAAGGTAAAATAAATAGAAATCTTGTGTTTACTTTGAATTACTTACTTTTACACTACATTAAAATAGCATTTCCTCCTTCAGATTTTTAAAAAGAGCTATCCACTTGCTTGAAGATGCTGCAGTAAGGTCTAACTCAATCCAGCTTCCAACCAATAAGCATCAGTAGCTGAGGTGAAACTCAGACCTCCTGTATATATTCACTAAGTGAAATAGAAGTGACATGGCTAGGGCATCTCTGCAGATGTTTTATGTGTTTTTATTGTTTTTAATACATTCACTTTGATATCATTTTATTGAAATGGGAGTAGCAGTTTGTATAAGTAATAGAAAGCAGGCTGTTGTGGATTGTAACTTCTTGTTTGTGCTAGAAATGACTCTCGTCTCTCTATATACAAAAGTAGTCAAGAATGTTTTCTGTACTCTCTCTAGATCCATCAAATAGTAGACCAATAGAAACCCATAGTAGAAATCTGTAATTCTTTCCAGTTTAAGGGTTCATGGCTTCTCAGGTCAAATCCTCAAACTGCTTCCTTCTGTTTAAAAAAAACCCCATAGAATTAAATTCTAAAAGAAAAGCATTATGTATGTTAAATACAGATGTATATTCTCTCTTCTTTGCCATACAGTATAAATCAACAGGGAGGAAATACAAAGTACATTAAATAGTGATGGAGAATTACTGATGTATGCACATTGTGCTTTTGAATACAAGATTTAGTATAGAATTGCTGATTCTCAAACAATTAAATTGGGCTTAGGTATACTTTCTATCAGCACCTTTGAAAATCTTTAGTTAAAATTTAAAAAAATCTTTTTGGTCTAGATCATTACACAAGGCAAAGATGTCTTTTGCATGGGCTATTTGTCACTTTGTGTGTGAGATAGCTATCTTAAGATTAAGTTCATTAATTTTAAGCTATATTTGTAGATCAGAAAAAAATGTGCAGTTCTGTTTATATTAGTATGATGGTAGCTTCTGTGAATAGGTTCTGTGAACCAGCATGAGACTTTCTGCTTAGAAAATTGGAGATAACACTTTCCCTGACTTCAGTGTAATTAAATTTTGAATCAAGTATTTGCAATAGTGATGCTAAGATTTTGTAAGGTTTCTTCAGTTATCACTTGAATTTTGCTTTCCACACATGCGCTGTAATCTCTAATATGTTTTTTTCTAGGTGGCGCTCACAGATAATGGCTGATGTGGCTCGTTGCTTTCACCTTAGTCTTAGTTTTATGATGTGTTTTGGTGAGGGCTGTTTTCTGAATTTTGCAGGTCCTTCTGGCCTTGTACTGATATGCAAGAGAAGTAATTGACAAAATAATGGGCCTTGTGCATCAGTACACAATTGCGAAAACATTTGCTAGTACAAAAGATAAGGCACTTAGTGAATTGTTTTTCTAAAATTAAATAAATGATTAAATTTTGTTTAGACTCTAGTCAGAATATGTACCATTTATTTATATAATTTACGAAGAAAAATAGCTTTTAGATTTATTCTTGTTTCCTTTTGTTGTTTTCTCTCCTTTCTATAGGTCGGGTGACAAATCTTCGGAGAGTGACATATGTTGTCCTTGATGAAGGCAGATAGAATGTTTGACATGGGCTTTGAGCCTCAGGTAACCAGAGAGATGACTAGTTTTTACAGATTTCCTAACGAAGACTTACACAATATATTTCATGTTCTGGTCTATGATGGCATAGCTATTGATTACTAGAATGTTATTTTTGTCTAGTAAATGTTTAATCTCTAATGTAAGTACCGAAATGGGCATTGGAAAAGTCCAAAGTATTATCTGATACCTACTTATACTACAATGCTGTCTGTTATCCAATTCATTAAATTAGGTACAAGATTATACAAAAAAGAAAAAAAGAATGGAGTTTACCTATTAACCGCTTGTAAATACCTTAGTAGTAGATAATTGCTTACCACTGGTGTGAACATTGGATATTGTAGAAGAATGTCTTTCCACAGAAAAGCAATAAGCTGATTTGGGAAATTCACTATTAACCCACTTTTGTTCATGATAGGTTATGCGCATTGTAGACAATGTGAGACTTGATCGCCAGGACCGTGATGTTTTCTGCTACTTTCCCTAGAGCCATGGAGGCTTTAGCGCGCCGTATTCTCAGCAAACCAATTGAGGTCCAAGTTGGTGGCCGGAGTGTTGTCTGTTCAGATGTTGAACAGAAAGTGGTAAGATGTAGAAATGTAACCTTTGTATTCCCTGTCTTAATGACAGCCTTCAAAGGATAGCTTTAGAACAAAGCTATATATCCAAGATAACTTTACTTGTAAATATTTTGCAGGCATTGACTTCTGAAATGTATTAACCATATAAAGTAGAGAGTAATTCTTGTTGTTTTGTGTGTCTTTGATGAAGCAGTTCATCAAAGCACTAGTGATAACATTTATTTTCTTGTGCTGCAGAGTGATATATAATTTTATTGTAAAATTTATCCAATAATCTGTTGTGCTAAAAAGTTCATACAGTATTGTTGTCAAAGGAATCCATATGCTACTATAAAGGAACATAGTCAGTTTGGAACTGGCACTTCGTTATCACAAAGTACAGTAGAACCTCTGGTCACGAACGCTTCTGACCATGACCAAATTGGGTTCCAACCAGAAAATTCACGATTTTTCCCCACAGCCGATATCCTCTTCCGTTCCATTTTTTTGTAAGCACCAAATTTCCAAAATTAGGTTCGGGTCATGACCAAATTGGGTTGCGACGAATGTTATGGAATGAATTATGGTCGCGACCAGAGGTTCTATTGTACCAGAGTCAAAGAAGACTGTGGCATTATCAAAGAAAAAGTTGGATCCAAAGCTATTTTTCTAAATATCCATAGCTATTATTTATCAGTTTAGCGTCAAAAGCCAGAATTTACATTTTATGTGATCTGAAATACAGTTTAAGGCTTGTTTTTTTCCCCCACTAGTAGCCCATAGTGAATTTTACATAGATTTTACATACATTTCATAAATTATTTCAAATATGCTGTGGATGGCCAAAATATTTGGCCTGGATTAAGGCTGGTTAAACAATCAAATTATTGTAGATTTGTAGATGAGTAATTTCTGTGTCCTTGTTTTAGTATATTATGCAGTTATAGTTTTAATTTGAGTTAAGGTTAATTTACTGTCTTTTTCGGACTATAAGAGGCCCTGGAATATAAGATGCACCAAAGTTTTTGCACTCTGCAGGCCTCTCATCCCCTCTGCACGTCTTGGTTTTTGCAAAAAATGGAGCATGCATAGGTTTTGGGAAGCTTGTAGAGTGCTTTAGGGGGGGGGGGAAATGAGGAAAAAATGGCCCATTTTTCACAGAAAACAAGCCTGTTTTTTGCAAAAAACAAAAACAGGGCATGCATAGACTTTGGGATGCTTGTAGAGTGCTGTTGGGGGGGGGGGGACAAGTAAAAAGGTCCATTTTTTACTTGTTTTTGCCCTCCCCAACTCCCAGAAGCACTTCACAGGCCTCCCAAACCCTCTGCACAGCCATTTTTGCGAAGGGGGTGGGGTTTCAGGAGGCCAAAAATGTTGTATTCAGTGTATAAGACGCACCCATATTTTCAACCTCTTTTTTGGAGGAAAAGTGTCTGTCTTATATTCTGAAAAATACGGTAGATATTGTACAATTTTGACACAATGTGAGTGAAATGGTAACCCTAAAAATCATTTAACGAACAAACTAATTTTGTGTGGGTTGGAACAGGTCTTTGATGGTATATCTTTGTAGTACTCACTTTGTACCTAGGCAGTCTTTTCCCACCCAAAGACAAGAAAAATGAAGCTGTTTGGTAGTTGCAATTATAGATTATATATAAAAAAATAATGCTTTTTATTGTAAATTAAAGTAAGTTTCCACTGAACATTTACTACGATGATTGAATCAGGTTTGTTGCTATTATAGACCATACTGATATCTCTAGAAGTTCCATTGGAGCTAACTGTACTGCTTCCTTCACCAATTATTCCGATCTTTCAGATTGTCATAGAGGAAGAGAGCAAGTTCTTGAAATTGCTTGAGCTACTAGGACATTATCAGGAAAAAGGAGCTGTCATTATATTTGTGGATAAACAGGAGCATGCTGATGGATTATTGAAAGACTTGATGAGAGCTTCTTACCCCTGTCTTTCACTTCATGGAGGTAGTGGCATTCCTCGTCTTTTAATTATTTGACAAAATAACTGAACCTTAAATATTCATCAGCATCCTCTGCATGTTTTCTTCTGCAGGTATTGACCAATATGACAGAGACAGCATAATCAATGATTTCAAGAGTGGCGTATGCAAACTCCTTGTGGCTACATCAGTAGCAGCTCGAGGTCTTGATGTAAAGCATCTTATGCTTGTAATCAACTACAGTTGTCCTAATCATTATGAGGATTACGTGCACAGGGCAGGCAGAACTGGGCGTGCAGGCAACAAAGTATGTAAATATTTTTTTCCCCACTGATGACTTAAAAGATAAATCTCATTCGGATGGGTTATAGCTTTGTTGATTTATATATTTTCTGAGCAGCCGTTTGATCTAAAATGGCTTTACTAACAATAAAAATGTGCTCGTTTCCAATTAAATAGAGCAGTGGTGAATAACTCGAAACCCTCAGACTATGTGTGATCCTTGATTTAATGTTCTTCAGTCCTTGGCCTAATTGTATTGACTCAGTTATTTGTATCTTTCATTTTCAACTAAATAGCGATTTTGTGATTGAAACCAAATTGAAAATTGTTGACCATGTGCTTAATAAGACTGGGTTGTAGAATTATAATATAGTTTATAGATAAGATATAGATAAGATACGTGCACATGCAAAGATCCTGAGCGAATCGCTTTAAAGATTCAGCCCTGTGAAACCTTGTTTGAAAATGTCCCATTGAACTAGGGAGAACTCAGTTCTGGATTACCCAAGCTGTGGAAGGAAAAAAAATGTTAACGGTTATATTTTTCCTCATTTGATTTTTGAACAATTGAAGATAGGTATCACTCTTTCATTCACAGGATACACATTCTGAATCATGCTCCGTATTTTTGCATTGATTTCAGGTTTATTTTTAAATCAGTTTTTTTAAAAAAAATAAAACTAAGATTAGACCTATATTATATCCTATTATTTAAAGCTTAACATGTTTAATCATTTCTGGAATGTTGTCTAATTCTTCAGAAACTAATGCTTGTTTTCATTGATTTTTATCAGCATCAGAAATTTTTCATAATATTTAAGACTCAAGTTTTCATACTGTGATTGTTTTTTTACTTCATTTGTTTGGTATATATTTAGTACTTTAGAAATCATGAATTAATGCTGCACATTTTTCACACCGTCTTAAAATTTAGTTGATCTCACTGGCTATGTAAAAATATGAAAAACATAACATTCTTTTATGAACATTTTGCATTCGAAAAAAGAAAATTGAGATTTATAGTTCTGTTAAACAGTATAGATTATACAAAGAAGAGTAATATGTAACTTTAGAGATATAAATTCAAATATATTTCTATAAAACTGCTAAGAAAAAATATTGGAAGCTACTTCTTTATATCTTTTTTTGAATTTTTCTTTCTTGGATCTTTTTTTCTTTGTTTTTTTCTTTTTTTGTACTAGTATTATTTTTTAACTTGTTTAAAAGTTTCAGTGTGTGTGTGTACATGTATTTAAATTGACCAATGATCAGACATAATTATATAGGTTGGTGTGGATCTGTTTCTTTGAAAATAGAGAAAGATAACTAATTTTGAAGAGGGAAATCAGACTTTGCAAATTCATCCCAGCATAGTGGAAACTTCACAAAAAGAAAAAAATAACTTGAAATAAATGTACTTTCAGTTATATTATGTTTATGCTTTTATTACAGGGTTATGCCTATACTTTTATAACTGAAGATCAAGCACGGTATGCTGGTGATATAATTAAAGCTTTGGAGTTGTCAGGTACCACAGTTCCTCCTGAGCTAGAGAAACTTTGGACTGATTTCAAAGATCAGCAGAAAGCTGTGAGTTATCCATTTTATAGTTGTTGGTTTCAGATTGCTTACTTAAATCCTGTTTATGTATGCAAAGAACAGTTCTTAGAATTAGTTTGTTCAACTAATATATTTATTCTTTGAATGATGGTTAAATTTTTGAACATAACTTAATTGATCTCTTAAAATTCCAGTTTTAAATATACTGTTTTAGTTTTGTGATAGATACTAAATTCCCACATTTCTTTATCTATTTAATAGTTGGTCTTCAGGAAATTAATACTGAGGTACTGGTCAATTTTCCCCCCAGATATTTCATCTGTATCCCAGTTGGGAGGTTGTTAGGAATCGGTCATATAGGCAACTGATCCAAACCAGCCAAACAGATGAGTTTGTCTAGTCAAATTTCCAGCAGTTATAATTAATAGTTCCCAGGAAACCTCCAATCACCCCCTCAACCCTCTGGTTTCATATCTTACACTCTAAAAATACTGCAAGGCAAATCCTTGTTTCTATGGAAGATTCTGTGGGGTGCAATGCAAAGCATTGGCAGAAAATCTCATCAGTACTTCAATATTCATCTCCCAAAAACCACTTCTTACTAAGTATGGAAAGCCAACCTGGTATCAGCCAAGGTACCAGATACCATAAGGTATCAAGGAACCACATTTCTCTAAAATGGCATATTAAAATATCTTACATGTTAAAACTTTTGCCAGTAAACATCTAGAACATTTTTATATTTGATGGCTGACTTTAATTATGCATATATAGGAGGGGAAAACAATTAAAAAGAGTAGCGGCTTCTCTGGTAAAGGATTCAAATTTGATGAAACAGAAGAAGCTTTGGCTAATGAGCGGAAGAAGTTACAAAAAGCGGCACTTGGCTTGCAGGATTCAGATGATGAAGATACAGCAGTTGATGCAAGTATTTCATACATTTCTTTTAGTTAAGACATTTCACATGTAAAATGTGCTGACACTTTTGTTTTCTTGTCCTCTGGCTGATCTTATACAAATGTCTTATATTGGAGTGAATTTGTGAGCCCAATTTCTTATAAATTATCGTCAACATTTTTCATTCATCAATACGTGTCTTATCATTTTCACAATTTTTGATGTTGCCATAAAAGTCAACTTCAATTTTTTTTCCCCCTACTTTTTGATTTACTTCGGATATTTTTAAAACAAATTTTATTTTGAATGGTTTTTTTTTTCAGGTTAGTACTTGAAAAAGAAATCAGTTGTTTAGATATCTAAACCATTAGCATGTTGCTTCTAATCATTTGGTGTGTTTACCCTAAAAATATGAACTTTCTCTTTTTTTTTTTTAATAGATTGACGAGCAGATTGAAAGCATGTTCAATTCAAAGAAAAGAGTGAAGGACATGGCCTCGTCTGGTGGTTCATCTAATGTTCCTGCCCCAACAGCAGGAAATGCAGAGAAATTAGAAATTGCTAAGAGATTGGCGTTGAGAATCAATGCACAGAAGAATCTTGGAGCCGAGGCACAAGTATTGGTCTCTTTTCAGTTTAAGGTCATCCTCTTCTACAAATCAATCTTTATAGTCTTCATGTTAAATTCTTTATGTCTTGCTATGTTCATATAGTACAATCTTCATTATCCACACAGTTCTGCAGGCATAGACATTAGCAGGAAAGAGGGATGAAACACTTTTATTTATTCATTTAAGAAAAAATTGTTGCAGTTGAATTAGAAACCCAATTTGAATTTCTATTCAGAAAAATATGAACCAGTCCCCATTCTAAATTATAAATTCCTCTTAACTGTGTACATGATACACGAAATCATTACAAATATTTCAAAATATTTTGAATAACATCTATGTAATGAAAGTATTTGGTATAATAGCAAAACACCATCCAGGTATTTGGGTTGGCAGCAGTATAGAAGCTATGGTACATTAAACTTAGATAGTATTCATAAACTTGTATATGGGGGATACGGATAACTGAAGTTTTATTATATATTTATTGCCAATATTTGAAGTGTTATTGATCTAATGGCTGATCCGTACATTCAAAATGTGGCTTTATCAGTAATAAAAGAAAATTATCTAGTTTAATAAATATTTTAGTGCTTTACAAAGACATAAAAAGATCTGATAAACATGGTTTGATTGGCATTAAATGTTTTTGGAAGTTAAGTATTCTGATATAAAAAGAAATGAACATTATTTCTGAACGAACATTTTGTAGATGGCTGTTTGCATGCTTAAGAATAATCACTGATAATTAGGCATAAGAATTCTCCTAGGCGCTGCTTGGAGTGTCCAAGCATGGATTAACTTGAGCTTGCTGCCCAAGGACTGAGTTCAAATCTTTGTGTAGCCATGCCTCCTGTTCCCCACAGAGGCTCAGTTTTAAAAACTCAGTCGCCCTAAAAGGATGCAGTTGGGGAGTTCCAGTCCTTGAATAGCAAATTGGACTCTCCAAGCAGTTAGTGTAGCCTTTTTTCTTATTTTTGTGTTTAGCATATAGTGTTAGGATTCCTTTAAAAATCACTGGAGGAAAGTTCACTCCTAATTGAAGCGTGGAACAGGTGCTTGGAGCGCAGCTGCCTTCCGTGACCACCGCGGTTGAGGTACCACCGGGAGACTCATCAACGGCTGCTGGCGAGCTCTGGGGGCAGGTAGGCAGGTAGGGATCCCTCTGAGTTCATTGTCGGTGGTCTAAATTTAGAACGGAGGCTCTACTGAGCTCTCCGAACTGCCGGCAGCTCCCCGGTGTGCTCCATAGCTTGCGGTGGCCATTTTGGACAGAAAAGCGGTGCACTTTATTCTCAAGCCATTTGCTTTGCCGCAACCTGATTTCCACAGTAGATCGCCGCTGGGAGAGCTTAATTTGGGATCTCGCTCTGGGTCTCCAGGCAGGTCTCCCCCTCCCCAGGAAGACTATTGAGAGCGGCTTAAAGGAGTTTGGCTCTCTCGGGCCATTCCTTGCTTTATCACTGCGCAGATCTGCAGTGCCTTGAGACTTCAATTTTTGGCGCCAAAATATTGTTGACTGCTACTGATCCTGACAAGGCCCCGTTTTTCTCAGAACTTTGACAGAATTAAAGGGGCATACTTCCAGAACTATTGCATTACTCCGATTATCACATCTAAAGCTCTGACTGAGAAAGAAATCTGCCATGGCCAGCAGAAACGTGTCTGAAGCCAGGGATCAAGCTGAACCTCCTGCTAACAAACGCAGCAGGCCCAACCCTGCTGCTAAGGTGCAGGCTGCCCTGCAAAAGGGAAACAGCCCCAAGCCAAGAAAGTCTCGAAAGCTGCAGAAAGGTTGGCTGAAAGGAGACAAAAGGCCCTGGAGAGACAGTTTCAAAAGGCAATTAGTGCCCAGGCACAAACTGTGCAAGCCAGGGAACCACCTCCACCACCAGTTTCTATAGACATTCCCTTGGTGGAAACTCCAGGGGAGGACTCTCCATCTCTGGCAGATGAAGAGGACTTTGGATTTTCTGCCAACCCTTTCAGGGTTTCCCCCAGGTCTCCTGTTTCCTCTCTGGAGGAGGTAGACATGGAAGAGGCTTGTTCTCTAATGGGGAAGAGGCTCTTCCCACTGGCCCTAGTTTTAGGGAGGCTCTTGAGTTGTCCCAAGCAATGCAGGAGGTGGTTCAATGGGCAATATCACAGGGGATTTCTAACGGCATCCAACAACTGGGTTTATCCTTGCCCCTCCTGAGCAAAGCCAAAGCCAGAGGGCAGAACACTGGAGTTCTCCCTCAACCCTCTGGGATAGCAATAGCAGTAGACTTATATACCGCTTCATAGGGCTTTCAGCCCTCTCTAAGCGGTTTACAGAGAGTCAGCATAGTGCCCCCAACAATCTGGGTCCTCATTTTACCCACCTCGGAAGGATGGAAGGCTGAGTCAACCCTGAGCCGGTGAGATTTGAACCGCTGAACTGCTGATCTAGCAGTAGCCTGCAGTGCTGCATTTAACCACTACGCCACCTCGGCTCGGATCTCCCCTCCTGCTTTCTCAGCGGTCAGCGAGGTGTCTAATGAGGAGGAGGGTGGACAAGATGCCCCTGATCTGTCGGAGGACGAGAATCCGGCCCCTGACACCCCTGCATTCTCTGGCTTATTTAAGCTACAATGTTCAAGGCCATTCTGACATCAAATGGGACTTCCCGCCCAATCTGACAAGAATACCACTGATCAGGATAACGAGACTATAGGACCAGGGGATCCAGGCACGGGCCTCTTTTAAGGAAATCTCACCTCCTCAGGAGTTGGTTCCAGCGCCACAGCTCTTCCTGGATATTATCCAGTGACAATGGGTTCAACCTGGGTCATTGGCCAATCCTAGTGGGGTGGATAAGAAGCTCTACTCGGTAGAGACTGCCATGGAGGAGCTCTTGAAGCTTCCGCAAGTGGATGATCCCATAGTGGCACTGACTTCCAATTCGGCCCTTCCAGACGACCTACTGAAAGGTCTGAAAGCGGAAGACAAAAAGGTGGAGAAGGCCTGTCATAAAACTCACATGGCCATTGCATGGGGCATGAAGGCCTGCTCCTCCTCTTCCTACTTCAGCAGGGCAGCAATATTTTGGCTTCGCAAGCTGTTAGCCAACCTCCCTGCTGGGGATACTAGGTCACGCCAAGACGTGAACAAGATCTTTGCAGCGGTCGAGTACTCAGCCGACGCTTCACTTAACGCCACCAAATTTTCATCAAGAGACATGGCTTCAAATGTGACCACTCGCCACTTGCTGTGGCTGCGCCACTGGCAGGCAGACATGAAGGCTAAGTGGAAGTTGGACTCGGCATCCTTCAAGGGTGGCAAGCTATTTAGGGAGGCCTTGGATTCTGTCCTGATTGAGTCCAAGGACAAACGGAAGATTTTACCGGCGGTCACGAAGAAACCGGACCACAAAGGCCGGTCCTATTTTTGTAAGCAGTTCTTTCGGAACAATGACTCCCCTTCCATCTCGGGAAACTTTGCCAGGTCCTATTCTCAATCACAGGACTGCACCCAAGATAGGGTGTCCTTCATGGACAAACCCAGCCAGCAGGGGAATCGCAGGTCCCTTTGAGGCATTTTTTCCAACCGCTTCTTTCACAGATCCAAGTGACCATCACCGGTCCCCTTCCATCGGGGGTCGGCTACAACTTTACGCCAACCAGTGGGAGGAGACAACGACGGACGTTTGGGTACTGAACACCATTCGTCACAGCCTCACCTTAGACTTCCTTTCCCTTCCTCCTCGGTTCTTCATTCATTGCCCCATCCCAAAGTCGCCCCACAAGCAACAGATGATGCAGGCGGAGATCCAGCATCTACTGGACATAGCGGCACTATCCAGGCATCCAGCAGACCTTCTACTGTGCGGATCTATGATGCAACATAGACCAGTTTCTCTTCCTGGTGTCACTCCCATCATATCATCGCCACAGCTGCGACAATTCCACGAATCCTGGATTTTCTGCAGGAGGGCTTGGACAAGGGCCTTGCCCCCAACACACTTTGGAGGCAGACAGCAGCCCTGGCCACCATCTTGTCCAGAGACGATTCTCAACCGCTCAGCAGACACCCAAAGGTTTGCAGCTTCCTGAACTTACGCCTTCCGACGGTGCACCATTACCCAACTTGGGACTTGTCAATTGTCTTGCAGACCCTAACATCACCGCCATTCAAACCTATTCGCTCGGCTAGTCTATGACATTTGTCGCTCAAAACTGCCTTCCTCATAGCCATTACCTCGGCGCGCAGAATCTCAGATATGGTTGCGTTCTTCGTTAGGGAGGACCTTTGTATCATTCATTTGGACAGGGTCATTCTGAGATTGGACCCAGCCTTTTTACCAAAAATTAACAGTTTATTCCACAGAATGCAGGAGGTGATCCTCCCCAACTTTTGCCCGCACCCTAGCCATCCCAGGGAGCGGGTCTGGCACAAGCTGGATGTGCGCCGCGTTGTGTGGGTGTACAAAAAGAGGACGGCCTCCTTTTGCAAGTCGGAATCGTTCTTCATCTCATTCCAACCTACTTCAATGGGCAGGAAAGTGTCATCTTCCACCATAGGTTGCTGGCTGCGCTCATGCATAAAATTGGCCTACGAACAACAAGCCAGGCTTGTTCCTCCTCATATAACAGCGCACTCCATGAGGAGCGCCGCGACAATGGCCGCCTGGGCCACTCAAGCGCCCATTGAGGAGATATGTCGGGCGGCCACTTGGTCCTCGCCGTCTCCGTTCATTCTAAATTATAGACTGGACACCTTTTCCTCGGCTGAGACTTTGTTTGGAAGGAGGGTCTTACAGCGGGTCCTTGCGACCCCTGTTACCTGGGATATTCCTTCTTCCCACCCTGGGACCACATAGCTTGGGTATGTCCCATCCTTGGACACTCCAAGCAGCGCCCTAGGAGAATGACCGTTGGCTTACCTGAATGGTCGTTCTCTAGGCACTGTGGGAGTGTCCAACCCCGCCCTAGGGGTTTTCTTGTGTGGGTGCAGGACTTAGCACCTATAAGACACAGACTTTTCTATACAGCAACCTTTGGATCGGATACCTTCGTTTTTAAAACTGAGCCTCTATGGGGAACAGGAGGCGTAGCTACACAAAGATTTGAACTCAGCTGAAGTTAACCCATGCTTGGACACTCCTGCAGCGCCTAGAGAACAACCATTCAGGTAAGCCAACAGTCATTTACATTTACAATTATACATGAGATACTTCTGTTAGGAGAATGTCTGTAGTCAACTTCTTTATGCATGGAGATTATCTAATGATCAGGGATTCTGACTTTTCAGAATACTTATTTATGTAGACAGCTTTCACAGAAAGACAAAATTCCTAAGTGTAAGACTCACAAGCAAAAGGCAAAAAAAAAAAGCAGGAAGGTGCTAGTATGCTCCATTCCATAGCCACTGAAGAGACTCTAGGACCTTTTCACTATTTCCTCCCTATTTTAGTCATCTTCTTTCATTATTTTCAGTCCCCATCTTTGCTCACTTCCATTACTGTTTTTCTTATTCAGAAAATACAAACTATTTTCTGCTCCCCCCCAAAGTCACTGGTAATTATTTGGAGGAAAAGTTTAATTTTTCGTTCAGGTGCTAGTCCAGTTAAGTTTGGGACATTCATTGGAGCTGTTTAGTTGACAGTGTAAGCAAACAAAGGCAGTGTTTCCTCCAGTCGATTCTGTGATGTTTCTTAGATAGTACATTTCTGGTGGCCCCACACCAGATTTGTTATGTGTCCTGTGTGCCTATTTTTTTGTTTTTTGTTTTGCCTGAAAAAAAAAAGCCAATTTGAATGCTGTAATTATCTGCAGCCCTCCAGATAATTTCTAGAGGGATGGTAATGTTATCTGTTACAGCAAAAACAACAAAGACTCTTGTAAAGGTTAGCACATTTATTTTAGTGAAGTAGATATCATTTCTTCCAGAATAAATTGGTTGGTCTCTAAGGTATTGCAAGCCCTTTTTTTGTTTGTACAACTGGTAATTTATTTATAATAAACCCTTTGTTTTATCTCTGTTTTCCTATCTACTTGGAGACTGGGAAATGAGATAATTGGAATAGAAATAAGAGTTGCCAATTGTTGCTAAAAATGTTATATGAAAAATTCTGTAATCAGGTTTTTGATTTGAAACTATCATGGTTACAATAAGAGAAGGGAGACACTTGACTTTTCCAAATTTGCCCGCTCTTTACACCTTCCTTCTCTGTACTAGACAGCATGTGAGAACTGATGCTATGACTCCAATATGAAGCAGCAATCTGCTTCCTATTCCCATCTGTCAGCATTGACAGATAGGTGACTGAAGTATCACACTTTAAAATCACAGCGATCTTTGAATAATTAAGAGACTGAAACAGTGTGAAGGCCTTTATTTCTGCAAGCAGAAATAAAGCAAGTCATATTAGCATCCCCTTAGGTAGTAGCTATGTCCAGTTTTGTTTATTTGACAAGCTTTTCATTTTTCATTTTGTTCAATTGTATTATACATTTTTACCAAAATCTTGATATATAAAATTGCAAGTGGTACGTGTTTCTGAAATTAGTTTTTTTTATTTTAAATACCTTATTTCAGGATGTGATGCAGCAAGCGACAAACGCTATCCTGAGGGGTGGCACAATTCAGGCTCCAACAGTTTCTGCAAAAACGATTGCGGAGCAACTCGCTGAGAAGATCAACGCCAAGCTCAATTATGTGCCCATCGAAAAACAAGAGGAGGAGAAGCAGGAGGGCGGACAAAATGAATCTTTTAAGAGATATGAGGAAGAATTGGAGATCAATGATTTCCCTCAGGCAAGGATTGCTTTTTTCATTTTCATTTAAATTGTAGAGTTTTTTAATTGCTACCACTCTTCTTATAATAATGTTTTTCTGCTCCCATGTAACTAACTTTTTTCTGTTGTGTTTATGTTGCTTGTTTGTATAATTCAGTAACATGTTTAATTTTTAAGGAATGTTGTTGATTATAATCACATCACATTTTTAAAATCTTAGTATCAGAATAAAAATGGACTTGTAAGGCAGTACTAACTATAGTCCACTCTACTGCCTTTGGGTCTTTCTCCCGCCTTTCTAGGATCAGGATTGAGTTAATCCAGTAACTATTCAACACCATCTCTGATATGACGGAAAAAAATAATATTTGAGGAATCCTTAAAAAAAGTGATATTTTAATGACCAACCTTCAATATTCCAGAATAAAAAAGAGATTGCATCATCATTCAGATCCAGTCATGTGGCTTGATTTTCACAATCTAGTGATGTAAAGTCATTGTGATGATTTTAAAACCAGCGACAGGGAACCAGGACTCTGCCCAGGCTTATGTCATACAGATCCTGCATCTGTGCCTGGGGATTTTGGCTAGGTAATCAAAATTAGCACCATCCAATGAGAGTTGTCTTGAAGGATCTTTTATTTAATCAATAGTTCTGCAATCAGTGTCACTAAATGAAGACAACTCCTCAGTTATATGGGTTACCTGACACTGTCTCCTATTCTCTCCTGCTGGCTAATAAGGGTCTGCAGAGTTATATTTTGGCAGAGGATGTCCTGCTATTCCCTTCACTACTGAGGGGAAATCATCCGTGTTAAGAGTTTTTATTTTAAAATTATAGAGTCACAAGGTGAAATGAGTGATATAAAAATTAGGTAGGTAGGTAGGTAGGTAGGTAGGTAGGAAGAAAGAAAGAAAGAAAGAAAGAAAGAAAGAAAGAAAGAAAGAAAGAAAGAAAAAACAAGAACTATAAATGGTTCAGCAGTAGCAATAGTACTTCAGTATCCTTAGATTTTCTAACTTTAAGTAGAATATTGTCCTCTACTTTTCCCATAACAATAATTCTGTGAGGTGGGTTGGAGTGAGAGAGAATGTGACTTGCTCAAAGTCACCCAGCTTGCTTTCATGACTAAGGCGGAAGTTGAACTCACGGTCTCCTGCTTTCTAGTGTGGTGACCTAGCCACTAAATCAGACTGGCTCTCAATAAGCTCTCATCCCAAATAAAATATGGAGAATGATGGGGTATTTGAAAAACAAAAGATTCAGTTTACAATGAGGGGCATTTGGATGCTATTCAACAGCACACAAATCAGTTTGGCTATATTGGCAGTGAAAATGTTGTCCTTGGAAATTACAATTGCTTTCCTAGAATTCCAGCCCCCAGTGTTATATGTATTCAGAAAAATGCTGGAAGCAATCGGGTGTGTTTTTAATATGCAATTTGGAGATGCTTGTTTAGCATCCAAAAGAGCTTTGATATATGAGTGGTCCCTATTCTTTGCCTTTTTTAGTCTTGCAAAATTATTAATGTGCATTCTTCATTAGTCTGGCTCTTAATCAAGTTGTTTTACTTTATTTTGCTTGCCCTTTGACAGCACACATGCCCAGAATATGGCCCTTAACCAGACTGTTGCATAAACTTTAGTAGGAATACAAAGTCCAGTTTCATGCTTTCAAGCATAAAGCTCTGTAGTGCCTTTTAACACTTTGAAATTGTGTTGTTTGTCTGAAAGCTGCTTACATATATATTATAAATAAATAACTATATAAATTAAAAAACCTCTGCCTTTAGTAAATGAAACCCACAAAACCCTGTGGGGGAAATTTTATTCTTTGAATTGAGATGAGGCATTAAGTAAATAACACAATAGCAGGGCATAGATGAACTCTGGCATAGAAAAAATGCTAAACATTTAAAAGTTAGCTCAAAACAGTGTTTCCAGAAAGATAAATTTATTAAATCCAGCTTTCTTAATGATTTTTATAAAATGCTATGCATATGGATCTTATATTAGTTTTCCAATGAATAGAAGCTAAAAACGTAGATGCGATTTTAAATATCTGATAATTTTATCATGCAACTTTAGGGAATTCATCTTATTTAGAATTTCACATGTCTTTATTTTTTTATCACTTTCTTTTGCAGACTGCTAGATGGAAGGTGACTTCAAAGGAAGCACTGCACAGAATAAGTGAATATTCTGAAGCTGCCATTACAATCAGAGGAACCTATTTTCCTCCAGGCAAAGAACCCAAGGAGGGGGAAAGAAAA
The DNA here is from genome assembly GCF_009769535.1 of Thamnophis elegans. NCBI lineage: Eukaryota > Metazoa > Chordata > Lepidosauria > Squamata > Natricidae > Thamnophis > Thamnophis elegans. The sequence goes on from NC_045542.1 coordinate 85,902,522, forward strand.
ATTTACTTGGCTATTGAGAGTGAGTATGACTAATACCCCAACTTTCTGAGAAGGAATGCTAACTTATACCCTATATCAACTAGGGCTCCAACCTTGGGAAAGAGTTTTAGGTGTGAAAAATCTGCAACTGAGCATTGCTTTGTATATTTCCTGATTTACATGTTAAGTAAGCAGGTGTTCAGAACATTGTTTATGTGAAGTGCCCTCCCCACCAGCAAAAAGGTCCACTGCTGCTAACCAGAATCTTAAAACTGTTACTATGAGGAAAGAAAAGTAGCAAGTTGAGCAAAATAAACAATAATAGCTCTCCCTTGCAATCGTGCCCCAGATTCCATTTCCCTGTTGGTTAATCTTTTGATGATTCAGTTTGCTCTTTTAAACAAAAGTACAGGGTGTGCACAGATACAACAGAAAGGGAGAGAGACATAAAGAGAGGGGGACAACGGTCACGAAAACAGGCAGTTTTACATTTCAGCAGAGCAAGCATGCATATTTGACTGCAAGAGAACTAACTCTGTTTTGTCATTTTTGTTCAAGCTCTGTCCAGCTGAGCAAACCAAAAAATAGCGGCAGGGCATCGGGTTTGGTTTGTTTGTTTTCTTTATTCTTGGCACTGGCTACATTTGCGATCTAATGAGGAACCCGCACCTTACATAGCAATTAATATTTTCTCAATTGCTGATAGAGAAAGATTATAGGCTTCGTCTCTCCACTATCTACCTGCCCCAAACATGCTTATGAAAATCAAAATCCAGCCCTGCTGGCCCAATTGCTGAAATAACGCATGGTGCTTTTATCAGCAGCTGTCCCTTTCATCTTCCTGTACCAGCCAAGTTACATTCCACTCTTAGGGAGCAATACGTATCTTTTCCCAGTTCTGTTGAAAGATAACAGAATCTGCCTTCCTGCATGAGAGGCAGCTAGGGATTCAGCTGTCTATTTTTGCAGAAACGTGTTTTTGTCTAGAGTTTACTTTTTCTCTGTCTCGTGTGTAACAGATTGTTTTATTTCTAGCCTGGAACACAAGCTATTTCTAGCTTGTAGCCTGATGTATAGGTTACTCTCCCTTGGTGTCATGAACCACAGCTTTTATCCTTGAATAAGTCTATGGTTTCTGTTCATTTTTGTCAATTCCGATTATTTTTTGCCTCTTGAGTAATTTGTAAGAGGCATGGGGATATTTCTTATTTTTTCCTTGTACATTTCCTTGTTGCAAATTATTGTTGAAAATTATTTTTAAAAAGGATAAAGTAGTGTAATGGCTATTTACTAAAAACAATCTGTTCCAGGTACATTATGATTTATATTTCAAGTATGAATTTGATACAAGCAGAATAAATAATCACAGCCCGCTGAATGCAATGGATTTGGCTGCACCTTCCCCAGAGTAGGATTTGATTGTAAATACAAAGAAACTGAACTTACTGCAACACTGGAAATCTTTTTGTGCTCATAAGCCTGCATGTAATATTTTTATGGTCATGTAATTTGTATTTTGAAAGTTTTATGAAATCATTGCTTACAATCTGTTTGGTTTATTGCTTTATTTTTATATTTGTTTTATTGTAAAGTGTCTAGAGTCAATTGGGAATTGGATAGTATAGAAATAGTGTAATAAATAGTGAAAGTGACTATTTGGAGAAGAGATTTGGGGGATTTTCACATCCATATGTATGTGTGTGACACACGCTGTATATTTTCTAGTATGAACTATAGTTTTAATCTTTTATTTGCCCTCAAACGGAAGTTAATATTTTTCATCATCTTGATTTGGTAGAATTTTCTTTCCATTCAATATAAACAAAAGCATGATAGAAGTTTAGCTGTATGATATTTGATACATTATTTTGATGCCTTTCAAGAAAGATGGCTCTTATCATTTATTTGGATATTGTCCAATAGTTGCAAATTGAATTAGCACTGAGCTCCCTTTTCTTTAAAATAACTCTAAATTGCCTGTCACTAAAGAATTAATATCTACAATTACAATAATATTCTTAAGACTTGTTTTAAATATTTGGAGAAAAAACAATCTCTGCCTCCTGGCTTTTCTCCTTTTCTCTCATTTTTCAGTCAGAGTAAATATATTCAGTAAAAGGAATGAGAAGATAGAATATTTTATGGAATGAGGTAATTATTGATGGAAAACACATGACTGCTGAATATATTTTGCAAAAGTCTATTCCTTTAAAATAAAGTGAATCTTATAAATAAACAATTAAGCACTGTAGGCTATTTTGAAAACTGTAACGATTCTAAGAAAGTAGCTTGCAGTGTTAAGATGAATTACATAGATGTTCTTTTATGCCAGGGCAATTAATTTTCCCAAGGAGCCACATAAGAAACTAGGACTGTTGTGGGGGTCCAAACCAAAAGGACATAGGCACACACCCATATATGTAAATTGGGGGGGGGAAAACAGCAGTTGCCTTCAAAATAAAAGCAATGCAGTTCTATTACATGCTTAAAGTACACTTATTTACATTTGATTTCTAATTTCTGATTGACCTTATGTGGACTGGACAGGGACAACCAAAGAGCAAGATATGGTCCCAGAATTGTAAAATGCCCAGGTCTGTTTTATGACATAGTACAGTGGTCTCCGACCTTTGTGGCTTGGCAGCCCAACTGGGTGGGGGGAACAAGGGAACTGGGTGTGTTGAGTGGCAGGTCAGCGCATGCATACTCGCAGCCCTTGCATGGGTTTTGGGCTAGCATGAGCTAAGGACAGGTTGGCGAACCTATGACGTGTGTGCCACAGGTGGCATGTGGAGCCATTTCTGAGGGCACATGAGGCATTGCTCTATCAGCTCCAGTGTGCTGGCCAGCTGATTTTTGGCTGGTTTTTGCCCTCCGGAGTTTTGGCACACAATGGCAAAAAGGTTAGCCATCACTGAGCTAAGGATTACACTCTCTTGGAACATGATCTGAAACAGCCAATACACAATCTTTCTGCTTTAAAAGAGTGTGGATTTTTTGGGCTTCCTTACTAAGGGAATATGAAAAAAAGTTGCCAGAGATCTATAGCCTCAGAGAATGTGCTTTTTAAAGTTAAGGAGACTTTTAAAGCTGCATAAGAAACTTGGTACAACTGTTGCTTTATATCTGTTATTTATATTTACTTAAATGAGTATATCCTGATGCAAAAGGACTTTTGATTTATTTATCTATTTGTATGTTTGTTTGTACACTGTATAGGCTGCCTAACTCCTAACAACTCTGACCAACTATTGTGAGATAGTACAAAATGATACTAATCAATTTTAAAGCATACATTTAATATACAATTAATGGATTATTTAAAAATCTTTCAAACTACTTAAGATTATGTTTAAATAATCAGATGTTTTAATGGGGGTTGCTTTGCATTTCCAGGTGCCAACGAATTGGCTGTTCAGAAAGCAAAGGCAGAAATCACTAGGCTTATCAAAGAAGAGCTTATCCGATTGGTAGGTAAAATATGATTTCATGATTTCTGTATGAAATGTTAAAAGGCATCCGTATGTACAAGCTCCCAGTGATTATATGCTCCAGTACTAATTTTGCAAGGCCTGCACTGGCTGCTGATCAGTTTCAGAATTCAATGTAAGATCATTATTTCGACCTATAAAGCCCTCTGTGGCTTGATACCTGGGTACCTACAGGATCACCTGTTCCAAAGAATCAGCTTGTAAGATTTTGTAAGGAACAGCTGCTGGAACAGCTGTTTTGGCATTTCCAGTGGTTGAGGGAGGTTGAAGTAAGAAGATTGCTGTTCTTTTGGGAATTCTCTTGATTTAACACATTGCACCATTTTTACTGAATTTTTGATGACAGGGTAACATAAATCTATCGTAATATTTTAAATTTACTTATTCAATATTGCAAATTCTGAAGTCTTGAAGTAATGAATTTCTACTTTATAATTCATATTAGCCACTGTTAGCAGTAATATATCAAGAACATTTTATTACAGGATGCCTTTTTAAAAACAAACATATTTTTTCAGTAGTTAAAATCTGGGAAGTTTTTTTTAGAATTATATTACATTTTTCTGTAAAAGTAGAGCAATTTTCTTTCTGTATATATTTATTTTAAGTAAAAATTTGCTTATTTTATGCATCATTGTATTTTCAATTCACATGTATAGTTTTATTTTGAAGGAGTCTTTATCTAATGTGATGATGTCAGAAGTGAAATAGCTTTAACACAGTTAAATGCTTATTGAACTTTGTTTTATACTCCTTTCATAAGATTGCATTCAGAATTATCTGTTTGAACAGAAGTGTCCTTCTGATGGTAGCGGAATTTTCTATATAAGAAGAAGAGGGCAATTTTTTCCTAGTTTTTGCTTGCTTCAACAGTATTCCCCACCCCCCAAACGCTAGTTCATATATAATGATTTAAATATGTTTCACCACTTAGTATGGATTTTAAAGACTATTGGGAAGAATTAATGAAAGCTGCATCCCCTGCTCTACTTCATAATAATCCAATTTGTGGAGGTCTGTTCTGTGCAACTCTGAATTAAACATGTGTTTCTGTTGCTTTATATGGTTAGGTTGACTTACTGTTCTATTAATCATTATCAATTGGATCTTTGATTAATAACATACTCATTTGTTCTCTTGCAGCAAAATTCATACCAACCAACCAACAAAGGAAGATACAAAGTTTTATAAATATTTGGAACAACTTTCTCTCTACTAGTTTCTCATTTGTGAAACATTTTTGTTTACCTTTGTTGTTTACTGCTTATTTGTACATTGCTTTTTAAAAATATTGTAATTTGATTAAAGATCAAGATCACAATTATTTTGGTGAGGGATTGTTTTCTGCATATAGAACCACAGTTTCAAATGGGCATAATTATTTTTTTAATTTGTAATGTTTTTCAATTTACTGCATAAAGTCAGTTAATAATATTCATGAAAAGTATATAGTACAATCTCAGTTCAAAATATTTCAGGCAGGAGTAGGATGTTGCAGCTGTTTCTTGGTCATTTTTAGGAAAAGAAAAATGATTTAGAATTAAAATTAAATTTTCCTCTGTTGTGTGTTAGATTTTTGCCCCTCCTTTCCTCCACTTCCTGGTGATATTAAGAACTTTATGATCTTCTGAAATGTCATGTCAAAAAAGAGTTGAGTTGGCTGATGAATAACAGTATTACATTTTAGAAAACAACTAAGTAATACAAATGTGTATTTAATTAAGAAGAATATTGTACTTCTGTAATATGAAAACACTTTTATAGAGAAGTATGGATTTAATCTAGCTTAATCTAGCATAGATAGTGGAGTTTATTTTTCCAGACTTTTTTCATGATTACATAAAAATAATTACTCAAGCACCTTTAGCATGTTTTTTATTTTTTTGGAAGACAGCAATCTGTTTGAGCATCACATTTGATTTCAGACTGCTAAACTGTCAAAATAGCTTTTTCAAATTCCTGTAGTTTTAATTTTAGTATTATTGTATAATTGGAGTTATCGGTAGGTATGTAGTAGTCCAGTTTGGAAATTCCCTATGAAAAAGCATGCTCCCTTGTACAAGAAAAAAATTTCAAAAACAATTTAGAGCAGTTCTAAATTTAAAAGCGTGCAGAATATGCCCAGAAATTGGAAGAATTGGGGGGGGGGGAGCCGGAATCTATGGCAATGAGGAGGGAATTATTGATAAAGGAACTTCCAATTCACAAACCTGCTTGTCTCACTATCCAGGAGGAAAAAAAATAGAAGGACTAATATTAGGTTTCATTTGCTCACTGGCTTTTAAAATTTACCTTTAGATTTTAATGGAAAGAAGAAAGTATATGTCAATTCTAGGACTGTTCTAATTTTGTACCTCATTCCTATTACCTATAGGCCATTGGCAACATGACAACTTTGTCAGTGAAGTTTTCTGTTGCCAATTCAGGTAGATGGCCCTGGGACATCCTCTCTAAAATGTCAAACACTCATATTTTTCAAAACATTAAGTTGAACAGATTGAGAATTGTTAATTGTTTCATTTTTAGACAGTGACATCTTTCTTTGTGGTATATTGTGGCTCTTTTATGTTTTTGTTTTAAAGCTGACATTTAATTTTGAAGTACTGGAAAGAGAAAAGTAAGAGTATGGTTTTGATTTGAAATACTCTTGTGTTGGTAAATTTCTTAGAAAAACTCTGATGGCACTTCCATTGGGCAAAAATTAATTCTTACTATATTTAAAAGTGTGTTGCAGTGGTTTAGTTGTTGGCTAGGACCAGGGAGAAACAGATCAAATCCACTCTCAGCTGTAGATTCTCTCTCCCCTTCTTATCTCTCACAGCTCAATTTTCTTCACAGGGTTATTGTTAGGGGGGAAAGTTGGAATGGGACTATTAGGTGTCTGCCTTGAGTTTCTGGAGAAGAATATGAAGCTAATCAGAAAAATACACTTTCAGTTTTAGAAGGAATGCAAGTCTTTGTAAAAAAATGTGTTTCACTATATACATGTTTTCTAACTGCATTAAATAAATAGAATTGTTTAATTCTTTTCTGTACATATTGAATAAGAAAAAAAATATCCTGCTTTCATGGTCACGGACTATTATTTATACATAACCATTTCATTAAAGAAGTCTGTTGGTTTTAAAAACCTTCAGTGATAAATGTGTAAGTACTGTGGTTTCAGATCTGTCCAGTTCTGCTAATGGGAAGCTCTGATTCAGCAGAGATTCTAGTGAGATACAAGGAAGCATTTTTGCTAATTCTCCTTTGGTGCTTCAACCCGTCAAACCTCTTTCTCTCCAAATGTACTCCAAAGAATTGGAGAAAATTTTGGAACAAATGGAAAGTTAAATGGGAGAAGAAATTTGCAGAAAACACCTATTTTTCTATTCACGGAAGCGTCCATTGAATTAAAAAATTGGGAGAAGTGTTTGTATAGCAGAAATAAATTTACTGTAGTCATTCTACTGATATACTGCTAAATCAACACAGACTCAGTGGTTTACAGAACAATCAGCTTAATTGGATACAATCTGCAATCTAGAAACCTTAACACTATTTAAACTGTATTTTCTTTTGTCATCTGCAAATGAGTGTTTGAATGCAAGACTATGTTAGACCTTGTTGACTCAATTGATTTAGTCTCTTTGAATACTTTTTAAGTAGAAAAGTGGAATAAAAATATTTTAAATAAACATCAAAATGTCTGCTTACAGGAATTATTTGCATATTTATGAGAGGTAGTAGCCACATCCAGTACGGAAATTTTATGTGCATAAGTAAGGACAAGGCTTCCACTGAAAGCTACTGGGTAAGGGCAAGGTGTGCATTTTTTTACATAAATTAAATCCGATTTTGGAATCTTCTTTACAATGGCACTTACTAACTAATCCCATGTAATATATATCCTTTTGCCCCAGTCTCTTTCCCTGCTGTGTTTTGCCTAAGATTGTAACTCGTCAGACAAGACCTTTGGAAAGTGATTAGACTTAGAAGCTTCTGCAGATATATTCTCATGTTATCCTGCTTCCCCTTACAGGAATCATTTGACTTTTTAAACATTGTAAGAGAAGTGATGCCTGTGTGTGCATGCACATTTGTGATTTGTATAATCTGTTTCTGCCCCACCTTTTAAGACAAGTTTGCTTGCTTACTTTTCCCAGTCACATGAGTGAAAAGGAATGTGCTGCTCTTGTGATTATTTTTCTTGACCAAGATCACTTCCAAATATGGTATCTGCTTAAACAACTTTGTGTTCTTAAAGGGTAGGTTTTTGTAGAAAAATTCTAACTGCTGGTTCACCCTAGTTTAGGACAGGAAGAATGCCTTTCTGTTCAGCACAGTTAACTGAAAAAACATATTTTAAAGATAGTTGGAAAAATATTATGGGACATTTGATACAATATTATACATTTCAGATTGCTTTTGGATAAATGGTAATTATGGAGATAGTAACTCTGGATCGGTATTTTTGTCCCTTAGTTTGATAGATTGAAATGAAATGCAAAAATATCTGGATATTCCCTATAAAATACAGCTAATAGTGTAGTCATGTATGAAACTTTATATATTGGATTTCACATTTAATGAATAAATATTCTGTACATTTGGGCATCTGCACTGTCTTATTTTCAGAAACAACTGAAAATAAAATTTCATGTGGAAAGCCTAACTTGTCTATGAAACTTAGTAGATATAGCTAATTATCTCAAGGTAATCCTGAATAAAAAAAAAGAAAAGCAGACTGTAGAACAGTTTCCTGAAGAAAATGCATTTTGATAATATCACAAAATCCTGGAGAAACTGGTGGATAAAAGAATCAATACTCGTTTCATCGTAGATAACCAGTATTACTGTAGCTAAACAACTGTTCAAAATTAAAATTGAGATGTGGTAAATTGATGGTCAATTCAACATCTGGTTGTAAGGAGAAGTCCCCCCAACCCCAGGCCCAGAAATTTGCAGGATGACGAAAATATCACTTTTTTTAACATTAAAAGAAGCTGCTTTTCAGTAACTGGTATTGATTTTTTATTGATGCTTGAAGCAGTGAAAAGTACATTTTATTTAAGAAAAAGAAAAAATCTGTGATTATAATATGCAAGATGGTCCAAGTCTTACAAGAAAGGAAAAACTCTTTAAAAAGCTTTCAGCTTACAGATTTATATTTACTGTACGGGAGGGAAAGCACCTTTCTAAGAAACACAGTTGTCTATCTCCACATTCAACTGAAGTATGATTTGAATACTTGCTGTTTTGCTGCAGCCTTCAATGGATGCCAGAGATAAGAGATTAAAATCAGTGAGGCAGAAAGAAATCTCATACATAATTAACAAAATCATTATGGAGTACAAAAGTAGGTTTCGCTGAAACCATTTTATATTTCTTCTATTATTTAGTGGACCAATATAGGTAAGGCAACCATGGCATTGCTATTCCAAATCTTATTTTTTTTAAATCAAGTATTTGGTTTAGATTACGACATTACAAAGAGCAATTATACACACACACACATACACTTAATATTATGGTCAAAACCACTGCTGGAATAATTCCTCTTCTCAGTAAAACTGGTACATTTATGAGCTATAAGGAGTTTTGGAAAAGAATCCAGTTTGAAGAAAAGCCTAATGGTTTTAATAGGTTCCAAGAATGACCTTTCTAAATGAAGATTGGAAACTAGTACTGATTGACTGTAGATATAGCAAAAGAGGTATCTACTGAGGTTTTATTTTCAGAGTCAAAATTTTTGATTGGAGCAGTAGGCATAAACTTGTTGATAATTCATCTGTTCTTCCTTGAAATTTCTTAAGTAACAAAAAGGAAGATGGAAATGGTTCTGGTTCCCTTTTTGTGTGTTCTCCAGTTTTCCCAAGAATGGATTTTCTGGACTAGTAATATGTTTGCTTCAGTACAGAAATCTCATATGAAATGAGAAGAAAAACCTCATCTCTCCATCTCTTCTTGGATAGTTCCTACTTTTTCTATCGCCATCCATAGCTGAAGTCTTGCAGACTCAAGAGGAGAGCCGGATCTGATCTCTTTCCCTCACTTGCCAGCCTTTTTGCTTATCTCAGAAACCAACTTTGAGCATTCTGAAGCCAATCAGACTCCCAATTAGACTTGAGCCTGTTCTGTGTGACCTTTGTAGAGATGGTAGCCTATCAGTATCTTACCACCGTCCAGACCTTCCGCACAGCCCTCAAGATCTGGCTATCCCGTCAGGCCTGGGGATAAGATCCTAATCTCGCCCCGCCCGAATGCCGAATGAATGTTGTGTTTTATTGGTTATTTTCCTTTATTCACATTTCTTTTGTGTCCTGTCTTACACTCCCCTCCTATGAAATGTAAGCCGCCCTGAGTCCCCTTAGGGAAAAGGGCGGCCTATAAATGTCAATAAAATGAAAAAAAAAATGAAATGAAAAATGAAAATGAAATCTTCCACTGAACTGGCTTGCAATATAGCCCTAAAGAAGCTGCTTAGTCATATACAAGCTTATCCAGTATGCTGCCTTCTGATACTTTGAAAGCACAGCCTTTCTCAGTCCTTGAAGCAATTTTACTAAGTTCAGCTTCATCTCATGAACTAGATCCAGAATCAGATGAAGTAGCTTACGAACTATGCTGATTCAAGATGAAGTGTATGAAAGTATTTCTGCATTGGCCTGATAATACCATGTACTTATGAGTTGTAATCACTTCCCTCTACAATGCTCCATAGTTATATGGAAATGAATTATACTGATGTAAATGCAATTTGGTGTGAAAACAGGTATATTTATTTAATTTTGTGTTGACTCCTGGCAACTGTCTGGACTAGAACTGCAGTTTTAATGGCAAGATTTTCAGAAACAGTTTGTCTTTGCCTTCTTTCTAGAGTGGAGAGAAAGAGAATGACTGGCCCAAGGTCACACACATTCAACTGGGTTCGTGTGTAGGGCAGGACTAGAATTCACAGTCTCCTTGTTTCTAGCCTGATGCCATAACCACTACACCAAACTAGCTCTGGCAAACAGGCATATTGTACAGGATTCTATATTTGTATAAAATCAGGAGGAGTCTGGTAGCCCTTTAATATTTTATTAAATTATTTTATTAAAAGTCATAAGCTTTTGTGAGCTCATTTCATCATATGCAGGGGGCAAAATTGATCAATTTACTCACCCCATATATCTGGTGAAGTGAGCCACAGCTCATGAAAGCTTATGCCCTTTATTAAGATATGTTGGTCTGAAAAGGAGTACCAGATTCCTCCTGATTTTTGGCTATCATAAACTAACATAGCTGTCTATATAAATCTCACCAAATTCTTTGGAACAATCATTTATATACATGCACATTTCTATCTAGGTCATTAAATTAGGAACAGAGATTTGTAAAGGTAAATATTTGTTTAAAGAAACATAAATATTAAAGACTTCTTTAAAGAAACATAAATATTGAACTGCAGCTGCCACCAGGAATGTGCATAAAGAAATTAACATTTATATAATCCTTAAAGAAGATTTTGATACTAGGTTGAAGAGTTTAGCATTACTGAGTTTGTGCTTCAGCCAATTATCCTAAATAGCTGAGCAAGACTGGGAGTCCATTTTGTAACAAGCTTCTCTTTAAAAAATAGCAAAGGAACTGCATTCTGGCTCCATTCAGCTACAAGCATTATCATGAAAAGTGCAGTAGATTAATATTTAATTGTTTGTTTGCTGCTGCAGAGACTCCACTGTCTCATGCTGTATGTATCCAGCTACTTAAATGTAATGTGTGCCAGCAGGGGAACAGATGACGTCTTCTCTATTCAAAAGCACAAGATAGTTAAAAAAACATAACCCCAACAACCTACGATTTGCTTTAAAATAATCTTAATGCTTATTTATATTGTATTGTAGAAGACAAGAAAAGCAGTTTCTTTTGAACAGATTTCTTTAAAACAAATGTTTCAACCTTGGTTTTCCATTGAGTTTAACCCTTCATATGGCTACATCCATGAGACGAGTTTTAAATTTGTCTATAGCTGATGCTGTTAAAAATCAACATTTTGGTATATGCCTAGAATCTGCAGCTGAGTATAACAAAAATATACAGTGGGCAAACTAAAAATTTTAGAGGCACTTTTAATATTAATTGCAACACCAGATTTTTAGTCAGAACTAATATCATTAGAACTGGCTGAAAAAAAGGATTGCCACAAAGGATTTTTATTTTTAGTTCAACAGGAAAACCTAAATTAAATAGTCTCCCACAGTACAGGGGATATGCATATGCTGACCAAGCCAAGAGACAAAGGGTGCATCTACCTGGATGTACTATTATTAGTTTTCTATAGAGAACTTGGCAGATTGACATCAAGCAGGGCTATCCATCTAAAATCCATCCAAGTGCTGGAGGAGAATTAGTTCATTAACCTGAAGTTCATCAGGCGGCAAGACTGAATCTTTTTCATATATTGTTACAAGTCTCTAAATCAATCCATCTCAACCTCTGCAGCTTTAAGATGCGAGGCTTTCAACTCTCTGAATTGCCCAGATGTCATAGTGGCTGGAGAATTCTGGGAATTGAAGCCCATACATCTTAAAAGTTGCTGAGTTTCAGAAACTGCGCTACTGGGTGAAAAATGAAAAGTATCTTAGTGTGATACCTAGCAATATTTTTCAAACCAGAGACTCTAGACTTGGTTTTATTACTGGGTTGTTTTTTCCCCAAGATTTATCCAGAATGAATGATACAATCTAGCAAATCTATCAAATGAGGATGGTGAAATCCCATATTTCCTGGCTAAGCTTTGCCTGCCTCTATCCTTGCCCAAACACCCAGACCAGCCACAAAAACAGCACTTACTTTCTCAGAATAGGCCTCAAGGCATCAACTGTGAACCCCGTGTTGCCAGAAGTCTCTTTGGGATGAATCCAGCTGAACCACCCAACCCCTGACCCCAGGCCCCTCAGACCCCTGGTATGATTCCATGGCCCAGCCTGCGCATCTTCCAGGGTATCCTGGCCTGGCTGGATAGCATTGAACCAAAAAAATTATCCATCAGTGTGGCCTAAGAAAACAACCTGAGGCTGCATGAAATCAGTTCAGAACAGGAGTGTCAAACTCATGACACATTGTTGTCATGTGACATATCACAACTTTTTCTCCTTGACTAAAATGGGGATGGGCGTGGCCAGTAGTTGATGCATCTGTTTGACACCCAAGAAATAGGATACTTGAGGAAACTGACATGGTTCAAAGCTGATGGGCACAAGTTGCAATCCTGATATTAGTTATATGTAATATGATAGATTAGTTATAATAGGTAACACCAATAATCAGAAATAGTATATGCACATATAAATACTAATGACTTTTTTGAAGGGTGGAATCAAACTTTATTTTTCCTTTTCAAAATTATAAACTGCTCATCTAAAAGAGGCAACACTGCCCTGAGTGATATATATAGAATCTGAGAGACCTGTTCTCAAATCTCCTCCAGAAAAGAAAAAAAAATCTACAATTAAGGAAACATTAATTTTTTTGGTATATTTATTGAACTTTTGGATTAAGCTTATCAATTGTACAGAAATGCCCTTGCCAGCCCATGAGAATTGTATACTTGCTCATTGAAAGGATGTGGATATGATAACCTACAAAAATCTTATTATTTATGAAGGACTTTCAGAAACATGGCGGATTAACTTCAGTTGGTTGATACTTGTACACATTGATATTGCTTCCAAACTCACAATAGCTGAGTCTGAAGGTGGCAGCTTTATCATGTATAAGGATTTCAGTAAAAGAAGGAAAGCCTGACCAGGCAAGATACTCCAGTGGGGTGACAGCTCATGAGGTTCAAGCACTCTTTGATAGAAACAAATTTTCTAGCTTTTAATTGAAGCCTAATTCTGACAGGACTAGCAGTAATTGTTACTGCCTCTCAAATGGATGGAAATACACATGTTGTTGGGGAGGCCTGGCTGTGACCAGGGGGGCATTTGCCCAGGTTCGTCTGATGCACCAGTTGCGTCCCTACCTGAACCGGGAGGCCCTCACAACAGTCACTCGCGCCCTTGTGACCTCTAGACTGGACTACTGCAACGTGCTCTACATGGGGCAGCTCTTGAAGAGCATTCGGCGACTTCAGCTTGTCCAGAATGCAGCCGCGCGAGCGATCGTGGGTGCACCTCGGTTCACCCACGTAACACCTATCCTCCGCGAGCTGCACTGGCTGGCTATTGGTCTCCAGATACGCTTCAAGGCGCTAGTCATCACTTATAAAGCCCTTCATGGTATTGGACCTGGGTACTTGAGAGACCGCCTGCTGCCAATTACCTCCACTAGACCGATTAGATCCCACAGATTAGGCCTCCTCCGAATTCCATCCGCCGGCCAGTGTCGACTGGCGACTACCCGGAGGAGAGCCTTCTCTGTGGCTGCTCCGACCCTCTGGAACGAACTCCCCGTGGAGATTCGAACCCTCACCACCCTCCAGGCCTTCCGCAAAGCCCTTAAAACCTGGCTGTTCAGACAGGCTTGGGGCTAAAGAACTATTGCCCCCGTCTCGAATTGGTATGACTGTTGTGTATTTTAAATTATGTATTGTTTTTGTGTCGTTTTAATTTTTCTGTTTGTATCCCCCTTCCCTGGTTGAGTTGTGAACTGCCCTGAGTCCCCTTCGGGGGAAAAGGGCAGCATATAAATAAAACCAACATTCAACATATTTATGGTAAAATCTGCAGCTAAATCTCTCCCCCCCCTTTTTTTTTTGCAATTCTACCCAAGCCTTGAAATTGTTGTTGTCTGAGAGGAGAATGTTCTCGCTTCCTTTAGTCTCTATGCTATGGAGTCTCTCTCCAAAAGAGATCCACTTAAAGCCTACTTTGCTGGCAGCAGGTCTTTTATTTTTTTTATTAGACCAGTGTGCCTTTTCATATATTTCCACTCTGTTTTGCTATTAAGCAGTTTAATTTCTGTGTTTTTAATTATCTTTTCATCTGATACCTTGTTTTGCAGCCTTTGTTATGGCTTACTCAGATTTGATTTAGTGTTTTTATTATCCATCACCCAGGGAGATTTTAGCCACAGGGCAGCTCATAAATCCTAAGACATAAACGAAAAATGCATCAGGATGTGGTGATATTTAAGCGCTGATTTATGCATATATGCGGTTTCCTTTAGCAAGCACACAAAAAAATAATTATATTGAAGCACATAGGCTTACAAGTCAATTCGCTTTATGGTATCGGGTAGTAATTGGGGCTGCAGACCTGCACCCCAACCCTTATCAGTGCTAAGCTAGTCCTTATCAAATTCTGCAGCGCTGAGTGACCCCCGCGTTTCTAGGGTCCGCCTCTGAAGGTGACAGCCTGTGGCCCCTCGCCCTCGAAGTCACCTTGCCCTCTCCCCCTCCCGGGGGGCCCTCTCCCCGCATTTCGCTCGCCCGTACCCCCGCAGAGATGCCTGCCAGCTGAGGCCCCCCGGCAGCCCGAGCCCGGCCCAAAAGCACAGCTCGCCGGCTCCGTCATTTCGCCTCCCAGACACATGTGACGCCGCGTCCCGTCGCCCCTGGAACGCGCCAGGCCAGGTTCTCCGGGCGGCTGTTCCCTCCAGCGACCGCCCCAGCCAGCGGCCTCTTTCGGAGGCGTCCGCCTGCCGCTCCCTTCCTCCGCTCAGAGCAGCAGCCGCCGCCGCCGCCGCCGCCGCTCCTCCCCCAGCTCAGCCTCAGCTTCCCCCCCTCGCTCGCTCCCGCGGCGCAGAGACCCAGACCCCGGAGCGCGCACGCTGCCGCCGCGGCTCCCTGCAGCTGCTTGGCCCACTCGGTCTCGGCCAGGCCCGCTCCCCCGCCCGTGGATCTTTCCGGCTCGCCTTCCCTCTCGGTCTGCCCGCCTGGGAGGAAGGCAGGGAAGACGGCGGCGGGGAGGGGCCGCAGCGCCCCGCAAGGACCGGCTCCGACCCTGCTTGAGCTCGCGCTTCCCGGACCAAGCGATTTCCCCCCCTCCCCAGCGTCACCCCTCTCCGGATCCCACAGGTAGGAGTCGCCCGCGGGCTTGGCGTCGCCTCTCCGCCCGCTCCTTTGCATAGGCGAGCAAGATGGAGCCTCGCCCAGTTGGCTCCGTGCGAGAGAAAGAAGGGAAAGGGCCGAACGGCGGTGCCTGCCCGTCTCCCTTCCGCGGCCGCCGCTCCTGAGCTCGGGAAAAGCCCACCCGTCCATTTGTCACTGGACCCGAGGAAGAGGAGGACGAAGCGAGACGCTTCCCTCCTCTGGGGCAGGAGCGTGAGCCCCTCTTCCCATCTTCCTCTCCACCTCCAGGGAGGAACCGCGACATCCGCCGTCTGGAATCGCTTTCGAGCCTCTTGTTTGCGCCCCGTTGCATTGGAGAGGGAGGTGGTTTTGCGACCCCCAACCAACCCCTTTCTCCCACCCTCCCGGTTCTCTGGGCCCCGGAGCGACCGGCTGCCCTTTCCTTGGGGGGGGGGGGCGTTATGTTCTTCCGACCGAGCTTCGGGAGACAAAGTACCATTTGAGTACTTCGGAACACTTCGAATAACTGTTGCCATTATTTTGAATCCGGCGTTTTTTAGAGGAATTGGTCGGGATCGCTTACCCCGTTTGATAAGTGGAGTCTGGAAACAGAGGGAGATCCTCCACCCAGCCCTGGTTTTTAACTCTTCAATTAGAAGTAGCAAAAAAAAAAGGGGGGGGGGAACAGATCAAAAAGGTAACTTGTTTATTGGGTAAATTGCTTTGAATAAAGCAGATGGCGGGTCCTAATGGTTTTGATCTTGTGGTATAGTAGCAAAAACTCATTAAGTCCCGTGCCCCCATTTCCTGATTTATCCTTCCCTCGAGCTTATAATAAAATGCTCTCACATGCTCTCACTCGCATATCCCAATGCAATATTCCCTGTAAATATCTTAGGAAGGCCACTGACACTCCGGTGCTTTGGGGGGCAGTGGTGAGTGAAAGAGAAGGAGGTAAAGCTGCTGTAGTTCTTTGTGTTACTTATTGCTTTTTGCATTCAGCAGCCATGGGAGCTTCACATCTTGCAGCTCTCATGCATAGCATCTTTCTGGAATTTATTTCATTTTCTTAACTGCCCTATTTAATTTGCCTATTACAAATAGGCTGCATATTTTTTCCTCTCCTTATTTATGTTTTATATATTTCTCTATGTGCACAAATAAGGTTATGAATATTAACTTGCTAATTAAGGGTTTTAATAAACACAGCACATGTTTATTAAAACCTATTATTTACATATCTCTAGCTTTGACTCCTATCTAGGTTGCACTTTTACTGTACTTGGAATCCTTTTGATTATACATGTGGTCTGAGTCTTTGTTTTTAAATATTTAGTCTATAGCCCTGAGCATAATACAGAAATAGGTCCCATATGTACAGAATTATATTGTTGTTTTTCCATTAAATTTGTATCCGTTGCATTTTTTTTAATTGAGGAGGCTGTGTATTACTTTGTACAATGAAAAGAATGAACTCCTGCTTATTTCTCTTCAAGATATGGCTGCAGATTTTCCCTGCCCCATGAACATTCAAAATTTCAAGGTAGCTTTTTGCTTCCTTTACAGTTCTGTTTTTCTTTCTTTTTCTTTCACTTTTTTCAGGTTCACTGTAGAATTAAAGAGACAATAGCATCTGTAGACTATATCTTCCACCAGGTCTATTTTATCTCCCTTGTTCTTGTGGTGATGGTGAAACATATACAGATAGATCAACCTTTTTAGGAAACACCCCCCCCCCCCAAACTAGGCCACAAGATAGCTGTTGAGAAAAAGTGATCTCCATCCTTGGATTTCTTTTAATGCAACTATTCCAGCCACTGTCTATTTACTTATATCTAAGTCCTAAGATATTGTCTATGGGTTCAGGATATAGCTAAACAGATCTAGATTTAATTGATGGATAAATGGAAGATATTTAAGAATCTTATATTCTTCTCCTGGAATTATATTATGAAGACAGAGAAGCTATAAATATATATCTCCTTTTTCTTTGGGTCCTTAGCTTTTAGTGATTTAATAGAAACATATGTACAGACATACAAACTTATTAGTTTTATTTGTAATCTTTTTTTCAAAGCAGTATGCCGATAATTAATATTCCTTACTCTTATTCTTGCTTATTAATATTCCCTCCTTTTATTCTTGCATCATATCTTGTAAGGTATGTTTGATGGAGAGATAATAATTGTTCCAGAGCAATTCATTGAGTTTCCTAATGCTAATTCAGAATTCTACTGTATTGCCATAATGTTTTGTCCTTGTTATGAATCTACAACAGTGGTGGGTTCCTACTGGTTCGGCCGAACAGGTAGTAGCTTGGCGGCCTGGGTCACTGGAACTGGCAGTGACCCAGGCCTGCCACACTCCTGAACCAGTTCTCCCGGTGGAGCCGTAGATGCCGCCACCTTGTTTTTGGTTTCTGCTCATGCGCAAAACAATTTTAGTTGTCTTGCGCATGCGCACACAGTGCACATCAAGCCTGCGAAGCCAGTCGCCCTGTGCCCCTGAGCAAACCGGCAGTAGTCTCTGCTGGTACCCACCACTGATCTACAAATATAGAAGGGTCAACATAGGAATATTCTAAGGCAAGATGGGAACATTGTATCATCTCTTGTTTAGGAAATAGTTTTTAGAAATAACATTGCTAAACTATAAAAAAGGCAAATTATAACACAAGTTTACAAAGTGGTGGGTTTTGGATTCAGATTATGATTTAATGAAATTCTGCTTCTGCAGGGCAGGAAATAGGTAGATTCTTTTCTGCGAACAACTAGTCTTCAATTTATGACTGTAATTGAGCCTACAATTACTGTTGTAATTTGTACTTGTCATTAAGCAGGTCATCCTGGAACTGCATCCAATTTTACAACCTTTTTTGTGATGGTCATTAATGGACATCATGGTCATTAAGTGAACTCATTGTTCACTATTGACATATTTTTGCCCTAAACTAAACTAAACTGGAAGTAAATGTTGGTTTCCGGCAAAAATGTCATAAATCGTGGTTATGTGACCGTGGGATACTGCAAACAACCATAAATGATGGCCAGTTCCTAACTTTCCAAAATGCAGTCATGTACCCTGGAGGGCTGACAGAATTCAAATCTGAGTCATACATACTTTTTGGGGGAGGCCTTTATAACTTTGAACAGTTGCTAAGTGACCAGTTATTAAGTCGAGAACTACCTCTGCTGCATTTTCTGAAAAGCTGTTCTGGAAAACAGTCTCTTTGGAACAGACTGATAGATAATATAATGAATTGCTGGAGCAGAGAGGATTACAGTAGTCAAGATTGCCTTCATCTCTTCTTTCAAGAGGAAAATTTATTGGATCCAGTGCTTTCCAATAAAAGAAAAAAATCCATCTTCATTTAGTGCAGAGGATTTTTTTTTAAAATGATGCAGCTGCATTGTATTTACTAGAAAGGAAAATATATTCTTTTTTCTCCCAAATATTTAACTTTAAAATAGGATGTTGATTGTAATATTTCTGAGAACATCATAATAGAGACTGATGATTTGTCTGTGTGTGTGTGAGAGAGAGAGAGAGAGAGAATGTTACTCTTTTATACGGGTGCCTTGATTTAGAAAGTTGCTTTTCTTTTGAGTAAATACATTGCACTGTATCAGGTATAATTTTAGAAGAGCTTTTATTTCTTATCTAAATAAAATAGGGAATGCTTATCAAAATGCTTACCAGCTGTACTTTATATAAGTCAGGAATGTCTAGTTCAACATGGACTGTATTGCTGTCTATGTTCTTTAAACTTGTGGATGGGAAAATTTAGAATTGGCAATAGGTGGGGCCAAATTTTCATGGGTAGATTTGGGGTACAATCCATTTTGGGAATAGTGTAGCGTTATCTTTGGCATATTGCCTTTGCCAAATCTGTTTCAGGGATTAGAGTGCAGGTAGTCCTTGATTTACAACAGTTTAGTGAAGTTACAACAGCACTGAAAAAGTGACATGACCATTTTTCACTTATGACCTTTGCAGTATCCCTATGGTCATGTGATTTACATTCAGATGCTTGACAACTGGTGAGTATTTATGAGGGTTGCAGTGTCATGTGGCCATCTTTTACCACTTTCTGGCAGATAAAGTCAATGGGAAAGCCAGATTCACTTAACAACTATGTTACTAATTTAACAACTGTAATGATTCACTTAACAAATATGGCAAGAAAAGTCATAAAATGAGATAAAACTCACTTAACAAATTGCTCACTTAGCAAATTTTGGACTTAATTGTGGTTGTAAGTCAAGGACTACCTGTATTGTTTTTGTGTATTTTCTGATTTAGTATGGCTGGAAATCATTCTACAGGTATCAGTTTTTGAATATTGGATTGAAGAACTGTAGTGGTGACAGCTGCAGAAAATAAAATTGGGGACTTGAGGTTGTCGTCCTCTGATATAAATACTTGCATTATAGCAGTCTGCTTAATATTGCATGAACTCTGATACTCACTAAGACTGCTACTGAATACCATTAAATATGAGTAAGCTCCATCCAAATCAGCAGGAATGATGTCTGACTGTCCTGATCTTAGTTTGCAACTCTGGATTATCTTTTCCCTCAAATTTCCTTAAGTAGCATCATAGACAGATGATACTAATCTCTAGATGGAGTCAAACCTGATTCATTAATCCAATTAATTAAAACAATAGCTTTTCTAGGTGGCACTTTGTGGGCACAATGAATGCTTCTTTGCAGCCATGACTAGACTATTTTAAATTTAAATGCAGTTTGCATTTATCAGAGATGGTTGGGTTGGAGGGAATTAAGACCAGTTATGCTAATGTCTGCTTTTCTATTGATCTCCATTAACTTTCCAGTAGACTACAACGGGATCTCCAACCTTGGCAACTTTGACTTGTGGACTTCAACTCCCAAAATCCTCAGCCAGTTTTGCTTTACTGGCTGAGAAATTCTGGGAGTTGAAGTCCACAAATCTTAAAGTTGCCAAGGTTGGAGACCCCTGGACTACAATATAGCAAAGCGTTTGGAGTTGTGTGGATTTCACCTCCCAGAATGCTGACTGGGGAACTGAAGTTCACACATCTTAAATTCATGGAAGCTGAAGTCCACACATCGTAAATTAACCAAAGTTGAAACACTTAGCTATAGTGGTTGACAAAGAGAGAAATGAAAGGATTTTTGTGTTCAGAAAATAAAAGTGTTTTCTATCCCAAAAAGTCAAGAATTATTGATTATCTCAATAATTCAGTAATTGAATTATTATTTTCAGAAGGCCACTGGACTTTCTTGTTTTTTCTTTGAAGACATTTTGCTTCTCATCAAGAAGCTTCTTCGGTTCTAACTGGATGGTGGGGAATGGAAGGATTTATATTCCTTGTAGACAGCTGGTCATTTGCATCCTTTTAGACTCTAAAATGGAGAGGGTCCTTGGAGGTTTATATGTGTCCTCAGGGTCACCTGATTAGTGCTCCTGGTTCCTGTAGGCTGCAATTTTTTCCTAGAAATCCATTCCTACTCCCACACCATTCAAAGGATGTTCATCCCAAATTGTATAGCTAAAACATCTGTAGAAATTCTCAGCCATCTAGGTCATGGTTTTTCCAAAGGTGCTTTTTGAGGAGGCAATTGGATGAGAAGCAAAAAGTCTTCAAAGAAAAAAAAAACCCAAGACAGTCCAGTTGCCTCCTTAAAAAGGACCTTTGGGACAACCATGACCTGAATGACTGAGAATCTCTACAGACTAGTAGTGCGGTTTGCTTGGTTTTGGTTCAGTATTTTGTATAAATAGAATCATGCAGCTTGAAGGGACCCTGGAGATTTTCAAGTCTAATTCCTTGCCCAAGTCTTCATACCATCTTGGATAAACGGTTGTCCAACTTTTTTTTTTTCTTGAAACCATCCAGCGACGGAGAGCCCAAAACTCCGGGAGGCAAGCTGCTCCATTGCTTAATAATTCTTACTGTTTTTACTGTCAGTAAATTCCTTTATTTCCAAGTATAATATAATTGCAGGTAATCCTTAAATTATGACCATAAATGAGCCCAAATTTTTCTTTGCTAAGAAAACAATTGTTAAGTGAACTTTGCCCCATTTTACACCCTTTTTGCTATAGCTATTATTAAGTTAATCACTGCATTTGTTAATTGTTAAATGAATCATATGGTTGTTAAACAAATCTGGCTTCCTATATTTACTTTGCTTGTCAGAAGTCGCCTGGAAAAGTTACAAATTGTGATTACATCACAACGGAACAATGAAACTGTCATAAATACATGCTTGTTCCAAGTGCCTGAATTTTAATCAAGGGACCATGAGGAAGGATGCTGTAATAGTGTGAAAACTGTTCATAAGTCACTTTTTTCAGTGCTGTTGTAACTTTGAACAGTCACTAAATGAATGGTTGTAAGTTAAGGACTACTTATATTGTATTTTATATAATTGTAAACATACACGATTTGTATAATGTATGTACTGTATGTGTATATATATTAATAATTATAAAATGTAATTTTTGTATTTTCGAATTTATTTCAAAACTCTTGTAAATAACTAATGCTCATTTAAAACAGTACAAGTCAGTTGTACATAAAAATCCTTCAGGTTTAGAACTATTTAAAATATTGTGTTGATCATAATTCAAGACTTTTGGATCTTGC
Source organism: Thamnophis elegans (assembly GCF_009769535.1). Taxonomy (NCBI): domain Eukaryota; kingdom Metazoa; phylum Chordata; class Lepidosauria; order Squamata; family Natricidae; genus Thamnophis; species Thamnophis elegans. The sequence goes on from NC_045542.1 coordinate 85,924,609, forward strand.
TAATTTACCTGAATTAAATTACAATATTAGATGTTTTAATTGAAAGCTCCTGCCATTCTATGTGTTGAGGTAATCCAGATTCCTTTTCATTTGTTTAAAAAATATGATTGACGATTAGCTGACATAAAGTATTAATAGCCCTGCTCACAATTTTAAAAAAAATATCTGCCATTTTCAGACTAGGGTTAACCAAAAGTGTGAATTAGAACCCCGGAATATTAGTAAAGATCAATATTATAACAGTACTTCTCACCTGGCATCTTACAAATGTGTGTTCAATTTTTAGCATTGGAAATGGTAGAATTTTGACTGACGAAGGAGTCTAAGCCCTTGGCAAGATTTCAGAGGGATCACATAATAACTTACTAGTAGTGTCCATAAGAAGCAATTGCTTGATTATGAATTACTGTTTGCATTTTATAGTGCCGAAAAGAGCTTCACGTCTGTGAAGCTTATTTTGATTTAGAATTTTGCTGTGAATTTAAAAGTATTTTTAATATAAAAAGTTGAGTTTATGTAGTACAAACATATGAAACGAACACAAATACAAATTGCATGTATACACTGGCAATGATTTGAAATGGTTTTGTTTTAAATAATGTGTTGGGCTACTTTGTATCCTATATGAAGTTCTTTAACATTGGAAATCATTCATAAGGCAATAAACACAATTTAAGGCAAAACATAATTTTAAAAAAAATGTTATCTTGGTTTTAAACTTTTATTTCATTTTTTTTAGCAGAAAATGATGCACCCTGTTGCCAGTAGCAACTCCCCTTTCTGCGGGACTGGAAAAACATCTTGCCTTAATGATGACAATGGGACACCCACCGATCAGTTTGATTTATATTCCACACAGCAAACCAAGTATAGCCACACAGTTGGGCACAAGCCAATACCATGCCAGAGACAAGATGCATTAAATGAACCACATTTGCAGACCACAAGTAGCAGAAATTTAGAGACGAAAGATGAACTTAAAAAAAAGAAAAATCTCAACAGATCTGGAAAACGCGGAAGGCCTTCAGGGACGACAAAATCAGCGGGGTACAGAACAAGCACAGGCAGACCACTTGGGACCACCAAAGCAGCTGGATTTAAGACAAGTCCAGGTAGACCCTTGGGCACAACTAAAGCTGCAGGTTACAAAGTCAGCCCGGGGAGACCTCCTGGCAGCATTAAAGCTCTATCACGGCTTCCAAATCTAAGTTATACTTGTAGCAGTGCAGCTTTTCCTTATTCTGTGGTGCATAACAGAGGAGTACATGCTACTGGTGAAACAAGTAGCAAAATCAAACAACCCACTGAATAATATGTATAGGTTGATAAATATTTCTCTAGTAATCATTTTTAAATTATCTGAGTTGTGGCATGTTTTTTCACTTCTTTTGTAACTTTTTCACAACTTCCTTTCTTATTTTTTTTAAAGATGGCATATCATAACCATATAATGTTTCTTTGTTTACAAGTGGAATCCCCAGTGATGCCCTTGTGTATTTTCAAAAAGTAGTTGCAAATATTCTGAACGACAAAAAATATTGCCTAGCCATTTTAGTTGAGGAGCTATTAATTCAAATAGCAGATTTCCAGCTCCCTGGTTTTGAAGATTGCAACAGAGACTTGATTAAAACACATCAGAGTAGATTAATAGAAATCAATCATTCAAGATTGTCTTATAAATAACAGTAGTTCTACAAATTTTGCAATGTATATGATTCTTTTTTTTTTCTTTTTTTAAATAGGAATGAGTAGAAATGAATTTTTTCCACAATTGCTGGAATTTAACACGGACCTCAGAACTTGTAGATAATGTCAAAACTTCGAAGCTATATTTTTAGGAAGTTATCATTCCAGGCAGCCATTCATTGAAGTGCTATCAGTTACAAGCAATTCAAATACTTTGTTAAAGAAATAGTTTGTATGCAGCACTTGATCTATAGTCTAAGTGCTACTTTTTTCCATTACAGTATGGTATCTCTCTTGGAACTGCTGACTATGGTTTATAAAGCCTAAGACTATACACACCAAATTATAAATAATGAAATATCAGAATTTTTTTTAATCTTAAAAGTGCTATCAAATATGTATTTATTGGGCATAATTAAGGTTATCTTTGAGATTTTGTTCCCGTATTAATTCAATTAATTTGATTGATACATAGCATAAGCGGAGTTGTAGAATTGCCCTGTATTTTTTAAAATCTGTCCGGAAACATACAAATTCAAAATGATTTTATAATATCTGCATAGCTAGCAGCCTTTTAAAAAAAGTCTAAAAATTTGGTGTAATTGAAAATTACACTTTTCAGATACATGATCTTCCCATCTTAAAAATAATTTTGTCAGTAAAACTTCTGGAGCTAAGTGAGCATATATTTACCAAAGGAAGACATTTCATGGTTCATAATTGGAAATGATACAGATAAATGCACAAGCAAGTTGTGATTTGATGTGTTTATAGACACCCAGATATATAACAGATTTAAGGAATATATCTATGCATGGAGGTGCAGAATGATAAATACAATTTCTGAATTTTGTGCACCTAAAATAAATGTTCTGCTTTGAGCTGGGTATGTGTTATTATTTTTAAGATTGTATATGAGTGTGTACGTATGTATGTATGTGTGAGAGAAAAAGGGGGAAAGACAAAAAATGATAGACTGTCTCTTCAGTATTACACAAATTGCATTATAATTGACCAGAAAACACTCTATTAAATGGATTTCATAATTGTTATTCCAAAACTAAGTTTACATTTAGTTAATTCTTAAATGTTTTATCTTTATATTCACTTGAGAGAGGTTGTAAATATTTGCAACTTTCATTTGGAATAGACCTCTTTCACATTACGTACAAGTGAAAATTAACAGTATTGAATTTTTTCTTTGTAAGATCAATGTTGTAGCCTCCTGATGTTTTGATGACAGCTCTGATTCCTGTAATGACAACTTAAGAAATGGGTGTCATTTCATGCCTTTTTTATCAGGAAAAAAACAGCAAGCCTTCAGGTGTTTCAGCCTAACTCATAATGAGCTGGACTTTATCCTATATTTTATAACAGAGTATTGAATTGCTTTGAGGGGACTTTGTACGCACTGGCAACCATGAACCTCAACAGTACTGGAAGGCTTTTTAGTCATGTAAACTAAGGCAGCTAAACTGCTACTAAATTGTTTTGTCTTATTTTTTGCTCAAGCTATGTTTCCTTGAGAAACTTTGGAATTATCAGTTTTTTTTAAACTTTTTTTCACAGAGGTGCAACTTTCGACACACAGTGCTAATGTGAGCTAATTCTCCCTCAGGACATATATTGTACTGTCTCTTTTATTACACTTCCCCTGCCTCCCCCTTCCCAAAAGCTGCTTGGAGAGAAGCTGAATGTAAAATCTAAAAAAACCGGCATACTCTTACGGCAAGATACAAATTTATCTCATGCCAGAAGTGTATTTTTAATTAACTATATTTCTTACCTCCTGTTTTTCTCATGCTACCCTTTTTAAAAAACTTCTCATAAATGAGTTTGTTTGACGATGCCATACGGTGTATTGGGAGGTAAGGCAATGCATTATAGTTCTAATGTGATGAATTATGTATTCTGAAAAAATATATGATGAGAAAATAAGCAATTTATGCTCATCTATAAAATAGAAAACATCCATTAAAAAGACCAATACAGATAAAATAGGCAGAAAGGGTAGTTATATACTCATTGGATTTATTAACCAGGCCAGGAGAGCACTGTTGGACATTTCTTGATTTCAATTGATTTTACCTTCTACTGCAGTTCATAAGGGCCTTGCTATAGAGAAAACAGAAGTCAGCGATTTGAGATGTTTGAATGATAAATTCAAATATTTTTGCTACTGCTGTATATAATCTTCTGAATACATTGTGCTTTTTTGGTACACTATCTCTTGTCATGATAAACACTGCAACAGCATGTTAATTCCTATGCTTTGTTATTACTGGGAAGGAAGAGTGTCCTTTCTTTCGATAGTATTGATACATGATTTGTAAAGCAAATGATAATTTTATATTCTATAAATTGTACTCTACATAAGCTAGGATTGTTAATGTGTATTCACACTGCTCAAAACATCTACATGTTGTGCTTTATCTTTTGGTTAAATATAGATATTTGTTGTATCTTTTGATAAATAAATAATTAAGCATTAATAGGGACCTATACTACTTAAAAGACAGAAAAAAATGCTGTTTACTTTCTAACTAACTTTACATAAACTATAGAACCAAATAACTTTACTACTATTTTTTAAGTCTTGCACTGGATATGTTCAAAATTATTGTATAGGTAGTACTTTCTAAATACAGCTTTGTCTACTATATCAAAAATCACTTTTGTTTCATAACTTTTTAAGGTTACTTATTACTGATCAGGATCTTTGTTCTGCAATGGGCCATTTTTAAGAAATTACACATTTTCTTTTGGTGTCACAAGAAATCCAGGAAAGTAATGTATATGGGATGGGAAATTCCATGACCAATGAGGCAGGAGGGATTACAGTCAGGGCATTAAAAGAATTTTAAAGGCAAAAACTTTCAGAATGAGAAATCTACAATTATTCCCTAAGTTGTCATTCTACTTTATATGACTGTACATACAGCGGAGCATCATGTAGTTCACTAACTACAGTTGCTTGCAATCAAAGCTTCTAGACTTGCTTATACTCAAATGCTTTTTATTACACATATATTAAATATAGTTCATTATTATAATGAAAATATTAGAACAAGCCCTTCCTTTTGGTCTCCTCTCCCAAATAGATAAATTTAAGTTCTGCAAAGTGTAATCAATTTCATCTTGAAAATTATGATAGCATAACAATTTTTTTAAAAATATATATTTAAATACTGTAGGCTATTTTAAGATTTTCACTTTCACGACTTGCTTTTCCATGGACAGGTTATTTTATTAGAAAAAAAATCATTAATATCATCATCCTGTCTTCTGGTGTAAAAAGTCTGATTAGGTAACTGTGTTTGTTCTTACATCCATGAACCTCAGCTACTCATGTGCAATTGTCTGTATGGGAATGGAGTAGTATTCATGAACTGTACTTATGTCATCATTTGGATGTATATTTATTAATAAAGTAATTACTTTAAACACAAAATAATGTTTCATTTCTTGCCATACATTGCATCTGTCTTTCATAAATTTCATAAACTTCTTAAATTTATAAAATAATGCAATAAGCCTACTTAACAGAATGAAGAACTTTTAATCTCTTGATGTTTTCTTTGTTTTATCCATAAACATATTGAACTAAATTCTTTTAAGTTTTTCTTCTGCTCTTCATGTATTCTTACAAAGTCTAATTGAAGGACAATGCCCACCAATGTTATTGGCTATTGATTTTGGTGACCATTTGGTTAATAATATTTCTATGAACATGTGTGAGACTAGGTGTGTGTGACAGCAAAAGTGTGAATGAGTGGCGAGGGGCTGAGTACCATGGTAAATTTGTGATTAAAAATGTAATAGTTGATTTAAAAGTAATGGAACAATATATTTTAATATCAATCTTTCATTTTAAATCTTTCACTTTTAAAATATTTTGAATAGGCTGTCAATTGTCAGTTCCATGGCCAATATGAACCTTTTGCTTTAAAAAAAAGACCTGCACTGTTCCTTTACTGAAACTCTTTCAGAAATATTGCAACGTCACAATGGAGAGTTTTTAGTGGTATTTCTTTTTAGATTCTTCATTAGAATAAGATGGGTAATTTTTAATTTAATTTTTTGTGTCTTTATGTCTTATAGCAGTAGATGGGCCCTGTAACTTTTAAGAGACACATGACATCCTTTGAAGAAAAGAGGCCTAGCTGTTTGTTCCAATACATTATATGCATGGAGAACATCCTGGGTTTTATCCCTGGAAGTTCCATTTAAGACTGGATAACCTTCCTATCTTAAATTCCAGGCAGCTGCTGCTCAGTAAGTGCCCTAAAATAGATACACCATTGTTTGATTTGTTACACAATCCTATGGAAAAAAAACCTTGCATTGTAAAATCTCAGATACTTCAGCCAATAATAGTGTTTCTTGTGAAATTTTATATAAGATTTTTAAATTTTGATTACCTGTTTAATTGTGTTCTGAATTGGATTGAGAAACCAATTGGTAATCAGTATGTGTAAGCTCTTTCTTCTACTAGAGCAGAGAGAGGTAGAATTAAAATAGTGCAGACATGTATTAAGTTTGTATGCATTTGTATGCTTAAGGTTGACTAGACCTGAAAATTGGAATTCAGAAAATAAATTAATACTTTTCAAGCTTTGCTTACAAGAGAATCTCTTCTTTATTCTAACTCTGTCTCATAAAATACTGTGTACTTCATTTAATGTTGGATGCTGACATGCAATAATTGAGGTCTTTCATCAGTTGAATATAGCTCATAATGTTTGTTTGCCCAAGGGACATTTGCAGGGGGTCAAAATAAGCAATCTCTGTAAATTGAAACCTATCTGCCACTCTTAGCACTTAAGAGGCTAATCAAGATCAACAAAATTTGGCATTCTATTGGGGCTACTGTTGCATACAAGGTGCTCTTGTGCAAAATTTCACTTAATCCTCTCCCAAAGATGTTTTTTTTCCGCCAAGAGGCAACTGGACTTTCAAGTTGCCTTTTGAAAAAAAGCAGCTTTGGGACAACCATGACCTGGATGACTGAGAATCTCTATAGACACTTAATTCCATCTCCCCTCAAAAAACAGAGTTTCAAATGTTCATAATATTGGATCTTCTCTATCTCTTGCATGCTAAGCAGCTTTTGAACTTTTGTTTTAACTTGCAATTGAGACCTCCCACCCAGCAGCAATCTTGTATGATGCACAAGTTGCAGACCAAGTTGCAGCAGCTATGCATTCCATAATCTTAATGTTACACATTTTCTTTCCTCTTTCCTTCCTCCTTTTTTACGATTGGTGTACAGCAGCGATCCCCAACCTTTTGGGCACCAGGGACTGATTCTATGGAGAGAGGTTTTTCTGGGGACCGGAGGGGGTGAGGTTTTGTGTGCTGTCTGCATCCTGCAGATGGGGCTTTACTTGTTTGCATGGCCCAGTTTCTGATATGCGGCAGCCCAGTGCCAGTCCACCAACTGCAGTTTTGGGGATCTCTGGTATAAAGACTTCTGGCATAGTCCTTCACTAAAATGTTTATAGATAGGAATAATATAGAAATTTCAAGTTAAACCAGTGACTCAATCCTAATTTCCAAGTTATGTCAGCAGTAAACATTATACAGGCTAACATACTAAGATTTACAACATACTATATTATCAGGAGGGTATATTTGTGGAGGGTAAGAATCCTGAGATAGATGCTTTTGACAACCCTGAAGAAATAATACTATTAGGTAGATTTTAAATATTTTTAATGAAACAATGCTACTTGAAAATGTTGTATTATTTCAATATCTATACAGTTAGAACTGCAGCTATAGAAATGATTGGAAAATTTAAACTCTAAAGCTGTTACCAAAATAACACTAAATCAATAAACAATTTTGTTCTCGGTATGCACAAATATTTATGCTGTCACAATTTGGTATAAGGGTTATGATCCTTTCCCAACCCATAACAGAAATACCTAATCCAAAATAGGTAATGCCCAACAGTGTTATATATTGCACATGTTAAAACACTGGCTTTGAAAGAAACACTGCAAGCTTAGCTCTGGTATATACAAAGGAAGAGTTGTCCCCTGGAAACACCATAGCAGACTGTTCAGCTGGTGGTGAAAACCTCTTTGCCGCATTCTGAATGAATGGCAATGTGTTCCTTTGGTTTCTAGACAGGGACCTCTGCCCAATGAAGAACTACTATATAACTTATTTATGGGACAGACTCTAGATCTGCCACCTATTTTTATGACAACCATTATTCTGATGACCAAAGAGCTGGTTGGGAGGCCTGTGAGGCTTTGGTAGTTGCTTAATTGCTTATTTAATAATAAGCAATAGTTGCTTATTTAATGAGTCAAGTATTACTTTTAACTTCTTTATGTTTGTCTAACGTTTGTTTGTTCAGTCATTTATTCATTCAAATTCTAATGCTGTACCTACACTCACCAAACGTTTCTGGGTGGTTTATACAACATTAACATAATAGCAGTATTGAAATTAATATAAATATCACAATAATAGAAGCAACCATACCAGGGGAAAAATACAGACTCAAAATATACAACATGAATCAATTCATACATTATCCCAACCAAATATCTATGAAAAGAGTTGGGATTTTAAGACCTTGAAGGATAGCAGGACTGGGGCAATATGGAGTGAGAAGGGTGCTGTTCTAAGAGAAAGATTGGTAACACAAAAGGCATATCTTTTAGGTTCCATAAGATTTATTTATTTATTTATTGGATTTGTAATGCTGCATGAATCCAAAAAGATCCTGGGCAACTTACAATACTTCAAATACATCATTTTAAAATGCAGTTACGAACAAACATAATGTTATTGTTGCTGTGAAACACCTTAATGCCAAGCCTGGAAACCAAGCAAGGTCTAAGGAACCTATGCACTTATAATACAATACAATAGCAGAGTTGGACGGGACCTTGGAGGTCTTCTAGTCCAAGGTCTAAGCAGGAAACCCTATACCGTTTCAGACAAATGGCTATCCAACATCTTAAAGTCTTCCAGTGTTGTGACATTCACAACCTCTGGAGGCAAGCTGTTCCACTGATCAATTGTTCTAACTGTCAGGAAATTTCTCATCAGTTCTAAGTTGTTTCTCTCCTTGATTAGTTTCCACCCATTGCTTCTTGTTCTACCCTCAGGTGCCTTGGGCAATAGTTTGACTCCCTCTTTGTGGCAACCCCTGAGATATTGGAACACTGCTATCATGTCTCCCCTAGTCCTTCTTTTCATTAAACTAGACATACCCAGTTCCTGCAACCATTCTTCATATGTTTTAGTCTCCAGTCCCCTAATCATCTTTGTTGCTCTTCTCTGCACTCTTTCTAGAGTTTCCACATCTTTTCTACATTGTGGCGATCAAAACTGAATGCTGTATTCCAAATGTGGCCTTACCAAGGCATTATAAAGTAGTATTAACACTTCACGTGATCTTGATTCTATCCTTCTGTTTATGCAGCCTAGAACTGTGTTGGCTTTTTTTGGCAGCTGCTGCACACTGCTGGCTCATATTTAAATGGTTGTCCACTTATCTGGGGAGACACTGTTCCCAGAGGGCAGGAGCCCTGACAGAGAAGAAGTTGAAATGACCTGGAATATGAGTGCACAAGATGAATCTACACAAAGGCCTTACTGGCTACAGTTATTACTTGCTTCTCAAGCAAGAGCTATGAATCCAGAAGCCCCCATCCCCAAATTGAGTAAAGGTAGTCCTCAATGATGGCAATTGGCCCTAAATTTCCATGCTAACCATGTCCATGGCAATTGGCAGTCCTCATTGCCATCATTAAATAAAAGTTGCAGATTGTTAAATGAGGACCTCATATGACTGTGACTTGGGACTCCCTGCCAGTTTTCCACAAAGCTAGTGGGGAAGATGGCTGAAAGTTGCAAATCTCAGGTACCGTAGTTTACGAACAGAGCAAGAGCAAGCATCCTACAGCCTACAAGATCCCTGGAGCATCCTACTCTGACAGGAACTCCTCAGGAGAAAAAGTGGCTAGATTGCATCATAACCTCCTCTGCCAGCTTAACCTTCTCTGCCAGCTCCCTCATTGACTTTGCTTATGGAAGCCAGCAGGGAACATTACAAACGGCCAGCACACATCTGTGGGACAAAGCAATCATGGTAAATGTGAGTTGGTTGCCAAACAGCTGGATTGTGGTCATATGTCCATGTAGAGGATATGCTGGCTCGAGCTTTGAAGACTGGTTGTAATTAACACGTATTCAGTGTTGTTGCAACTTCAAATATTCACAGAATGAATGGATGCTAACTGAAGTCTACCTGCACCAGGTAGGGAAAGTCCATCCAGAACTAAAATTGGGAAATCCCTGGAAACAGACAGTTTATGTCATGAACGCACAGATACTCAATCTTATTAGTTTGACAGCATCACTTAATTGGAATGGGATTGAGATATACAACTGGTATCATTGGCATATTGATGATGCTTAACTCCATACATCCACTCCATGGCTCAGCAGTTGGACCATGGACTTACAGAAGCCAACCAGCAACAAATATGAACAGATCCGTTACGTGAATCCCTTATGTTGTTCATATCACTACCTGAGCTGTTGCATTCTGGACCAACTGTAGTTTCTGAATGCTCTTCAAGAACAGCCCAATGTAGTCCAATAAAAATGTGATTGAGGCCTAGGTTGCAGAGAGTAACATTTATCATCAGAGCCTTGGTGGCGCAGTGGTTAGACTGCAGTACTAAGGCTACTTCTGCTGCCTGTTGGCTGCCTGCAATTTGGCAGTTCAAATCTTATCAGGCTCAACGTTGACTCAGTCTTCCATCTTTCTGAGGTGGGTAAAATTAGGACCCAAATTGTTGGGGGAAATATGCTGACTCTGTAAACTGCTTAGGGCTGTAAAGCACTATGTAGCAGTATATAAGTCTAAGTGCTATTGCAGGGAAATTTGTGATTGGTATACAAGATGTTTTGGCCAGAGGTGTCACCTGCTCCTCTGGAGCCATTCAAGGAGAACCCCAAATTGTAAATTAACTACCAAGGAGAGTGAACAATGGAATCTCTTGGACAGCATCATGAACTTAGTCAGAAGTTAAGATATACAACTGGATATCATCAAAATGGGCATATTAATTGACATCAGCAGACAGGTGAAACCTGACTCAATGCCAATGTCTGATCTCATCCAATGGTTTCATGTATAGCTGATGTTGAATAGGAAAATGTCTAGTTTTGCAGTATCTCCCTATTAAAAGTCCAAGAGTCTCTCCCCATGATTGAAACCCTTTCTTCAGAAAAGACAACCAGTATAATAGAGTGTCCCCTGCTGCTAGATCTTGGAGAAGGCTTGAAAGGATATCATGACCAATGGCACTGAAAGCCACTGAAATATTAAGCAAGACCAGGAAGGTTGTACTTTTTCTATAGGTGAAGTCAATGATGTTTCTCTACTGAACATGGGCCTAAAATTGGACTGAAACATAACTTTCATTTCCCCCCAGGCCATTTCAGTTCTAGTCCATCCAATTTCTTCACAGAAAGAACCACTGGAGACAAGTCAATAATTGTCCAGGGCAACTGGATCAAATGATGGCACATTACTGCCACTTTCATATTATATGTTATGTTTATATATTATGCCCTTTCTCAAGGACACATTTACTACCGCACCAACTCAGATCCCCATGAGCCGACTGCTGATAGCGAGCGGAGGTGGTGATGTTGAGGTTAGCTGACAAGTAATACAATGTTCAAAACTGAATGTAGTGAATGGTCTAGAAACATAAATGAACTGAGTAGAGGCTAGCATAGCATTTGTAGCTATGCGTAAAAGCGATTTTTTTGGAAATGCTAGAATGTAAAAAGACACCTATCACTTTTTCTTGTTTGAAAGTGCTAATCTTTGTTGCTGTGGCTTGCAAAGCAGGGAATACCCTTTAGCCAGATGATCCAATTGCTTCCAGGGAACTCTAATCCTGGACTTATTAGGAAGCAGACTGTTCTACCCAATTTGTTATCAATCTGAGCCAAGCATCTGGGAAAACTGTGTTAATACAATTCTTGCCAAAATAGACTCTTCAAAGTGCATTTTGGAGGAGGAGCTTCCTGGGGGAGTTTCTGCAGATCAGTTGAGATATACAGTATCCAAAGAGTGTGCAAAAGCATTTAGTGCAAGAGAAAAAGCTGACTTACATATTTATTTTGCAAGCAGAAAGGAATTTAGGTTCCATCCTAAGTATGGGTCAGTTTCATACTCTGAAATGGGTGAGGAACACATGAGCTGTAGCCCAATACAGGGCGGGGCATAACCTTTTCCTAGGGGGTCACAGCAAGATCGACAGCAGTTTACAACTTCCGCGACACCTCATTTTAAAGCCCATAAAAAACTGAATTGAATGAGCTATTAAATGTTAAATTTGCTTTAAGAATGGCTGGAAAATTCGATTCGGAAGAACAAAGGATCATTGACAGAATAAAATGCATTGCCTTTCGAGAGGCTCGCGATGCTGGAGCGACGTTTATCAATCGAAAATGGATTGCAAACAAATTGAAACGTCATCCGGATTGGGTTACTAATAATTGGAACAAAACAGCCCAAGAATGTTTCACAAAATTTGGAGAAGGGCGTCCTCTGCAACTGTCCCAAGAAAGCAAAGCCATCATTGCAACTGGCAGTCGCAAACAACGAAAAGGAAACCGAAAAGTGGCCCAAGAAATCCTTCAAATTCGTGGAAAACGAGTTGATCAAAGGACAATCGGCCGATATCGAGAACGAGAAGGTTTGAAGCCATTCCACGTCATTTGCAAACCATTGAAAACTCAAACACACGTTCAAGATCGGCTTTGGTTGTGCGATTGGTTGTCTGAATGGACCGAGGAAGATTTTCTTCATTTGGCGCCATCTGACGAATTCTTCGTTTATGCCATTCGAAAACCGAATTTCCAGAACGATCGAATTTGGGCTAAAGACGTCGACGACATCGCCAAACATGAACGATATCGACAAATCGTTCGCAATCCGACTTGCATCGGGATTTTCGTCATTTTCACAGCCAAGAAACTGCATTGGGTTTTGAAGGATAAAGGGGAATCCTGGGATGGCAGTTATTTCCGTGAGAAAATTTTATTGGAGAATGTCATTCCATTTCTCAGTGATCCAGACAATGTCTTGGTGGTTGGTGAGGCTGTCTTTCTTCATGACAAAGCTCCTTGCATGCGTGCAAATGCGACTCAGCAATTGTTAAAGGAAAACAATGTCGAATTTTGGGGCAATGACGTCTGGCCGGGAAATTCGCCAGATCTCAATCCGGCAGAGAACATTGGGGCCATAATTAAGGATGAAGTGGAAGCTCTGATGATTCAGGAGCAAGGTCAAAATCGATATTCGGTTGAAACTTTGAGAATGAATTTGGAAACTGTGTTGAAAAATCTGGAAAATCGAACGGAACTGTTTGAAGATTTGTTGTGTTCTTATCCACCTCGTTTGAATGCTGTTCGAAGGGCTAATGGTGGTCATACTGACTATTAAATCGTGTCAATAAACTCAGTTTTTGATGGGCTTTCGAATGGTGTATGAATTATTTGTGTTGTTATTACAAGTGTTGCTGTGACCCCCTAGGAAAAGGTTATGC